>NC_134578.1:100285623-100890623 GCF_050947875.1 Dermacentor variabilis | reverse complement strand
GCACACAGTTCTTATCAATACTGTTGATCGCGCCTGCGGTGCCATCCCACAAGCTATAAAGGTCCACGTCAATATATGCGTGCACTTGTGTGACGTGGGGCGGAAAAGACCACACGTTTCAGGGAATTTTTAGCCCGGCGAATGGCTTACATCGAACGTGAAACTGCCATATTTGACGTATACAATACGCCACTCTGGCCTTCGGTTGAGTTCGTGGCAAGAGGAAGCGTAACGCTTCGTCACACGTGAAAAGATAAATTCGACGCACTCTGAGCAGCTTATGAAATACCGAATTGCTCTTACAGCAACCAATTTCTGTTTTTCTGCCGTCCTACATATTTCTTGAGCTTTTGATAATGTAGAAAAATACCGTAGAATTATTTGAGCTGCTTTCCGCTGCTCTGTTTGGTCTCGTTCATAAAACACGGCCTCCGCACCGCCATCTGTGTCGTCAGTGCACAGTTCTAAAGGCATCTTAGGACCAGGCAGCACAAACACGGCTTCTGGGGATATAGCATCAATCGTGCGGTGCTCAGGCTTCCCACACTCGCCACTATACTCAAGAGGTATGCAGAACAAACGGCCATGGATAAATTGAGATTTATTAAACAGATCACTGCGTTGACGTCGCAACCTGTATGACTGAGGGTGCTAGTCCAGTCTCTTCTTCCACCACGGGGCTTTATAAATACTGTCCACTACGTGGCACCCCCCCTCCCCCAGCGATGCAGGCACTGCCGTTGAGCGCTGCAAGTTGTGGAGATAGTACTGTCAAAGTCTAGATGAGCTGGCTTCAATCGGCTGATGGAAATTGTCTCTTTGGGTCCACTAAAAAGAAGTGTCAAAAACATGGCGTCCCGCTAGACGACTTTGATGGGACCATCGTAAGGAGCTTGTATAGGAGTGCGAGTAGTGTCGCGACGAATAAATACGTGACTGCTATGATGTAAAGATGTGCTTATGTAAACATTTATGCAGTCGTTACGAAGCGGCAGTAGTATAACAGCGATAATTGTAATCCGAAGGCGGTCGGCGTAATGATGTAGGTGAACAGATGACGGCTCCGAGGCGAAGAACTCACAGGGTACGTGAAGTGTGCCGAAAACGAGTTGTGCTGAAGAAGACTGTGCATCTGCTTTAAGAGCGGTGCAAAGACCTAGTAGAAAGAAAGGCAGGCGCTCCGTCCCTTGAATCATGGAGTCATGGGCACGAAGGGCTGCTTTTATTTGACGATGGAAGCATTCTCCCATGCCATTGGAAGACATCTGAACCTAATAAAATGCATATATGTTAACCTTATTCCGTTCCTTCCTCATATCCTGCATGTGTGTGTATGGGCATGCATGGTGCACATATACCCTGGTTTCTTTACTGATGGTTTCAAACGTATTCATCTGTTTGTATGAAATGGCTAGCTCTGCGCGTGTGCACACCTGTGTGGGTCTACATCTGGCCTCCTTACAGGTGAAACAGGGGAAGCCGGGAGATGGAAATTCAGGAACAGGAGCAAAACGATAACAACGTGAAAGCTGGAGCAAATTGGTTTGACAAGTGGACTTGTCTTCAAGAGTCCACTTGTCGAAATGTTGGCTCTAGTTTTCACCTTATTCTCGTTTTGCTGATCGCCTCCCTATGGGTGGATTCGTATGTATTCAAGGATGTGGATAAAAGGTTATAGCTGTGCATCGGTGTGTGTGTGTGTGTGTGTGTGTGTGTGTGTGTGTGTGTGTGTGTGTGTGTGTGTGTTTGTGTGCGTGTGTGTGTGTGTGTGTGCGTAGCCATGGGAGGGGGGTGCACCGCGTACATCACCATCATCATCAGTTTGGTTACGCCCACTGCAGGGCAAAGGCCTCTCCCATACTTCTCCAACAACCCCGGTCATGTACTAATTGTGGCCATGCCGTCCCTGCAAACTTCTTAATCTCATCCGCCCACCTAACTTTCTGCCGCCCCCTGCTACGCTTCCCTTCCCTTGGGATGCAGTCCGTAACCCTTAATGACCATCGGTTATCTTCCCTCCTCATTACATGTCCTGCCCATGCCCATTTCTTTTTCTTGATTTCAACTAAGATGTCATTAACTCGCGTTTGTTCCCTCACCCAATCTGCTCTTTTCTTATCCCTTAACGTTACACCTATCATTCTTCTTTCCATAGCTCGTTGTGTCGTCCTCAATTTGAGTAGAACCCTTTTAGTAAGCCTCCAGGTTTCTGCCCCGTAGGTGAGTACTGGGAAGACACAGCTATTATATACTTTTCTCTTGAGGGATAATGGGAACCTGCTGTTCATGATTTGGGAATGCCTGCCAAACGCACCCCAGCCCATTCTTATTCTTCTGATTATTTCCGTCTCATGATCCGGATCCGCCGTCACTACCTGCCCTAAGTAGATGTATTCCCTTACGACTTCCAGTGCCTCGCTGCCTATTGTAAATTGCTGTTCTCTCCCGAGACTGTTAAGCATTACTTTAGTTTTCTGCAGATTAATTTTTAGACCCACTCTTCTGCTTTGCCTCTCCAGGTCAGTGAGCATGCATTGTAATTGGTCCCCTGAGTTACTAAGCAAGGCAATATCATCAGCGAATCGCAAGTTACTAAGGTATTCTCCATTAACTTTTATCCCCAATTCTTCCCAATCCAGGTCTCTGAATACCTCTTGTAAACAAGCTGTGAATAGCATTGGAGATATCGTATCTCCCTGCCTGACGCCTTTCTTTATTGGGATTTTGTTGCTTTCTTTATGGAGGACTACGGTGGCTGTGGAGCAGCTATATATATCTTTCAGTATTTTTACATACGGCTCGTCTACACCGTGATTCCGCAATGCCTCCATGACTGCTCAGGCTTCGACTGAATCAAACGCTTTCTCGTAATCAATGAAAGCTATATATAAAGGTTGGTCATATTCCACAGATTTTTCTATCACCTGATTGATAGTGTGAATATGGTCTATTGTTGAGTAGCCTTTACGGAATCCTGCCTGGTCCTTTGGTTGACGGAAATCTAAGGTGTTCATGATTCTATTTGCAATTACCTTAGTAAATACTTTGTCGGCAACGGACAGTAAGCTGATCGGTCTATAATTTTCCAAGTCTTTGGTGTCCCCTTTCTTATGGATTAGGATTATTTTAGCGTTTTTCCAAGATTCCGGTACGCTCGAAGTCATGAGGCATTGCGTATACAGGGCGGCCAGTTTGTCTAGAACAATCTGCCCACCATCCTTCAACAAATCTCCTGTTACCTAACCCTCCGCAGCTGCTTTCCCCCTTTGGATAGCTCCCAAGGCTTTCTTGACTTCTTCCGGCGTTACCTGTGGGATTTCGAACTCCTCTAGACTATTCTCTCTTCCATTATCGTCGTGGGACCTATCGGTACTGTATAAATCTCTATAGAACTACTCAGCCACTTGAACTATCTCATGCATATTAGTAATGATATTGCCGGTTTTGTCCCTTAACGCATACATCTCATTCTTGCCAATTCCTAGTTTCTTCTTCACTGTTTTTAGGCTTCCTCCGTTCCTGAGAGCATGTTCAATTCTATCCATATTATACTTCCTTATGTCAGCTGGGTTACGCTTGTTGATTAACTTCGAAAGTTCTGCCAGTTCTATTCTAGCTGTAGGGTTAGAGGCTTTCATACAATGGCGTTTCTTGATCAGATCTTTAGTATCCCTCGATAGCTTATTCGTATCCTGTCTAACGGAGTTACCACCCAATTCTATTGCACACTACTTAATGAAGCCCACAAGATTGTTTTCATTGCTTCAACAGTAAGGTCCTCTTCCTAAGTTAAAGCCGAATGCCTGTTCTGTAGCTTGATCTGGAATTCCTCTATTTTCCCTCTTACCGCTAACTAATTGATCGTCTTCTTATGTACCAGTTTCTTGCGTTCCCTCCTCGGGTCTAGGCTAACTCGAGTTCTTACCATCCTACGGTCACTGCAGCGTACCTTGCTGAGCACGTCCACATCTTGTATGATGCCAGAGTTAGCGCAGAGTATGAAGTCTATTTCAGTTATAGTCTCGCCTTTCGGGCTCCTCCACGTCCACTTTCGGCTATCCCGCTTGGTGAATAAGGTATTCATTATCCGCATATCATTCCGTTCCGCTAACTCCCCTAATTACTCTCCCCTGCTATTCCTAGTGCCTATGCCATATTCCCCGACTGCCTTATCTGCAGCCTGCTTCTTGGCTACCTTGGCATTGAAGTCGCCCGTCAGTATTGTGTATTTTATTTTGACTTTACCCATCGCTGACTCCACGTCTTCATAGAAGCTTTCGACTTCCTGGTCGTCATGACTGGATGTAGGGGCGCAGACCTGTGTAACCTTCATTTTCTACCTCTTATTATGTTTCACAACAGGACCTGCCACCCTCTCGTTAATGCTATAGAATTCCTGTATGTTACCAGCTATATTCTTAATTATCAGGAATTCGACTTCTTGTTCTCGTCTCTCCGCTAAGCCCGGGTAGCAAAGGACCTGCCCGCTTTTTAGCACTGTATATGCTTCTTTTGGCCTCCTAACTTCATTGAGCCCTATTATATCCCATTTACTACCCTCTAATTCCTCCAATAACACTGCTAGACTCGCCTCACTAGATAACATTCTAACGTTAAACGTTGCCAGGTTCATATTCCAATGGCGGCCTGTTCGGAGCCAGGGATTCTTAGCACCCTCTGCTGCGTCGCAGGTCTGACCGCCGCCGTGGTCAGTTGTTTCGCAGCTGCTGGGGACTGAGGGCCGGGGTTTGATTGTTGTGTTCATATAGGAGGTTGTGGCCTAGTACTGCACCAGGGTGGCCAATGCTGCTCTGGTGAGGGAGTGCGTTACCGGTTCTGGTCACCTGGATCAGGCCACACTCCAGGGTTGTTTATGCAATTTTATCAACACGCGGTTTTTTTTAAAACGTGGGAAAATTGTGCGGCACCGGGATTCGAACCACGGACCTCTTGCACGCGAGGCGGGTGTTCTGCCTCTACTCCACCGCTGCACTAGTAACTGGTTAAAAGTCATTAATTAAATTTAATTCGTTGCGTACAAGTCATGTTCGTATCGAACCATTGACAGCGCTTCAAGATGCGCACTTTGAATGCGGCTCCTATCCAGCAGTTAATTTGTCGCAGCACAGAACCACTCCTCACCACATAGCTCGTCCAGACTGTAGCCCGTGAGCGCTAGCCCCACTCCGCAGCCTTGTCTTGCACGCAGGAAGCGTAGCGCTCGGCTACAGTTCCGTGTAACTGCGTCTGCTGCGTGACATAGATTCTGCTACCAACGCGGAGTGCCGTGATGACCCAGCTCTGGTTGCAGCCTACTTTGAAGACCTGCATGCCCTGTGGAGTCTGTGTGCCTGAAGTGTTCCAAGCGCGTACCGAGCCCGTTGGAGCCCTAGCATGCCACCGGAACAGGTTACCTGCTTCACAGTTTGTACAGGTTCGAATTGTGTTGCCATCATGGCAACACATCTCCGGACACAGACGTCTCTGCGGTGCTTTGATCCGGACTACCTACCTGTGGTCTGAAAAACAGTAAATGTTTTATTTCTGTAGGTAGTATGCAGTGCTTGTGTGATAGTTTAGCACTCACTGCTACCCATCCCTTTGTCGCAGTAACTTGTACACGCGTAGAAACGTATATCCATACAGCAGCCAATAAAGCGAAAGTCCTTGTTTAGAAGACCAGTATATGTAGTTGTTTGTTAATTGGGGTCTGTTTTATGCGAGAGGGGGATAAAATTTATATAATTTTTCTCATTAACATTCAGTAAGTTGGCACTGGTAATTTTCTCTTTATGTCTAATGACTAAATAACCATCTACTGGTGGCCTGAGAACAAACTCTTCGTGAAATTGAAACTTTACTTCTTATTTGCCTTGGCTATCTTTCATATTTCAGCCTAAGACCCACTACATTCCACCTATTACGTTCAATTAGCGTTCGATTACGTTCGTTACCCATTACGATTCATTACGTTCCACCCATTATATGTTGACAGCCACGCCACAAATCTCTGTGGCAGGCTTTAGAAGGTCGGAACAGTTTATTTCATTCAAATAGATTGAAATATCGTCTGCGAATATTCTTAACTCAGGTCCATCCATACGCTAGAACTGCTCTTCGTGTATATGTGGCGGCGTCGTCAAAGGCCTGCAGACTGATATGGCGATCTTGGGCACCTTTGAGTAGGCATACCTAGAAAATTAAGATGTACGGAAGTCAGCAACACACAAAAGTTCGTGGGGTCACAACATTCATGTGGGGACGGATGACCATCGAAGCGGCGTTGCCATACTCTTTTCCCCCTCCCCCTACCCATGCCCACTGGTCCAGTGCTGCCGCCACTATTTTTCGCCCTCTCCCCCTATCCGTCTCCATTCTAGCAGCGCAGGTACCTCCGACGCGCGTGGTGGTGAAACCACAGAAGCGCGGGCCATGTGCACAGGCCCACGTGGCCTTCATACGTGTAATACCCTCCTATCCCCGAATTGGTGAGCTGCGCGCGCATTCCTGATCACGGTACGGACGCCAGCGGCAAAGCCACCGCTGCTCGCAACGCATGCGGGGGATGCATACGGGGACGAGAGGTAAACAGCTTCGCTGCAAGATACGTTAATGTAACCCTAATATCTCAAATTACCAATCCTAAACTGACTCCATTTGAGCTCAGAAAAAACACTTCAAGATCGTTTATTGGCTTCTTTCGCGCTTTGGTATTGTCGCGCTGTAGTGACGTTTAAGACCATATGTGTATAACCAAACTAACTTTCTGCCGGGCGAACCACTAGCCTCAAAACAACGTCACAATCGATGCACCAAAATAGCGGCGAGCACAGTCGCCGATCGTCTAAATCTGATCTACGGATCAAGCCCACTGGCTTTTGTGCAGGACTCCTCGAACGTGCTAGCGTAATCGCTGGTTCCAGCGGGCCGGCCCGAAGGTACAGAACAATTCCCGTTGCGCATGCAATTAGATTACGTAAATTTTGGTGCCAACGTGCAATCTATAGTACCGTCAAAAGCATTTGGGTAACTTCCGATATATGTAGACGCGTCCTGCGCCAAGCGGTAACGTTCAACATTTGTTAGCCGGTAAAAGGCAATGACGGGACAAATATGAACAATTACACGTGTCGGCATCATGGAATTATTGATTTTATAAATGTCCGTTGCACACCGCTGCATTCTAGGCAACAAAACTATGAGTGGAAATCCTGAAACTGGTCTGTTTGGAACCTTCGAACTTGTACAATTTTGCCTATGCACCAAAGTCGCAAATGAAGTATATCAATCGCTACAACGGCCGGCATGGTTGACCAATCGGTTTCGCACCGCGAAGACGGGTACTGTGACTCATGCTGTCTGGTGGGTTGAGCGAATAGCTACGTGCTGATTGCTGTCTTGCTGAGTACACAAGGACGCCAGGGTATGTGGCCGATAGGCATTTCACTGTGCATTCCAATCGGGACTAGTTCAAAGTTAGTGGCGTGTATGATAGAAAAAAAGACACAGTGTGCACTGCTCGATCGTTTCATGTCTTCTTACCCTAAATCGATTGCTTTTGCTCGAAACCATCTCAATCTGAACGGCTATCAAGCCACTCAGGTTTCGTAGCATGTTGTATTGTTTCAGCAATGCTTTGATTCATTTGCTGGCCCACGTCAATTTTCTCAATTTCTTAGACTACTAAACGTACTTCATGTCACGCATGTGATGGTTTTGGGTTGTTCAGCTAAGCCCATGGTGTATTGCCACTTTGATTTCTGCGACTGTAAGGAAGTGATAGGTAATAATGCAAGAGTAAGTTACGCGGCCTGAACAAACTTTAGTTGTCGCTACACAATTTACAAATCCGCGAAGTACGCTCTGCATAATAATAATAATAATATGCACGCTTCAACGTCTCCTCCAAGGTATATCTAAACAGGTCGCGAAGCTTCGGGCGAAAAGCAGCTCAGTACCAACTGTCACCGACGTTAGCAAGAGTGGTTAGGGGAGCCGCGATTGAAGCGCGTGTATTTGAGCGGGGAACAAACACTGAGATAGACAAAAGCTCCTTTTTTTACATGTAATACGAGACAGACTTTGCTATATTTAATAAAATTAACTTCATAACTAATTTCATGTACAGATGGCGAAAAAATAATAGAACTTTTTGTTACTTTATTGTTATCAATGAATACCCTCTTTTTATGCACTCACAACTAAAGAGCGCTTAAGCCCCTGGCACTTGCAGGGCAATACTGCTCTTGAAGTGTACAGTAAGTTCACCCTTTTCCCCTGTTACTATATGTACGGATCAAACCGCCGTAGTTGCTTAGAGGTTATGGTGTTGGGCTGCCAAGCACGAGGTCGCGGGATCAAACGCCGGCAAGGGCGGCCGCATTTCAGTGGGGGTGAAGCGCGAAAACACCCGTGTACTTTGGCTTAGGTGCACGTTAAGGAACCCCAGGTGATCTAAACTTTCGGACTTTTCCACTGCGGAGAGGCTGATAATCAGAAAGTGGTTTGGCACGTAAAACCCCACAATTAAATTAATACGCGCGAATCACTCGTTGTGTTGCGATAGGTGAAGAATCGATTGCGATAACATCTGATTAGACAGCTATACGAAGTAAGGGAAGTAGTTTTATCAGCTGTGGACACTTGTAAATAATCGCCTAATAAATAAATGAACAAGCTCGGTGTCATGCAAGTACGGGCAAGCAGGAGACATCTCACTGTATTACCGCGGACACTCGCTTTCAAAACGCACACCTGAGGAAGAAAGGCAGCAGCAGCGAGTGAATTGACCTTCGTGCTGCCACTCGCTTCAACGCTAACTATGAGGGTATAGCACAGCGCGCACGAACCTTTCTAACCCTCAGCACGCCTAGACTCTGCCCCTAACGCAGACTGCTTTCAAGATAGGTCCCGCGTGGCCACGCTCAGCCGCGGCATACACAGGCGGCGCCTGAGTAAAGCGCCGCCAGAATATGACCACTGATTTCGCTCCAGGGAAGTCGCAGCACTTCCACCAAAATCTGTCAGCTACAGCTGTCCGGTAGCTTCATGTGTTCATATAAAGGCTGCTGGTTTCTCATTCTTTTGTGATAACTTGAAGTACTTACCAAGGTTTTTTCTGCAGCTTGTCCGTACGTTTCTGACAAGTTCAACCTGGTGTAAAAGGGGGCGCTCTGTTGGAAGAAAATACAGAACACACCTAATTACATTTTCTAACTAAGTTGTTTTGTCGTGGAGAAAGCAGAAGTCACACAAAATAATCTCTTAGGCGCAGAAAGACTTTGTCGGCGTCTCTGTAATTTATGGGGTGCATAATGAGGAAGCTTTCGGACGTAGCCTTCTATCTAGAAACATGGCAATGAATTGATACTTTTTGTAGACAACGACTGGAACTATTTTGATAACGGTTGTTGCACTGAAAGGAAATCAATATTTGGAAACTGCAGCGAGCAATTATTTTTGTTTAGGCTTAAGAAAAAAAACATAAGTATCGTATTTACAAAAATGTAAGTAGGCAATAACAACGAAATCGCAATTATGATAATTACATGTAATCCTACATCTTTAGTAAGTAAAATATTGTGTACTTGCACTACCTTGAAATTAGTGAGTTTATTGCGAGTAAGGGATTTGCAAAACGTTTATAAAAATTCCACTCATTTCGCATAAGCTGTAAATTCATGTATCACTTTTACCTGCCCATGGTCTTTGATAGTAGAAACTCACAGAACTGAGGTATGCGTTTGATACCAAGTTAGGTATCTAGAAGTTTCAAACTTCGATTTCCCTTAGGTGACCTATGTGCAGCATTTACTGTCTAAAAATGTGCTCTTCCAGATCAACGTATTGCTTCCTAAAATGTTGTTATAATGTCAAGAAAGAAAGAGATATTTGAGCGATTTAAGCAAGAGGTCCGTAAATTCTTAGGTATAACGCGTGCAGCATGCAGCATGCAGCGCAGCATTCGTTTCTGTAAAGAATAAGCCTTCAAACCCTATAGGTGATGCTAAGGCGCTCCTGCTAACAATGCAAAGCGCTCAGCGCTTCCTGTCCAGAAGCGTTTCCGGGTAATGATCTCGGTTGTGCAAGCTGGCGCGTGGACGGCAGTTTGCGAGGTCGCTGTAACAGCTTTCACAAGTAAAAAAAAGGCGCATATATATATGTAGAGAGAGAGAGAGAGAGAGAGAAAGAGAGAGGAATATTTTATATATAAAGAACCGCTTCGCTAGACATCCACTTGCGTGCAGCCGGGATCCGGGTCCATTTTTACACTTGGTGCTGCCGTCACCCCAGAAAGGGCTTTATACATTCTTACATATATTTCTGTTGGAAATATTACTGCATAAACTCCCTAGGGGGAGTGTTCAGATAATCCACAAACGTTATTTCCATTCGATCATTTTACACTCATGCAACGAATGATTGACTGCGGCTGAAATGCGCACACAGCAGCTCACCGTGTCAAGAAGGATGGCGCATTCTAGTGCAAGTATTCCAGGGACCTTTTGCAATCATATAATCCATGAACTTCATTGGTTCGAAATAATCTTATGGGCGAATTTATGTGATCGTACCTGTGACCACCTGTAAATTTATGTGATCAGGACAGGCCGCATTGGAATATGAACCTGGCAACATTTAACGCTAGAACGTTATCTATTGAGGCGAGTCTAGCAGTGGTATTGGAGGAATTAGATGGCAGTAAATGGGATATTACAGGGCTCAGGGAAGTTAGGAGATCAAAAGAAGCATATGCAGTGCTAAAAATCGAGCACGTCCTGTGCTACCGGGTCTTAGCGGAGAGACGAGAACTAGGTGTCGGATTCCTGATTAATAAGAATATAGCTGGTAACATACAGGAATTCCATACCAATAGCGAGAGGGTGGCAGGTCTTGTTGTGAAACTTAAGGGGTACAAAATGAAGGTTGTATAGGTCTACGCCCCTACATCCAGTCATGATGACCAGGAAGTCGAATGCTTCTATGAAGACGTGGAATCGGCGATGGGTAAAGTCAAAACAAAATACACTATACTGATGGGAGATTTCAATGCGAAGGTAGGCAAGAAGCAGGCAGGAGAGAAGGCAGGGGGGGATATGGCATAGGCACTAGGAATAGCAGGGGAGAGTTATTAGTAGAGTTTGCGGAACAGAATAATATGCGGATAATGAATACCTTCTTCCGCAAGCGGGATAGCCGAAACTGGACGTGGAGGAGCCCGAACGGCGAGACTAGAAATGAAATAGACTTCATACTCTGTGCTAACCCTAGCATCATACAAAATGTGGACGTGTTCAGCAAGGTGCGCTGCCGGGATTATAGGATGGTAAGAACTCGAATTAACCTAGAGCTGAGGATGTAACGGAGGAAACTGGTACATAAGAAGCCGATCAATGAGTTAGCGGTAAGAGGGAAAATAGAGGAATTCCAGGTCAAGCTACAGAACAGGTATTCGGCTCTAACTCAGGAAGAGGACCTTAGTGTTGAAGCAATGAACGACAATCTTGTGGGCATCATTAAGGAGTGTGCAATAGAAGTCGCTGGTAACTCCGGTAGACAGGATACCAGTAAGCTATCGCTGCAGACGAAAGATCTGATCAAGAAACGCCAATGTATGAAAACCTCTAACCCTACAGCTACAATAGAACTGGCAGAACTTTCGAAGTTAATCAACAAGCGTAAGACAGCTGACATAAGAAAGTACAATATGGATAGAATTGATCATGCTCCAGGAACGGAGGAAGCCTAAAAGCAGTGAAGAAGAAACTAGGAATTGGCAAGAATCAGATGTACGCGTTAAGAGACAAAGCCGGCAATATCATAACTAATATGGATGAGATAGTTCAAGTGGCTGAGGAGTTCTATAGAGATTTATACAGTACCAGTGGCACCCACGACGATAATGGTAGAGAGAATATTCTAGAGGAATTCGAAATTCCACACGTAACGCCGGAAGAAGTAATAAAAGCCTTGGGAGCTATGCATAGGGGGAAGGCAGCTGGGGAGGATCGGGTAACAGCAGATTTGTTGAAGAATGGTGGGCAGATTGTTCTAGAGAAACTGGCCACCCTGTATACGCAATGCCTCATGACTTCGAGCGTAACGGAATCTTGGAAAAACGCTAACATAATCCTAATCCATTAGAAAGGGGACGCCAAAGACTTGAAAAATCATACACCAATCAGCTTACTGTCCGTTGCCTACAGAGTATTTACTAAGGTAATTGCAAATAGAATCAGGAACACCTTAGACTTTCATCAGCCAAAGGACCAGCCAGGATTCTGTAAAGGCTACTCAACAATCGACCATATTCAAACTATCAATCAGGTGATAGAAGAATGTACGGAATATAACCAACCTTTATATATAGCTTTCATTGATTAAGAGAAAGTGTTTGATTCAGTCGAAACCTCAGCAGTCATGGAGGCATTGCGGAATCATGGTGTAGAGGAGCCGTATGTAAAAATACGGAAAGATATTCATAGCGGCTCCACAACCACCGTAGTCCTCCATAAAGAAAGCAACAAAATCCCAATAAAGAAAGGCATCTGGCAGGGAGATACGATCTCTCCTATGCTATTCACAGCGTGCTTACAGGAGTTATTCAGAGACCTGGAGTGGGAAGAATTGGGGATAAGAGTTAATGGAGAATACCTCACTAATTTGCGATTCGCTGATGATATTGCCTTGCTTAGTAACTCAGGGGGCCAACTGCAATGCTTGCTCACTGACCTGGAGAGGCAAAGCCGAAGGGTGGGTCTAAAAATTAATCTGCAGAAAAGTAAAGTAATGTTTAACGGTCTCGGAAGAGAACAGCAGGTTACGATAGGTCGTGAGGCACTGGAAGTGGTAAAGGAATACATCTGCTTAGGACAGGTAGTGACTGCGGATCCGGATCATGAGACTGAAATAATCAGAAGAATAAGAATGGGCTGGGGTGCGTTTGGCAGGCATTCTCAGATCATGAACAGCAGGTTGTCATTATCCCTCATGAGAAAAGTTTATAACAGCTGTGTCTTACCATTAGTCACGTGCGGGGCACAAACCTGGAGGCTTACGAAAAGGATTCTACTTAAATTGAGGACGACGCAACGGGCTATGGAAAGAAGAATGATAGGTGTAACAGTTAGGGATAACAAGCGAGCACATTGGGTGAGGGGACAAACGCGAGTTAATGATATCTTAGTTGAAATTAAGAAAATGAAATGGGCATCGGCATGACACATAATGAGGAGGGAAGATAACCGGTGGTCATTAAGAGTTACGGAATGGATTCCAAGGGGAGGGAAGCGTAGCAGAGGGTGGCAGAAATTGAGAAGGGCGGATGAAATGAAGAAGTTTGCAGGGAAAACATGGCCACAATTAGTACATGACCAGAGTAGTTGGAGAAGTATGGGAGAGGCCTCTGCCCTGCAGTGGGCGTAACCAGGCTGATGATGGTGATGATGATGACCTAAACAAAATTATGGTTTGGTTATTTTCATCAACCCGCATAACGCTGATTAGTTTTGACTGATTTGTTGCGAATGATTAAATATTGGACCTAATTCATTGTACTTGCCCCAATTAGGTCTGATCTGTCTTATTAATGCATTTTCAATTCATTGTAATGACGTCTAAATGTTTTCATTCCCCTAAAGATTTTTCTAGGCTTAAATAATGTAACTGTAATTACTGTTGATTAGCCCAATTAGTTATTCTCTATTAGGCTTTCCTACCCGTCATTAACCTCAATTATTTTGATCGTCATCAGTCATGTTATTCTTTTATAGGCCTAATTATTCTTTATACCTCTTCAGGGCTCTTTATGTATATTCGTAATTATAAATACCAGTAGCCATACGTAGTTATAAGGCGTTCTCATATGAACCAACATAGGACCCCATGTTAACCAAACGGCCTATTCTCTCCACACTTTGGAGGTCGACGGACAGACAGATTCACGAGGGAAGTAGCCCTTGGACAAATGCGCTTTAAGACGGTGTTGGGCCAGTGCTGATGTGTAAACGAAGACAAAGTTAAACATCGCCATGGTTACTTAGTGTCTGAACCATTACGGTGTAAGCGTCGGTTTATGAAATTCAGTGCCGGTCACAGCGACCGCATTCCTCTGTTTGTGAAATCTAAATCGCCCGTTTGCGGTGCACTTAGCGCACCATAATATATCTAAAGCAAGCAAAAATATTCCGTAGTTACCCGCAACGGCGCGCCTCATAATTAGACAGGGGGCTTAGGGCGTGAAATTCCGCATTTAATGAAAAGAACAGCAAAAATGTACAAATCGTTACACAGAATAAAGTATAGACTGGAAATAAATGTTTGATTCGAAAGTTAAAGGAACTCTGCTCCGCCCCATCAGACTCTTGCGTGCAACGTCTCACTGCTCTGAGCAGCATCATGATAACATTACAGAGACAACTTTCAGAGATCCCCGTTTTCACTCACTTCGCCCCACCTGGCGTACCACGTAGGATGCAGCCCCCGTTGGTTGTGTACCCAATATTTCAGACATAGTATTCGTGTACACATTTTGTCAGCCTTGACGACATTGTGAGACTGCAAATAGCTCGCGGTTGTGACGGTTTAAAATAAACCTTCCTTACTGCTATTCAGTTTTAAGGAGTAGATGTACCACTTCCCCAGTCATTAGTCTTAGAATCCCGAGCGCCCGTTGGCGCTACGTCAGCCCTACAAGATGACTACAAGAAACTACAACTCAGAAATAATAAAAGACCTATTTTTATTAACCGAACTTGACGCACCTTTACGTCGAAAAGAAAAAAAAGAGCTTTAACCAAAATAATAACAAATTAACTGGTCCTACCTACCTTGTTTTGGTATGCTGATATGCAGCAGTCTATAACCTGTGGACGAAGAAAACTTGCTGTAAGCGCGCGCCTTAACTTGTTATTAGTGACGAATACTCATAAGCTAACAATAGATATCTTATTAACCATACATGTAGGTATATTCTGTCATTTGCAGGCGGACCAAAAAGACTGAAGGCACAACCAGGAGCAGTTTAATAAGAAAGGAATAGGACGGTCAAAATGTACGATTTTAATTAAATAGGTCAATTGTAGCTCCTATTTTATATTCATAGCAGCCAAATATGGGGGTCGAAATAAACTTTTTAAGAGAACGTATGGGCAGGTGACCTTAAAAACCTACTAGCTTTGTGGCAAACACTCGGTGCTGCTTGAGTACTCAGCGAGATTGTCGTAGCTGCGTTACATATTCACTCGGAACAATAAACTGAACGAATTCACCCTCATCGAGACAGGTGGGTACGTGTCCGTGTTTCCATATCCGTATTTGAGAGCATTTTTCTGGCACATAAACAAGTTTTTCCGAAGGAAAGACTAAATACACGCTGAAAATGCTGCCGCAGAAGCGCAACTTGTAGACTAGCGGCAACAAAGGGCGCATGAAAGGAGCTTCCGACTTCCTAAAAGGCCAGAAACCAGACACAGAATAAATTAAGCCAGATAGCTTCAGTGTGGCGTCCAGTGCGGCCAATTTCTGAATAATACTTTATGAATACACATGTACAACAACAAGTGTACGTCCAAGGAGGAGATATGGCACTTGCGCTCATTTTATTTTGTTACCAGGGAATGTCTAAAATATGGATTTATTTGAATCGCAAGTCGATGCAATGTCTCATTATACAAATGTAAAGATAGACCCGTACGCGAAGTCCAAGTGGCAGGTGCGACGAGTGAATACCGTTCAGCCAAAAAGAACGGACACTTCTAGATTATTTTTTTTAGACGAAACAATTGTTATACTTTGCGGAGCGTCGCGTTCCTGTCTCTGCCGTCCTACGTCATTGATCATAAATGACATGAATAAGGTATCGCATAGTTCTTCGTGTGCACGCTGTCCTACTTCAATGGAGTACCTGCTCACCCTAAAGGGCGCCGCAACCTCCTGTAAGCCACCCCTAGGGCTCGGTGAAAAACGACACTCCGCACATAGCATAAGCTTCTGTCAATATCTCAGCCAAAGTACGCAGTCGTGCGCTACGCGTTGAGCTCGCAACCGGAGCGCGGTGTCACCTCCTTCTCAAGCGCTCTTTTTTTCAACAAAAGTCTGCTCCTCACTCTTTTTGGACGCTTTATTTCTTAATACAGCCGATCCATGTACGCGGCTGCATTTTGCCAGTAACTTACATCAAGCAAGAACTGTTTTCGGATAAGTGCGCGTCTCTTCGTTCTGTTGCTGAAGTAAGCGACAATCTGCTCTCCAAGTTGGATAATGTTTGCGTACTTGCGAAAGAAGATTATAGTCTTCCGTCGCTTGACCGTGGTCGCCCGCGTAGGGATCAAGCTCTGGCCACCCTGCTTATCGGTGTGTTAGCCGTCGGGTCTCGCTAAATTCGACTAGTTTTGAGCAATGAACTAGCCTAGAACCAGGCAGAACATGAGGTCAGATCACACGAGTGCTTGCCGGCACCCTCTCATTCCTGGCCGTTCCTGGTTAGACACCTTGGAAGACTTCACATCGTAAAAAAGTACTGAAAAACGATGGCTTTTTCGTTTTTGCAAGGACTGCAGGCTGTTAATCGGTTTGACTTATTTGTTACCCTTTCCCACGCCCCGAATAGGTGATATCATCAATGAAAGGGAAGGATCTTGTTTCTTCTGTTGAATTTACCTTTGTTAACGAGACTCGTTGGTGCCACTACAAGAAGACTACGGGCGGTGCAGTGCCTTCTTAGCGCATTTCGATATTCACGCGTACAACCACTTACAATTTAATTGGAAATAATATAGACTTTAGTTTCAGAAAATGATGAATGTGTTCTCGGTGACTTATTGGGAAAGTTTTCTAACGTCCACATCGAGAACATCATCACATCTTTACCGACAAAAGAAGAATAGTAAAACAGATTTCGGAAGTATAAGAGGCCTTTAGTAAATTAATGTAACCATTGATATGAGCAAGAGTAACATGCAAGAAACAGGCGAATTTAGCCTTTCTTGAAGAGTTTGTTATAGTAAAACTAAAACCACGAAAGAATAATCTGTACAAAAGATGACTCAGCTCGCGAAGCCCTTCAATACACTCGCTCAATCCGCGTTTTCCTTCGGTTCGCTGGCCGATTCGGTGCGTTCATTAAGGATAACACCGCAAAGACATTATGACTTACTGCCCTACTGAAATTACCTCCTATTCGCCATAATTCCTGTATCTAATCACATAATGAGACATGTGGAAAAACAGGCTTTTGTACGGGATCTTACATGTGCCATATCGGTTTATTGGATATGGGAGTTATACGGCATATGGACCTTTCAACAGGATAAGCTGATGCAGTTGTGTGTACCTGTAATGGACAGTACTCCTAGAGCCACGCGGTGGAAGAAGAACAGACTGGACCAGCGCCATCAGGCATATTGGCTCGACGATGTTAGCCGCGATATCAATGTAGTCATATTTTTAATAAATGCAATTATTTGTGGGCCTTCTGTTCCTACAAGTTAGTGACCACGGACATAATACCATATCAAAACTGTATATGTCCACCAAGTTTCTTCTCAACGCCGTGGAACCAGTCGCTGAACAACGACGTCTCGAAGAAAACAAAACGTCTTCTGTCGCCGCACTTAAACTTCGTGATTTCTGTCCCTCGGACTGCGAACTCTGGTTCGTCCACATCAAGGTGCAGTTTCGCAGTTACAGAGTCGCATCTCAGGTGGCCACGTACGACAACGTCGTGAGTGCGCTTAACCATACTACTGCAGCTTTGGTACGCGACATGCTGCTAGCTCCTCCGCCCGATGATCAGTACGATACCCTTAAGCGGGAGTTACTATGGCGCACCACCGACTATGAGTTGCGATGGGGTCCACAGCTCTTCTTATCGGAGGAACTTACTGACAAAAAACCCACTTAGACGCTTCGCCGCATGAAACAACTCCTGGGAACGAGTCCATCATCACCGGACTCGAAAATCCTTCGGGAGCTATTCTTTCGGCGCCTACCGGGCCAGGTACACATGATTTTGTGTGTCTCACCTACTACGACCTCTGTCGAGGCCTTAGCGACGATGACAGACCAGGTTATGGATTCTTTTCAGTCTGTGATATCCACTTTCACCCGTTTTAATGCACCGTTGCGACACAACACCAGTTACAGCAGAACCTTAACGAACCCGACTGTTCAAGCACGCACCTTGCTGCGGAAGTAGAGGAGCTAGCTAACCAGGTGGCTGCCGTTCACTTTCAGGCGAATGACCATCAGCAGTGGCATCGCTCGTATGACCAAAAGGTTTCGCTCCCTCCGTCTCTCTTTATTTGTTGCTATCACGCCACATATGACATTCGCGCACGTCAGTGCCGTCCGCCTTGCAACATTCCGAGAACCGGTCGGGCCATTCAAAGATGACGGCTAGTGTTACTGGCTCTACATCAAGCCGTCTATTCTACGTCACCGACCGTGTCACGAAAGTTCGCTCTCTTGACGAGAGTGGTGCGGAAATTTGCGTCATTCCCCCTACTTTTCAAGGACGCAGAAGAGATCGTCATGACACGGCATTTCTTATTACCATCAAAGGTTCCAGCATTAAAACGTACGGCCAGAAATCGGTCACTGCTGACCTTGGTCTGCAACGCCCTTTTAGATGACCGTTTACCGTCGCTGACGTCCGCGAGCCAAACATCGGCGCCAATTTTCTGTGGAAGTTTAACCTTGTCGTCGAGCAAGCTACCCAACCGCCGCCTTCTTGACTCAACAAACAAGTCTGTACAAGTTAACACGACGTCTACACCACCTTTGCGTCTCGTAAAAGCACAGACCCAGGTACCGAAACAGTGGTCCACAATCCTGCTGGAATTTCCAGAGCTGTTCGAACCACCCCCGCCAGATCGCCCAATAGTGCGCAACGTCACGCACCACATTGTGACTGAAGGACCAGTAGTACTATACGCGCGACCTCAGCACTTAGCACCAGCCCGCCTGAATATTGCAAAGCGCGAATTCGAACACAAGCTCAATTTGTGCTTCATTCGTCTTTCCGCTAGACCTTAGTCATTTGCTTTACAGATGGTGCCCAAGAATACGCGTGATTGGCAACCGTGTGCCGACTGTAGCGCCGGAAAGTGACGATTCCCGATAGGTACCTAATACCTGACATCCAGAATTTCACCGCATCGCTTCATGGTTGCTGCATATTTAGCAACGTGGATCTAGTAAAAGCCTACCATCAGATTTGTGTCGGGCTTTCCAACATTTCAAAAACTGCAGTCATTACCCCTTTTGCAATGCTCGAATACGTGCGGATCCCATTCGGCATCCGTAATACCGCTCAAAAATTCCAGTGGTTCGTCGATCAAGTATTCCGTGGCCTGACTTGTGGCATCGCCTATTTAGAGGACATTCTTTTATTCAGCCGCTCTGCTGTGGAACATGAATTAGACCTACGTAAGGTGTTTGAACGCCTCCGTGAATATGGGCTGGTTGCAAACATCTCGAAGAGTAAGTTTACCGTTGCTTCTCTCGAATTCCAGGGCCTTCGAGTAGACGTGCATGGCATCCAACCCGTCCCATCCCGTGTCCAAGCCATTAATGTTTCCCCACGTCCCTCTTTCACAAAGCAATTACTGGCATTTCCGGGCCTCATCAATTATTATCGCCGTTTCATTCCTGGTTGTACTTTAATTTTGCAGCCTCTGCACATTCTACTCTGGAAAATGACGAGGTAGCACGCCTATATGATTGACTAATGCTGCTGAATCTGCTTTCATGTCGGCCAAGAACGCCCTTGCCACCACTACTCTGCTGACACACTCGCAACAGGAAGCTCCACTGTATGCTATGGCAGATGCTTCTGTAATAGCTGTTGGTGCCATGTTTCAACAGCTTTTTGGCAATACATGAGAGCCTATTTTTTTTTATTGAAGGACGCTGACACCACAAGAAACCTGCTGCAGCAATTTTGGTCACGAATTGCTAGGACTCTACCTCGCAGTTTGCCACTTCCGTCCCAATCTTGCCGGACGTCAAGATTGGGACGTCCGTCAAGATTTGACCGACCACAAACCGCTCATTTATGTTTTTACCTCAGACAGTTCCTCGCACACTCCTCGCGAAATTCGCCAGCTTACATATATCTCCAAATTCACCACTAATACTCGGCATATAAAAGTGCGATAATTCCGTCGCTGAAGCCATGTCATGGATTCAAACAAAGGCAAGCCAAGTAAATAGATTTGGAATTGACTTCATCCCCCACGCTAGCGCTCAACACACAGTCCGTGAACTTTGTTTACACTCCAGGCTGCCAACGATTCTCTGAGCTTCGAAGATATCCTGCTGCCTGGCTGCAACGTCACAATGTTAGGCGACATGTCTACGGGTCATTGTCGACCGTACGTTCCACAACAATTTCCTCAGCAAGTTTTCGACGCACTACACTCCTTGTACGTACTCTTGTGTACGTGCCACAGAACGTCTTTGTCACTTCCGGCTATATGTGGCTGCGTATGAACGCTGACGTCTGATGCTGGGATTGGGCATGCATACAGTGCCACCACACCAAGATCAGTCGATACATTATGAGCACGCTTAGTCATTTTCCACCACCAGACGTTCGTTTTGACCACGTTCACATTAATATCATTGGTCCTCTACCACCGTCCTAGAACCAACGATACATACTCACTTGTATTGATTACTTCACACGCTCTCCTGAAGCAATGCCACTCTCTCACATTACTGCAGAATCCGTGACCCCGACCCTCCTATATACCTGAATTTCTCGTTACGGCGTACCACAGACCATTAGGATAGGCAGAGGAAGATAATTTGATTCGTCCCTATTTGAAGATCTCTCCCGTCTTCTGGGTGTAAGGCACATACGAACAACAGCTTATAACCCAAGTTACAATGGCATGGGAGAACGCTTCCATCGTCAAATGAAAGCAGGCCTTCGTGCCCATAACTCCACGATTCAAGGGACGGAGCGCCTGCCTTTCGTTCTACTAGGTATTTGCCGAGCTCTGAAAGCACATGCACAGTCTTCTTCAGCACAACTCGTTTTCTGCACACTTCACGTACCCTGTGAGTTGTTCGCCTCGGAACCGTCAACTGTTGACCTACAACATTACGCCGCCCGCCTTCGCACTACAATTATCGCTGTTATACTGCCGCCGCTTCGTAGCGACCGCAGAAATGTTTACATAAGCACATCTTTACATCATAGCAGTGAGGTATTTATCCGTCGCGACACTACTCGCACTCCTATACAAGCTCCTTACGATGGTCCCATCAAAGTCGTCTAGCGAGACGTCAAGTTTTTCACACTTCTTTTCAGTGACCCAAAGAGACAATTTCCATCAGCCGATTGAAGCCAGCTCATCTAGACTGTGACAGTACTATCTCCACAACTTGCAGCGCTCAACGGCAGTGACTTCATCGCTGGGGGACGGGGGGGGGGTGCCACGTAGTGGACAGTATTCATAAAGCCCCGCTGTGGAAGAAGAGACTGGGCTAGCGCCCTCAGTCTTACAGGCTGCGACGTCAACGCAGTCATCTGTTTAATAAATGGCAATTTATCCATAACCTTTTGGTCTGCGTACCTTTTGTGTTCAGTGGCGAGTGTGGGAAGCCTGACCACCGCACGATTGATGCTATATCCCCGGAAGCCGTGTTTGTGCTGCCTGGTCTTAAGATGCCTTTAGAACTGTGCACAGACGATACAGATGGCGGTGCGGAGGCCGTGTTTTATGAACGAGACCAAACAGAGCAGCGGAAAACAGCTCAAATAATTCTACGATATTTTTCTACATTCTCAAAAGCTCAAGAACAATGTAGGAGGGCAGAAAAACAGAAATTGGTTGCTGTAAGAGCAATACGGTATTTCATAAGCTGCTTAGAGAGCGTCGAATTCGTGTTTTCACGTGTGACGAAGCGTTACGCTTCCTCTTGGCACGTACCCAACCGAAAGCCAGAGTGGCGTATTGTATACGTCAAATATGGCAGTTTCACGTTCGATGTACGCCATTCGCAGGGCTAAAAATTCCCTGACACGTGTGGTCTCTCCCGTCTCCACGTCACACAAGTGCACGCATATATTGACGCGGGCCTTCATAGCTTGTGGGAAGGCACCGAAGCCGCGATCTACAGTAATGGTAAGTACTGTGTGCCAGGAGGCTTCATGCGGAAAGTCCAGAATCTGTCCGGAAGGCACCATGGAGTCTGGGAAGCTAATCGGAAGATAAAAAAGCACTTTCAATGTAAAAAAAATACGACATACGATGTCAAGAACAACAAGCAAACATGTCACAAGGGCTGGACAATTAAGGACAAAAATCAACCAGATCTTCAGGTTGGGGGGAGGGGGGGCGTCTATTTTTCCACGGACAAGGCAATTTGCTGCCTCATACTTTCAATAACGTCTATATTCCGTGAAAACATACCAGCGAAAATACCCGCAGTGCCTTCTCACGACAACACTGCTTTTTTTCTTGTAACTGAGCATAATACCAAAGAATCTGGAAATATGTGTTTTTAATATTTATTTATTTATAAAATTTTTTTTAAGATACTTTCAAGGCCCGAAGGCATTAGAGAAAGGAGTGGGTGAACATAACAAAATAATGTGCAATATACAAAAACACATTTATCGTGGCGTTTCATGAATGCTGGTTTTGCAGGTGTCGGTATCCAGGATGGGTGCATAGGTGGTGGGAAGGTGGTTCCAATATTTGCTTGTGCCAGGGCTGAATGCATTAGTACAAAGTTTAGTACGTGAAGACGGCACACCCGGTATGAAACTGTGGTCAGAGCGAGGTGATATGTATGACGGTTGGGTGATAAGCTGTTCTTTCAACAAAGGGTTGTGGTGGTAGATTTTATGGAATAGCGAAAGGCGGAAGCATCTACGATGGAAAGAAAGTTCTGGCAAGTTAAGTGTTGTTTTCATTGAGGTAACGCTAGCATGTCGGGAGTAGTTTGATAAGATGAAACTGGCTGCACGATTTTTAATGGCTTGTATGCTGTTTATGAGTGTAATGTTAGCCGGGTCCCAAATGGCGCATGCGTATTCTAGTTTGCAGCGAACTAATGCTTTGTAGAGAGTTAGTTTCAGTGACGATAGTGCGGATGAGAAGTTACGGCGCAAATAGCCCGACCTGCGATTGGCATTGCTACATATAATGCCGACATGCATGTGCCAGGAAAGGTTTCTGGTGATGTTTAGTCCAGGGTATTTGCACCATGAGACAACTGAGAGAGGGCTATCATTTAGGAAATATGTATGCATATTAGTAGTATTGGTACGCTGTGATACGCGCATGCATTTACCTTTGCCTAAGTTAAGCTTCATAGACCACTTGTTACACCATAACAGAACGTTATTAATGTCGTCTTGAAGTTTACGAGAATCAATGAGGCCAGTAATTTTTGTATATAACGGAGTCATCAGCAAAAAGCTTAATAGTTGAAAATTTCACAAAGGAAGCAAGATCATTATTATAGATTTGAATAAGTAGAGGACCGAGAACCGACCATTGCGGCACGCCTGACTTTACCGCGAGGGGCGCAGTCGACGAATTGTTCGCGATTACATATTGTGTTTTATTAGCAAGAAAGTTTTAATTCCAGTCTAGTACTAGCGGGTCAATGTTAAGAAGACTAAGTTTATAGATTAGTAGATTATGGGATACGGTATCGAAGGCTTTAGCAAGATCAATAAAGATGCAATTGGTGTCAATTCCTAAGTCGGTTTTAGAGAAGAGGTCATTAGTAAAGCAAGCTAGTTGCATTTCACAGGAGAAGGATTTCCTAAAGCCATGCGGACGGTTAAAAAAGAGCTCGTCTCAAAACAATCAACTATGTGGGATTATATTATGTGCTCCATAATCTTACAGGGACTGCTGGTTAGTGATATGGGACGGTAGTTTTCGGGACAATGTGTGTTACCTGATTTGTGAATAGGAACCACCACCCGACCTTCCAGTCGCTTGGTAGTGATGAGCAGTGTAATGATTGTTCGAATATCCTAAAAAGAATAGTTGATGAATAAAGTTCAGCACACTTGAGTATTTTTGAATTAATTTCATCTGAACCCGCCGACGAAGATATTTTCAAACTACCGATTAGCTTTCTAACGCCCACCCAGTCTGTAAGAATTGAATCCATTGAGGTATCAAACTTTCATTGAAGGTGGCAAAAACATAGGTGCAGCCTCATGAAAAATGGAAGCAAGGACATTAATAAAAATTGTGCAACACGGATCACATTGAACAGGGATGTTAGATTGAGACAATTGTATTGTGGATGGGGTATTACCACGAACAACATTCCAGAATTTACGTGGGTTGACGTGTAAGTACGATGGTAAAGTAATGTTGAAAAAGGTTTTGTTAGCTTGGCAAATGGCGCTACAATATCCATCGTTGATGCGGTTGTATTCGCACCAACGAGTCGGGTTGTTAGATTTTTTTGCGGAACGAAATAACCGTTTTTTCTTGTTCCGAAGACGGCGCAAGGTGGCCGTAAACCAAGGCTACTGGGGATTACAGTGTACTCTTCATTGGGGAACATATTTTCCAATGAGGAATAACAGCTTGCACTTATAAAGGGACCAGTTTTCTTCAAGTGTTCGTTGATCAAAATCGGGCATCACTGCATCCATAAAATGCTCCATTTCTTGCGTAATTGCGGGAATATGAGCTTTGGAATAATCGCGAATTGTCTTAACCTTCTTTGTGTATGTTCATTATGAGGCAGCCTTACTTATGCATACTTTGGATCAGCGTAGAACGCACAAATATCAGTGCGGGACGGATATATTCCAACTCGCACAGGTTTTTCACTTTACTGCAGCACGAAAAATTATATTGTGAATAACAAGGCATTTTGTTGTACTAATGGGCCGCAACTCTGCAAGTGAGACAGTTTTGCGAAAAAAAGTTCTCAAAATACAATCACAAAAACTGAATATAGAAGGTATACTAGGAAACGGTACGTTTATTATTGAAATATTTGACACCTTCAAAACTAGTTTTGAATAGTCGCAACACAATGTGTCAAATGGTTTAATAGAAAAGCTTTGAAATGGGCATTATTTAAAAGATGTGAGAGAGAAAAAATCTGTTACCTGTTTAAGATCTTCGCCTTGAGATATCCATCTGCATTCGTTGTAGACAGCGCATGAAATGGGTATAATCTGGGAAAACAAACGAAAACATAGTTCGCAAAAAATGTTTACGACGTGGACGACTTTAGGTCCTGAGCGGCGCCTCTGTGATTGCATAATGCCGTCTTGCAGGGTCCCTAATAGCGTGGCAAAAATGTCTCCCCAAGTTGCCTTCAGGCGCCCCCCCTCCCCATTCGAGTCGAACCCAAACATGGTACTCGGCGTAGCTGGCACTCCGCGTAGCATCGTCGAGGATGGTAGTTCTGGCTGTAAGTCCTTTGCTGGTTTTTGATGCGGAGCCGTGCGAGCTGTTGGACTTCTTCAACGCGCTGGAGATATTCGGCGAGGTTGCGGCTGTCTCCGTCTGTAATATGCGGTAGCATGGCGTCTAGCATTATCGCCGGGTTCCGTCCGTAAACAAGCTTCAACGGCGTCCAGTGCCTTGTTGCTTCCATCCCCCTGTTGTAAGCGAAGCTTACACGTGGATAGACGTAATTCCATATCTTGTGTTTGATCCCGACGAACGTTGTCAACATCTCGGCGAGGGTCATGTTCAGCCTCTCCGTAAGACCATTCGTCTGCGAGGGGTAGGCAGTTGCCTGCGGTGGCTTGTTCGGCTGTGTTGCAGATTTCCTTGTGTGTGTTGCACTGTTAAAGCCGTTTTTCGGTTGGAGATGAGTTCTTTCGGGGTGCCACGTCGCAGCAACGTGTTCTGGCCACTTCTTCCACACTATATTTAGACAGGGATTTCCTTTCGGTGTAGCAGGTAAGAGGGTTGGTAGCCATGACGATCCGCTGATTCACAGATGCTGACGTCGGAAATGGTCCCAACAAGTCCATTCTGATCTGCCAGAGTGGTCGATAAGGTGGCGGGATTGGCTACAGCAATCCCTCCGGCCAGTTTGTAATACCGTGCGTCCCTGGTAGTCTTGGAACGTCATCACGTAGAGGGGAACGTCGGCGGTTAGGTATGGTCAGTAATACTTCTCTTGTATCCTCGAAAGTGTACGGGAGAGTACGAGGTGCCCAGCGGTTGGATCGTCATGTTGGTCGTGCAAAACCTCTGGACGCAATGCTGAGGGCCAACCTAGAAGATTATTGGCGCGTACTGGTGAGTTCTTCTCTAAGGAAAGGCCGCTTTGCAGAGAAAACTAAGACAGCCCTCATTCGCCCTAACTACCTAGAGACAACATCGGTGTTGCCTTCCTAGTACTGGACGAGGTTTTTGAGCTCCAGGTCTGCTTGTTGGTCTTCAACGAATTCCTCTACTTTTATTGCTCTTGGACAGGCTTCGTCATCCTCGCCGTCATGCGGCGGCGGGTATATGTGGGCGCTTGTTTGGCAGAGGAGATCGGAATGTTCCATTTCGGAGTTGTACAGCGTGGATTTGTGAAATTTCTGGAGCATAACGCTTCAGTTTGCGAGGCGTCCTGGAGGGTCCTTTAAATCTGCCAGCCGAAGCAAGACATCGACCTACACAGGCCGAAGCATCCGTTCACACACGCCCAGTTGATCAAGAAAAATCCAGGCTAACTACGAGAAAATTATTCTTTGTTTGATTAGGCAACGTGGAAGTGCACTCAAAGGAAATGCTGTCGGGTCATCATTCAGGAATATAACTCATGCGCGAAATGCTTATGAAATACAAAAGCATCAAGAAATCGACAGCATCACACACCTTTCGCATACATTTTCTCGTAGTGTAGAATGAGAAGTCAAGTTTTAGTGCATCGAAAGTGTAATAAAGACTTCTCAACAGCGTCGTCAAAGTGACGGGTATTTAGGGCGCAGCGCTCTAGCTACTCCCACCGTAATGTAAGATTACGCGCAGGCAACACTGCGCATCATAGCACCCAACATAACTCCTGTGGTGAAGCAGGAGATATTACAAATGTGTCAATGAAAAGGAAACGTGTCAATGAAAAGGAGCGTCGAAATGAAATGCCGGTCGCGGTAATGCAGACATCGGACATTAATGGGGCGCGTTTTCTAGGTAATTGGCACATTCAGACTGTCACGTCATCCGCAAGTGCAATGAAAACGGCATTTATCTCACGTCCGATTCAGTTCTCATTCTTCTCTTCGACATTATATATTTGTTGCTCCAAGCGTTTTCTGTTTCACTACTTTCGCCGATGTAAAGCTAGTTGCGATTACCACAGAGTATTCTGTATACAGCGCTTAGAAACATTCTTCTGCATCTGCTTCTCGTCTACCAGTTCATGCTGCAACTAGGGCCCCAAAACCTGCGCTGCAGTGACTTCATAGGTTTTCGGAACATGTGCCAAGGCCTCGCTCACTTAGTGCACATAGGGAAGGGTGGCATGAGTATGAGGGCTCGTGGCCTACGATGTGGCGGGGCTCAACGATGTTCCACAGAAGGACTGAAAATTTCAAGTTATGCTCACTCGGACGTAATCTGTGCAGGTCACTGTCAGAGATCTAGTCTTCAGAATTAAAAGAAATATCTTAGTGCGAGCTCGTAAAATTTGCTCTATTCAGGGTGCTTAGGGTAGGTCGTGAATATTCTCTGTTCGGTTACGCCTCTAGTTAAGTTCGTTGCGTAAAATATTGTTCAGGCAGGCAAATGACCTCGCTTCGCCGAACAACCTTGTGTTAATGATGCCATTCAATATGTCATTCAAGCTATTAACATGGTGTAGAATGGCTTTCGGTATGCTATAGGCATACCCTGCGCAACATGTGGCTAGGTTTACATCAACAAAAGATGCAACTTCGAAAATTGCTTGAAGCCGCATGTGTGTGGCGTGAAAATGAAAAAATGTCGCCTACGGCGTACTTTGCGGAGGACGTAGCTGCATGTAGCTATGACATCGGCCTTCTTGGACAAAACTTTCGTTATTGGCAGGAAAAAATTGGGATTTCGCGGCAGGATCTAAGGCACTAGCTGCCTAGACTGCAGAAAAAGCCTAATTGTAGCGATTGCATTCATTATTCCGTCAGAATACGCAAGATCACCTGGTCAAATTTCAAACAGTTAATATTTGTAAACAAGGCTTTCGTGCAAATAAGTGGGAGCTCTTATCACTCATAATAGAATTTCTTCACAACAAAGTTGAAGGGATTTTATTTACTTCTCTCCACCTTACGGGTTTCCGCAGAACTAATATATCAAAGGTGAAGGGACCACCGAAAGTGCTTCAACATATTCATTTCTGCCCTTCATTGCAATACATGCACAATATCGCCAGAAATTTGAATCTGCAAAAAAGAAGGCGGCCTTGCAGCCAGCAGAACCGCTACATGACCACGTGGGCGCTGAACAGGAAGCAGCAAAAGAAATTTCGGCGTCCCCAATGCACGAATTCTTCGCAGCTGATACGATTGCGTTTACGATAGCTGCCTTCCATTTCAAGGCAATGGTCTTTCGTTTCGCCTTTCATTTCGCTCGCCGATACCATCGCCAAACCGGTGAAGCGACGACCCTGTTGAACGGGTTGCACGCTTTGACGCGAACAGTGCTCGTCTTCTTCGAGCAGCATGTGGCACACATAGGGATGTGTGGCCTCTGAGATTGCACTGTTGTAGTCTCCGATGCCACGTCCAGCTGCAGGAGCGCGCGCGGTACCGCAGTGAGAGAAATTGCTAAGGCGATACTGAGCCTCTGTTTATGCACTGCTTCGCGCAGTGATGAGAAAGACCAGTGTTCGGATGGCGTACACGGCGCAAATGCTCAATAGTTTTGAACGTCGGCCCCGCATGTGTCCTCAACCCTGTGGAAAGTGAACTTTTGAGCCTGCAAGGGTCGGGAATTTCTTGCTGTAGAGACAGTCATGGTTGGCGTATCTGTTGGCAGGATGATATTCGTTGAAAAAAATATTTAAAAACGCGGATAGCTACGCGCACACCAAGAGGAATTCACTTCGTCATATGCAATAAAGCTTTATGTCCCGTTTTATTATAACGAATCTTCATTGTAACATATAATACGTGATATCTTTTCTTTTCCCCTGAAATTACACGTGCCAAATTTGAGGTTCATCAACATTAGGAACAATCTTAATTTTCTGCGAGTGCATCGGCCTCTAGAATTTTCTGAGTCAGTTAGCTCCCTGAATTGTGAAATGAGCAATGTGTCAAAACAGACAGTCACACATAAGGAACATTTTGGTTATATAGTAGCATTTTTTGAATAATTTAATAATGTTCTTTGAAACCTCTGGCCGCTTCAGTGCTTCATTTGTTTCGTTAATCATGTTTTATGTTAAACGATGCCCGAACAAATGTTATCACTTTTATGGCCTTGCGAATTTATCAGTGATGCTGCAGTAGGTTTTAAGAAATGGGATATACGCATTGTTGATGTCTGTAGAACCCAGGTTTTTGTTCAAAATTGCAAAGATTCGGAGCATTCAAATTAATTTGTCAATTTAGTAGGTAACAGGATACACTCAATCCCTTCATAATTAATGTTATTATGGAAAGGTGTTTTTTGTTTCTATATTTGAGTGTGTGCTAGTCATCCATGCAGTAAAAACATCCGCGATTGTGTTGCTGGACTCCATGATATTATTCCATCTGTAAATCTCTATCAATGTTCAAAAGGTATGATGCTTCGTCTTCCCAGACCGTCACGTATGTGCAGTGGATGCCGTTTCCAACGAGATAACTGAATCTAAGCAACATTTCGTTGGAAACTTGATGGAAGCAGACAGACCGTGTCGATTGCGATGATATGTCTCAATTTCAGTGTCTAGAGAATACCTAAAGTACCATCTTTGTGCTACTATTTCTCCTGACAATAGAGTTCCGGCTGCAAATCGACAAGTATGGTATATATTCCTGTCATATTCGGAACTATTTCCCAGCACGATGAACAACTTGTGCTTTTCGCTTCACTTTTTGAAGTGCTGATGGTTACAATTAAAGTAAACAGTACTGACACGACATTGTGCCACAACTTATTAAAGAACTTTTAGATTATTTTTACGCATATCACCTTGTGGCATTAAAGGACCTCTCCCTAAACAAACTATACGGCTATGCTGCGTAAATACTGCTTAGAAGCTATCGCACCTTGTTCCTCAAGAATGTTTATATTGTTAACATACGTTCTTAAGACAGCTAGAAAAAGTCGCAGGAATTTTGTTATGTCCGTTTTTAAAGGGCGTACAAAATGTCTTGCAAGATGTCTTATATCCCTTATATACATGGTCTTCAGGGCGGCTACAAGATCTTTTAAGATACCCGACAGTGTTGTGATAAGTTGTGTTCAAGAAGCCTGAAATATTTTGTCAAGACGGGTAATAGACTAACGTCTGTTCAGGGGGAAATAGAAGCAAGTAATTGTTCATTTAATTTGTGTTTGTTAGGTATGATTCAAATGGGGAACGTTGCATGCTATATCCAGCGTCATTCATTCGCCATTGTCTCAGATCGTAGTGATGTATACAGATAAGCAGGGGCGAAGGCCTTGGTCGCTCAAGTAGTAAATTTGTAACAAGTGTAGTGAACATAACACGCAAGATGCGGGTGAAGCGATGTCTGAATCGCCTGATCCTATTAAGAAGTTTGAATTGGGTAGGCCGGAACCTAAGGAGTTTGTTTTCGAATGACGTAGGAGTGGACGCTTATTTCCTGTACTATGTGTCACATTGTTGTTATCATCTGTTCCATATTCTTTTGCTCCGAGATAGTAAACAATACTGCAAAATTAACAGAATGTGCTTCAATATTCGCGAATGCACAAAGGTTGCATTCGAGAATTTCAAGAATACATTGCAACACCATATTACGTCAACTTTGAATGGCACAGCCTAACAACTGACACATAATGTGGTTATGTTGAAAATGTGCGCCCTTGAGATAAGCTTTTATGCAGGGTAAATATCGCCGACTTGCTTTTGGTCTGCAAATTATATGACTACATGTTGTCAACAAAAACATAAACATTTCTTTCGAGCATTTTGGTTACACGGTGAGAAAAAACCAATAACAGCCATAATAACAAAAGTCTCCTGTTCAGAAAGACCGATGTACTTGCCTTGCCAAGCAGGTGAGGCGGAACATTTTTTACGTATGTCACTAGTTCCTTCTTACACTCTCGCATTGCTTCACCCAAAAGTGCTTTTGCTTGCAATAAGCGGGGTCCTGGAGCTGCAAGTAAAATTCATAACTTAGAATTAAAATGTTCCCAGGAAGAACTTTAACTGACCCTCATTTAAACAAAACGTACGTTAGAAAGCGAAACAAAGAAATGCCAGTGAGGTTAACGGCAAAAAATGTCGGCAGTCGCACTTAGGACTTCCTAGGTGTGGAAATTCGAAAACATTATAGTTGCTTTGGTGAATTTTTTTCTATGCCGGTTTCTTGACCATGCAAGCTCTCGCCAGTGCTTTACATGTGCTTCTGTAAGGCCAACTGAAAACGCACACGCTTGCCCGCGAGGAGTTCATCACTCGAAGGACAGCTCAGTGGCATTCAATTGAACAACAATGTTTTTATTTGATACACTCACAACGCAATGTAACCTCCTACCCATTGGCTATGCCGTTCAATGCCCAATGACGAACGCAATAGGCACACATTTAGTGAACCATAAACGTAGAGCCGCCATGATGTCGAAGAAGCGTGCTCGTGGGGAATCCCTGAGGCTCCCCCCACTTTGACTCCCCCCACCCCACATATATATTTTGCATAATTTTATTTCAGACACATTAATTTGCTTTGTTTGCAGGAACCGCCATGAGAAATTTAACGTCAGTTCCTCTATTTGTTTATGCGGCTTTTCTCTATGCCGTCCTCCATTTTCGGTACCATCATTAGGTCACGCCGCCGACTACAACGCTAAATTTTCGCGTAACGGGGAAGATGATGCTTTCGCAGTAAAAGTCTTGTTTCCTACTCTAGACAAAAATAAATTCAACGATATCCACTGACTATAGGGTACTCCCTAATGCGAAACTTCCGTGCAGCTCTGTGTGTGTTGTCATTTAGTGTTATGTTTGCTGGCGCATGCGATCTCTCTCTCTCGTGGCACATCGTAAGCGTAACGTAGTGTGGCGCGACTGTATCGCTAATCGCACGATCGCCAGAAGCCGCGCGTGGGAGGCATGCGGGCACGCTTTAGAACAGCTGCCCCAGAGAGAACTCGCTCATGGATCACGCTAGTCTGGCGCCATCTCGTAGCCATCGAAGCCACAGTGAGCGCCTTGCGCGTCGCTACGCTTCCCACACTTGCGTCATACCCTCCTCCTCCGCTTTCGTCTTCGCTATCACGGCCTTCTTTCAATATCCGCTGCGCTCCCTGTTCGCTCTTTCGTACGATGTGTTCATTCGCTTTGTCACACTGGGAACGCTCGATGCAGGAACGGGTGCCACGGAGCTGCGCACTCGAAGGGTTTAGGGAGGTGGAAAGAGAGAAAGGTTGCAAAAAGAAAAATTGGCCCAGAATATCTTTAGGCGGCCGACGTTCCCTCTCACAACCTATCTCGCAAACACGTTGAGCACAGTAAGCAAATTAGCGCTCTTCTGGTCTTTACACGGATAGTGCTTAGTGACAAAAATTTGAAGTCTGTAACACCCCTGGATGACTACTTCTGTTCATTTAATAATTCTTTGCTTGAAATATATTATGAATATGGCTATATATACATGTCCTCTGTTGGGACACCCCGAAGTTTCAACCATAATCTACGCTGGAAACCCGAGACAAGGGAATGAATACACAGAAGAAGACATGGTCTCCATTATATGGCTGTCCTAACTTATTGGAACACAAAAAGATAAGATTCATGCCCGAAAGGAAAACTAGGGACATAGGAGAGGTGAATTACCCTGCTTAAAAACAACACACTTCTTGTTAAGATAGCTTATATGTGCTGCCTTTCAGCAGAGCGCTTTTTATCCTGAAGGGTTCACATTGAGTTAGGAAAAAAAAATGCAGTAGATGCATTCCAATTGCACCTGGCGATGTATAAGTGATGAATTTTCTATCCTTGCAGCATAACACTTTTTACCTTTTATAAACTATAGAAGCAACTTCTTTAGGCTGATGAACAAGTACTTAGTACGAAGCAGTTTTTCTTACGTGGCAACTTGGTATTGCACGGTGAAGTAGGCTGGAACACACATAGCAGAAGGGCAAATATGACCGCCGTAAACGCTTGGATGAGAGTTGACGCCTGCATTCTGTCTGCGAAATAAATATTTGAATATCAATACTGCAGCAGCCCACGTGTAGGCTATCTTAAAGGACTAATTGTTACTTATTGGGCCACAAAATGTGCGCAATACCTTTAGGACATCTCCGCTCCAAGTAAAAAATTAAGAATTGTGTCCCCCCATCATAATGTTTAGCTCTGTTGAAGTGAGTCCTGAAGTACACTTTACTCAATTGCTCTAGCGGCGGCATACATCCACTTTATACATACAAGTACATCCACGGCAAAAGTATTCCACTTTATCTCAACAAAAGAACCGGCAACCCTGCTGTTTCCTGCAGCAACCAGCTCACCATTGCTGTATCTTGAGAGCTCGCATGTCGAATAGGCAAAGCGTATAATATTCTTGCTTGCGCCAGCTTACACAGCAAATTTATTTTCAGCTACATGCGAACACAACTAAACATATTCCTGCATAAAGACGAAGACATCGAGCAAAGAACAGTTCTGTGCAGTTTCGCTAAGTCAACGTACAAATTCAAGACGATCTCACACAGTATTTTTTTTCTGAATAAACTGCCAGATTTCGTACAAGGGTTGGAAATCATGCTTCTGTGTACATTAAAACTTTTTCGACCAGCACTAAATAACGGGACCCAGCAAGACAGCACAAGGGCTCAAAGTAACAAGCAAATTTTATTTAGGGGCGTTTGTACTGAATGACGCTCCTGCGAGATGTTTTATATAATTTACCTGATCAAACGGAGATCCGCTATTTGTGTTAGGTTTGTAAAAAATTCATGCCAATTTTCGTACATTGCGAGTAACGCTGCTAATGTCAACGAGACTTGTCTTAGTGCAGTCCTTCGCACCTGCAAACTAACACGGTACGTAAACGAAAATATTTGAGACACTCTTTGTGTGACATGACATTCTTTCATACGTTTGCGTCACGAAATATGATGTGAATATAATTTTGTATATTTGGTATCTGCTAACCTATTCACCACCTGAACGGGAGGACTGACATTGTTCTGCTTCTGTCAGCTACAGGCAAAGCGTAGCCTTTGAGAGCAATACATCATAAGGCCAATACTCGAAGCACTAAGCTGCACACATACACGTGACTTCACGTCGCCTAACGTCCACAATTTTAAGTTGCAATGTGTAAAAAACTTCTGTTTTGTAAGGAATAAGTCATCAAAGACAAGTGCCATATGAAACGCGCGGAGCGACTGTTCTATATGCGGGCTAGTTGCGTAGCTTCTAATGCGTTCCCTGCTATGTGCATAAGGACAAGTAAATGAGCATTAGTTTTCTCTAAAATGTACAAATTAGCAAAAAAATGTCATTGGATTCCTGATGGCCATTTTCACAAGCGTCGAAACGATAGAGCACTGATATACGTTTATGTATTATTCAGACGAAACAAACTCGACCTTCTTGAGGCTTGTCGTCCTATAATGTTTTCTCCATTGTGGCATAATGAAGCTCACTCCTGACACATCCAAACATCTCAGAGAAGCTTTACTGTGTCAAGTTTCCAGGGAGGACGTGACAAATTGAGTGTTTCTAGCCCACATAGCATTTAGTTTTACGCTTCTGCATCTGAAATGCGAGTATATATGCACGTAAGAAACAAGAAAAATTCTAGAGCCCTCGAGGCTGACACCGACGGCTTCCATTGACAAGATCATTCGTCAGCTGCGTGCGCTGCAAACTCGGCTGAACATTTATTTGGGCAATTATATCGCCTCCGCTAAGCGCGCCCCAATGTAGAGCATTTGTAGTCCTCAAGTATTCCACCGAAACTGCAACTTCGGTCTTTTGCGCCTTGGGCTTTGGCAACCCGTAACGTGCGAGAAAGGTATACGAGGAATCATTAGGCTCCCTTAGGCACATTAAACATGATATAGCTACAGTTGCCTGTTGTCCACTCTCCGTCCAATGTATTGAAATGAGAAACTGTCCTCTTGAAGTTTCACTAATCCCGCGCGCTGAGACTAGAAAGTGGACCGTCCACTGCCCGGTTGACGAGTACTCTAGCTTGTTCGTGGGTGGCCGTATTTTCGGGATGTCCACAGTGCGCTGGAACCCATAGGATATTAAATATGTGTGTGGGAGGAGGGATGGATTGTAGGATGCGGCAGGCGGGTGTGTCAATTCAACGCATAGCAAAGTTACGAATCGCTGTTTTTGAATGTGAGAAGATGAATTCCACCTAAATGCGAGCAATTCCTAGAGTAATGGCGGCTTCTTCTGCCTCAATTCGTTCATCCACTCGGTCAAAGGTGCCACAACAAAGAGGCTTATTTGCATTGTCCGAATCTGACAGTGCAAAAGCAGTACGGTGGGAGTATACCGCGGCATCTACCTTAGCGGAGAGGTCTAAGTTTACCAAATTAGAGCAAAGTGATCTCTCAACAACAATTTCCCACTCTATGACCGATGGGCCACTTCTACATGTGCTGCATCAGGTGAGACATTTTTTTGTTCACTGTGAAGCTGTGTACGACTCAGATGCCGTGATTTATTCTTCCCTGCTGACAGAAACCATTCTACGAATTCAAGTTGAAAGTGCTTGTGTCCAATGGAATTACGCATGCAAGATAGCCCACAGTATTCGTTGTAATAAAGAAAAGCACAGAATAAGTAACAAAAGCGTATGGTGATCAGCACGTTTGAACAATGCGAAGCACATAGAATTTCCCTCATGCGTTTCCCCGTGTATATTACTGTAGCACACTCTGCAATTGTCGTAAAACGGCCACTGTAGCATAGGAATCAAGTATTGACGATGGTGGAGACTTGAAAGCCATTACAGACAGGGATTATGCACTTCGTCATGGAAGAGTTTGGTTGCGTGCGCATCACCAATCCATGTCAGTAAGCCAGTGTGCACAGTAAGTGTATAGATTTAACTTCAGCTCTAGAGAAGCAACGGAAAACCTCAATTTAGCGCAAAGCAGTAAATAATAAAGTTTCTGAGAAATAATGCTTTAGTACAGTGCCCTTATTTTCTTTCCGTCAACCATTTCATATAGGTTATTACAGAATCGTACTTGCCGTTGAGCACTTCCAGACACCCGTTTCGCGCTCGCCTTTTAAAGGTAATGTTTCCAACCCGTCTATGATAGCAAGTCCAAGGGTAATCTTATGTCACGTAGGAAACAATCCCGTAAGTAACATTATGTTTGGAAGCCTAAAGGAATTCTCTCTGATGAATTGGTGATCAGGTGCCAGACCCCTTTTGGAATGAAACGTATAAATATAAATAGCATTACATAGAACTGCTGAACATATGAAAGTATCTGCGAGAGAACGCATGGAGGAGCCAGAGTTCAGAGCGATCTAGCAAGAAACTCGGAAGTATCATTGCTGAGACGTCTTGGGTATTGGCGCGCATGCGGTGTAAGGAATAGGTAGGTTTTATAAAATACATGTCGGTTTTCATCTCGCCGGTATCGTGACGCGTGTTGGGAAAGAAGTTGACTAGCAGCCACAAAACAAGTCAATAAACCTAGACGGACGTGGAGGCTGTGGAGAACTTCCTAAGGATGGAGGCATGGCAGGAAACTTTGAGGTTTGTGCTAACTTTTATCATCCATACGGGCGTTGTCTCCTAGACGCAGGGTAGTAACGGTGAAATATACTGACAGCCGTACGTTTTCTTTTTAATTTTCTTAAGTGCTAGGAAGTAATCGTTTTTATGACGATGCCACTGTTATTGTGTTATGTGCTTAAAGCAAGCCACGCTTGCTTTATTTAGCATTCATGGATGATAATATCCCTCCTGTAGAGAGATCGGGCAAGTCATCATCAAATGCTACACACAGTGCACATGTTGCCAACAGCCTTGTGTATTCTTCAGCTGACGCGAGCATAACTGTCTGCTCTAGAATGATCTTTTGCGCATCGAAAAGTAGTCGAGAGAATATTATTAAGAGCGTCATTCACTTCAATGAACGCTGGCTATGGCTACAGCCGTCGTTGACCCAAAGGTGTCGACTTACTTACTGGTCTTCCTTACTGGCTTCCTGCGACGCCATACCTCAGAAACAAAAACAACACGAATGCTTATTCCGTTTTACCTTTACTTCTGTATTTCTGCCTAGTATCTACGGAAACAGTTGCAGAGTATTCGTTGGTGGTGCGATTACCCATGTCTATGTAAACGCGCGTGCCTCCTTATAACAATCTTATCCGCAAAAAAGAAGCACCTCAGAAATTACACATCGGTTGCGTCTCAGCCGTCGCCGAAATAAGTACGGCTTTTTCGCGCATTCTGACATGCCATGCAATACTGCGGTGGCTGGTGCATGGCGGTGAGATGTATCGCGAGAAAGGCATTTTACCGAAGCACATACAAACAGCAGCTCAGTATGGAAGCCTTGCTAGTAGTTGCATTGCCTGGAAGTATTACAATATCCAGATCAACAGATGTTGAAGCTCCAGCTTCATATCCAGCAAATTTGACCGATGTGTCCTCTGATTGCCTTATGGCAATATGTGCTCCCGCCGACTGAGATAAAGTTTGCATGCAAGCCTGGCTACCAATACGTTCTTCAGGTCCTAAGAGTAGTAAGGATTCCTATATTGGGCCCCCATTGCTTTAGGGCACAATAGCATGGTTTTTTGCAGAAATGTGAAGGGGTGCCTGAAGAGCCCATGGTTTCGTGACTGTGGTGCTGCTGGGGAATACGGCACCTTGTGGTTCTGCGTTGAGTACGAGTGACAAGTTTCAGAAAATGGCCCCTGCCCCTTCCGAGATTAGACGATTCACCCTGCAATCTTTGTAATGCTGCAATCAATACGTCATCGTATAAAAAAAACGACTACAGACAGAACGAACAAGGCTGCCAGATGCTTGTTTTGTATCGCGAGATGTAGTTTTCAAGCTCGAAGTGATGCCAAATAAAGTCTCCATAGGCGACAAAAATACCTTACTCACCTAATTTGCTAGACTGAGAAGGCAGACTTGAGTCGCTGCCTCAAAGTTGTCCCTTTCGCCGCCTTCTTTGACGACCTCCTACAACGTCCCGTAATAGCTCAGAGCTCCCTAATGAATCGTGCACATTCAAAAGGACGAGGACAAGTTAAGTGAGAGGGAAGAAATGGGCACTTCCTCCAATTAATTTATTACAGAAGCACAAAGATATATGTATGCAAGTCAGTGAATCTTGCATGCACAACGGTGCAGCTGCCAGATAAATATCAGAATTTATTGCAATGTTAAAAGCATAGACACATCGCCAAGTCATGTCAGAACACGGAAGATGAGTGCACACATATTTAAGCTTCATTATTTTTGAAATCTTTAATATAACTCTCGCCTGGCAAAAACACCTCTGCACATTGCTTAGACAGGTGAGCTTGCCTTTTTTTCTCTTCCCCGTGCCCTAAAACGCGTGTCAACCAACCTGGCTGCTTCTGCCAACTCTATTATTTATGCTAATTGAAGGCTGCTCCTAGCTATCACTACGCTCTGATCGGCGGCGTGCTACAATTCAAGAAATCAAGACAATATATACGTACCATGGTAAAGATAGTTTTACAGAAGTCAACGTTTCTGCTAACTATAACTTATGGGATGCTAGTGTTATTACCATATTGTGTGGCCGAATGCGCAACCAAAATAACGCTATTTTTCTAGCTTTGTAATGTCATTCGCGTGACTTTAGGTCGTAAAAAAAAACCTTCCGGTATTCAGGGGCCTGATGTGCCGAGAGGCCCTTTTGTACGAAATCCCTCATAGGACACTACAGTTCAAGCGCATTGAAAGCGAGCGCTGCACATCACCATTCTCTTCTTTATTTATTTATTTATTTATCCTCCCAATGCTGCGAGACTTCAAGGGAATGCTCTTGTCTCCCAGTCCCGCTATTCACGACGAGTTCCGCACTTCGGTCCTTTTTCAGTAGGTCGGCAGTCAGCGGCAAGCCACTTCGTTGAGCTAAACCTTGTTTTCATTCTTGGCAGGCCGGACTGGTGTATTGCTGAATAGGATCGTGGCATTGCGGCTTCTGAATGCAAACCGCTGGAATGCTCTATCGCACATGCGTACACCTAGACGGCTGTCTCATCCACTGGCAGTCAACCATCGGCGGGCCTGGGTGCTATCACCTTGACTGATGATCACGTGGTATCTCACGCCTACTCACGATCACGTGGTACCTCACGCCGACTACATAAAGCCTGGCATTCTCGGGAAACGTTGCAGTCAGCGGCAAGCCGCTTCGTCGAGCTAAATGCAGTTCTCTGCCATCAATATACATACATACCTATAGTGTCTTATGCCGCTGACGGCAACAATGTCTTCTGCTTGTTCTGCCTGTACCACTATTTCGGAAGGGAAGTTTTTGTCTTGTTTTGGTTGCAAGGGGAGTTATCACCTTGGAACGAACTGTTCCTCACTAACTGAGAGCGCGTACGCAAAGATGTCAATTTCAAAGCGTTAAACTTGGACTTGTCCGTCTTGCAAACGTGTCGAAAACAGTCAGCCAGACACATGCTCGAACCGTGATGGCGTTTCATTCGCCAATCACTTTTCTGCAGTAAATGCTAAACTAGATAAACTGACGAGAACAGATGTGACACTTGCTACTAAGGTAGAAGAATTGCTTGCGTTTAAAGCTTCATGGGAAAAGATGGCTGAAAAAGTCAGTGAAATTCAGTCAATTGAATTTCTGTCTAATAAGCATGATACCATGATTTCCACCAAGGAAGCTAACCAAGCGGAGATGACCCATCTACACACTCAAGTGGCATCATTGTCTTCAACTGCTGTCACTCAGGCTGACTTGCTGGACAAACTAAGGAGCGAAGTAAATGATCTAGAATAGTATAGTAGGAAGGGCAATTTTGAATCGCACGGGCTACCGCTCACGCCTAGTGAGAATTTGAGGTCTTTATGGGTCAGTTGGCCCAGCATTTAAGGATAACAGAGTTTACACCTAATATGATCACAACTAACCCAGTAGAACGGATTCCATTCCGCCCATATTGGTCCATACTTGCGAAGTTGCAACTAAAGACAAATAGGTTAGAGCAAGGAGGGGTCTCTCGGGCTTGGTTCAAGCAGGGTCTTTACAGCGGCTTTATTTAAATGAAAATTTGACGCGCCACAACAAAAATCTGTTCAGACTGGCTCGTCTGAAAGGGAGGGAAAAGAGTTACAAGTTCATTTGGACAAGGAACCGCAAGATTTTCGCCAAGAAATGTGAGGGCGCATCCCTCATCCGTGTAGAGAGAGTCGTACTGGATAAGATAAGCTAAGATGGCAGACACTGGCTCTTACTTTTTACTTACGTTTACTTTATTTATTACTGTTTTTACTTACGACAGAATAGAATAAACATGCAAAAGAAGTAAATAGAAGTTCTTCGTGAAGATTTTGAGCGAAGAACAGTCATGTGTAATTTGGTACCTGAACGTACAGATTTAAAACAATCAAACACAATTTCTACATGAATAAACGCGCAGAATTCGCACTGGGTTAGGAAATTAACCTTGTGGGTACATTGAAACTTTTCATAGAAGCACTAAACATGGAGACAAAGCAAGCCAGTACAAGGGCACACAGTAAAGACAAATTTTTTTTACACGGGCATATGTACTGAAAGACGCTCCTCCAAAAAGTTTCACAGGATTGGCCTCAACAAAAGCAGGCCCGCTGTTTGTTTTATATGTAAAAATAAATGCTCATTTTTTAAAGTGTGGGTAACGGTACTAAGTTCTACGAGACTTATCTTACTGCAGTCTTTCGTAAGCACCAATTAGGACTGCACGTAAATAAAAACAGTTGATCTTCTTTTTGAGTAATATGACATATCATACTTTTATGTCCCCCAATGGGATCCGAATATAATATGAGAGGTTTCGTACATGTTAACCTTTATACTACGGAACGGGGTGACTGATACTTTTAATGACGCTCATCCAAGAAGTTTCGTCGAATTGACCTGATCAAAAAGAGGTCCGCCGTTTGCTTTAGTATGTAAAAATGGATGCCAATCAAGGGATGTGCTAATAAGTGGTAATCAAGGGAAGGGGAAAGTGGGCATTGAAACAGTGCGTCTGCATCATGGTGACATTTTCTAGACCGGTACGTGAAATGTGAATTCACACCCTTGTAAGCGCAGTTTCCAGCATCGCAGGGGTCGTGGCATGCGTTTCATAGATGGCAGCCAACACAGAGCGTGATGGTCGGTGACGATGCTGGAATGGCTACCATAGAGGTACGAGATAATTTTCTCTATGGACAAGACAATCGCGAGGAATTTTGGTTCTGTGATGGTGTATTGATGGTGTAGATGTTCCGGCTGACGTATGCCACAAGCTGCTCTTCAGATGCCCGATCCCGTTGCAGGGCACTGCTCCGATGTCTTGTGCACTTGCGTCACTGTGGAGTATAGTGGGCGCTCTCTCATCAAAGTGGCTAAGCACCGGTCTTGAAGTGATGTGCTTTTAAGGGCTTTAAATTCCGACTCACGATCTTCGGACCATTCGAAAGTGGCGCCCGTGACCAGAAGGTTATGTAGAGGAGCTGCTATTGTAGCACATTTGCATATAAAACAGGGAAAGTAAGATGCCAGGGCGAAAAACTGCGTAATGTTTTGTGATTCGATGGGCGAATGAATCGAAACAAAGCAGAAATCTCCATAGGGTCTTTTTAGATGCCGTCTTTTGAAACGATGTGTACTGCTTCTGCTCGATGATTCTGCTGGCGAATGTGCACTTTTTAGTGTTAATCTGAAAACCAGCATTTGAAAGGGATTGGATCACTTCGTCTAATGTTTGCAGATGCTTGCTGTAGCTGGAAGAAAAAACGATGATGTCATCCAGATAACACAGGCAGGACTTCCATTTTACACCGCAAAGAACAATGTCGATCATACACTCAAGTGTGACAAGAGAGTCGGAGAGGCCGAACGGCATTACAATAAATTCATCAAGTCCGTCCGACGTGGCAAAAGCGGTTGTTTCTTTGTCAGCCTCTTTCATAGGAATCTGCCAATATTCTCATCGCAGATCAAGGCTGGAGAAATATTCCGCTCATTGTAGTGTGTCTAAGGAGTCGTCAGTTCGGGATATGGAATATACATCCTACTGTGTTATCGTATTGAGTGCACGATAAGCAATGCAAGACGGAACGAAACCATCTTTTTCACCAGAACAACAGGGGAATCCCAGAAATTGAATGAAGGTTGTATACTAATTCTCGCTACGATGTCATCAGCTTGTTCAATGACCTTCCGTTCCAACTGCGAAAGACGATGTGGGCGACGGCGTAAAATTTCAGAACGAACAGTCTCGATGTAGTGCGCAGCCACCGAAGTGTGGCCCAGTGTGGTGGTACACTATTCAAAGCTCCATTTGTGCTTATCCAAAAGGGCGAGTAACTCTTCTGAATGGACAGTGACTCGCTCCGAACCAATTATGGCTTGGAGAGAAGAATCCAAACCTGAGGCAGGTAATGGCGACGAAGAAGGGGAAAGTGCTGCGGCAGTGATCATTAGAGAGTTGGTGAAGCTTGTCACAGTCATCCGTTCGGGCAACAGCACAGGAGGTTGGTTTGCGTTGCAGGCTAACAGAAGAGCTCAGCCATATGAAAACCCGAGGAGACAAGGGACGACAAGAATTCCCAGTGAAGTACAGCATGAAGAAGCGGTAATGGGTGCGTATCTACCGGTTACCTGGATGGATGTGACAGCTACAACGTGTTAGCGACCAGAGTGCAGGATTTAGTCAGCGGCAACAACCAAGGCAAAAATGGATGTTAAGGACTCCAAAATAGGTACACCCACTGTATCTGTGATGTGGACGACGTTCTCCCTACATATATAATAGCGGATGTAGAATTAAGGAACTCCCAACCAAGAATAAATTCATGGAGGCTCGCGAGTAGCACACTCATCTCAATGCGGTGACGAATTCCGTCGGTCAAAGCACGAGACGCCTACATTATCCTTCGGGGTGGATTAGGAGGTTATTAGAGCTGTGCAATATGCATACAACATAAAGTCTTCTGACTTTACGGAGCCTTGACCACAAGTCACTACGCACAGCTGAAAGAGCGCCACCGGTATCGATGAGCGCTTGCACAGGAAGACCTTCGATAGTTACAGACAGCATATCGGCCGGGAGACAAGGAGGTATTTCTGATGTCTGGTAGGAAGCAGTTTTTCCATCCAAATAACTGCAATCCTTAGTATTCCGAGCGTTGGTCATCAAAGCAAAAGATTGAGCAAAGCGGTGATGCAAAGCGGCGATAGGGAGAATCAGATTGTTTTCACGCCGAACGGGAGCCGTGAGGTAGACGTGGAAATACTTGAGGAGATGGAGAAGAACTCTGCGTGAAAGTGAATAGACCTGGGTAGTAAGGATAGGCTCTCCGGATCCTCTCTCTCTAGAAATCTGCAAAGCCTCGGCTTTCACTGAGTTGGTGGCGGTGGCAGTGATACCGCACTAAAAGCATACCGGACGAGGTGGACGTCACTGAGTGTACGAAGGTGCAGCATGTGCTCTGGCGCTCATAGAAGCTAAATGGCTGCAGTTAGATGAGATGTCCCAGATGAGGCAGCGGCACGTTGTATCACAGCGCCTCGGAAATGCTGCTGGATCAACAGACGTTGTTGAAGTCGTCATTGCTGACAGCTCCTGCTTCTCAAGGTAGCGCAATTCGCCTGTTGGGGATGGGTTGGAAGTAACAGTGGATTGGGCCCTGTTCCTGCTCCTGAAATTCTTCGCGAATAATAGTGCGGATAAGAGCACGTAGGTCAGAATGAGGTGTTAGTGTAGGTCGCTGTCATGGTGAAGCTCGTCCAAGCGCTGGCACATCGATATAATTTCTGGAACTGAGGTAGGATTGTGAACCGCTAAAGCATTAGATGCGTTGGGACGAATGCCTTAAAGAATGTCGCGAATGCGTTCCGCTTACCTCATTACAATGCTGGCGCGGCAGCAGAGAGCCAGGACATCTTCCATTTAAGAAGTATATGACTCATGTGGAAGTTGGACACGCGTAGCGAGCTTCTGTTTGGTGACTTCTGATGCGCCAGATGAAGACGCAAGCGTTTACCGCAAGCTGGTGGTAAGGAGTGGCCAGTCCGCGATGTCAGTTGGACGTTTAAAACACCAAGTCTTCGCAACGCCGGTCAGAGAAAACATGACGGTAGTCAACTTCTGTGTGTCGGTCAATCCATTGGCCGAACTGAGACGGTTGCAATTGTCAATCCAGCATACAATCCACAATTGAGACCACAAGACTCATCAGTTGTCCCACAAAAGGCATTGTTCTCATCCGTATTATTTCTCATCAACGTGAATTATTATGGGCCGTAGACATTTAGAAAAGGCGAAGTTTCGACAGAAACGCCTATTGCGAGAGAAAATTAGCAGATAGATAGCAAGTAAAACAGTGTAAAGAATTCGCTTAAACCTAAATTAGAAAGCACGTTATCACGCACGCACAGGTGAACAGCTATCGCTCGATGGCTGCGGGAACTCACTCTCTAAACCATGGAGGGGGTAAGTGCGGCTGCAGCGGCAAGCGAATTGACCTCCGTGCATTTCTCACTACAGCGTGAATGAAACATCGAATGCACAGCGCACACGAAGCTACCAGCGCTGTACGCGGATTCTGCAAACGATGTCGATGGCTTTGAAGATGAGGCGCGCTCAAGTACTTTGGCAACGTCGTGGATCGCTTCGAATATACGGCGTCCGCACGCCCGCGCCGTAAGCAGCAGCTACCATAGAAACCCCACCCCGTCGACTCATCCTGGTGAGACTCATCCTGGTGTGACAGGAGAGGGCGCGCTTCCGTCCCATATAGCGCGCTCATGAATTCGCAGGCTAACCCTTGGATGCTTTCACTCGCACACGCAGCATACAGCGCGCGGCGACGATTGGCTCGCCCTTGAACTTTATAGGGATCTTCACGGCGGCACCGACGCCCACGGTCACAGCAGAAGTGCGCCTGGAGTGTCTGTAAAATTGCTATGCCGATAAAACATCTTCAAGTGCAATTGGTTCCTGAGCGCTCCCGAATCTAAGCTTTTGTTTGCAATAAATCCAATCGAACTCCATTACACTGCAACTTAATTAGGCTCACATACTGGTGCAAACGAGCAGAAGTTGTTCTCACCCTCTCCAAGACTGCGTCTATGAAACAAACTCATAAAAACATTGGCCTAGTTCACTACTACTCCTTTAGCAACTGTTTCCCCGTGGATGTCGTCTGAGTGTATCCTTGGTATGGCAATAAATACTAGGTGCAATAGGGGTCACCACATTGTCCATGTTTTCATTAGAACTTTCATAAAATTTCAGTTTTCTAGAAAGACACTTTAAAGGCCCTTCCAATGTCAGTTGGGAAGCGTAATGTTCCATATTAAGCCATTTCTCAAGTACCCTGCACCAATTTCAGATTCTTTCCGTACTAAGGCCGTGTTCAAGTTGTTTCGCGCTCTGTCTTTGCCAGTTTTCACGTAGTATTGTTCTGCAGTACTTGTTCAGTGAATCAGCATGCTGCAGTGACTAGACATCGGCCCACTAGAGGTGTGTCTCATGGCTGTAAGTGATGTTTTTTTTTCTCATGCAATACAATGGGTAAATCAATTGCACACATGAAGCCCGACCCACGCCTCCAACGCCACCGAGTATTGCGGAGTCTGACATAATAATCCGTATTCCCTTCTAACCCAGGTGCTTCAAAAACATTTTGTTTTATACGGCGATTTCTGCAACAGTAGAATCTTTCCAGAGTGCTATTGTTGACCAGCGAACGATGCTGAACGAAAAAAAAGTCTACTAACACCCTAACGCCTCCTAGAGGGATGTCTAAACTCAATAAATTTGCAAATTAAGAGATCATATGTCCATGTGTCTATAATAAACTTGTCCGTTTAATATTCTAATATATTTCTTTGATAAGTAGCTGATGTACCATCCGGCTGTTCTTGCTCTTAAATATACAACTACTGCCATCGTAGGGGATACCTTCGGTTTACCGAATAAAGTTTACGCACGCAGAAGGCAAGATTGAAGTGCTGCATAGATAGAAGACAGATTATCTGTTCGACGCATATGAGCCTTAATTGACTTCAACTCATAATTAGATTTGCTTGTTCCAAGTATGGGTTTAAGCACTTTCATAGCAAGCACCATTCTTTCATAAATGTCGTTGGAACTATGATATGATCGGTAATGTTTTTCCGTCACGCCCTTCCAAATCTTTAAAACAGTTTTAGAGGAATTGTTATTACAGCAAAAATGACATCATTAGGCCTAAAAACAGGGTCGGGAGATGCAGAAGAAGCTGCAAAGGAAGGTGGAGGCAGAGAGAAAACTACATTCTTACGCTTCCATTCCGTTCAACACTAGGATCCGCACTCCATAATATGCTGTATAGTTGCAAACACGAGTGTCCAATATATGTAGCCCATCAATGTTGTTTATATTGTATAGTAATAAAAAATATGGACAGTGGTTAATCAGTAACTTGACAAACAGCTACGGAACAAGGGCAGACTGAAAACAATGGTTTTCTCGCTATGAAATCACGCGACGGAACAGTGCAGAAAGCTGTGCATGGTGCATGCGCTGGTTGGAAATCTATCAGAGCCATGCGTCGTGAATAATTTATGATATTGATGATCTTGCAAATGCGAGAGTCCTTTCTCAAGTAAAATAAAAGAGCCAGCGCTAAGAAAGCCGTTTGTATTAGACGTATGTTAAGGTGACTTTTGCAAATGTCTTTATGTTTTTATATCTAGGTGAGAAGATATGCGTTCAAGTTGAATAATTGATTGATATGACGTACTTTTGGATTGCATAGAATACTTAATATGGTTCGAACGCCTTGGTGTGTGCTTTAAATGAAGTTACTGCTCTTTAGCCAGCTGATCTGAAAGTCTCATGAATGAGAACGGCGTTTATTTTATTACGCAACACATGAAAAAAAGCTAGTCGCACGTACAATATCGAATGGGGACGCATTATGCATCACGGTTGTTAAAATGTTTCGTTCCAATGAATGTAATACAACCACAACGCATTCAGTGAGACCAGTCTGAACTACTACAATGGCGCTGTCACACAAAATACCTTTCAATATCTGAGGGCAGCGCTAGAAGGCTTCACAAACTTTTACCTACCCGAACTGTCGCAATTCGCCCAGTAGTACGCAATGGACCTTCGGCCCTTTCACACTCTACAGCGCTCCCTTTATTTCTCCGAGAGCTGTGGTTATCGTGCCGGCAAACACTACGGGACTCCTCAATTTCCTCAGTCATGCACGCTCCTTTCATTCCATGGCGAAGCGTTCAACAGCTGAGCAGACAACTTTAATTGAAGAATGTTCGCTGAATCCGGCACTGTACAGAACTTGCGAAAATGCAAAAGCAAAGTATTGCTATGCCACTTCATCGGGTCATCATTTGGGTGCTCAAGCACCTGGCCGCCGACAAACTGAAATCTTTGCACGAGCATTTGGAGCTCTTTGACGTTTTATGCAAAAAAAAAACAAAAACAGCGCATCAGGCCAATGTAAACGTCCAAGCTTCAGCACCTAAAAAATGAAATATTTTTTAGAATTATCTTAGGGACGTGTGCCATGCCAAAAAGCGCTAAATATGCATTGCTGTTGCTCCAAATTATTATTCGTTACAATATTATACGCATCGAAGTGGAAAAGTAACTGGATAGCCCTTGTATTTCATCGCCCAGTTTTCCAACGAATATATGGATTTTTCTGGATTGTGCGACCAAGGGATGCTCAAGAAATGGGTGACTTGCAACCATTTTAGCAGTCCCGTTGCTGCTCAGCAAGTCTGTCCTCTGCTTTGTGAGAAGGTGACACAAACGCCACATGTTGATGTTCAGGGGTAGGCCTTTGTGGACCAATATACCCAATGCATCAGGGAAATAACCGGAAGTCTCAGATGGTTCGTTTCAATGGTGCAGTGACTCGCGTGTTAAAGCTTGACCTTTTGACCGACATGTCTACCTCACGCTTCCTGATGGCGTTCCGAAGATTTACCTCTAGATAACGAGTCTGTCAGGTCATCTTTTCTGACAACGCCAAAACATTGCAGCGTTCACCTGTACATCTAAGGCGGCTGCGGGCAACTTTTAAGTGATAAGACATTCACAACATCTCCACAAGCCACGAGATCCACTGAAAATTTGTAACTGGAAGCCACTTCGTGGGGGCACATTCTGGGAAGGGATGGTTGGGTCCATGAAAATTACATGAAGCTTACGACAATAGTAACTGAAATTGAAGCTGTCATCAACCCTCCACCCATGACCTACGTCTACACTCAGGTTAAGAAACCCGAACTTCTAGCGTCATCGTGCTTCCTAATATAAAAGCAAATTAGCACTCTTCCTCACAACAGATCCATTACAGAGATGGCTCAGCCACCTGTAGAGCTCACTCCTCGATGGCGCTACCGCCAAAGGGTCGTCGACCAATTTTGGCGCCACTGATAAAATGTATGCTTGACGAGTGTACAATCAGCATAGTTGGCTGAGCCCAATTCGTCAAACGTATTAAAGAAAGGAAATCTCGTGTTATTTCTCGAATATTACTTGCCGAGGCAGGTCTGGAAAACGGGACAGGTGGTCGAAATTCTTTTCAGACAAGATGAAAGACTCAGAGTCCTCATTACGTGCACGCCTACCGAAAAAAAACGTTGAGGAAATCAATTCAACGGTTTTTTACGTGGAATACACGTAGAAATGACCTGAACGGCATTCCTGGAGAATAAGGAAAAAAATTCCAACTTCAGCCTCTTTCTTTTGCACAGCGGGCAATTCTGTGCCACGCCAAACTAGTTCGGAAACGTGCATCCTTTTCGAAATAATGTTAGTTCTTTTGCTCAACTCAAACGAAGCAGTAGGTTCTTTTTGGACATGCCATAATTTCATCACAGGCTGAGATGCAGAAACACAGGCAGACCGACAGGCCAACCCAGCCGAAACCATGGAATGATGAGCAAAGAAAGCCTCAATTTCAGAAGTTTGCAAAAAGAACAGGAGAAATAAGCACTTGCAAAATATGCACTTGCACCTTCTTCTGCCAAGCGCAGTAGTATGTAAAAGTGGGAAATGAGGCAAAGTCAAGTGATTCTATGCATCACGCATGAAATGAAGAACAAGATCAAGAAGGGAAATAGGGTACGTGAACGAAATAAATGCAATATTACATAAATAGCGCATGTATCCATGCGCAGATCCATATGGGTTAGGGTTAAACTGTGCGATCAAGGTTATTTCCTTCTTTTTGAAAAAAATCAAGTTCAAAATATATGAAAATGAAGACTAACATCTATCTCACCATTCCAAATTGGGTGAACAAACGGTCGAGTGTTTGATAGTACCCGCTGCATCCTGAGCTAATATAGGACCTAAGAAATCATGAGCAATATCTGCCTTGACGGCGAGGAAATTCAGTACGTGTACTAGCACGACGGAAACATTAGGTCCAGTAATGTTCGACTACGCAGCAGGTGGAGCGTAAGCAAATTTGTGAGATCACACCATTACCCGAGAAATTGAGAACTCGAGCACTGCTCAAAATGACGAGATAAGCGCAGACGTAGCACCATTAAATCGGACATAGGCTAAAACTATACCTGCTTTACATGTTATCCGAATAAATTGTGCATTCGAGGTATGTTATATACGTGAAGCGCCCTTACAGTGCTGAAGCAAGACTCAGCTTACTACAGCAAAGCAGTGCTTTGATAATCTTGACAAGTTTTACTCATCCGTAGCTGGTATTCATTAGATATGGGTAACACTAATACTGCAGTACTCTTAAGTGTAGGTATAGGTATTTCATAAGGGATAGCAATGAGTATGAGACATATGAATGCTGTATAATAACATGCTTCTCCAGCATACCCGAAAATAAATAGAAATGAATTCTTTTTATGCACGCAAATACTGCGAGAACAGACTTGTCTTTGCGAATATAGAACTGCAGTTCAAGTGTTCCGCACAAAAAAATGTCTTTCAGGTGCTTTACAGAACACACCTGGTATAGAAGAAGGAAATCATTTAAATTTGTCTAGGTTTCCTCAAATAAAAACACATTTAAGTTATTTCGCTGATACGTGGTACTGTGGATTTAGAGAAGAGAATGTTTTGGCGTTTCGAGAAGAATTCAGTCAATACTCCCTTCAGCAGTAGCTGTCTTGATAAAATTTGTGTGCCTTTTTACAAATTTAACGTTTCCTACGCCAATTATGCTTGATGCAGTAAGGTTAATATGTTTTCTTCAAACCAGAACTTTCTTGATTCCCACATTTTCATGCAGTTTAAAGTTTGTGCGCTATCTAATTGAAAAATATTGTAGCCGATGAGAAATGCTTGTTTCGCCTATGTAGTTTACGTGTTCCGAAATTGCCAGTCCCAGTATAGATCATGAATCCTGAATTATCCCGCAAAACACAGCTGCCCCGTGTGAAATTATTTTGATATTTGGTAGTTGCTTTTTTGTGTAATAGCTATTTTCTGCTCAAACCTTGTCCCATTCTTGAAAATCCTCTTTATGACCATATGCTCGTGTGACACTCAGGTGTAGTGTTACAAAACGTAATACTAAAAGCTTGTCGTACGCTTGAGTCCATGCTCCATATGTCACTTTAATCAGTCGACGAATACCGAACACTTGCTGGTTTATTAACACTGTTTGAAAACGTACAACAATACGCGCCAACATGAACTGTTGTTTCAGTTTCGGCAGAGGTTGTGAACAGCTTCACGAAACACATCTCATGACTTTATATTTGTGACTGCCTGGCCTAGGAGCACACATACACACACGTTACATGACCCTATCTCAATGTTGACAACTTAGGTATGTTTTCACTAATTAAAAAAAACATTTAGTCGCATTACCCAAATTTTCGAATTGGAGTGCTCTTTCCTCGTTGGCTAGCCTTTCCCATTGCGGTTTTCGAGTAACTACTGGCCTGTGAAATATATCTGTCCGCTGTAAACATGGCTAGAAGGCAAAATTTACTGTGGACGTCCTATTCGCTGGTGAAAGAACTCATCCTTGTTATTACCCTCGATGCTGTTTGCGTATTGTGCCTGAGCAGCACCTTAACGCAGAAAAATGAATTGGAGAAAATTGCAAACACGCGTACATATTTGCGAATACGATCAGAATTACAAGGCACGTATGCGTGGCAAACTACGACTTGTATAGACGATGCGTATATATATTTATACGATCTGTTATTGCAGCATTTCGCAGAACGCTGGCCCTCACATTCTGTACGTATCTTAGCACTGCCTACAGTCTGTGTGCTCACTAAAATATTGTTAGATGAAACTTCATCAGTACGAGCGCTGTTTCAGACAGCCTGTATAGTTTTCCTCGTAAGAATACAGATGTTAGCACAACAAAAATACGCAATTCAGTCTGTTTCGTGAAAACCAACGTAGCCTACTGTATTATTAGAGTGAAATATCCGTAAAAATTAAAACGGGCAGTATTTCCGTGTATTTTCCCACGTATTCCGGCATATTTTGGCGTATTTCTTAAATACGACATATTTTCCGTATTTTTACTTGAAGTTCGTCTGTATAATGACGGTAATCCTCCGTATAGTGACGGAGATTATTTCGCAGTATATTTTAACGTGCGAAACGTGTGCAGTGCACGAGCGATTTGGTATTTCAAAAACTGAGGAATGCGGCCGTCGCGACTGGTAATGCATTTTATCAACTGACGCTAAGCAGTTTAATGGTTCAACCTTGTTTTGCAATAACCACGGTTGTCTAAAGCGCGGTTCAGGCCACTCGTGTTACAAGGGTTTAATTCACCAAGGCGGGCTTTCAGCGTTTCTTCGCAGACACTTTATCTACGAGTCAACACCGTCGTAAAGCGTATCCACTCTAGGGCTACTCTCGAGAATCTGTCCATCTAAAACCTGACACGATGCACTTCACTGGTACACATGAGCTCTTATGCTCGTTCATATGAGAATGCCTTATGACTATATATGGCTAATAAGATTTATGATTATGAATATATACATGGAGATAATTAAAAGACTGCCCCCACCTACCCCATCCAGCGGAGGCATCCATCACATAATCTTGTGCTGGTTCCGTCTCTTGTGTCGCCGTTCGCTATGTCGAGGGTGCGCAGCATTAGAGAGGTTTAGCTTGTCCGGAAAGCCGCCCCGTTAGCGTTGGGGCGTTTTACCGGTTGCGAACTGCGCATGCGCATGACTTTACCGGATACCCTATTGCGTTACCGGATTGCCGGATCCCGGTACCGTCCGCTCCGACCCAGGTGGCCAGATTACCGCGTCTACACCGACGACCAAATAAGCCGAGTCAAGACAAGCCCAAAAAACAAAACAAAGAACTACAAAATGGCTGTCCCTCCTGTCGTTCGTTCGCGTAGGCGATTTATGCCAAGCGATGATATTATTATATTACAAGAAATGCTAACACATAACCCATTCGACGATCCCACGATGTGGGTGAAGATCACCGAGAAACTTAGCGAACTCACGCAAGTGGTTTGCAATCTCCGCAGCGTGAGAGAACGGCTGGACCTCCTCCTGGCGCAGTTCTTGCGGGACGACATAAAAAACAGGAAAAAGTAAGTGTTCCAGACGTTTATTACTCGTCGATATCCTAAGCTAACACGTTTCGGCCAAATTTTCTAAATGCGCCTGTTTGCTTTTCTAGATCAGGGACGGAGGAAGATTACGAGGTGGTGCACAGGCTGCTACAGCAGGTAGCAGACCTGGCACGTAAGTACAGCTACCGACCACCAAGATCAGCGGTGCGGAGCCACCGCGGCACTAATAAGGGTAGGCCTGTCTGCGCTGCTGCGAGCGCCGCAGGGGCAAAGCAGCGCCAGCCCAGCACCCGCAAGACAGCTGCCATGGAGTGCTTCGCTGCCTCGTCTACTGATTGTGGTAGGAGACTTAATACTTCACTTTTTCTTTTATTCTTCTTTGGGGGGAGGGGGGGTGCGACGTGCATGAGTTGAGATGTTAGCACTCAACTAGATTGCTAAATACAATGCTGCATGCCCTTGTGCCATACCATATGCATTGCTATCATTATTCATTTCACACCTAAGATTGGTCGCTATGTGGCTTCCTGAAAGCTTGCATTCAATTATGCATACCATGTTCATTTTATTTAGCCGTGCAGCTGCAGTTATGAATCATGAGAGCAAAGTAATTACTGTAATTACCGTAATCTAAATGCCTCAAGCCTGCAATTTTTATGGGACCGCGTTTTAAAATGTGTAAATTATGTAGAACTGTGCTGCTGCTTCCTCTTGAAAGTGCAGTTTTCTCCCACAAATTCTTTAGGCAAACATTTCACCACGCGTGCCTCCCTATGATTGAACTGTTGGGAACCAGTACAAGGAACCTGCCCTAAGTGTTAGCAAAGCTACTGGTTTTGTTTTAAATGTCATGAAATTTTGTGCTCTTTTCTATCTGTAGGGGAGAACAGTGACGTGCACGTGTTCGTACCAGAGCGAGAAGAGGAGCCTGACGACCCAGGCAGGTGGGCCTCAAGTGGGTGGCCTGCATCGCCTGAGCCATGTTGTCGTATGTAAAAGTACCTTATTCTCAGTGCATATGATGAAAGCTCAGTAAAATAGTGCCGCTTGTACTCGATTCTTCAAGTAATCTGTTACCTGTTGTCTTGAGGAAGACATTGTTAATGTGCTCATATAATAGGCGCCACTTCGTGGGTTACTGCGGAACTCATTTACTCTATCAGTATCCTGGTGCTTTGAATTGTCAATTAATTCTTCCTCATCTTGTCTTCTGGTTAGCTCAGTCGGTGGAGGAACTCTCCTGGAAAGGCATTTGTCCAAGATTGAATCCCAAGGCCAGGATGAATTTTCTTGGAACTGTGCAGCTTTCTTTAAAGAAAAAAAAAGGAGGGGGGGGTTTCCTAGTCGCTGTAGGCTACTTTCAGATGGATAACACAATTCTTTCCTTTCATGAAACTTCCCCTACATTGCTGATTTCCCCAGAACAGTGCATTTGCTCATACTGTGTTCCGAGTTCGTTGGATAGCAGTATTTCTTGAAGCTAGTCTGGATAATCTCCAGACTGACTTTATGGCCTGCGCGTCGAAGGAACTCCATTAGCTCATAAATATTGTTAGCTTTTTCACGAATGAAGATCAAAATTTTTTGCAATGAGTATGAGGCAATAGGTCATTTTGCATACCATTCCAGAAAATAAAGGGTGACCTATATTGAAATAAATACGGTAGTCCTGCATAAATGAGAAAATATTGCCAGACACTGCAATTATTAGCTGTCAGTCAGTAACATAAAACTGCTGATGTGAGTGGCAGATTTAGGACTTCTGAAGTATCGGGGAACAATTTTTTTTAGACCCTTAAACATGCAGATAACATTAAAATTTTAAAACACTAAACAATAGAAACAAATAACATCGATTATATTCCTGAATCTATGGAAGCCACATAGAGATTTTGATTGTACTCTGCAGATTTGTCAATGACCTGATTCATGTGCAAATCTTATACTCCATTTTTTTACACCTCAAGGGCAGCCGGCAAGTCCCAGTGACTTCGCACGCGAAAACCCCACACAGAGGTCACCAGTGGGGACAGGTGGTAATGACGCCAGTTTGCCATTGCAAGGTAACTATCTTATTCGTTTCACTCCCTCTTGCACCATCCATAAGGTATATATAGTATATATATACTGTATATACAACTGCTTGTATGTATATACAAGCAGTTGTGTATACAGACTCCCTAAGTGTCGTGAAAGCCTTGTCAATCTGTAAGCATAAAAATCCCGTACTTATTTAGCTCTATTCCGAGCTGTGTAAAGCTTATCTTGCTAACCATCATATCATTATATGCTGTGTACCCAGCCATAGGGGAACCAAGGGTAACATTCTGGCGGACCAGATGGCCACATCAAGTGCATCACATGCTGTTAATCCTACCGCTGCTGTCCCTGTCACAGATCCGAAGCCTTTCTTACGAAGGAAACTGCGAAACCACTGGCAATGCATGTGGAACATAGAAACAAATAATAAACTGCAGGTGATAAAGCCACAATTAAGTTCTTGGCCCTCTGCAACAAAAACAGATTTCCTATTCGAACAGATTTCCTATTCTGTCATCTCAGAATAGGACCCACATTTGGGACTCCCCCCCCCCCCCATAAATGTTATACTTTCTAGAAATGAACCTTCAACCTGTTGTAGATGCTGGGAGAGGGTGACCGTCCTCCACATCTTACTTGAGGGTCGGGAAGCCGAAGCTGAGAGAAATAAACATTTTCCTCTGGCATAGCGGTATTGTATCCCGCTTCACCCGGCTATGTTTCTTGGCAAAGTACCGCATTTTAACGCCAAAGCAGTCCTCAGTTTCTTCAATGATGTTGTCCTACATGTTATTAGTCCCATACATTCGTAGCGCTCCCTCTCTTCAGAGGATGCCGCTGTGATAGCAGCATTGCATAACACATGCCTCCAGGACCTTGTGTCTCAAGGGCTCTGGTGAGGCCATAGTGCTGTGGCCAGTCTTTGATTCTGACATGCTTTGTATATCATCATTTTCGTAATGTAGTTTAAGGCTGATAGTACACGTCGTTAGCCATCGCCATAACCTTACTACATGTAGATTTTACAGCCTTTAGAGCGACTATTTTTTAGGCCCCTTTACAGCCACGTCACATCAACTTAATAGATTGTATCACTCCACTGCGAAATCACTAACACTGGCATGGCACTCTTTGGCCATACCTGGCCCTTGTGCCAATAAAAACTACACATTCATTCATTCATTTCCCTCTGGCACCACAGACACGCTGTATGCATTGTGGTACTAGCAGTGCAGCCAGTAATAGTAAGGCCAGTATTTTATGCTTCAATAATATAACTGATTGGATGCTGCCAACTGCCTACTTAACACATTCCGAATGCTTTCTGTCAGCACTTGCATAAATAATAATCATCAAGTGAGGCCACATTGGTAATGATGGTAGTTTTTAAACACACTATTGGTGTATGTCATATATCTGTCCCCTTGCGTATAAAAGTATTGTCACACCTATATTGTCATACTGTTTGTAGTATGTACAATTCAGCAAAGCTGCATTAGTCCAGTGAATACTGCATGTCTGAAATTCAAGTGAAAAGCCAATTTTCAGCACTGCTTTACTGCAGTTAGTGCCAGTACTGCCTGATGTTACAGAATTCCTAAATGCACACTCAGGCAATATTAAATTTTGCATTTTAAGAGCTTCCTGCAAATGCAATGGGCACCTGCCATGGGACCGTGCATGGCAACAGCAGCAGCAGCAACAGACCATTGCCACCTGCTGCCCCTATACAAGCGACCCCTCGAGTACGAAGGACACTACTGAGACGTAAATAACTTTCTTCTCAAAGAACCTGGTGTCACAAGCGCTTGTCTGCCTTACTGACCAAGTCTGGCAGTAGGGTGCAGTGGAATGCAGTGGAGTGCTTCGTGTTACGCTCATGTATGTTTTGCGCACTGTTGTTACCACAGTCTTCGGTTCCGGTGGCCACTGCAAACTCGTCAGTTGGATTGGCGCATAGCATAGGCTCGTGAATTGCGCAGTTCGGCACTTGTTTGCAGATAGTTGCATATTCCGACCATGGTCGAGCTTGTGGTTCTGCAGTGTTACACCGGGTGCGAACTGCGTGGTGCTTTCTTTTGCTTTCATTGTAGCAAGTGTGAAGTGTTATTCATGTATGAGTGGACAATTCTGAAAATTAGTGTGAATGGATTGAGGATTGGGCCAGTTCCATGACATGACTGTTTGATTTTCTGCATGCTGTGCAAGGAGCTGTCGCCAAAAAAAATTGGGAAGGAGAGGAGGACCGAGCCATGCAGCAAGCAAGGAACATAGAATTATCACGTAGTTAACTTTTGCGACCTTAAGAGGAAGGTTTAGCTCAGGAGCTTCAATCTAAATCCACAGAAAATGAGATATCATTTTTATTAGCAACCATTGCACCGAATTTGATTAACTTTGTTGCATCTCAAAGAAAAAGGATAAATCTAATGACTGTTGTTACTAAATTTTTTATTTACGCTGTCAATTTTAAAAATAAAAATAGCTTAAAATCCAAAATTTTCTGAAAAGGTTACTGTGAAGTTTGCAGCGATGTAGCACAGTAAGGAAAAATAATATGACTCCGTGAATTGCATCTAACTCTACATTTAAAGCGGACATAGTTGACATGGTACGCATGGTTCTGAAATAGACCACTAACATGTGAGTAGGACTTTCGCAATACTCTTATAAACAGTGTAGCAAATCCACGCACAATATAAATTGATGTCGAATTTGTTTTGAGTGCTGTAATGGGCGTAGCTTACAGAACTGCGCATCTGTTCTTGGTGCAGAGCTACAAAGTTGTAAACTTCGTGCTTTTATTTTTTTGCAAACTTACGAAGTTCTCGAAAAGAAAAAGATTCAGGCCTTAAATCATAGTTTCGCTTCCAACAGTCGCTAGACTTTTTTTCTCTCAAGTGCAACTAATTTCATAAAAATTGGCCTAGTGGCCGATTGTAATACATGGTTTCAATAAGCGTTTCTGCGTTTCACGTTCTGCAACCACGCTAAAACTTCTACTTTACATTTTTGGGTGAGCTAAACAGTGCTTACTGGCCCGTTGTGGCTTCTGATGCATTCAGAAAGGGGTGTTGTATTTAGCATGCGACAGAAGGAGGGTGGTGGGGGTTTGTACACCCAGATCAGGCTGTTCTATTATTTTTTTCGATACGGCCATTTATTTGTTTTTAATGGTACCTTCAACAATGTTGCACGTTGACCCCTTAACGAACTGTACACGAGGCATCAATGCATCTGTTGTGCAGGTGCCAGTATGTCGTGAATATGTGGCACGGGGTACCTGTCGGGCATTGTGACACTGTTCAGTGCTCGATAATACCAGCAAGGACGCCAGTCACCGGATGATTGCTTAGGAACCATGTGAAGGGGAGATGCCCAAGGACTGGAAGATGGTTGGATGACACCCAACTCCAACATATGGTCGAATTCCTGTCGTGCCACCACCAGTTTCTCGGGCGACAATCGACATAGTCGAGCGTAAACCGGTGGTCCAGTAGTGGTGATGTGGTGAAACACGTCGTGTATTACTGGGGATCCCACTTGGCGCTGTTGTGTCTGGTCAGAAAATTGGCTCAGTATGGAAGTGAAACGAAGAGGGCCTGCTGGCTTGATCAGCATAGGGCTGAGCAGCGTATGTCTTGAAGGCTTGCCTTTTACATCGCTTTGTGACACAGGGTCCTGTAACTTCCGGTTATGCACGTCGACTAACAGTGCGAAGTGGCGCAGAAAATCCTCCCTGAGAATGGCCAATTTCACGTCGGCTATTATGAAAATCCATTGTAGCGTTCTCTGCAGGCCCAGACTGACAGTTAGGGCCTCCCAGACTGACAGATGCACGTTGCAGCAGTCAGTAACCTACTGGAGCAAAGCTTCTTTGAGCTGGGGATAAGCTGCGGTTCGCAACCGCTTTCTTGATGCCTGAAGAATCTGTTCATTTTCACGTATGTTCCCAACGTGCTCTGCTTCACGTTGTACTTGGTCATCATGTGCTGTCGCAATTCGCCATTCTTCAAAGCCTGCAAAATTTCCACCTTAGTCGCCAAGTTGTTGGCTTCGTACTTCTCCCGCTTTGCCGGCGTTGCCATCACCGTAGCACAGGATGGTGGTGGCATGCAAAACATGGTCAAAACGAAAAGAGACAACTCCGCAAGAAGAGATGATGCCGACTCGACAACACAAGGAAAAATGGCATCGAAGGCGCAGTGGAGCAAAGAAAGAAGACAGTGACATTCGGCGACGCTGCGCTGTTTTACCACACTTTCGTGTAGCGGCAACCGTCAGCATTTGTCTGAATTAAGCGGTGTGGGGCCGAATTCTGACAAATTAACGAAGGTTTGGGCCCATACACTGCCATGCACTTTGGCCGGGACCAATAGAGCCATCCGAATCACCCAAATTTCCAAATTAACGGGTGTCGCATTAATGAGCTTTTACTGTAGTGTCCCTGAGTACAAGACACACGTGTGTGTCCTTGTACTCAATGCTGCGTTTGTCGCCTTCAAAAAAGCACTGCTTGTGCTTCAAAGCATGAAGTTCAGAAACGCTTCATAACATTTCTTATGTTCCTTGCTTGATTTGTGCAGGCACACGAGGGCATAATGAAGCCACCCTGGCGTATCTGGAGGCCCGGTCAGACCAAGAAATGCAGATGCGCATGCTCGGTCATGAACTTGACCGGGAGAGACTGGCCCTCCAGATACGCCAGCACGACGACAAGATGCAGCTCCACATCCGCCAGCATGACGACAACGTGAGGCTGAGGGAGCAGGAGCTTGAGCTGCGAAAAACTGAGCTGGCCGCACTTCTTGAGGAACGGCGGAGCAGCCAAGTGTACCAGACTGCCCAGCTGGAGCTGATCAAAGCTTTAACGGAAAAGCTCCAAAAATAGTGTTAATTGTACCTGATGCTCCAGTTTCTTGTTCAGTGCTCTTTTTTCCTCTCTTTTCTTACTCTCAGTTCACATGCATGATGCTCCCATTTCTTGTTCACTGCTCTTTTTCTTTCGTTTCTTAATCTCGGTACATACAGATCATGGTGCACTATTTTAAAACAATTAAATTAGGGGGTTTTACGTACCAGAACCAATATTTGATAGTGAGGCACGCCGTAGTGTGGGACTCCGTAAATTTGCACCCCCTGGGATTTTTTAATGTGTACCTAAATTTAAGTACACAGTGTTTTCACATTACGCGCACTGTTTTAGCATGCTCTGATGGGATAGTGAAGGGTACACTACCTTGCACAAGTTGAGGTGTATCTTTGCTGTGAAGTTTTTAAGCCATGAGAATGAATGCTCGGGTTTTGTGTTTCATTCATGTGTTCCTCATCAGCCACACTAATTCTACTTATTTAGCGATGATTTATTAAGTTGCCATAAGTGTTCAATGTTTTGCTCACTCATAGAGGATGCCTTGTCTTCAGAATGCACGATGCCCCAATTTTTATTCAATATTTGTTTTCTTTTTCTTTTGTTAGTCAGTTCGTACAGATCATTGTGCACTGCTTTAACTGGTTTAGTTTTAATAGAAATTGTTGATGCGCCACTTTGTCAGACACTTTTGCATAATCTAAGAAAATGGCATCAGTTTGTATGTTGGTGTCAAAGTTAACATGCAAATCATGAAAGAAAATGGACAGTTGTCTCGCATAAGAAACCCCTTTTGAAAGCCACGCTGGGATGAATGAAAAGTATTTTTATCGAGAAATGCCACGATATGAGAGTAAATGACATGCTGAATGATTTTGCACGGGACACTTAATGACAATCACCACCATCAATCAGCCTATTTGATGTCCAATACAGGACAAAGGCTTCTTCCTGTGATCTCCAATGACCCCTGTCCTGTGCCAATAGATTCCAGCTATCACCTGCGAATTTCTTTTCATCACCCCACATAGTCTTCTGCCGGCCTCGGCTGCGCTTTCTTTCTCTTGGTGCCCATTCTGTAACCCTAATGGTCCACTGATTACCTAATCAACTCATTATATGGCCTGCCCAGCTCCATTGTTTCTCTTAATGCCAATTAGAGTATTGGCTACCCGTTTATTATTATTATATGGCCTGCCCAGCTCCATTTTTTCTTTTAATGCCAATTAGAGTATTGGCTACCCGTTTGCTCTCTTCCTGTCTCTTAACGTTACACCTAACATTCTTCATTCCATAGCTCTTTGTGCGGTCCTTAACTTGTTTTTGAGCTTCTTTGTCAGTCTCAAGTTTCTGCCTCATATGTCAGCACTGGCAGAATGCACTGATTGTACACCTTTCTTTTTAATGATAATGGTAAGCTTCTAGTCAGTATCTGACAATGCGTGCTGAATGCGCTGCAGCCCATTTTTATTCTTCTATGAATTTCCTTCTCATGATCAGTGTGCCCTGAGTAATTGACCTAGGTGACCATACTCCTTCACAGACTCGAGAGGCTGACTGGCGATCCTGAACTCTTGTTCCGTTGCCCAACTATTTATGATCATCTTTGTCTTCTGCATATTAATCTTCAGCCCCACTCTTATACTTTCTCTGTTGAGGTCCTAAATCATTTCTTATAACTCGTCCCCAGTGTTGCTGAACGGGACAATGTCATCTGCAAATCGAAGGTTGCTGAGATATTTACCATAGATCCTTGCTTCTAAGCCTTCCTAGTTTAATAGCTTGAATACTTCTTCCAAGCACGCAGAAAATAGCAATGTAGAGATTGTGTCTCCTTGTGTGACCCCACTCTTTATAGGTATCTTCCTACTTGTGTAGGATAAGGTAGCTGTGAAATTTCGGTAGATGTTTTCCAAGATATTTACATAAGCGGTCTGTACTCCTTTATTACGTAATGCCTCTATGACTGCTGGTATCTCTATGGGATCAAACGCCTTTTCTTAATCTATGAAAGCCATATAGAGAAGCTGATTGTGCTCTGCGGATTTAACCTGATTGATGGCATGGATACGATCCAATGTAGAGTATCCTTTCATGGAACCTGCCTGTTCCCTTGGTTGACTGAAGTCCAGTGTTGCCCTTATTCAATTGGAGATTATCTTAGCGATTACGAAATACTGGAAGTAAGCTAATGGGCATATAATTTTTAAATTCTTTAATGTCTTGTTTTGTGGATTAGTATAATATTGCCATTCTTTCAGTTCTCTGGGGCTCTTGAAGTCCATAGACAGTCAGATAAAGGGCCGCTAGTTTTTCAAGCATTATGTCTCCTTTATCGTTGAATAAATCGACTGGTAGTCCATCTTCTGCTGCTTTTCCCTGTTTTATGTCTTGCAAAGGCCTTTTTAACTTCTAATGATATAGGGCAGTACTTTAGTGGGCAATCTTCTTTTGCCAGATTAGAAGATAGGATCGACCTACTGCACTTTCCAATCGTTTGGCATGTGACCTACAGAGAGTGAATGATAAAAGAAAATACACAGATATGTAGTAATGGTATGTCTGGTGTCCTTTAACAGCTTGGAATTATTATCAATGGCGCTTGTCGATGAAGAAAGCTTAGTGTTATGTAACAAAGATAAATTTCCATCATGAAATATTGTGATAGCAGGCATAGTAGACGGAGTTCTGGCCGGTGGCGTAGGCAAATATGTGCTAAAAACGATGTTAAAGGTGTTATCACATTCGAGATCTCCAGTGGTTTCTCCGAATTCGTTAGAGTGACAACGTGATTCAATAGGGTTGACGACCTTCCAAAATTTCCTCGGTTTATCATTTAACAATTTTGTCAAATCGCAGTCGAAAACTTTGTGCTTATCATTGCGCAGGCCAATCAGGCAGGAATTCTCTGCAGTATAATATCACTGCCACGCATTAGACAAGGCTCTCAGCTTAGCAGCACAAAACAAGCGCTGTTTTTCTGCCTTCTTATCTCTTTAGTGCCTTAGTATACCGTAGCTTTTGGCGGTTTTCATAGAAAATAAATTTCGAAATGAATTTGTTGGATGCTCACGTGTTGTTGAGGATGCCTAGTCCTCAGAATGCACGATGCCCCAATTTCTTGTTCACTTTTTTTTCTGAGTCTCAATTTATACAGATCATGATGCACACTTTCAGAATGCGTGGACAGGGCAGCAAAGTGTACACTACCTTGCACAGGTTGAGGTACAATATCATTGCTGGGATGTTTTCAAGCCATGAGAATCAATAGCCACATTTTGTTTAATTCACGTGTTCTTCGTCGACCACGCTATTGTAATTCTGCTTATTTAAAGATTATTTATGAGTCATCGCAAGTGTTCAGTTCTTTGCTCACGTGTTGAGGATGCTTAGTCTTCGCATTGCACGATGCATCAATTTTTCATTCCCTGCTTATTTTTTCCCTCTCTTTTTGTAATCTCAGTTCACGCAGATCATGGTGCACTGCGTTAGAATATTATGGCAGTTAAGTGCACAATGCGTTGCACAGGTTGAAGTACAATATCTTTGCTGTGATTTTTTCAAGCCATGAGAATGAATAGTCACATTTTATGGTCAATTTCATGTTCATCAACTGTTATTCTAGTTCTGTTTATTTAAGAATTGTTTATTGTGCCATGTGTCCAGTGCTTTGTCCATGCAAATCATGGTACAATTCTTTAGAAGGCAGGGCAGTGAAGTGTACACTGCATTGCAGTTTGAAGTGCAATATTTTCACTGTTAATTACATCTCTATTAAAATATTTCTCCGAGTATTCTTGTCCGTTGTCCTGCTGCCATGTTGCCAGGAGGCTTAGTTTTCATGATATGCGAAGTCCATCTCTTGTTCTCTGGTTTTTCCCTTTATTTTCAGTTTGTACAACTAAATGTAAAACACTCTAACTTGTAGTCCTTGCATGTCACAGATGTTACCAACATGTGGGGCACAAACGAAGTAGCTCATTAGCGAAAGTCATGTTGGAATCAGTCGTTATATTTTCCTCTGCAGATTAACATGTTACTATGCAGCCTTCTCTGTGGTAACACGTCTGTGAACCTTAATTATAATCAATTTCTGTGGACACAATACAAGCAACATACGGCATTCAGAACTTTCTTGCTACTTTTGTGTTGCAGATTATGAATGTTTCAGTAACTTGCCGACATTCATTCACCTAAATTCAATTTAGCTTTATTTTCATTTGAGACAAAGGTTTCTGGACTAAAAGCTGCTTTTTAGCAGCTTCACTAGGTCCAGAAACACAGGCAATGCGCAACACAAACGTCCAAAGAAAAGCCACACAGCAAACAGAGTAACACAAAAAACATAATACGCAAAGGGTCTCTTGCTATACATGCCGAAGTACATCATACACAAACAACAAAGAAAAAATTGTACATATTGTTACGAGGTTAAAAGTAGTCAGACGTATATTTACAGGATATTTACGATAATCGTAGCGGCTGACAAGACGGTAGACAGCGCGCGAAGTCCAGAGCATCGTCTTCCGACCAAGCTGACATCATCATCTTCGTCAGCATGTCACAATATGTATGGTAAACGAACGTATTGACACTTTTCATGGAGCAGTTTGTTGTAGAGAAATGAGATGGCGCACCGCACGTCTCCTCAGTGACAGCACACGAATATGAAACCATTACCGCTTCCACCTTGCTTCTGTACAATCAGCTGTTGGAAATAGAACTGAGTTTTCGCTAGTGCACTGTGCTCCAATCATGTGGATTGAAGACGTACAGTAGTTGGCTGCAAAAGTGGTGGCTGGCATACTAAGGAATGGAATGAATCTTTGCAGCAAAATTAGTGGACTGTTTCTGCAATTGTCCGCACATGTTACCGGCACTTCAAGATGTACGGCTTTCTTCGAGGATACAGAAATTTGCTCATCCACCAGCGTTGTATCGTTAACCTTCAAAGAAAGTGCTTCAGCCCCGGGATGACGGCAAGAGTCAGTATCGCTCGTTAAACATAGACAAAGAGAGTAGCGCCGCTTCGTGTCATAGTACGTTCCTGCACAGTATCTACAAATATCTAACCCAACTGGCACACAATCTTACACCCACTCTAGTGCCAACGTGTTAATAAGTGAATGGGCACACACTTTAATATGCATGCCATATACGCACAATAAATAAGGGACTGTAATTATACCACACGAATGGTCGAAGCCGAATGCTTTGTGAGGGTCCACAAGAGTAAGCGAGCTGCTAGCAATAAGACACGTTTGCTACAAGATATTACAATGTACAAAACGGCCACGTTTCAAGCCTCGCGCGCAGCAAGAACAAATTTGTCGCAAGTGAGCACACCCACAAATGTTTAGCAAGAAATAATCAGATGGTGGACCACACCAAGGAAATTTGAGTCAGAAATGTGACAAGCCACTGCTTCAAAAATTTGCCATATAAAGAACGAAGAGCAAAACACTAATCCTGATTCAATTCATGAACGGAAAGTTTGGATAGCTTGGAATATGTATTTAGCCTTGCTTTTAAAACAAGCACCATATACGCTGTTTGGACATAGCATAATCAACTTCCAAAGCACTTTTGCATGTTCTCCGAAACTGGAGTCAAAGCTTCGTGTGATCCACCCAGTTACCATCTACGACACCTTCCAAAAAAGAGGTTTGCTAAGCCACACCAGCGTCATACACACCCACTGTAAACGCGGAGGCAATGGGCGCAGTTGAGGCAAGCAATGGATGCGTCGCCACATGATAAAAACATGGCAGCGGCCACGGGACTGCCATGAAAAGGGTCAATAAAGGAAAGTTGCGTCATTTAACATGCGAGCAATGCAACAATGGCAGGCACGTTACGTTTTCAAATTTACAAATATACTGCAGCAGTCATTCATTTGTGAAAACTATTGTGTGATCATACCCAGTCAGAATAAAGGAATATTATGTTGTAGTGACTGAAATTTGCAACTAATTCGAAAGTGGGGAACGAAACACGTTCCTTGTTTATGTGTGCGCAATTTACTGCTGTGGTGTTAAATTCAATGTGGAAGCTAGGAATTTTATAAATTTGAGTCGCAAAAGAAAAAGTTCGCACAATACGAGAATAGAGAGCTTTAGCTTGCCCGGTATTTGGGTAAATCCAGGTGGGCGTTGGGGCGGAGGCGTAAACGTGAGCGGCCTGGACAGTGCAGAGCTCAAACAGACAAAACAGCTAATATTGCCTTAACCAAGTGTATTCCACTTTGCTGCTGGTGTAAATTTTGGGCACTGGCATAACCGTGTTGCTGCCAAAAATTTACACCCGCAACAATGTAAAATACACTTGGTTGCTGAAATATTAACCATTTTCGTCTGTTCGAGCTCTACGCTACCAGGTGGCTACATCATGTAGGCCACTCCTGTTTCCGCCTCCTCGCCAACACGCCGTCCACCTGCGTTTACCCGAATACCAGACAAGCTAAACCTCTCTAATAATATCACTGTTCTATTTTTGTAGAAAAAGAATAATTGTGCACCGACTAAACACATGGGTAAATATTGAAAGGGCGTTGTAAATGCAAGGGAAAATGGCTCGGTGTCTGACTTCTTGTGTCAGCTCAGTTTCTTTATATTTTCGCGGCCGAATACCCCATGCACGACAATACGTTCCTTCACACGATTCAAGCGACCTTACACTCGACCACTTCACGCTGTGGGTGAGAGGATCAAGAGACCGACGAACACTCCCAAGCATCACCAAGGAATTTCACTGATGGACCATCTAAAGAACAAGCGGGCAGCTTGACATGCCCAGAACAGCAAGCAGCTGCAAGGGGGGTCCAAGTGCTGCTCAACAGCTGCAACACTGACATTGCCAATCTCACACGTATTCTTGACTGCCTGAGTTGCAGCAATCTTGAAATTCAAGTCTTAATGCCAGTATTCAAGGGCACGTTCCTGACGACGAGCTTGAGGCAGAATACAGCACTGCAGCAGATTATGACAATCGGGTCATGGTATGCTGGCCGAATTGCTCTGCCAGACCACCACTTTGGAACGACTTGAATGCGACCCGCAGTGCAGTTTCTGCTCAACGTTATCTGGCCGCAATTAACATGGCATTGTCGCATTTAGGATTATGACTGCTCAAGCTTAGCATTCCGATTTTTAGAGGAGACATTCACCAATTAGCAGAATTTTGGGAACAGTCTGAAGAAAACTGCCCAACGCAGTGCGACACTATTGCACAAGACCAAGTTCCACTACTTGAGGAATTGCCTTGTAGATAAGGCAGCAGCGTCGATTGCTGGTTTACTGACCACAGAATGTTAGGCGGATGCCGTCGAGTTTCTTACGTAAAGGTTCGGTGACCAAAAGAAGACTGAACAGTGTCACTTGTCAACCCAAGAAACTTTCCGCATGTCATGTCGGGAACACGATGCAAGGTCTCCAGAAGTTGTATGATGCCACGTAACTGCATATTCATTGCCTTACTGCATCGAACCTACCAGCCCTTAGTTTTTCGGGAATGCTGGCAGACGTCATGCGGAACGCCTTGTCATGTAACATGTACTTGATCTTGTGCAAGAGAAGTGCAGAGAGGCGCTAAGGGGATTTAGCATTGCGGACCCTCTGGGAAATGTTTCGGGACAAATGGTAGCGGCCAAGTTGAAAGAGCTGCTCAACTTTACCAGGGTAGAATTAGAAAGCCAGGTGAAGTGCTTCACATAAGCGGCGTGCGTTCGGAAGGTGTACATACATCGAAAAGTCACGAGACCACAGCACCAGTTTTGCATAATGTGCCTTAGGTGAGAAGTGCATTTCTTCTGCTAATCAAAGAACCATTCCACACGAACCTGTGATGCTAAGCTCTCTCTGGCTGAGAAAAAGGAACAGCTAGATTAGGACAATTGTTGCTTCAGATGTATGTCACGAGTTCACCAGTCAAGATCTTGTCATGTAAAGCTCACTTAGTCTCGCAATAAGGTTACGACCAAAGCTTGTTGGTGAGACAAGAATCACTTTCAACACAGGTCCGTGCGTTTCAGCACTCCATCAGGCACTGAAAGGCGTAGAATCGTGAAAGTTGCTTTGCATAACTAGTACAATGCCCAAGTCTTCACAGTGCAAGCAATCATGGTGCCATATGCCGCTACATTTCTGCACCATCCATCGACAACAACTTTGTGGGACAAGTAAGATTTAAAGGCAAATTTCTTGCAGATTAGCGGCGTTTCTTTGAAGCAAATGCCAAATCCGGACTTTGTTTGGTCATCGGGTGAGAACATCTCTGGAAGGTATTGACTGGAGAACTTGAATGGAGCACAGATATCTAAGGATTAGTCGCAGTAAATTCCATCATAGGATGGACACTCCAAGGACCAAGTCAAAGCAAAGCATTCATCGAACGCAATACGAACTTGATGGTCTGTGCACTGTAAGTGGCAAGTCTTTCTGATCACAAAATGTTACAGATTTTGCAGCCCTTTTGGTGACTGACTCAAGGCAATGGGTAGCGCTCAGCAAAGCGACTCAATCACTTACAAGTCTCTAGAGCGATTTGACGAGACTAACAGAAAATCTAATGGCAAATGTATTGTCACGCTACTGTGGGAAGAGGGCAAGCATTTATTCAGAGATAACTGTGATACAGCTCTCACTTGCCTTAGTAAGCTGGTTAAAATGCTAACGCAACGTGACACAACTACAGCTTGGACAAGACCTCACATTGAAGAAAGCAGTACTTTGCGGCAAGCAGTTTGAGGAAGTCCTTAAGCAGCAACCGCACATTCATGCTGCCGGCTCATCGGAAACCATCGATCTTTGCATACAACTCGCCCAACGCGACGTGTCGACAGGAAACGCAACACAGTTGAGCAACCTCAGACAAAGCATTCCTGTCACTGGTGCGGTAGACAAGGAACACACCCCAAATAAGAGTCCAGCATCAAAAGTGCTGCAAAAAGGGACGTTTGACCACTGTATGCTGATCATCACGCATGCTTCATCATCTGCAATTAAAGGGACACTAAAGGTTAGTATTAAGCCAACGTGGACTGTTGAAATACCATCTCAGAAACCTCGAAACGCTTGTTTCGTGCCAAGGAGAAACTTTTTTTAAGAGAAAATACGTTCTGAAGCGTCCGCGTACCTCTAGCGCCGTTCAAGTCGCCCGCCCTCCGATCGAGGAGTACTGACATCATGGTCTCTCAGTGACGTTGTGCCGTCGGTGAGTAGAACGGCGTCCACAGACGGTGCTACGGCTTTTCTGCGCAAAACGCAAACGCGCGGCCAGAAACAGAGCCAAGACAGAGCCGACAGCAGAGCGAAAGCGGGAGTATGGCGGCTGGCGGAAGGAGAAACGCGCGACCATAAGCTGGTACTTCATTCTATGACGCAAAGTTCGACGCTCGTCGCAATGGACCCTGACAACGACAGATTGTCTCGCGATGCTGGGCTCAACTTCAGCGATTTGAGCACAGACGAGCGCGACCTGCTGCTGAGGGCTCGCGCTGCCAGCGTCGTTGCGTACTACGACGGCGGCCTCGACACCGGCTCTCCGGAGCGGGAAAGCAACGAGGGCTTCCCACGACATCACATGGATGTGGCATTCTCGCTGCTTGTTCCAAATGAAAGTTTCGCGAGCCAGCAGAACCCGCACAGCACGACGCGATAACGAAACTACTGGAACTCCAAAGCGTGCGCGGCGCAGAGTCGAGCGAAAACGAAACCTTTCGACCACCCATACTACTGAAGGGCGTCAAAATGTTATTTTTTCTTAGAATCGAATAGACGTAGACAAGTAGCATTTTCTTCCGTCTTATAATCGAATGAAATATTTTTAATACGAGTAGTTGAGTATTAGTAACACAAATTATGAGGAGTGCTTTCGTCATCGGGCTAGTACCGGAATGTCGCTGGGGGTCTCGAATCGTGTCATGCATTTACCTCAATTTCTCGGTTACTAAAGCTCTGTTCGCCATTATAGTGATGCCTTAGACGTTCTAGAACATTGCTCTACCACTTTAACTTGACTTTCTGGTAACCTTTAGTGTCCCTTTAAGTACATCTCCGGAAAGTACAAGCTTCCTGGGAGCGATCACAGACGGCGCAACAACTCCGTGGACATAGAAGCCATCGCTAAAATGACATGAAATGATAGAGCTCAAGCACTTCCAGAGGAGGACCGACTTCGTATTGGTTCATTCCAAACTTCTGTGACACCGCACACCCGCTGATGGAGCGCTTGCATAAATCCAACTCGCATTTCATTTGGGATGCCACTCAAAAGCAGGCTTTTCAACAAATTAAGAAAGCCTTGACTTCACAACCTGTCTTAGCTCTCTATGACTCAAGGTGTTAACTAGACTAGACTTTGCAGGACCGCTCCACATAAAGCAAACAGACTATCAGCGCAAAGGATGACACACACTACAGAGCGCTACTTGTAACTATTGTTTTATTCCCTTGTCAATGGAATAAATGGGGCAAGATACTGGGGGGAGGTGGGGTAGCGACTAAAAACAAATAAACAAAAAAATTTTACAAACATGGCCATCTACCAATGCCAAGCCGGCTTTGTCATGTGATTTTTTCTGCAGTCAACATCCCAATAAAGGCACCAGTATACAAAATCTCAGATTAGCGCGTGAGGAAATCTATTTCCTTTGCGCTAAGGGAGGCTGATGGCATGCTCACGCACATACTTCCCAAACGCACAATCTCAGCAGCTTTGATTATCTCTTGCGTCATTTGGCTGCCATCTTTGCTCACAATCTTGCATTTCTTAAAGAATGGCCGACATCCGCAGTCTCTACAAAGTATCCCAAGGTGTCTGGCGACTGCTTTTGAAAAGTTATAATCATGCTCTTTTAATCTTTCTTTCAAAAGCAGTCGCCAGACACCTTGGGGTACATTGTAGAGACTGCGGATGTCGGCCATTCTTTAAGAAATGCAAGATTGTGAGCAAAGATGGCAGCCAAATGACGCAAGAGATAATCAAAGCTGCTGAGATTGTGCGTTTGGGAAGTATGCGCGTGAGCATGCCATCAGCCTCCCTTAGTGCTAAGGAAATAGATTTCCTCACGCGCTAATCTGAAATTTTGTATCCTGGTTCCTTTATTGGGATGTTGACTGCAGAAAAAATTATGACATGACAAAGCCGGCTTCGCATTGGTAGATGGCCATGTTTGTAAAATTTTTTTGTTTATCTGTTTTTAGTCGCTACTCCACCTCCCCCCAGTATCTTGCCCCATTTATTCCATTGACAAGGGAATAAAACAACAGGTGCAAGTAGCGCTCTGTAGTGTGTTTCTCTTCTGTGTGTGCCGTCAAAATGTTGCGCAATAGAACCTGCAATACACTATCTCGGGCAACTTATTCGGAAGGTACCAGATATCCTCTGAAAGAGGGTGGTGCAATGCCAAAGTATGTAGACACTTGACTGCCATACATGTAAGTACGGCATTTGGACAGCAGTGTTGCAACTTTATACATTCGCCCCACCCTCTGCTGAGTCATTCTTTGATTTTCGTGGAAATCAACGAATGCGAAGTCCGCTGCCACGTTGCCAAACCCCCATTCCACAGCCTGCCGCACAGTGCTCATGCGCTTGTTGAAATGAGCCTCGTAGGGCTGCAATGATGCACCTCCAAAAGGCTTAAGGAGCAGGGGCCGGAGTGGATAGGCTGGGTCGCCATAGATGACATATTCATGGCCTTGGGCGACTTTCTCCAGGTTCCTGTAGAGGGCCGTCTTCTTCAAAATTCCTAAAACAAAGCTACAGATCTTGTGAGAGTAGAAGAAAAAGACTCATGCAAATGCACTTGTTTTGTACAAACAGAAGCAGTGCGTGAGCTAAAGAAAAGTTAAGGGACCTTATTAGGGTATACATTTTCACCATTAAGCATGCAAGGTGCTGGTAGCTTTGAAATGGGTGAGCGGAAGGCCTCTGTTCGAAAACAATTTGTTTGTGAAAAAGGTAACCTTGCAACCTTGTGAACTTCATGCGTCGTCCATGACTGAAAAATTTAGCTGAAATGTTCAGAGGAGTGTATGCTATCCACTGAATGTGTTTTTTTCACAATGCGCGAGGGGTGGTTCACGACCTCATTAATTCTCGGTCAGAAATACCTAAGTAAGCAAGAAAATCAAACAACACAAACATGTATAGTTTGATATTTGGTGGAAGTCGTCCTGTAAGTGTAAAGTGGTTCTGAAAATATGGAACACGCCAGGGCAGGACATGCATAGGCAGCTTGGTAGCAATTATAACATTGAATATTGCCATACTAGATTAGGTATTTGAGTTATTGAAGCTAATCGCCATGGCGCATTAGAGAAGCAATTTAGAGGCAACCTCACGCACCAGCATCGTGGCGCCGACCATGAAATGGTCCATCCATTTGGCAAATCAAGCCATTGGGGCACATAACGGCTTGATATTTTTGCACGTGATGCCGTTTGTGGCCAGAGAAGTGATCCTGCTGTCCAACTGATGGCCTGCAAATTCGTCGCGCTGTGCCATCAACGAAACCCCAGCAGTTCTTCAGTGGAGCGCCTTTCCTGTGAATGGCCTGATAAAAAAAGAAAAAAGAAACAGCGGTAAACAGCTATCTATAGCAAGAAACTCTTAACGTATTGAGAAAAAGATCATAATAGGATTAGACTACAGTGTATGATACACTCTTTAGGTGTGGACATCGTGCCTTGCAGGAAGAGCTAATTATGTCCCTGTTTCGAAATCGTGCCAGAAGATGTATCTCTGACTGTACGTGTGTCACGTCGGAGGTGGCAATTCTTGTATAGTAGAAATGTCCGCTGTTGTGGCGTCGTTTCATGCATGCACTTGTGTGCAACAAACAAATTTACTTGACTGTTCTTTTGCCAAATCTTCGTCATCTGCACATGGTTACGTGCGAAGTACAAAAAGAACTATTTTAGAAGGTAATGAAACGACACACTTCTTCATAACTATTACACACAGCGTGCACTAAAAAACACGGATGAAGAATAGACAAACACGAGCGCTGACTCACAACTAAAAGTTTGTTGCATTTAAACACGTGAATATCTTCTTGGCTGACTATTTTGTTTTCCACAAGTAATGAATACCACCCTGCCACTGACCAGGCAGAAATAGCCACGTTGGTCCTGTGCGTGATAAGAGAGCGGACTGTGTACCAGTTACCATGGCAACAAGACCATTTCCTTTCATTCTTCTTTTTGCTCGTGCAATGTACCGGTTTCTCCCCGGAGGATGCTTTGACCGGTGTGCACAAGCGCAACATGAAGGTACATTAGCTGAGAGCGCTCGTGACTACATTCCTTGTCATGTGCACACACCTAAAGAGTGTACATATGCCTTACAGCATGGATTAGACTTCATTGCTCACCCAGCACTGCTGTTCAAGATGCAACAAGCATACCTCACTGCCTGCACTTTTGACATGACTTAAAACTCTAGCACCACAACAGAATAAAGCAAGGTTCTCCCTCGCTCTCTTAAACACAAACCCATACAAGCACACAACATAGGTGAAAAAGCATGCATATCCCACATGCTATGGCAATCAGTTGAAGCAAAGCTTCCTTTAATTCTGGCACTGCCTGACCATTAATTAGTGCCGAATTTTTATGTTCACAGTTTTGTGAAGTATGACAGTGTTGAAATGATATTAACCATTATCTTGGGTGCAAAATGTGTTTGTCTACGCAGTACAAAGAATACACAGTGAGATGTTTTATTACGGTTTGTCCTGCACAATTTTTATTCAGTGGGAAGTTGTGTACTGTCACCACCTCACACAGCGCACTGCATCGTGGCACAACTGTTTGTGTGCTGGACTGCACCTTGCACATTAGTGTCACCTTGATGTCACGGTCTGGTTGTGAGCAAGGGCTGTGTAATGGAAAAGTATGGAACATACTGTGTGAGGTCTAGCATTTAAGTACCCTTTGTGAAAACAATGATCGTTACCACCACTAGCTCTGAATTTAGGCAAAGGCATGTTCAAGTGTCAGCGCACAATGTTTACACCAATGGCCTCGTCCATAAAATTCGGCAGCCAGGACATTTCGGCTTTCCTTAAATACAATTTCCTTGCCGTCCATTAAGTTAGCACTGCCCAGTGCACATCTTAAAATTAATACTCTCACAGCTCTCATTTCCGATGAAATGAGAGCTGCGTCGAATTCTGAAATTCCATAAAGCACCTCCAGATAACACCCACATTCACTTGCTTTGAAGCATTCATACATTTGTAGTTTCGCCTTGCAAACTGCCATGAGCAAAGAGCAAAGAGGCTGTTCACTCATTTCATTACTACATAGTTGAAAGTGAGGACCACACTGATTACGTGGTGTGCCTGTTCGCGCCATAGTACGACACGTGTTAGCAACGGTGACAGGACAAGCGTAAGACACACACTGTTCACCTGCAGCGGTCTCATACGGCTGGTTAAATCCTGTATGGAGGCAAAAGCTGTAGTGCAATGTTCTTTGGGATTACTACAGCGAAATTTAGAACAAGGCTTTCCTTTACATCTATAAGCTATCAGGTTCCTTCTGAGAAAGAAAATGGCATACCTTATGAAGCTGTAATTTTTCTAGTTCTATATGGCATGTGGACAAGCCGCATTGTGCACTGGCACGACGAAGTCGTCTCGCGATGTATGCAGGCATACTTCTGCTCGTCGACAGCGAATTCGTCAAACCCTAAAGCCTTCAGCCATATGTCCCCGAGTTGCTTGCTTCGAGAAGCTACCGCGTTGCATTTTCCAATGTTGTTGATTAGGTCGTTTCGTTACCCGTTTTCAGAGAGTAAAAAAAAATGCGTCGCTGGCTTAACTGAACATGCATTTTTTCCCCTTTTAACTGAAGAGACCCCAAACAGGGCATGCTTCCTGGCGTCGCCTTTGCCCCTCTAGCCTGCTGCTCATGTGTAGTCTGCACGCTCTCGGCTATCCCCGCGGGAATGTCGAAGGAAGAGCAAAGGTGGTTTCGCTTAAATGAAAAGAAAAAGTACGCACAAAGGAAAGTGGGGGTGGGGGAACAGGATGGATGTGTATTTTACACTTCTGCTGAAAGCGTGCTCTTACCTGGGAAAACAGCTTCAGGTTTTGTAGGTTGAGCCACCTGTGCTCCGTGAGGTCCGCTAGGAGGTGTCCAAAGTAGTATTCAATGTGAGATAAAACTTTAGACACCACACTCGATATCACCGAACTGTGGCGGCTGAAGAACACCTCAAGATCACACAAGAGGCTCGGACAGGCGAGACGCCGCAGCGTCATGCACAGTGCCTCGCGGCCTGGAACTCGAACCCGTTGAGCACTCTCTACCTCTTCTGGAATCAGGAGGCCGGTCAGAAGATCGTCCAGATCCGATTTCTCGAACCTGAACGACCGGTAGAACAACGTGCTGTCCATGGCATCCAAATTAAGCAGGCCATGATTCCGAAGATCCCGCCGTGGTTCCACTGGGAGCAAGTGCACATCTTCTAATTCATCCCAGTGCAGAGATCGCAGCAGCAGTTCGTCGTGAAGCACGCTATACGGCATCGCTGATGAACGCAGACACAATTGTGCGCACAATTCAAAGGCAAATTACTGAGAGTGCTTGCTTATAGCCTGCGTAAGTCACAAATTAGCGATCAGCGTCCAGACGTGGCTCAGGCTTGTCTTGGCTTCATGTTGGCTACTTTGGCGCGTAGCAAACGCAAGACAAATGTTTGTTTATTGCTTCGTTCAAATAATAAAGCAAGCAAATTACTTACTTCATAAAGAAAAAAAAACACGACTAGCATGGGTCATTGAGTGTCAGTTTTTGGCAGTAAATCTGAGCTAGGAACGTAGCTACGCGGGCGTTGGGGGCGTGCGGGCGTACGGAAAGCCTGCTAAAACTCGATTGCTCGCTTTCATCCGGCAACCCGGTAAAACGCTAACCGGGAATCCGGTAATACGCCCACGGGGCGGCTTTCCGGACAAGCTAAACCTCTCTATTACCGATGCAACCGCCATCCATGCCAGGAGCGTCTCGTTTTCAAGTGGGAGGGAAGCAAGATGGATATCACCAGCATGGCGCACTGCAGCTCTGCGGTCGCGGCGTACACCTCGGCCTAGGGAATGACGGAAGGCTCTGACTTCAATTAGATTTAAACGTAGCTTCAACAGCGCCAAAACGACCTCGCTCATCACAAGGCCTGCACGTACGAACGAGACATGTGTCTCCGGTGTCTCAAACGACAACGTCGCACGGAGGGGTTAAAAAGTCTCCTTGTACATACGACCTCTCTTCTCTGCCCAACCGTATCATTCAACCGGATTTCAACGCCTGCGTCGAGACTTCCAGTTTCCTCAAGGTTTCGCTCTACGCAAACCTAAATGTACGGGCTCAGTATGGGTGTCCCCTCTGGCGCTAGTTTACAAGCTCCAAGAACTGCAACAGATACAAGTCCCAGAACAATGTGCCTTTCTAGTACCGGTGCACCTCGCCTATAGTACTGAATTAAGGCGCTATGCAGTTAATGGCGTTGTCCACGACGAAGGATCTGAAATGCTCCTGCAGGAACTGTGGCGTTCCACGCACAAGGTCGGGTTGCTCACTGCATAGCCGCTATGGTAGGTGCCTAAAAACGCTTCAATATCCTAATTCCCCATCTGAACGTGTTCTCTACTGAGGCTGCGTACTTCGCCCGCGTCCTTTCAAGCATTCCGTTGTATACTGCTGTTCTTGGTACAAAGATGGACACTTGAATGTATCCTGCCCGTACCCACCCAAGGACGACACCATGGCGCCTGAAACGTCAGCATAGTTTTGACGCGGCCTGTGCCAAACAAATGATCATGACATCACATCCACCACGTGCCACAGCAAATTGAAGAACACTAAGAAAGCTCGACCTGCCACCAGCAAGGGGCCCTCAAGATTCTTGGATTAAGCGAGTCTCTGTGTACAACAGTTACGCTGTTCTGGTCTCAATAGAAGAGAACGCTAGCCAGGTGACAGCAGGAAGTACGACACACGATTTTAGAACATCTACATATAACACAGCTGTTATGGCACGTACACACTGAGGAATCCGGCGTGTAGAGCGAATGGTATTCTCCTGCCGCCGAAAATCGTGTATTTCACACTGCTTGCACACCGCGCCACCGGAACGAGATACAGCGCCATCTGCCCCATAGAGTGCTCACCTACAAGCAAGCGCGGGATAGCCCGGATGTTCGCGCGGCTCGAAATTGCGCAGTTGTCTCCGCTCGCGTTGAGCAGGTGTCAATTTTGCGCGTGTCCACCATTGGTTGGAAAGATAATGATGAACCCTGAGCAAGAGGCAGTACTGCTAGGCCTGTTGGCAAGCACCTTTCTGGCGATGCGTGATCCGCAGAAGCATTCGCCGAAGAGATGACGCCAGCGGCGTTGGTGGGTTCGTCCTGCTTTGCAAGAGCTCGCGTAGCTTGGTCACGCAACCTTGTCAGGTCGCTTAGACTTTGGGTTTCGCGTGGTACTTGTCGAAAAGGGCGGGGCAGTTACGCACCAATTTGATGAGCATTTCCGATGTCGGGACGCGTACGAAGGCTGCGATATGACGAGCGCGTCAAGATTGGCCGCCATGTTTCGAATTGCTGAGTCGCGCTCCAATTGGTTCGCGGTGAGGGAATCCGGCAGCAGCTGCCGCAAAAATCCGTCCGGGAGCGATTGGTGCGGAAGCGGCTATTCCGGCAGATCTCGCCGCCGCCGAACTGGTTTCCGCCGAAGAGGGCGCCGTGCCAGACACCGGATGGCTCAGTGTGAACGCGCCATCAGGTAGTCCATTTGGCGACCACAACAGGCGTCACAATCGGTGGAACACACGTTTCTTTTCTTGGCGAAGGAAGAGTTCGAGATCGACGTTCGCCCGCCCTCCCTTGAAAAGGGAATTCAGTGCCTCAAGGAACTTAGCACAATGCTGCAGTTTTGTCGTGACGTAACACGGTCATCGCAATTTTCGACGACATCCGTTCCTGCTCATGTGACTATCCCGGCATATATGTGGAAATTGCTTTGACACAAAAATTCTTGCACTTCGTTGAGCAACAGCTCCAGCAACTCACCTGGGCTCTAATGGCTAACTTTAACCTGTGATGACTCCTACATCTTCAAGTGCACCAGAAGACATTTTACATTGGACCTGACGTGACTTCGCTGAGAAAGTCGGAGAGCTCTGACAGCGTGTGAAATATAGGAAGCTTCGAGTTTATGGTCTACTGCTACAAGAATCCAACTGCCGGCCACCTATTTCCGGATTTGTGGCATTCTCATCGTCTTCATTGTTCGGCCATAGAAGGGCAAAGCTTGGTGTACCTCCAGATAAGGCAGTATCTGTGCGTTCCACTCTTTATGAGACGCGTGTGAATCTTTCACCGTTGTGCTCTTTATGGCAAAGTGTTTGGTTGGTCCATATAAGAAAGAAACATCGTGGCTACCACATTATCGTAGCACGAGATGATAACGCCCACTCCCCTCCCCACCACCACATGGTGTTCCGCCATGCGTGTGCTGCATACATTTGTCGACGCCCAGTTTACGCTACTCATTAATGTGTCAGCAGCTACGTGTCGAAGTTTCCACCCTCCCGTGTCGCCACACTCAGCGGACTTATCTTGGTGGCTAGAAAGGATGACCGTGTCGTGGTCCTGTGAACCCGACTACTCGGATAGCAGCCACCGTTCGATTCACTTTGGCTCACCTTCGGTCGGAACAGGCCGCCTTCACCGGCTGCATCGAGTGGTGAATTGTGATCGATACCGGGCGGTGCCATAAAACGCAGTTTCCACATGTCTTTGGGACCTGTCCCATTGTGTTAGTGCGACACTAGTTCAAGCAACACATACCTCGTGGGTTGAAGAATCGCGAACCACTCCAGATTGTTAACTTCTGCTTCTCTACGCGTCACACCTGCAAGCAGAACTTGTGTCAGAACAAGGCTGTGCAGCAAATACCCTTCGGTTGGAGGTCCAACGCCTTACAGCAGAAGTTTGGTGCCATGAACACCGCTTATGAGTTGGCTGCTGGACAGACGGATCCTCTTCTCTCGGCCATTCCTCGTCCAATGCATCTATCTGGTGCACCTTCTGCGCAATTTAGCACGGTCGGCACCCTCCAGACTCCTCAAGCTGCGCTTGTCAGCATCTAGCCAGACGCAAGCGGTATTCGCTGAAGGTGCGGCCCACAGCTTCTTAACTTGCGTTGGGCACGGAACCGCACCCTTCCGTTCATCAAAAAGGCTTCCAATGAATGTAGGCACGTCGCCTACGCTTGCTGACATCGAGAGTATTGAAGTTACCTTCTCTATAGAGGAATTTTTAGCAGCAATATACTTGTAGAAGCTAAGGTAAGGCACCAGGAAAGGATGGTATATCGTATGAAACACCAAAGGCTAGGTTCTCGATGCTTGTCTGGGCGCCATAAACGAAGGTTGGGCTACAGGAGCCCTTACACATTCCTGACGACATCCAGAATTATATCCTCTTCCCATACACAGAAATCTCTCAGAAGATATTGCTCATATGAGCCCAATAGCGCTAACCCGAACATTACGCAAGCAAATGGAGCGTATGCTCGTGACACATATTACATGGTGGCTCGAGCGATATTCCTTGTATTGCCCTGGACAACTGGGGTTCTGACCCCATCTGGGTACTGAAGACGGGCTTGTATAGCTTTCTGCTATGGTTCTCATCCTTGGCCCCTCTCGAAGATTTCGCACCATTCTGGCAAACGACATTTCCAAACCATGCGACCCTTCGAGCCACGAAGCAACGAGGCTAACAAATGATTATTTCTCATTGCATTACATTACGCTCAATGCGAATAATTACGGTTACATTATTCCGCCCAATGGGAAGAATTACAAGTAATGACGTTCACCCATTAGGGTGTTGCAACAGGTCACTGCTTATTACCAGCACACTGCGTGATATCCGAGGCAATGAGCCTTGGTGTGTCAACTCGGCAACTCTGTCAATCAGTCGTTGCTTGATTACCAGATGATCGACCGCAAATAATGCTCACGTATTACCTTACAATCGTATCTTCCAATGTTGCTCTATCATAAATATTGCAAAGCGGAAAAAGTAGCGGAAAAAGGCTGACTCAGAAAAATATTTTTGGTGCTTTTGAAACCTTTTTTTCCAATTTATTACGTGTAAACTAAGCATATTTAGGTAGGAAATATATAAGGACGATGGTAAAAATATTAAAGCATTTGAAATAGGGCTGAGGGCAAAGGAGAAGGAAGTACACAATGCCTCGTCTGTATCGGCTGCCGTTTTTTGGAAAGCTTCTGACCGCATTTTAAGCTTAAGGGTGCCTAATTTCAAAGCCGATAGATCCATTGTGAGCTACAACAGGATACCAGACTGTTGCCAGTGAGTGAAATTTTTCAAATTGCACGGCTCTTCTTGACTTAGATCGCAACGCAGTTGGACCATAAGAGTTCGGGGCGGGAAACCGCTCCTAGCCTTTTGGCTGCTAGGTGCGACCTCTTCCTATGGAATATATTGTGCAAGGGGAAGACCTTCCCCCCGACGAGTTTCTAGACGATTCCGGCTGGAATTTTGGCAGCCAAAGACACCATTTCACGAAATCGTCGAAAGACAGGCCTAGCAACGGGACCAGTATAGCGCGCTGCCCGGGCAGAACGATTGTGGCAGGACCAGAGTGGGTGTCAAGAGATGCATTATTCAACGTCGTAAAATGCCGCCGCTCCCCAGGGAGGACATTAAAGTTGTGATCAGGGTGAGGGATGGCCGGAATATATCTAGGATAGGCCCGACTGTGGTGGCTGATGCATTAAACACCTCTACTTGTATCGAGGATTGGAAGCGTCAAGCGGACACGATCTGTCCCAACAATCAACAGAATATTCTTTATTTATAAATACTAGAATCCCTGGTCGCGATTTTAGCATAGTGGGAAATGAATGTATGGGAATAAGAATCGTTCTGGTCAGCAACCCCGATAAGGAGAACACAATCAAATATGTCAGGATCAGGAAAATTTTGGTGGAGGGACGTCTCCACGAGGTAGCGGCATACCGCATGACATCATATGTTACGTGCAAAGGAGTAATACGAGACTGTGCCCTTTGTGACGGGCCAGAGGTGTTACAGCGGAATATTGTTAATGCAAGAATCCCCCTGACGCCGGCAGCCAAGAGCATGAGCACACTGGCACCATCCTAATTGCCTTTGACGGATGCCGGGTACCCAAATACGTCAGATCTGACAATGCATTGATCAGATGTACTTTATCTCGTAAGCAGATCGACATCAGCTACGTTTGAAGGAGGCTCAGCCATCGTGCCGACGTATGTCCGACGCCTAGCGAAGCCGTGTGCAGAGGATGGGGAACCTTGAGCCCAGACGACCAGCGTCGGTGCATGCCTGAATACAAGTTGTGCGGCGAGAGGCATCTCACGACAGGGAAGGCATGCAGACAACCCTTCAAAATCTCATACGTCATTCGATGTCGTCGAAGAGAACAAGCTAGACCCGAAAGGGGCCAGATGAGAGGCGCTACCCCGGATTACAACGGGGGCGAGCTCCAGTTCCTGAAGCTCGACCAACATCACCCCCAGGAACCAGCCGTCGAGGGAGATCGTCGTCGCTTCAGAATGCTGTCAAGGAGGCGCGACCGTTCCAGGAGTTTATCCTGGAGCCGTTCCCCTGGTCACTCGAGGAGACGATCTGTTTCCATGATTTTCTTCGAGCCCAGAAGCCGATCCAAGTACAGATCCAGAGCCAGGGGATGTCATCAGCAGCAGCAGCAGATCGTCCACAAGAAGGGCTGCCCCTCTTGGGCAGATTGGATCCGTAGAGGACCATCAGAGGTGATGTTGAGGTTGCTGCCAGAGGGTGATGATAGTTTGGCAAAAATCATGAGAATAGTTCGCGTGAACGCGGCCATGTGAGAGAACAATAATAGGCTAATGGCAGAGTTAGCAGAGACTAAGAGTGCTAGGAACTCGTAACCCAGCGCTCCCGTCAACGTGGAAGTTCTGGAAGTCCCGATGGCCGTGGGTAGCGACGGGTAACGACCCCCGAAGAAGAGGGATATAGCATGTGATCAGAAGAGCGTGTCACGTAAAGCTAAATCAGAGGTTCGCGAGATGTTAACCGGCCTCAGTGGAAGTATGAAGCAGTTAAGTGATAGGATTACTGAGATGCAAAGCAAGCTGACGACATTAGAAGCAAACACAAACAGCAGTTGGCCAAAATGTAATTCTTTCTCGAGTTTTTGTGGGCCCGGTAGCGCCCCCAAACCCGCCAATACGTCTTCCTGAACTAGTGGCTAGCAGTGTAGCCACAATTCTAGCCCCACCTAGGGTCGGTGTCCAGCTCGTAAGAGATGGCTCCGCCTCTTGAGACATTCCAAATTTGGCAGCGGAACTGTAGGGGATTCTCTAGGAAGAAGGCGCCGCTACAGCAATATCTACGCGGTTGTGAAAGAAAGTCCCGGGTTATCATATTAGAGGAAACCCTCTCGCCTGGCATCTCGATGACTGGGTTTTGCTCCATAGCTGCGCAATCGGGGGTATGTTCTCTCAATAGTAGGAAACTCACTGATGTAACCCAGAATGCCATGAATCTGGACTTGACGATGATCATGGACCTTAACTTTCCGACCCGAATCGGGATATCCCCGTGTAGAGACTCTACGCCTGATCTCATCTTTCTAAAGACCGTGACTGAGCCCGAATGGAACAACTTGGCGGAGAACGTTGATAGTAGTCATTATATATGTGCTGCGCAGCTTCCTATCACGGGTAAAAACAGCGCGAATTCTCGTACGCTGACTGGGATAAATTTCGCAAGCTGCGCAGAAGAGGCCCTTCTCCGATTGCCGACCAACCATAAAGCAATGAATGGGTCAAGTCGAAGAGGACGTTCTGAGCGTGACCTCGAAGGTGTGCACCCTCCTTCCTGTTGAGAAAATGGACAGCTGTTTAGCCCATCTGTTTGAGACCAAACAGTCCATTCTCGACAAGTGCAAGTGTTTTTGCCTTAATCATAGGTTACACCAAAAGATATCTGAGATTAACAAAGACATTAAAGAACATTGTATAACCCTCTCTAAACAGCAGTGGCACGAGTTTCGCAATTCGAGAGACGGCCAAATGCGTAATGGTAAATCTTGGAACTGGCTTAAGCATCTGCTTAACGAAGCAAATACTAAGTCTAATCAGAGGCATGTCATTCGTAGAGCCATGCATGAGGCCGCACGAATGACCTCTGATGATGAGTTAATCCGCACGCTTGCTCCTAGTCGGGTAAGGGCGGTCTGCTGTACATCTTTATTACCTGGACCAGGGCAATTCCTACCTGGATGCAGAGTTACACGAGGAGATTTGTAGAGTTCTACATGGACTCAGCGACTTCAATGCCAAGGTAGGCAAGAAGCAGGCTGGAGATAAGTCAGTGAGGGAATGTGTCATATACATTAGGAATAGCAGGGGAGAGTTATTATTAGACTTTGCAGAACAGAATAATATGCGGATAACGAATACCTTCTTCCGCAAGCGGGACAGCCAAAAGTGGACGTGGAGGAACTCGAATGGTGAGACCAGAAATGAAATAGACTTTATACTCTGCGCTAACCCTGGCTTCATAAAATATGTGTACGCGCTCGGCAAGGTGCGCTGCAGTTACCATAGGATGGTAACAACTCGATTTAGCCTAGACTTGAGGAGGGAACGCAAGAAACTGGTACATAAGAAGCCGATCAATGAGTTAGCTGTAAGTGGATAAATAGAGGAATTCCAGATCAACCTACAGAACAGGTATTCGGCCTTAACCCAGGAAGAGGACCTTAGTGATGAAGATATGAACGACAACCTTATGGCCATCATTATGGAGTGTGGAATATAAGTCGGTGGTAACTTCGTTAGACAGGATACCAGTCAGCTATCGCATGAGACGAAAGATCCGTTTAAGAAGCACAATGTATGAGAGGCTCTAATACTACAGCTAGAATTGAACTGGCTGAACTTTCCAAGCTAATCAAAAAGCGTAAGACTGCTGACATAAGTAAGTATAATATGGATAGAATTGAACATACTGTCAGGAACGGAGGAAGCCTAAAAGCAGTGAAGAAGACAGTAGGAATAGGCAAGAATCAGATGTATGCCTTAGGAGACAGAGCCGGCAATATGATTACTAATATAGATGTGGTAGTTCAAGTAGCTGAGGAGTTGTATAAAAATTACACACTACCAGTGGCAACCACGACGCTAATGGAAAAGAGATAAGTGTAGACGAACTTTACATCCCACAAGTAACGCCGGAAGAAGTAAAGAAAGCCTTGGGAACTATGCAAAGGGGGAGGTCATATTGGTAGGATCAGGTAACAGCATATTGGTTGAGGGATGGTGGGCAGATTGTTCTAGAACAACTAGTCGCCCTGTATACGCAATGCCTCATCAATTCGAGCGCACCAGAATCTTGGAAAAACGCTAACATAATCCTAATCCATAAAATGGGGGACGCCAAAGACTTGAAAAATTATCGTCCGATCAGCTTACTGTATGTTGCCTACAAAGTATTTACTAAGGTAATAGCAAATTGAATCAGGAACACCTTAGACTTCTCTCAACCAAATGACCAGGCAGGATTCCGTAAAGGCTTCTCAACAATAGACCATATTCACACTATCAATCAGGTGATAGAGAAATGTGCGGTATTTAACCAACCTTTATATATAGCTTCCCTTGATTACGAGAAAGCGTTTGATTTAGTCGAAAGCGCAGCAGTCATGGAGGCGTAATGGAATCAGGGTGTAGACGAGCCGTATACAAAAATACTGAAAGATATCTATAGCGACTCCACAGCCACCCTCGTCCTCCATAAAGAAAGCAACAAGATTCCAATGAAGTAAGGCGTCAGGCAGGGAGATACAATCTATCCAGTGCTATTCACAGCGTGTTTACAGGAGGTATTCTGATATCTGGATTGGCAAGAATTAGGGATAAGACCTAATGGAGAATACCTTAGTAACTTGCGATTCGCTGACGATATTGCCTTGCTTAGTAATTCAGGGGACCAGTTGCAATGCGTGCTCACTGATCTGGAGAGGGAAAGCAGGAGGGTGGTTGCCTAAAAAATAATCTGCAGAAAATTAAAGTAATGTTTAACAGTCTTAGAAGAGAACAGCAGTTTACGATAGGTAGTGAGGCACAGGAAGTGCTAAGGGAATACATCTACTTAGGACAGGTAGTGACTGCGAATCCGGATCATGAGGCTGAAATAATCCGAAGAATAAAAATGGGCTGCGGTGCGTTTGACAGGCATTCTCAGATCATGAAGAGCAGGTTGTCATTATCCCTCAAGAGAAATATGTGTAACAGCTGTGTCTTACCAGTACTCACGTACGGGGCAGAAACCTGGAGACTTACGAGAAGGCTTCTACTTACATTGAGGACGACGCAAAGAGCTATGGAAAGAAGAATGATGGGTGTATCGTTAACGGATAAGAAAGAGCAGATTTGGTGAGGGAACAAACGCGAGTTAATGACATCCTCATTGAAATCAAGAAAAAGAAATGGACATGGACAGGACATGTAATGGGGAGGGAAGATAACCAATGCTCATTAAGGGTTACGGAGTGGATTTCTAGGGAAGTGAAGCGTAACAGGGTGTGGCACAAAGTTATGTGGGCGAAAGAGATTAAGAAGGTTGCAGGGACAACATGACCACAACTACTACATGAGCGGGGTAGTTGGAGAAGTATAGGAGAGGCCTTTGCACTGCAGTGGGCGTAACCAGGCTGATGATGATAATGATTCAATATAGCCATGGTCGGCCTCAGCAGAAAGCCTATCGAGATTTAAGGCATCAAACACACTATGTATGCTGACAATATATCTATATGGTGCACAGGAAGCAATTATGGACGGTTTGAGGGAGCCTTAGGACAGGCCATAGACACTACGGAAACCTATCTGGAACCCACCGTTCTCAGATGCTCCCCCTTGAAGATGGAATTCTCACTGTATAGTCCCAAGAAATGGAGTCCAAGGCTCAAGGGGTGGACATCGTTAGCAGACACAGACTTCACCCTATATACAAGAAACGGTCGCCGCATCCCTAGAGCTGATTCAATCAAAGTCTTGGGCATGATTGTTGAGTCAGCAGTAAAAATGACAAGACTATAGAAAGCTAATTGCTAAAACCAAAAGGGCTGTTCGTTAATTTAGTTCGGAGGGTATCAAATCGGCATCATGAACTCAAGGAGCTTAACCTCGTTTGACTTATGTATGCCTTCATTCTTTGTCATCTCGCATACGTGCAGCCATGCATCGATGGAAACAGGCAGAGTGGGATGAATTTAATGCAGAAATTAGGAATATTACTTAGCGCGTTCTCGAATTACCCACATACACTTGTACAGAGCGCTTAATGCAGCTTGGCATTGGCTATACTCTAGAAGAGATTGCAGAGGCCCAGGACCGCACAAAGTTTACTCGCCTAACTACAAAGAAGGCAGGGAGATCCATCTTGCAGGGAACTCGGATATCACCCCGATAGGGTAGCGGAGGAGTTCTCTGACGTTCCTTCATCAGTACGTGAGAACATTACGGTCGCGCCCATATCAAGGAACATGCACTCCGACCATAGCAGCGGAAGAAGGAGGGCAAAGGCGGCCAACCTCCTTAGGCATATCATATGCACAGTGATGAGCGAAAGATCAGCTTTGTGGATGCCGCTTCTTGTAAGGGTTGTCGAGCGTTCACCATCGTCACTGTCGATGGTCGGCAAGGAATCACCAATGCTGCCTCGGTTAGGTCAAAAGACTCCGAAATTGCTGAACAAACGACTATTGCACTAGCCCCGCTGGACAGCTAATGGGGTGTCATCCACAGTAATTCAAGGTCTGCAGTCAGAGCATTTGAAAAAGGCACCGTTTACAAACAGGCCCTCAGACTTCTTGGGGGTAAGGCAATCACGCACCGCTTCATTTCTTGGTTTCCCGCATATCAGGGAGAGATAAAGGGTGTTCCTCCCAACCTGAATTACTTGGCTCATTGGGCTGTGCGTGAACTTGACCACCGCGCTACCCCCCGACCAATCGCAAGCCGACTCTCCAGAGCACAGGAACACGCCCTTTACCTACAGCGAGATTGCTAAACGCTACGATCTCAGCCGTAGAACTTACTTCGTTCCTCATCCGCGGCTCAATAGAGCTCAAGCACTCACGCTCTGTCTACTACAAACAGATACGTATCCAAATCCATCGCTCTTACATACACTCTATGCGGATACTTACACCATCGGTACTGCCGCGATTGTGGTGAAATATCCACGTTAGAACACATGCACTGATGGCGTGCCCGGTTACGCTCTATCATTCATAACAGGTCGGCCAGATGGGAGGAGTTTTTCAGAAGCCCTCTTCTTATTGTCCAACTTTTGACTGTCCGGCAGGCCCACGATGCGGCCGAGTGGCTCGGCCTTCTGGTTCCCACGTGGGAGCGGCCCACTTCGTGAATAAGCACGATCTGCAGGACTTCAGCAAAGTTTTACCACATCATACCCTACTAAATATAGGGGACCAGTGTCGCCCCTAGCATATGCTCGTTTTCTTCACTTTTGCTTTGGCGACCTTCTAATGTGTCATACAGCCGCCAGCATGAATGACTGTCTCCATTATATTATGCAATGACCCGCAGAGGGTCTTGATAAAGGTAGTGTCACGCTGAAGAAACTTTCACTGCTAATCAATCGCTTGACACAGTTGCTCGGAGGTGGCCAAGTCTACAGATAACCTCGAAATGTTTACTCTTATGTATCCCTGAACATGCTTATAAAGTTCGTACCGCACCCTACGCACACCATTGAAGTTGCATTAACATTCGTTCGTCCAAAACGCGTGCCACGTCCTTCGCGGGGATAACAGTAAGACAAGTCATGCTAGAAAAATATATTACGCACCTGGATGCGGTGCATTCAACACGCACGCAATCATGGGCATGAGCAATGTGCAATAGGCAGCACAGATGAACCTCCGATCAATTCTTGCCCGTGGACCTAGGGTAACATGTAAAATCGCCTCCCCCCTAAATTTTCACAGACCTACATCTACCGGTGGACACCTCCTATATATTTTGCGAACGAAAGCGTGCGCGTTGCGTTCGCCACACTCTCCTTTGTTGGTCGCTGCGGCTTCAAAATGCAGATTCCTCTGAGAAAACCGCATACGTCCACTCCTCGTCGCTTCAGCTCACGTGGTCGGTAACAAACCTCAGGCGAGCTGCCTGAGGTTTGCCTTAGCAGGCCTGAGCAGGATTACGAAGTAGGTGGCTTCGTAATCCTGCTTCTCTGGGCCTTCGCAGCGCGTTGCTATCAGTAAAATGTTCTAGGCCGAGAGCATTTCGCACTGGCTTTGCATTTTCAAATGCTTTTCGCTCTCTCTGCAGCAACAAGGCAAAAGTCGCGGTCATCCAAACTTGAATGATGGCGTCTCTGGTGCGGTGCATCGTTAATGCGTCATTCGTTTCGGCAAGCCTGGACAATGCTGTTGACGGTGTTTAATGTACGGCTTGACACGAGAGCAATACTGCAGAGCGTATAAACTCCTTTAGACATTTTTATCTAGTCTTCACAATGTTTAAAGGGATCTCGAGACATCGTTATGGCTACCGAATCACATTTAACTGTTGTGCGTTGGTCACTGCAGTGTTCTACATAAGTGGTTCTGAGAAAACAGTGAAACAGGCTTGAAGAAAACAAATTCACACAAGCGACTGCTTAGCCTTAATTTGTTCTATTCTGTAATTCTATTATTCTATTCCTCCATTGTCTTGGGTTCCAATTTTATCGCGCCGCTGTTCAAGGTGCCACTGACACGTCGTCTGATCACTAACAGAATCTGTTTAAAATGCGAGGAAGATCTGAAACTCCCTTGAAACGGATGCGCGAACAAAAATGAATTAACAAAGCATGAAAGCAGAAAACCTTGACTCGCTGTAAGTCATTGCGACACATATCCGACACTGGCCACTGTTGGCGGCCAGTGAAATGCCCTAAGCTGCCATTCTCGACAGACCCAGGGGTGCTGGAAGTCCCAAAAGCTAGCGGAAGAGCGACCGCCTGTCTCCAGACTTTTTGACAGCTTCATCCGTGCATCGCTTTCACTCGATTTCGAAGCTATTTGCCCCGCGTTCGCGTGTTCCCGACTATATGGCTAACGATAGTGCATTTGTTTAAAGAAGTAATATATATAAATATATATATATATATATATATATATTGCTAGGAAATTTATTAGCGGTGGGCGCAGGCGAATAGGTAGCAGTCACAAGCGTTCGTCCAAGAATAGGAACCACGAGCTAGTCTAGAAGCAGGCTACTCGTCTTCGTTACAATCACCCTCCGCAGAAAAAGGCGCCATCCTTGCGGCTTAAGAAGAAGAGACTACAATTGGGTCGTAGTACGACTTAATGCGAGACACGTGGACAAGTTCGCGGCCTCGATGCGCAGGTCCGTGGATGGCGTGAGGGCCTTTATGACGTAATTGACGGAGGACGTTTGCTCCAGGACGCGGTACGGTCCTAGATATTTTGCGACAAGTTTTGCGGAGAGGCCGGGTGTGGTAGCGGGTGCCCGAAGCCATACCCGAGAGTTAGGAGAAAAAGTTGGTGCAGAACGGTCGGCAGGTTGACGGGATTGCTGCTGTCACTGGTCCTCAGTGCAAAAAGAGCGAGCAAGCTGACGGCATTCCTCTGACTGACGAGCAGCTTCAGATAGCGGAGTACTTTGGGACGCGTCAGGTGTATATGAAAGAATGGTAACGAGTGTAGTAGAAGGTTCTCTTCCGTATAGGAGAAAGTAAGGGGAAAATCCAGTAGTTGCTTGGCCCGCAGTATTGTACGCATACGTCACGAAAGGGAGAACGTGGTCCCAGTTTGAATGATCAGAGGCGACGTACATCGAGAGCATATCGCCAAGAGTACGGTTGAAGCGCTCGGTCATGCCGTTAGTTTGCGGATGGTACGCTGTACTGGTGTGGTGGACGATTCGGCATTCGCCCAGTAGTGCCTTCAAAGTATCGGAAAGAAAGGCACGACCTCTATAGCTCAGAAGTCCGCGAGGGGCACCATGGCGAAGAACGAAATATCGTAACAGACATGATGCAACGTCGCGGGTGGTGGCAGTTGGTAGAGCGGCTATTTCAGCATAGCGGGTCAAGTGATCCACTGCAACAATAATTCAGCGATTGCCTGCTGCAGTGGAAGGTAGCAGTTTGTATATGTCTATACCAACATGATCAAAGGGCCGACTAGGCCTCGGGAAGGGTTTTGATGGTTAGACTTGTCGGGGAGGTAATTTTCGGCGTCGGCACTGCGCACAGGAGCAAATGAACTTTCGAACGTAGTTATACATGCCGCGCCAATACAATCAGATGTGTAGTCAAGCAGAGGTCTTGAAGAGGCCGGCATGCGCACACGGAGGGTCTGCATGGAAAGCGTCGCAGTTAAGGTCACGGAGATAGCGGGGTAGCCAAGTAGCCGCTTGCGACCGTCTGATAGGTAATTACGGGGATAAAGAAGGCCGTCGCGAATGCAGAAGTGGGTAGCCTGGCGGCGAAGAGCGCGAGTAGGTGAAGAGGTGGATGGACCTGAAAGGATGCTGATGATATCACTTATCCATGGATCCTTGCGCCGCTCTGACGGCGTGTTGCGCAGTGCATGAGATGTCAGTGTGGGCTCAAGGGCAGACACGCCAGCGCAGTTAGCGAACACCGGTGAGCGAGAAAGGGCGTGAGCGTTAGTGTGTTTGTGGCCGGAACTGTAGGAAACGCGGATGTCGTACTCCTGTAGCTTAAGGGCCCAGCAAGAAAGTTGGCCAGATGGGTCCTTAAAAGTAGACAGCCAACAAAGAGGGCGTGATGATCAGTGACATCAAAAGGGTGACCATAAAAATAAGGACGAAGTTTTCCAAAGGCCAAAATAATGGCTAACACTCTTTCTCTGTAACCGAGTAATTAGCCTCGGCCTTTGTTAGAGTTCGGCTCGTGCAGGCAACGACATATTCATCAAACCCCGCTTTTCGCTGCGCGAGTGCGGCGCCGAGTCTGACGCCGTTAGCATCGGTACGGACCTCTGTGGGGCCTGCAGGATGAAACGTCGGGAATAGGAGCAAAACCAAAGAAAACTTGAATATCCTTTAACTTCTTTGGTTGTGGAAAGTCTGACAGCGCGGAGCTTGGCTGGATCCGGACGGACGCCATCTCGCGACACATCTTGGCCAAGAATAGTGAGCTTTCGCGCGCCGAAACGACATCTTCTTTAAGTTGAGTTGAAGTCCCGCGTCAGTAAGGCATTTCAGAACGCGCTCGAGACGGCTCCGATGTGTTCGAAAATCAGCGGAAAAGCCAACTACGTCTTCTCGATAGCATATACATGTGTTCTATTTGAAGCCGCGTAATATATGGTGCATTATGCTCTCAGATGTGTCTGGAGCATTACACAGGTCGAAAGGCGTTACGATGAATTCGTATAATCCGTAAAGTATTATAAATGCTGTTTTAGGTCGATCAGATGGCGCGAAAGAAACTTATGAGTATGCGGAACGTAAATCCAGCGAAAAAAAATTGGCAGAGGCTTAGCATGGCCAAGCCTAGTGGATTGCGAAAGCAATCTTCTGTTCAGGTTGTAGAGTTCCATACTGCTCATCGAACGTGTAGATGCAGTCTCGGCGCCATTTAAAGCATCCATAAGGCTTGCTGTCGAACGATCAGGTTTCGCCAAAGTCGCGTCAGCATTGGGAGCATGCATGATACTTATAGATGTACCCAGATCAAGAGATGTTGAACGCATTCGCCTGGCTGCATAATATGCACGCCGTTTAGCTAAACGTTGTTCCTGCTCTTCATCCGCTTCTTCCGCACGCCGCCGCTTCTTAGCTGCAGCACATCGTTGCAGCTTCACCTTATACACATCATCCGACATACCGTGGAGGATTCGCTGGGACGACTGCGAGGAGTCGAGTTGGGGGACCACTTTTCCACAGCTGGCATGACGTCACGTAGAGCGAGCGCCTCCCCCACGGCAACGGCGCCTGAAAGATTCGCTGGGACGATCGCGACGAGCCGAGTTGGGGCCCCGCTTATCCACAGCTGGTATGACGTAACACATAGGTTACGCTAACGCTCAATGGTGGATTCTCCGGGACGACGGCCAAGAGCGGAAACCTCGAGCAGTATTGCTTTCGCAATAAAAAGAGCTCCGCTATGTGGAAACAGTCCATTCCGTCGTGGATGCGCGGTAACGGGTAAACGTCCTTTCGCGTTATCTTATTCAGAAGTCGGTAGTCGACGCAGAGTCGAATAGAGCCATTCTTTTTCTTAACGAGAACGACTGTTGATGCCCAGGGACTGTTGGAAGGCTGCACAACACCACACTTGAGCATGTCAGCAACCTGGTGGTCAATGACACGGCGCTCAGAGGCGGATACTCGGTATGGGCGTTGCCGTAAAGGTGCATGATTGCCGATATCTATCTGGTGAAAAACGGTTGATGTGCGACCCTAACCGGAAACATTTCTATCGAAAGAAGCGTGTAACTTCTGCAGGAGAGCGATGAGCTGGCTTCAATCTGAAGATGACCTTCCATTATCGATGGAGCAGTGGAAGGCGTCGAGGAGTGACTTATCAACCGTAGGTTCAGAAGTAAGTGCGCCAAGGTCCGCAGGAGTAGAAATGGCAGGAGCGTCCAAGATGCAAAGGTGTCCACCGGTTGAATGAGGGCTAGGCATTCACAATGAAATAAAGGTAAAGGACAGGCCGCGGGAAGGTTCTTGCAAGGCAAGCACGACAGGAAGTTTGTTATTCGAAAGCGTTTTCATGTATTGCACCATCGTTGCTTTCTTGTTTTTGAAGCCCCTGTTGTTCCACTGCCAGACTATGCGTCTGCTATCGGACTCGCGGGACACAGCTACGATTATTATGCAGAGGTGTTGTGGGGACACAACTGTCCGCGCGTCCCTGCTGCCCCGGTGTGGTTCGTGTTGGCGTTGTTGCCGCTGGTCAGGATGGCCGGTACGTTTACCGCTGTTGATGACGGTACCCCGGCCCTTCCGGGCAGGTGGTGGCGGTAAAAATAGTAACTCAAGCTTTACAGAACGTTGTATAGCCTCGATCAAAAGAGCGTCAATTGCAAACATTGCAACTGGGTGTTGGGATGGAGTTATTACATGCTGGTGCATTTGTGAACATCTATGAGGGGATTGTTACTTTCCATGCGCGACTTCCAGCAATGTAAACACAGCTGCAAGGGCAGTATTTGTTTAAGCTTTTCGTGTATGAGTCTTTAAGCGTTTTTCAATTGCAAGAGAGTGCTTTAGCATGTAGTATAGAACGTAATAAAGTAGTTGTTTCGAGTGACAAGCACTTGTGCTCTTGTTAGTGTGTATACCCGCAAGATACGACACCCACCTAAGATCGTCAAAGAATTTCTTCACGACGACGCCAGCATAAAGAAAACACTGCAAATGCGGAACCTATAATTCGACCGCCACACGATCTCTACAAACTACGTCGAAGTTATTCACTGGACACCGACGATCTGCGCAACATCATGAGATCGGTTGAGTGAGAGGAGCTGCAGATGTTTTTTTTATCACAGCCTCAGGTTGCTTTGAATGCCGACGTCATGCGAAAGGAGATCTGACAGTCACTCGGAAACCGTCAATCGCGGCAAATTCAGCCGCAAGATGCGGTAGACCTCGGTAGTGATCACTTCATCACGGCCACCAGATTACAAGGGGAGCAGAAAAGATAGAAGGCCTTCTCGGTCCCTGACTGGGACAAATTCCGCGAGGTTCGCAAGTCCCGCGCCCCCCATGGAGAATAGCAGCAGAGTCTCGTCCAGTGGTGCTCACTAATTCTGCAAGATGTCTGCTCCACCACCAAAACCATAGAGACAGATCTACAGACAGACAGAATGGATAGCAGGCTAACACACCTTCTCGAGGCCAAGCAATCATTTCTCGAGAGGTGGAAAAGCCAACGCTAGAATCGCAAGCTCAGAAAGAAGATAGCCGTGATCTACAAGCAGATCCACCAGCACTGCCAAGCCATGCCTAGGCAGCAAAGGGACGAAATTTGCAATTCAGTTGACGGGAAGATGCGACGGGAGGCAAGTGGAATCTTCTCAAACACTTTCTCGATGACTCCAGCACCAAGTCAAACCAGAGAAGCGTCCTCAATAAAGCGCTCCACGAAGCCAAGAAGTCGTCTTCGGAAAAGAACGTGCTGGAGATGCTGGCTAAGAAGTACCTGCCGCTCAAAACTTTGGCCGATGAGGCAGCATACCTAGTATACAAAGGGAAGCCGAACCCCGCGCTGGACGAGTCTTTCCAAATCGGTGAAATCTGTCACGCCCTACACAACCTCAATGGTAGGTCATCACCTGGCCCGGATCACAGTATCAACAAGGCTCTCAGAAACCTAGAGGACGCATCGATCGAGTTTCTCACAGATGAGATAAATCGAAATTGGAAGGAGGGAATTGTACCGGAACAATCGAAGTTGGCGAAGGTCATATTAATCCTAAAGCCCGGTAAACCGTTGAGCTTGGACAACCTCCGCCCCATCTCACTGTCGTCATGTGTAGGGAAGGTGGCCGACCACGCCATCCATAACAGAATTGCCGAGTATATCGAGACCAACGACCTTTTCCCTCACAACATGATTGGTTTCAGGCCAAGCCTCTCCACCCAGGACGCCATGAAGCTTATCTAGATCCAAATCCTGGAACGCTGCACTTGGGACATGAGAGCCATCCTTGGTTTGGACCTGGAGAAGGCCTTTGATAACATCCGTCACGAGTTCGTTCTCAACGCCATTTCCAAACTCGACCTAGCCTCGTACTTCCATGCCTTCGTCAGGTCTTTCTTGAATAAACGATGCGCCATCCTTAAGTCTGGAGGTTTGGAACCGGAGAAAATGGAGCTGAACAGAAGAGGCATCCCCCCCAGGGGGTCAGTCAGCTCACCGCTCGTCTTCAGCATCGCAATGGTCGACCTCTCAAGATACCTAGGCAAGGTCCAGGGCATCGGTCACAGGATCTACGTGGACGACATCACTGTCTTGTGCTTGGGTGGAAGTAACGGACAAGTCGAAGCCACTCTCCAGGAAGCTGTCGACACTACTAAGGGAGGAAGTCGGGGAAGTGTACGGCGACTTTTCGCGCCCAAGGGGGAAGCGCGCAAGGGAATGGAAAGGGGTACAAAAGGAGCAGGGTAGCGCACGCCTCCGCTTCTACTCTGGCTGCGACTGCGCATGACTCGTTTGAACGCTGCTGCACACGTACTATCTTGCAGGTAATCTGCAGTGGGTTCGTAGTCTAACCAACACCAGATAGCTGATGGCATCATCTGTGTTGCGTTCTTGCTTGGGTAGTTCACGTTTATGCCAGAGGCAGCACTAAGGAGTTCGTTCGCTGTTGCTAGCTCTCTTAATTCCTACCGCTTTGACAGCGAGGCTCACTGGTCATTCAGCAAGATGTGTTTGTTTTCCCTTTACGCACGTCACGGTGTGCTTGATAATTTATTTAGTAAGCGAATGTATGCGTCAGTTTACACCGCTGATGAACAACTAACCTTACTACTAATAGCTGACCAATAACTTACCATCGTAATCAACGCTTCTTATTGCGGGCGACACTGCCACTTTTCTTCGCTAAGAATTGTCTTGTACAAGGTTCACAAAGAACGTTTACAGGTTTTCATGCCAAGACATCTGCTGCGGCACTGAAAAGTTGCTCAATATGAGCGCTGGAGAGAAGGGTTGCCTTGTAGTGTACGACCACCTTTGTCTCTAGATTGTGCTAACTGAATGCAACAATGCTTGGAACTGAGACCTCTATAAAGCGAAAGGCTTTATTTTTACTTGAACTACAGCACGGCGCTCCCCGTAAGGTCATATAAATAAATGAAAATCCCTCACAGAATATTACCTGGCGCTACAGTCCAATGTAAGCATCGATGTATATAGAAGTGCTTTCTCACTTTGTCGGCGAACATTTCAAGGGTCTCTTTCCAGTGCCCTTTACTGTTATGCAATTTAAATTTATAGAACAAATTGTAACCAACCACAACAAACGTTCACGTTCCTTGATGAAGGAGAGAAACTTTAATGCAAAATAACATCAAGTTATTATATATATTATTCAGCAATGAACTACTATTGTGTTTCAATGGTAAAAATAGGTGTGTATGTGTCACGCATGAAAGACAGAACTATCAATTTATATTAAACGAAAAACGCTCAGTGCTCGGGCCTCCAAAAACGTGTAAATATGGGCGAGCCTGTCATACTCAGGTGTTCGAGACTTAGCTGCAGGATGCTGATTTCACAAATTGCGTTAGGCAGCCACATGCTTTCCTTATGTTGGACTATTTCCATCCCGCCAATTTTAAGCGCGCAAACCTGCGTAGCCATTAGAGCTTGTTTTATGAATCATGTTACTGGTTACGCGTAATGGCTTATTGAAAATATCAGAATAACAGTGGTCGTTACTTACTACACAACGTAATCGTTTTACTAACGTAACTGGTTAAAACTAAGTAATTACATGTAATCTGTAGCGTAAAAGTCTTGTTAGTATTGAACCATTGACAGCACTTCAAAATGTGCGATTTAAATGCGGTTACTATCCAGCGTAGCTCGTCCAGAGTGTAGCCCGTGGTCGCTAGCACCACTTCCCAGCCTTGTCTTGCATGTAGGAAGCGTAGCGCTCTGCTACAGTTCCGTGTAACTGCGTGTGCTGCTTAAGATAGATAGCGCGACCGTTCGCCGGGTGCCGTGACGAGCGTACTGTTGTTGCAGGCTACTGCGGGCAACCGAATTTCCCCTGAGGTTTGTGTGGGTGAAGTGCTCTAGGCGCGCACCGAGCCCGCTCTATCCCCAGCATGTCATCGGAACAGGTTGCCTGCTTCCCGGGTTGTACAGGTTCGATACGTTTCGCCGTCATGGTCGAAGCTCATTACGTTAGCAATCCTTACAATGCGAGTTGGCATTGCTGACGTGCTCGCGCGAGAAAAGACCAAAATGGCGCTATGTTCTACCTTCGGGTATTGTGTGGTTGCCTTATAAATAAGCACGAAATATTCTGTGGTACTTGTCAGTCGGTGCAAGAAAACAGAATCATGCGTAGTTGCAGACAGTAGCGCACCAATGGGATGAAGACACCGTGAATTCAAACGTAAGTTAAAGAATTGCCCCGGACTTTGGATAAGTTTCGCTTGTCGTCGGCGTCGAAATGGGAAGTAATGGTGTCAAGGTTAACATCCGAAATCCAAGTTGGTTTGCGCACCACGGCCACGTTGAATAGGCGGTATTTATGAGCACATCCCATTTCGCCGTGCAAATCATTAAAAAAGAAGGACCATCACCGCGAAGGGGATCAAAGGCGATCTTTGATTAGCAGTAATTTTGCTTATTATGAGCGCTATAAAATACTTTTTCATGCAAAGTATTTATCATATAATAAACTTGCACTTCAACTGAATAGCTAGACTTCGATAAGAAGTGTTTAGAAGCCCATTTCAAGGGCAGCATTTTGAGAATGCTTATAGGAACATAACCATACCAGCCAGGAAATTCGGAAATGAAAAGAAAGAAAGGAGACAAGAGATGTTGAAAAAAGGAGAGCAAGAGGGTGAAGTGGTGAATAGGATAAGGTGTCTACAGATTTTCTATGGTTTCTTCATTATAGGGGGGGGGTGCCGTCTACGTGAAGCATTTGGGCAAGTGATGTGTTGCCTCAGCTCAACCGCGGGAACCCACGCATGGCTAAGCGCAGGAGGGTCAGACGCAAATGGGCTCGGGTCGACAGTACCGCAACACACCAAAGGGCGTCTGACGCAGACACCCCTGTGATGTCCTGATTTTTGCTGCCTACCCGTGGTATAAACACAGGAAATAATTTATTTCTGACACCAGTATGTAGCGCGTATGACATACAGTTTAGCACTCACTGTTACACATTAGTTTATCGTGGTAACTTGTACACAGGGTAAAACGTATATCTGTACTGCAACGACGAAAACCAAATCGCTGTTTAGAACACCAATATACATACTTGTTTGTAAATCGCTGACACATCTGTTTCATGCTGGAGTGTGAATAAATTTGTACAACTTTTCTTACCAACATTCAGCCAGTTGGCACTGATAACATTCTCGCTGTGTCTATTGACTAAATCACCCTCTACTTGTGGCCTCAATACGAACTCCTCGTGAAATTGAACCTTTCCTTGTCCTTCACTTTGGCTATCTTCCTTATTTCATCGTAAGATTCGTGCTCCGTGCATTTCATACTTTCCAACCATTACATACTGAGAGTCATGGAACAAATTTCAGTGACATGCTTTAGAAATTCCGAATAGTTCATTTTATTGTAATAGAATTAGGCACCGAGATGACTACTTACACGGGTACATTACAACAGCAAAGCTTAATATTTGGGGTTTTACGTGCCAAAACCACTTTCTGATTATGAGGCACGCCGTAGTGGAGGACTCCGGAAATTTTGACCACCTGGGGTTCTTTAACGTGCGCCTAAATCTAAGCACACGGGTGTTTTCGCATTTCGCCCACATCGAAATGCGGCCGCCGTGGCCGGGATTCGATCCCGCGACCTCGTGCTCAGCAGCCCAACACCATAGCCACTGAGCAACCACGGCGGGTACAACAGCAAAGCTTGAGGAGTAGATTGCTATAGAACAGCAATATAGCATATCGGCTCCATTGATGCCGAATGTTATCCGCGAATATTGTTAACTCAGGTCCATCCATACGCTAGAACAGCTCTTCGTGCGAATGCGGCGGCGTCGTCAAAGGTCTGTAGACCGATACGGCGATCTTGGGCACCTTTGAGTAGGCACACCTAGAAAATTAAAATGTACAGACGTCAGCAACACAAAAACATTTGTTGGTCACAACATTCATATGCGGACAGATTACAAGCGAATCTTTTTAGGCAGCATACAGGGGCTTGATACATTATGAGCTCATATATTTCTTTCACGGGGTACCGCACTACGCCAACACAAGCGCCGCCGCGGTCAGCGCACCTCCCATGCATCTCGTGCATCCACTCCTCCTTTCGCCCCTCCCCCACCGCTTCCGACGTACCTGACGGTGTAGACACAGAAGCGCACGCCATGTGCACATACACAATTGCCATCCTCTTTCCGCTCTCCCCCTACCCGTCTCCATTGCTGCAGCGTCGTCACCACACTCTTTCACCCTCTCCCGTACCCATCTTCATTCTAGCAGCGCCGGTACCCCCGATGCACGTGACGTTATAAACAAAGAAGCGCGGTTCACCTACACAGGCGCCTTCGCCATACTCTTCCCCTCTCCCCCTACTCGTCTCCTTTGCTGCAGCGCCGGTACCTTTAACGCGCTTGACGCTATAACCACAGAAGCGGAGGCCACGTCAAGAGCCGCCGGCGTAATACTCTTTCTCCTCTCCCCCTACCCGTTCCCCAAGCTGTAGCGCGCGTACAGCAAACGCGCGCCACGTTATAGCCACAGAAGTGCCAGCCACTTGCGCAGCCGCCATCTCCATACTCTTTCCGCTCTCTCCCTACCCGTCTCCATTGCCACAGCGTCGTCACCACACTCTTTCCCTCTATCAGTCTTCATTCCAGCAGCGCCGGTACCCGTCACGCGCGTGACGTAATAACCACAGAACCGCGGATCACCTACCCAGGCGCCGTCGCCATATTCTTTCCCCTCTCCCCTTATCCGCCTCCAAAGCTGCAGCGCCGGTACATCGAACGCGCGTGACCTTATCACTACTGAGGCACCGGCCACGTGCACAGGCGCATGTGGCCTTTGCACGTGTGCCACCCCTTCTACCCCAAATGGTAAGGAGCGCGCACATTCCTCGTCATGACAACGGCTCAAGCCGCAAGGCCATTCTTACTTGATACGCATGCGGAGTATGCATACGGGGGCTAGAGGCGAACAGCTTCGCTGTAAGATACCTTAAAGTAACCGCCATCTCTCAAATTAGGAACCCTAAACTCACATATTAGCTTACTCCACATGAGCTCAAGGAAAACACTTCAGCAGAGTTCTATTGGCTTCTTTGCGCTTTTATAATGTCAGGTTGGAGCGACTTTTAGGAACACAAGAACTGTGTATCACCAAACTCTTAAATCGGGCTAGCCTATGTCCACAAAACCACGTGACAATCGATGCACAAAGATAGCGGCGAAGAGAGTCGCCGATCGTCTAAATCTGATCTGCGGGTCAAGCACGTTGGCTTTTGTGCAGAACTCGTTGAACGGGCTAGCGTAATCGTTTGTTCAAGCGTGCCTACCCAAAGGTACTAATTCACGTCGAGCATACAGTCAGATTACACGAAGTTCGGTGGTAACATGCAACGGATGGAACCATCCATATCATTCGGGAAACTTTCGATGCACGCAGCCGCGTCCTGCGTCAAGCGGTAACGTTTAACATCTGTTGGCCGGTAAAAATTGATTACGAGAGAAGGAAGAACAGGTACACATGTCAGTATCATGGTATTGTTGATTGTATGAATGCCCGTTGTACATTACGCCACTCTAGGCAATTAAACTGAGTGGTCATCCTTAAACTGGTCTGTTTCGAACCATCCAACGTGTCCAATTTTATTCATGCGCCAAAGTCGCAAATGAAGCATTGCAATCGCTACGCCGGCCGGCGTGGATGGCTAGGCCGTCTCATACAGCAAATATTGGCACGGTGACTCATGCTGTCTAGTGGGTTGATTCATAAGCTATGTGCCGACTGCTGTCATGCTGAGCACATAAGGACCCTGGGGTATGTTGCCTGAAAATATATTTCGCGGCAGTCAGCAGCAATATACAAGTGCACGTTTGGCTGCATGAATGATTGAAAAAGACACGCTGTGCCTTGATCGTATGACGTCTTCTTACCGTAAATCCTTTGTTTTTGTTTGATAGCATCTTCACATGACCGTTTCTCATGCCGCTCAGGTTTCATAATATGAGGTATTGTTTCAGTGATGTTTTGAATCGTGTGCTGGCGCACGTCGATTTTCTGTATTTCTTCTCCATTGAACGCACTTCATGTCACGCATGTGATGGTTTTAGGCTTTAGGCTGTTCAGCTAACTTCATGGTATATTACCAATTTTATTTCTGTGACAGCAAGGAAATGATACCTAACAATGCAAGATTATGCTAAGCGGCCTGCCCAAACATTACTTAGTGTTGTTGCTACATAATTTACAAATCCGCCAAATACATCGTGGATCCTAAGAAAAATGTTGACACCTCAGCGTCACTTTCAAGTTTGATCGAAATAAGTCACGAAGCTTCGGGCGAAAACTGGTTCCGAACGAATTGTCGCCGACATCAGCAAGGGTGGTTATGGGAGCCGTGATTGAAGCAGGGCTGTTTGAGCCGGCAACATTGGGAAAAGGACAGCATTTTTACGTATAAAGCTAGCGAGACTTTGATTTACGCAACAAAATTAAAATTTCCAATCATTTTTATATGCAGGTGGCGAGAAAAGAAAGGACATTTTTTTTCTTTATTATTGTCAATGCATTCTTCTATTTATGCACCCACAATAAAATGGCGTTGAAGCCGTTAGCACTTGTGGAGCAAAGCAGCTTTTGAGTTGCGTAGAAACGCACTCGTAAAGTTCACCCGCTTCACCTGTTACAATACGCCCGAACGACACGTTGTGTCGTTTTGCTTGGGAAATATTATCAGAATTTGGTGGCGCGGGTAGCCGCATCTTTACATAACGTTTACAGTCAGAATTAGTGAATTAAGAGGGCCAGATAATTGTTTTTATAGCTCCTTTATTTCCGGCGGCGCTGCCCGACGAACTTGGCGTCCGCCGAGGCGATCAGCACTCTACACCCAAACGTTTCTTCGGCCTCCAGGAAAATATGTTCAGTGCAAGAGTGCAATTTTCACACCCGTATGGCTGACCTTTTGTGGCATGACTTTCCCCAATTAAAACCCCAAAACGGCCGCGGCCGCGGCCGCGGCAGCAGCAGCGGCTGCTGCGGCGGCAGCAGCGGCAGCAGCAGCAGCAGCAGCAGCAGCAGCGGCAGCAGTGGCTGCAGCGGCGGCGGCTGCGACGGCGGTAGCAGCGGCAGCAGCAGTGGCCTAATTTATGTCCACTGCAAGACGAAGGCGTCTCCTCGCAATCTCCAATTACACTTTTCCAGCGCCAGTTGATTCCAACCGCATCTGGAAATTTCGCAATTTCGTCGTACCACCTAGCCTTCTGTCGTCCTATACTGCGCTTCCCTTCTCTTGGTACTCATTCTGTCACCCTAATGGTCCAACGGTTATCTACTCTACGATTTACAGGACCTGCCCAGCGCCATTTATTTATCTTTATGTCAATTAAAATGTCGTGTTTACCCGCTTGCTCTCTGATCCGAACCACTCTCTTCCTGCCTCTTAAAATTATGCCTAGCATTCTTCGTTCCATCGCTCTTTGCACAGCCCTTAACTTGTTCTCAAGCTTCTTTGTCAGTCCCCATATGTCATCACCTGCAAAGCACAGCGCACACGAACCTATTTAGCCTTCGGCACACATAGACGCTGAACCTAACGCAGATCCCTTTCAAGATACGGCCTGCGTGGCAACGTTCAGCCTCGCGATACGCAGCCGGCGCCTGAGTAGAACGCCGCCGCAAAACTACCAGTGATTTCACTCAAGGAAAGTCGCCGCATTTCCATGGAAATCTGTGAGCTACCGCTGACAAAGTACCGTTATGTGTTAATATAAAGGCTCATTGTATTTGTGATATCTTGAAATGCTTACCAAGCCTCTTTCTGCGCTTCTTCCGTAAGCATCTGTCAACTTCAACTTGGTGTAAAACGGGGCGCTCTTTGGGAAGAAAATACACAGGTAATTACATTTTCTAAATGACGTTTTCTCGGAGAGAAACCAGAAGTCTCATAGAATAAACTCTTTGCTTAGGCGCACCTAGATTGCGTCGGCGTCTCTGTTTATAATCTATGAGGTGCATAATAAGGAAGCTTTGCAACGCTGCCTTCTATCTAGAAATATGAGAATGAATCTGTGCTTTTTGTAGACAACCGCTGAATCTATTTTGATAACGTTTGTTGCATTTAATATATATCAATTTCCGGAAACTGTCACAATTATATTTTTCTAGGCCTAAAAAGGAAAGAAACTTCAGTATCCTTCTAACAAATATATATACAGGCAATAAAGACGACATTGCAATTATGGTAATTACAGCTGTCAATGTATCTCAAGGTAGGGAACATATTGTGTACGTTGCACTGTCCTGCAATATGCAAGTATATTGCCGGTAAGATATTTTGAAAACGTTTTTAAACATGGCAGTAATTTTACATAAGGTGTAAATTCATGTATAAGTTTTATCTACTCAAGGTATTTTAATAGACGCGACTTACACAACGAAGATTCCCGTTTGACACCGAGTTAAGAGTCTAGTAGTTTAATACCTCTATTTTGTAAAGGTGGCCAATGCACAACAATTTTTGTAAAAACATATGTGCTGTTCCATATCAACGTTTTGCTTCCTAAAATGTTGTTATAATGTCAGGGAAAAATATTTCATTGATTAAAGGAACGGTGCGAAAATTCGTTCGTATCATGTGTTACCTACACAGCAGGGCATCCGTTCCAATAATGAACAAGCATCGAAACTACATAGCTCATGCAAATGCGCTCCTGCTAACAATGCGAAGCTCGTAGCCCTCCCCGCATACGGTTCCTGGTAATGATCACTGTTGCGCAAGCTGCCAGAGCGACGGCAGATTTCATATATAATAGAACACGCGCACACACCCGCACGCACGCACACACACACACACACACACACACACACACACACACACACACACACACACACACACACACACACACATATATATATATATATATAAATATATATTGTTGTGAAATATGTTTATTTGCGGTGTGAAACAAGGTCCAGGAGGCAGCCTTAGGAAAGGCCCAGCAGGCTCAGAGACCCTCCGAGCCAGCGATTGCAACCCACCCGACTTCCTCTTTCCCTGCCTCAATCGCACAGTGCTGTTGCATTTCCCCGGGGGTAGACGAAGCTCGCTGAGTGAGTTAACAGGACTTGTGATGCCACTGCTTGAGTCTGGCCACGCGAACAACATTCGTCGCACGTGAGCGCTGATTACTTGCCGTCACTTTCCCAACGACGTAGTTCACATCGCTCAAGTGACTGAGTATAACGAATGGTCGAGTGTAAGTGGCGAGAAACCTTTAGTGCGACGCGTTTTTGTGAACAGGTGTCCACAACCAAACGTACTAACGGGGAGTAAAGCTGGCGGTGATAAGCCGCTCAACGTAGCGAATCTGGCTGTCGCCTTGTGAGGACAACGTCCTAAGATGCGCCAGTTGACGTGCTTCTTCAGCACGACACAGACTTTGGGCGATTGAAGGACCTTCTTGACACGATAAATGTAGAATTGTGGTCAGAAAGCTCTGGGGAGCACATACGTAGAGCGAAAAGAACGGACCATATCCTGTCACTTCATGCTTGGCACTATTGTACGCTTACGTTACAAAAGGTAAGCGGTCAGCAGCAGCATGAATTTATAGCATGTTGGTAAGTGTTCAAAGCTTCCGCGCCGTGAGGCCAATAGTGCTGACAACAAGGGAGCGAGGCACTATCGCATTTTTTTAGCGCGTTGTTATAGTCGGGCTCGGCTAAACCGAAAAAAGAACCCGCATGAGGGCGGGATGTGTTGACATGTACAAACATTGATGTTTGAGGGCGCAGACACCCATCTTGCCGACACAGAGAGGACGTCCGCGGCCTCACTGGCAGTGTCTGTCATTGAAGTTCGCGCGTCGCGGGGAAGATAAATCGTGCCAATGCCACAATCAAAGTTGCCCCCCCCCACCTCACGCAAGAAATCGATTCCCAACATAATTCCATGCGTTGTGCGTGCAAGCGCAGTATATTCTCTTCGAAATGTCTGGTTTGCTATGATAAATGAAAGTGGGCGTAACATTTCCCCGCTAACTCCGCGAAAAGTAGCGTTCCCATCACAAGAAAAGATAACTTCTTGTCCTAGACGATTTTCTAAACACCGGCTAACAGCAGAAACGGCAGCCCCGGTATCAACTAAAGCAAACGCACTCACATAGACGACTGAAACACCACTTTGTTTTTAAACATTATTGCACAAGGGTGTCTTGATGACGATGACTATACTGCCGCCTCATCCTCGTTGGTTGCACCAGCTGCCCAGCGGCGGCGGTGAAGAGCGATGACGTGGGGACGAAGAGCGGCCGTTGGGTCGGTGGCGGTGTAAGGCTGCGCTCGGAAACGGGGGAGCCACTGCGGTTCGCAGGTCCCGGCTGCAGCTGTTGGAATAGACTGGGATACGGCTAGGGCTCGTTAGCGGGCCCACGAAATGTATAGGCATAAAACCGTTGAGCACGGTGCTGGCGGTGGTGGTTAATACCTATCAATGCCGGCAGGCACACTACAGCTGTAGCAAATGCTGGAGTCGCGGCTGAGAAGGTTGTCGCATACGCAAGTCGTGTACTGTCAAACGCCTAATAAAATTACGCCATCACGGAGCAGGAACGCCTAGCTATCGTTTGGTATGTGCAGAAATTTCGACCTTTTCTTTACTGCCGGAATTTTAGAATCGTTACAGAGCATCATGCATTATGCTGGCTTTCAACGCTGAAGAACTTGTCTGAACGACTTGGTGGGTGAATTCGTCTGCAAGAATCCGACTTTACAATTACCTTGAAGTGCGGAAAAAAAACACCAGGAGGCAGACGCGCTTTCTGGCTGTCCTCGTCCTAGGGAACCATGCAATGGACCTCCAACTACCATCCGTGACATGCTTTCGCGCAATCTCTCTTCACATGCTTTCTTGTTGGCCACTGTCGATTAGATGCCTCCACGCTAGATTAGACTCTTCCAATCTCATCAACTTGCCGATTTTTGCTGTCGGCGCATCATAGACCGCCTTCAAGGAGCTTCGCGACCACCTAACGCCTGCCTTCATCGACAGCTGACGCAATTTAAGATTGACGATCGCGTCCTGTACCGTCATATTTATCACCCTGACGGTCAACGCTGGGTTCTTGTCCTGCGAAGCTATCTACGTGCTCATGTCCTGCAGACTTTTCACGACGACATGGCGGCTTGTCATCTTGGTTCCAAGAAAACCTATGACCGCATCAAAGGTCGCTTCGACTGGCCTGGCTTGTCCGCTAGTGTAGCGAGGTATGTCGCTTCCTGCGCCCTGTGTCAGCGTAAAAAGCTCCCTACATCAGCTTCAAGCGGACAACTACAACCGGTTCCGTGTCTGTCACAACCACTTGACGTCGTTAGCATTTGCCTGCATGGTCAATGCTAACGACTTCTGTGAATCTCACCGGTAAACGATTGATTGTGACAGCTGTTGACCACTTGACACACTATGCCGAAAAAGATTGTGTGAGTTCATCCTCCGCCTCTGAAGTTGCTGCATTCATACTTCAAGTCTTAATACTGCGTCACGGTGCACATTGCGTCCTCCTGAGCGATCGCGGCAAAGCATTCATCTCGCAACTAGTACACGAAGTACTCAGAGCCTCCGGAACCACTGACAAGACTAACTCCAGTTACCATCCGCAAACCAATGGCCTAACAGAGCGGTTTCATCGCACGTTGTCAGACATGCTAGCCATGTACATAGAACCAGATCACAGAAGCTGGGACGCCATTTTGCCATTCGTGACTTTTGCGTATAATACCGCCGTTCAACGGACGACTGGTTACTCGCCATTCTACCTTGTCTACGGTCGTTTGCCCTCTTCCTGTCTTCACGTCTCTTTCTTCGCGCCAACTCTCAATCGATGGCCATCCTCCTGCGAAGAATATGTGTCCCGCATTCCGCGTTGTCGCCAACTCGTCCGCACCAACACCAAAGCACGGCAACAGAACCGCAAGCTGTATTACGACGCTTCTCGTCGCGTCGTGTGCTTCCGCCCTGGCGCGGAAGTACTACTGTGGACACCAGTTCGTACTCCGGCCTTGTGTGACAAGTTTCAAGTTCGGTTCATCGGCCCTTACAGAGCCTTGGAGCAGACTTCTCCGGTTAACTATCGCGTGGCACCAGTTATTGTTCCAAATGACCGCCGCTGCCGCGCTGCTGACGTTGTCCGCGCTGCCCGTACGAAGCCTTACACGAGGCGTTCGCCGCCCCTTTGATTTGTAGCCAGGATGGCCGCTGTCACGCGACGGGACATTAGTGTGGGCATTTGTAAGCTATTCTGTCATCTGTACATGAACATCATCATTATGTGGGGTTTATATGGGGTTCTTCTTCATCATCGCTTGTGGGGTTTGCTCTTGAATGTGGTCCATGCTGTGGGCGTGTTCTGTTCACCGCATCTTCGACGCAGAAGAAACGGCGTGATAAATGCTACGTCACAATATTAAATATCTATATCTATATATACAGGTCGATACACTGCACTTAACCAAAAAGCTCGCGCTAGCCGCAAATCGGCGTCGTAGACTTCGCCCAGCTCGCCTCTTCATCCTTTGAAATCAGGAATACTGGTCTGTTGCACTACTACCGGCGGCAAAAGCGCCGCCCGTAGCATCTGAACGCCGGACTCGGAAGCAATGTGTTAGGCCTTCAGCATACTCGCCTGCACAACATCACTGGGTACTTTAGTAGAGGGTGAAATATTAACGGTATCAATTTCATACGTCACTGGCGTCACTTGGTACAGAACGCAGTAGGGTCCCGTGTAGAGGGAAAGTAGCTTGTCTGAAAGTCCGTCATGACAAGAAGGTGAAAACAGCAGCACGAGCGCACCAAGCGAAAACTATGCGTCACCGTGGCGCGCGTTGTACAGACGCTGAAGAGCAGTTTGTGACGCCGTCAGTCGAGTATGTGCCCGCTGACGTGCATGGCTGGCCATGTCGATGGCGTCGCGCATACTGTCTTGTTGAATTCACAGCAGGAGGAAGGTCGGTGTCGGAACCATACAATAGATAAAATGGAGAAAATCCCGCGTTGTCGTGACAAGAAGAGTTGTAGGCAATTTTGACGCAAGGAAAGGCAATGTCCCAGTAATGATGGTTCTTTGAAACGTACATGGACAGTATTTCTTTCTGAATATGGTTCAACCGCTCCGTGAGTGCAATGGTTTGAGTATGGTATAAGGTGCTTTGCTTCTGTTGAATAGAGCAGCAAGGTAGTGTCTACGATTAATTAAGGAAAAGTTACGACCACGGTCAGTAAGCAGCTGTCGTGGGGCGCCACGAAGTAACATGATGTCGTGCAAAAGAAAGTCTGCGACTTCAGTGGCACAAATGGTCGGGAGAGCGCATGTGATGGCGTATCGGGTGGTGTACTCAGTTGCAACGGCTACCCATTTGTTGCCAGACGACGACGTGGGAAAGGGGCCAAGGAGATCTGATCGGACACGGAAGAACGATTTCAAAAAGGCGGTTATCGGCTCGAGATGACGGGCAGGCAAAGCCTGTTCATTCTTCCTACGCTGGGAGGAATCACAGGCAGCAAGAAAGCGTCGGATGGAGTGAGCGGGACCGGTAATAATACAAGTGGCGGCGAACGCGGTCGTACGTGCGAGATACCCCACAGTGTCCTCAGGTAGATCCGTCAGGTATCCGTAAAAATCTTTCAGGCGATCCGACAGTTTCTTTGGCAAATAATGCCGTCCTGGAGGACCTCTTGGCTAACAGAGGCGCCAGTATATGAATAATGCAGACGCTCGATGAGTGCTCGTAGAAATGGATCCCGGTACCCCTCGTTGGCGATGTTAGCGAAGGCGGACACAGAGAAAATGATGTTGGTGTTGCAACTGTTGGCGTCGTCAGGCTGGCCAACCAGACAGCGGGACAGGCAGTCAGCTTTCTTGAGGAGACGGCCAGATTTGTATAAGACAGAATACGAATATTCTCATAGGGCTAACGGCCAGCGAGCAAGTCATCCTGTAGGATCTTTCAGCGAGCACAACCAACAAAGCGTGTGATGGCCTGTGAGGACCGAAAAGGGTCGGCTATATAAGTATGGGCGGAACTTCGCAACCGCCCACACCAGGGCAAGACACTCAGGCTCAATGATAAAATACTTGCGCTAGAAGATACAGACGAGCCTGCTGGCGTAAGTGATAGCACGATCGGCGGCGCGCGGACGTCGTGATAGGAGTGCGTCAATTCCGTGGCTGCTGGCATCGGTACGGACTTCAGTAGGGACAGAAGGATCAAAATGGATCAAGCGCGGTCGGCATGGTGAGAAGGCCGAATAGATGCGAGATTGCAGAGGCCTCGCTATTGCCTCATTTGAAAGGGGCGTCTTTCTTGAAAAGCGCCTTAATAGGTCGTGCGATAGCCGCGAAATTTTTCACGAAGCGGTGAAAGTACGAGCAGATAAATACTGATAACATATAAATGCGCACACGGGTATATAAGAGCAGATATAGCAACACCATGGACTTGCACGTCAAGATGGCTTACATGCGCGGGCAGCGTCTGTAGATAATTTGGGTGGCCCAGAATTTTCTCGTAAAGAGACATTTGAGAAGGAGTAGCGAGAAGGCGTCAGCTTACAGCCGGTTTTAAACACGGCGCTTGACTCCAGAACACCTCGAGGCTCTTGTACTCGTGATGGCCTCCTCTAAAGAAGCAATTTCGCAACCACTCGTGCCTGCTTCCTTCTGGTTGTTCCCGAGGAACAAGGTTCCACTATTCTGCGGGCCATGCACGACGATCCTACCTCTAGACTTATATGATTAGAGCGTACATTTCATCGTGCCTAAGAGCGGAGAGAAATAGTTCAAGTGGCTGAGGAATTCTATAGAGATTTATACAGTACCAATGGCACTCGTCGATAGTAATGGAAGGGAGAATAGTCTAGAGGAACTTGAAATCCCACAAGTAACGCCGGAAGAAGTAAAGAAAGCCTTCGGAGCTTTGCAAACGGTGAAGGCTGCGAGGGAGGATCAGGTAACAGCAGATTTCTTGAAGGATGGTGGGAATATTGTTCCAGAAAAACTAGCCACCCTGTATGCGCAATGCCTCATGACTTCGAGCGTACCGGAATCTTGGAAGAACGCTAGCATAATCCTAATCTGTAAGAAAAGGAATGCAAAAGACTTCAAAAATTGCCTTCAAAGTATTTACTAAGGTAATCGCAAATAGAATCAGGAACACTGTAGACTTCTGTCAACCAAAGGACCAGGGAGGATTCCGTAACGCCTACTCAACAATAGACCATATTCACACTATGAATTACGTGATAGATAAATGTGCGGAATATAACCAACCCTTATATACAGCTTTCATTGATTACGAGAAAGCGTTTGATTCAGTCGAAATCTCGGCAGTCATGGAGGCATTACGGAATCAGTGTGTAGACGAGCCCATATGTAAAAATACTGAAAGATATCTATAGCGGCTTCACAGCCAGCGTAGTCCTCCATAAAGAAAGCAACTAAATCCCAATAAAGAAAGGCGTCAGGCAGGGAGCTACGATATCTCCAATGCTATTCACAGCGTGGTTACAGAAGGGATTCAGAGACCTCGATTGGGAAGAACTTGGGGATAAAATTTAATGGAGAATATCTTAGTAACTTGCGAATCGCTGTCGCTATTGCCTTGCTTAGTAACTCAGGGGACGAGTTGAAATGCATGCTCATTGACCGGGAGAGGCAAAGCACAAGGGTGGGTCTAAATATTAAGCTGCAGAAAACTAAAGTGATGTTTAACACTCTCGGAAGAGGACAGCACTTTACGATAGATAGCGAGGCACTGGAAGTGGTAAGGGAATACATCTACTTAAGATAGGTAGTGACCGCGGATCCTGATCATGAGACTGAAATAATCAGAAGAATAAGAATGGGCTGGGGTGCGTTCGGCAGGCATTCTCAGATCATGAACAGCAGGTTGCCATTATGCCTAAAGAGAAAGTGTATAACATCTGTGACTTAAGCACTACTCGCGCACGGGGCAGAAACGTGAAGGCTCACGAAAAAGGTTCTACTTAAATTGAGGATGACGCAACAAGCTATGGAAAGAAGAATGATGGGTGTAACGTTAAGGGATAAGAAAAGAGCAGATTGGGTGAGAGAAAAAACGCGAGTTAATGACATCTTAGTTAAAATCAAGAAAAAGAAATGGGGGGCATGGGCAGGACCTGTAATCAGTAGGGAAGCTAACCGATGGTCATTAAGAGTTACCGAATGGATTCCAAGGGAAGGGAAGCGTAGCAGAAGGCGGCAGAAAGTTAGGTGGGCGGATGTGATTAAGAAGTTTGCAGGGACAACATGGCCACAATTAGTACATGACCGGGGTAGTTGGAGAAGTATGAGAGAGGCCTTTGCACTGCAGTGGGCGTAACAGGCTGCTGCTGCTCCTGATGATGGTAATGATGATGATGATGATGATGATGACGATGATGATGACGATGTATGTGTCGGTCAACTGAAAAGCATGTGGGCAGTGGCGCTCAGTGACAGCCACAACCACTTAACTACCACGCCAGCCGAACTTTTACAACCACTGCCGCCGCCTAGCTCACCTTTCCAGCAAGTTGGAGTATCCCCGCTCATCGAAAAGGAACCTTTGGATCATCGTAGCTGCAGGTTATCCGACCCGGTACTGTTAAACGGCTGCCTTACCATCTGCGACCGTCAACCAAGTTTCATTTTTTTTGATGCACTCCATTATTCTCCGTCACGGCCCTCCTCGAGTCATCAGCAGCGACGACCGCCGTCAGATTTCCGCAGATGTCATAGGAGACTTTCTTCAATTGTGTACTTCCAGTTTTCGCCATTGAACAAGGTATCACCCGTAAACAAATGGGCTGACCGAGCATACGAACCGCACAATGAAGAACATGCTTTCCATGTACGTCTCATCCGACCTTAAAGACTGTCAGGAATTTTTGCCCTTTATTACGTATGCCTTTAATACTGCAAATCCGGAAACTACTGGCTACAGCCCATTTTCCTCCTCTACACTCGTCCGCCGTGCCGCAGGCTGGACAACATATTTTTCTTGCGCAACCCACGACGATCTCTTCTTCGGCGAAAATCTGTGTCTCACTGAAGCAGCTAAATGCTTGGCCAGCATGCGTAGTGAAGCTTCCGAAGGCCGGTAAAAAGAACGGTATGAAAGGCACCATCGGGATATCACCTGTTTTCCTGGGGATCTAGTCTCCTTGTGGTCTCCAGTGCGCAAATTTGGCCTGTGTCAGAACGTTGTCGCTAGCTATAAAGGCCCGTACGTTCTTGTTGACACGCTCATTCAGGTAAACTGTCGACCTGCGCGTCTCACCGCAATTGGATGGCGCTCCGCGAAGACTGAGTTTGTACACGACGTTTGTCTGAGTCCTTCACACTGAAAACTTAATTGACTCGCTCCGGAGCTTCTTCTAGGACGGGGGCTTACGGCGGCAAATTGCCCCAAAAGTAGCAAAAACATTCCGAAGTCCCCGCAACGGCAGGTCTCACATTTAAACATGAGGCTTAAGGCATAAAAATCAGCATTTAATTCAAAGAAAAACTAAAATGTATGAATTGTTACGTAAATAAAATATGGACTAGAAATACATGTTAGATACTAAAGATGGCGTAGACACAAAAGCTAAAAGAGAAGTCTACTCAGCCGCATCATATTCTTGCCTGCAATGTATTACTTCTCTCATCAGCATCACAACTGCACTGCAGGAGACAGCTTTCAGTGATCGCTGTTTTCCCCTACTTCGCCGCCTGGCGATCCACGCAGCACGGAGCTCTGGTTGATTGTGTAAACAATATTTGAGCCATAGTACTTGCGTGCACATTTTCCCAGCGTTGAAGAGATATTATGAGACGGTAAATGGCGCCGGGTGATGGTGGTTGAAAATGTATCTTCCGGTCCGCTATTCAGGCATAAGGAGTAGATAGACCACTTCACCAGGCATTAATGCTAGACGCCCAAGTGTCCGTTGCCGCTACGTCAGTCCTATAAAACTACTACCAGAAACTATAACTCAAACATAATAAAAGCCCTATTCTATAAAGCGACCTCAAAACATGTATACGCTGAAAAGAAACAAAATGGTTTTAGACAATAATAATAAATTAACTGGTCCCACCTACCTTGTTTTGGTATGCTGATATGCAGCAGTCAATAAACTGTGGGCCAAGAAAATTTTATATTATTAACAATTACTGGCGTGAGAACAATAAATATTTTATTAACCATAGATTTAGCTGTATAATGGCATTTGCCGGCGCAGAAAAAAAGACTCAAGGCACAAGCAGGAGCAATAAAACAAGAAGAGAAGAGGATAGTCAACACATACGATTTTAATTGAATAGCTCAATTGTAGCTCGTATTTTATAATCATAGCAGCCGATTGTGGTAGTCGAAATCAACTTCGTGAGAGAGCGTAGGGGCCGGCGGCTGTAAAAGCCTACTAGCCTGATGGCAAACACTGGGTGGTGCTTGAGTATTCAGTGAGATTGTCGGAGATGCTTTAAATATTCACTGGGAAGAGTACATTGAAAAAATTGACCCTCATCGAGACAGGTGGGGTACGTGTCCTTGCTTCTATATCCTTATCTGAGAGCATCTTTCTGGCAGATTAAGCGAAATAATCCAAGAGAAAGACTAAATACACGCTGAAAATGCGGCTGCAGAAGCGGAACTTGCAGACTAGCGGCAGCAACGGGCGCATGAAAGGAGCTTCCGACTTCCTAAAAGCCCAGAAACCACACATGGAATAAATAAAGCCAGATAGTTTCAATGAGGCGTCATCTGCAGCCAATTTCTGAAAAAAACTCTATGAATACAGTTGTACAAAAACTAGTGTACGTCCACGCCGGAGATGTGGAACATGCGCTGATTCAAACGGAAGTCAATGCAATGTCCCGTTATCCACAAATGTAAAGACAGCTTTCTTTTTCCTCTTGCGCGAAGCTCAATTGGCAGTTGCGACGATTCAATAACGTTCGGACAAACAGAACGGATGCTTCTAGATTATTTTTTTTGAGATGAAACAATTGTTCCACTTTGCGGAGCGTGGATTTCCGGGCTGTGCCGTCCTACCGTTGATGATAACTGACATGAATGACGGCTCGCATAGTTTTGCGTGTTTACGCTGCCCAATTTCAACGGCAGACTTACTTACTTGACTTAAAAGGGTTCCCAACCACCCATAGGGCTCGGTGAAAAATGACACTCCACACATAGCTTCTGTATATATCTTAGCCGAATACTGCAGTCCTGAGCGGCGCGCAGAGCTCGCAGGGGGAGCGCAATGTCACTTTCTTCTGAAACGCTTTTTTCGGAAATCTGCTCGTCATCCCTTTTTAGACGCTTTATTTCGTAGTACAGACCGATCCATGTACGCTGTCGCTATTGGCCAATGGCTGACATCAATCAAGAACCGTGTTTACGTCAGTGCGCGTCTTTCTATTGTTGCTATTTATGTTTATTAATGGACTTTAAAAGCAGCATGATGGAAGCGAAAATCTGCTTTTGGATTAGGCTAATACTTGCGTACTTCCGGAACCAGCAGACTATCGCCTGCTCACGCTAGGCCGTGGTCGCCCACGTAGCAATTAATCTTTAGCCAATGAGGAATGATACTGTGAATAACAATGCTTCTTTTGTACTAATTGGCCGCAAGTGTGCAAGTGAGACAATTTTGCAACAATCATTCTAAAAATACAATCAGAAAAACTAAATACAGAAGGTATACTGGACTAAGCTACGTTCATTGTTATATCAGGCACTTTCACAAAACTAGTTTTTTTTTATGCTGGAAAGTCGCAAATGAAGTGTCAAATGGTTTTACACAAAACCTTCGAAACGGGCATCGTTTGAAGGATGTGATAGAAAAAAAGGCTGCTACCGGTTTAAGGCCGTTGTCTTCAGCTATCCATCGGCATTCGTTGTAGACAGCGCATGAAATGGGTAAAATCTGCGAAAATCAACCATAATCATATAGACAAGAAAATCTTCAGAAAGATGTGTACCCAGTATAAACGATAATTATCTAGAAAACAGCTCCAAAGGAGCACTGATCGACAGTCGTTACGGGATCATCTAGTGACAGGAACTGTCGCATGAAATTCACCATGCAATCAAACGGAACGTTGATTACTCTGCATTGTGTTACGAAGTAGCAATGTTGGTAAGTATAGCCAACCATATTGATATCCTTCTAATTTGTTGTCGTTATGTTTTCAGAACTGTCTATCACTCCAACTTTCTGGTTCTTAAGAGGATATTAGATAGGCAGGGCTGCGCAGGTAGTTCTACAGTCGAATATTTGTACACAGCCTGGCCGTTGCAACTTTAGGTGTAATGGTAACTGTTTTCTTTTCGTGTACACTGAGTTACAGTACAGAAATCACTCGCTAATAAACAACACCATCTCCAAGTTACAAATTACACGTCGCAGACATATACAAGCACAAATGGAAAACCTCTACTTAAAAGAATATACGGCTGCAACAAAAGCCGCCGTGGCTGCTTAGTGGCTATGGTGTTGGGCTGCTAAGCATGAGGCCGCGCGATCGAATCCCGGCCACAGCGGCCGCATTTAAATGGGTAGACATGCGAAAACACCGCTGTACTTAAATTTAGGTGCATGTTAAACAGCCCCAGGTGGTCCAAATTTCCAGAGTCCCCCACTACGGCGTGCCTCATGACAAGTTCGTGTTTTTGGCACGTAAAACCCCCCAATGGCTTAGCGGTTGGAGCTAGTAAATGTCCTAATGTAACAAATGCACAGAATGTTTGAGTTAGCGCAGCTTCAGCGCCTGCGGATGACGCTTGGGCAGCCTCGCCACCGGCAGCTCTTAGCTGGTGGCATCACGAGAGCTAAAGGATTTATGAAGCTTGTCGAGGCAAGAACCTTGAAAAGAAATGTATTCACAGAGATGTACCACGCATATGAAATTACGTGAGGGTTTCTATTATACTTCCACTACATGGATACGCGCTTGTTATGGTGTATTTGCTCATGATTCAGACATGCCTATTAGTCTCTACAGATAAGAAACATAGGCTAATCATGTTGACCGAGCAATATCATGCGCATTTCTATGACTTTATATTTGACCTTTCAGTAAAAAACAGACACGTGTTCAATGGCACTAAATTGTCAGTTGAAATGACATCGTCTTTAGGCCGAATCATTACGTCACGTATACCATTTAACCAAGAAAAATTAATGCCAACTATGAGAAAATTATGCTTCGTTTGGAGTATGCAAAAGAGAAGTGGCATCTGCCGGAAATGGTTTCTGTGACATTCTTGAGGAAACATAACTCACTCGGGTAATGGAACTTGCGCAGTTACGCTAAACGCGAAAGGGTAAGAGAGAGAGAGAGAAATTAAATTTATAGTTAGACCAGGCTTCTTGAGCACAAATGTGAGTGGCCGCGTCAGTCCAGGCAGCCATGGCTTGCTGCCGCCGCCCGAGCCCTGTTCACAACCGTGGCTTATTGTCAGGGTCTTGCGTCACCATCATAGCCTCCCACGGATCTTCCAATTCTTCCTCTGAAACCGCTTCTTTCTGCATGTTATCGCCTGGTGGTGATGATGACGGTTGTACTTCTCGATTATTCTTGCGCCCCAGCACCATATAGCGCAAGCTGTTGGGCGTGTTGGGCGGGCAGAACTTGCAGTCTCACCCGTAGGTGCCCGGATACATGGCGTGCATCAGTGTTCCATGCTAGTAGGTTCCAGTCTGGTTACCCGTTACCGCTTGTAAGCTGGTTACCAGGTTACCGCTTTTCCCAACTCATCGTCTTATGCGCGCGCCGGTAGCGATGCCTGTGCTTCTAGTAGCTCGCCAAGCAATTCGAGTACTTCTTGTATATCCGATCATCATCCTCGTCAAAGTCGTGGGTCCGTGTTCTCTGCGTATCGTAGGTGGCTCGGCGTGCGCCGTCTGGTTACCCGTGAGAGACTCCAGTCCAGGCGTCCAGAGAATTTGGCCTGCTTCTATCGCGGTGTTGTTCAAGACCTGAAGTGCTGCCTTTCCGATCCTTCCGTTCATATACCTTCTGCATGCTTCTTGCGAGTCTTTCACCATGGTAACCAAGGTGTTCTTGCACATAGCCAGGGCTATGCTCAGCATTTCCGCTCGCATCGTTGGTAGGTGTGGATGTGGCTGTAAGTTGTTCGCCCTTCCCGTCGACCACGCTGATTGCAAATCGGTCGTTCGTTCTGTTCGCAGCTGCGTCCGTGTATCTCACATTTTCTTCTTTCCTGTTGGGGCGTTCGAGTACGTGCTTAAACGCCTGCATTCTCGTCTGTCTCCTTTCCTTGTCGTACTCGGCATGCATGTTTCTTGGAATGGAACTTATGTGTAGCTTGTCTCTGATCTCGTGTGGGATACGCTGAGGCAGGTGCCTCTCATCCTCGACTCGGTAGCCCAGATGTTGAAGGAGGGTTCTCCCGTCTCTGTCAGCTTTAGTCTCTCCAGTTGGTTGATGTTGTGCGGTTCCACGAGCTCTTCCAACGTGTTGTGGACTCCCATCTTGAGAAGTTGTGCTGTTGACGTGGAGGCGAACAGGCCCAAGGCAACTTTGTAGGATTTTCTGATGAGGGCGTTTACTTTGTCTCGTTGACTGTTCTTCATGCCAACGTATGGGGTCCCGTACGTGACGATGCTCGTGAGCAGCGCTTGCATGATTCTCGTGCAGTCTTCTTCCTTGAGTTCGTGACTTTTGCTCGTCACTCTTTTGATAAGGTGGGTTATTTGTCGCACTGTTCTCTGAATATTTTCAACTATGATCCCCCAGCCCCGTCCTTTTGAATCATGAGTACGAGGATGTGGAGCATCGTAACCTGTGGAATCCTGGTGCCTCCCACCTTTACTACCGGGTCTGGTATCTGCTGCGGTCGTCGGCCTCTTGTACGCTTTCTTAGCAAAAGGAGCTCCTACTTTTTAGGTTGCATGTCAGTCCACATGTTTCCAGGTGCTTTTGCATTGTGTTAACCACTTCTTGCAGAGCGTCTTGCTGTTTACCTGCCGACCCTCCCGTAGTCCAGATGGTGAGGTCGTCAGCGTATATGGCGTGACCAGTCCCTTCTATTTGCTACAGTTGCTTTGGTAGCGAGCTCATTGCCAGATTGTATAGCGTCGGCGATATGACGGAGCCCTGTGGCGTTCCTTCTCGCGGTATGTCAAATTTCTCAGAGCGTAATTAGCCAATCGCCACTGTGGCGGTCCGTTCTTTCAGAAAAGCTTTGATGTACTTATATATTTCTTCGCCGCAGTTATAACCGTTGTGGTGTTGCAGTAGTGCTTCGTGTGGTACGTTGTTGAAAGCCCCTTCACGTAGAGTTCGAGGATGGCTCTTTTGCTGTGCGGTTCTACTTTGTCGAAGACTTTTTCCTTGACCTGCAGTGACACGTATTGTGCGAACAGGTGAGCCTTAAATGTGAACACGGTGTTTTGGACGTGTCCATTGTCTTCAAGACGTTCGATCATATGTTTGTGCACCATGTGCTCGTAGAGTTTCCCAGCACACAAGGTGAGGGATATAGGTCGAAGGTTCTGCACGCTGATGAGCTTGTTGGGCTTAGGTATCATGATTTGTCGGCATGTTTCCATTCCGGTGGTACCTTACCGTGTTCCGAGCACTCGTTGACGTATATTAAGAGCGCATCTACCCAGGGTCCCTCAAGGTTCCGGAGTGTCTTCTTTATTCTGTCGTACCCCGGCGCTGTGCTGCGGGTGAACTTGCTCAAGGCCCTCTCGATTTTCGCTTCTGTAATGGGCCGATCCAGTTCTATATTTTGGCTGCCTGGATCTTCGTTAAAGTGCTAATCTACAGTAATGTTCCGCTCCGTACTGAGGAGCTTCTCCTTCACTTCATTTATAATGTCGTCCTCTTTCCCCCGGTGGTTGTGTATGAGTCTCTGCGTTTTCTCTTTTTCGGCGTTCTCGTTCTTATTAGATAGGAGAGTTTTGAGTACCGCCCAAGTGCGCCTGCTGCTTAAGGTGCCTTGACGCGTGTTACATGTTTCGCCCCAGTTCTTTCTTTCAAGTTGTTCAGAGTACTCTTGCGTTCCCTTGATCAGCTTGGAGATTCAGATTTTGAGTTTCCGGTTGCACTTGTTACGTTGTCAGCGCTTGGGCCCTCCACGCCTCCCACAAGAGGAGTAAGTGGGGGTCGAAAACTGGGTTGAATTGCGACAGTTGGATTGTTCTCGTATGCTTCCGGCTCTTTCCAGGACTCCTCTGATCCATATTTATGTGGCGTCTACCATCGCATTAATGGTACTCTCATCTTTGCGAAAGCCGTGCCAGTCCTCGATCTTGGCTTTTCCGATCTTCATCGTTGCTTTGTGGTACGGGATGATCGTTTGAACTATATAACGGTCGCTACCCAGATTCTCGTCCATGCCGCTCGACTCGTACTGTTTGAGTGCGTGTACGAATGTGAGGTTGGGGCTGGTGTTTCCAGATACACTGTTGCCGATGCGTGTGGGTGTCTGCGGGTCGTCGAGTAGCGTGAGGATGTGTTGTTGGGCTACGTTGTGCAGATCTTCTCCTTTTTTCTTTCAGACCGCAAAACCCCAGGCCACATGGGGAGCATTAAAATCTCCAATGACTAACAGCCCGTTGCTCAGCTCCTTCACCTCTCGCTTTAGCTTTTCTAGATCCCTTTAGGTGGTGCTTTAATGGCCTGTACACGATTAATAGAAAGAGGCTTTGCTGCTGTTCTTTCTCGGCTACAATATCAGACGAGGGTGTCTTCAGTGAGGTGTTGGATGTCATGTTGTTGAGATTTAATGGCCATGTTGGTCAGGATTGCTGTCCTCGCTTTACCGTCGGTGACGTGAGTGAGGTAACCACTGACCTTGAAGTCTTCAGCGTCGGTTTCGTGTGAGGCTATAATATCTCGGTCAATCTGCGTGCAGAGCTCATCAAGGTTTCTTCTCCTACTTCGGAGAGAATAACAGTTCCATTGCCAAATTTCGAGCCGTCGGTGTTGCGTGTAGTCATCTTTCTCTTTAGTTAGCCTCGCCATCTTGTTCGATTAGGGTCTGCATTATCTTGACTTCTCTCGCGGGTTACTTAGGTTTCTTGTGAACATTATCTCTTTCTTCTAGCATGTGAATGCGCTGACTGAAACTTTCTCCCGATTGTGTCCCTTTGGTCTGCAGAGCCTGAATCTAGTTCTCTATTTCGCTCTTGAAAGATTGGAACCCAGTCTGTATCATCTGTGCTTTTGTGGTTTGCATAACCTGCGTTACTGTGAGCAGTGTGGTTTCCATCATGACGGTTACGTTGGCGTTGATGCGGTCCTTAAGTTTCTTGAGGTCGTTCTAGGTTGTCACTGCTTGGCTCGAAAGTGTTGATGACTCTGGTTCTGTTGGTGTTGATGGTGGTGGTGGTAGGAATGAAGGCTGCGGTAGGGGTGTTTGCGATTGCTGGGTCTGTTCTCTCCGTAGTTGTTCTATTTCTTGCATGAGGTATTCGAGCTGTTTTTCTGTACTGGTTTCCTTCTCTTGTGCTTTCTTTATTAGCTTTTCTAGCTCTCGCTTCAATTCAACGTTCTTTGTTCGGAGAATCAGTATCGTGTCTTCGTACCTGGAGTGTATTGCGGTTTGAATGCCATTATTCTCCCTGGACAAATGATTGTGCCCTGTGATGGCATTGGCCCAGCTTGCCTTGCGCTGGGCGTTGTCATGTTTACGCCTGTTACGTTATACGGGGGACGCCCTGTTTTTCTTCCCCCTCGATCTCGTTTCCGATTTGGTTCTGGATCGTTTTCTGTGCTCCGTACATTCAGTCACTGTGGTGATGGTGACATGGTCATCATGTGCTCGTTGTTGTTGGTAGTTACTAGGCTGGCCTGGTACCAGAAGCTTCTTTGTCTCGATCACCACCGCTCCCTGACTCTCAACGGTGGCGGGGCCAATTTCAGCTTCCTTCGATAGTCCCTACTGGCTGTTTCATGGGGCGAGATCTGAAGTGAAGGCGCTAAAACGACGGTGGATAAAGAAAGAACACACATACAGGGCGCCACTTCCAACGATGTTTAATCAGGAAAACAAAAGCGCCACTGATTTATACTAGGAGCGCACTCACAGTTTCTCAGAACGCATTCGCGTTCAGGTAAAGCAGTTCTTTGCGTGATAGGGCTATCGATGCAACGCTTACACACGCATCACCTGCTTCAATGATCCTTTTGGCCTCAATTAATAATGGAACCCATTTGTCATAGCTTCTGGCAACAATAGCGCAGGCGTTTAAGTCTGGCTTACATTTGCAATTTCTGCAATGAATTGCCGGGTGGGCCGCCTTCCTATTGTTGACATTGTTATTGTGTTGCCTCAGCCTGCGATTCAGACACTGCTCTGTTTGTCCCACGTGCTTTCTACCATAATCTATAGCAATCTCATAAACGACCCCTTTCTGACGTTCTACGCATTTGTTCTCGTTTTTGTTACACAGTCCGGGGCCTTGCGGGAAAAAGGGTTAGTCTGGTTGGCGAGTTCACGACTTCTTAAGGATTGTTTCCGCTACGGAAACTAAAACAGCTTGCTGGTAGCCTGCCTCTTCCAGTCGGTCACTCTGCTTAAGAAAATTCGCCGCTGCTCGATGTGGGCAGGACTTCTTAAAAACATTCAGCAGGCACATGTTAGTAATGCTGCGTTTTACTGACTAAGAGTGATAGGAACCAGAAGGTAGCAGAGGTTTACTAGCCGGAGGTTCATGCTGCCAACATACCTGGTTACTTGCCAAAAACAATCTAAGATCTAAGAACCTGATGGAGGCATCTACCGAACGTTGGTGGGTCACTTCAGTGGGAGATCAAATGTGTCTGAAGGTTGCCAATGTTTACTAACGGCAAAGTCGGTGTCAGTGTATTTCTTATCATCGGCACTTCCACACCTGCGCTTTAACGTAGAACGGCACGTGCGGGCCCTCGAAGGTGATCCCGACGTCGATCTTCCCAGCATTTTAGGGTACAGGATTTTGCACTTGTTTGTAGTTTCTAGTAGACCTACTATCTGCTTGTCGCTGGTGTCTTCCTCTATTCCGTGAGCAACGCTACGTGCTGTGCCCGGAATTGGCTTCAGGTACAGTGTGACTTCGCATGTTGCGTCTCTTATTTCGATGCTCGTTATTTCTGCTAGTTTAAGTGCGCAATCCCCTTCTTCGGTACTTGCCAGAATTAAGATTTGTTGCCACTTTGTCTGTATGATCACTTTGGCGTAGTGTTTCTGGGGTGTGACTCCGCACGCTGGGCTAATCCTCTTGCTATCACTCCGTCTTTCCAGTTCGATACTTTCACACCGGCTTGAAATTTGTAAGCAATCTTGTAATGGTTTTCTGGTAGCGGTGGGGTGGCTGGCCAGCGAGGACGTGGCTTTCTTGCGTTGCTGTAGCCTTATGACTTTTGAGGGGCTTGTTGCCGTTTTCCATCATTTGTGTTCTGCCCCTTGCTGTGTTCGAATGAGAACTCCTTCAGTGTCTTCGACGTTGCGACGGATTCTTTCTTCTGATGTCGCACTAGTAGCATCACCCATGGTCCGATCTTGCATAGAGTTTTCCCGCTGTTGCTGTCGAACGTCGCCTCCGTGTGATTAATCACTGCTTCATTATTTGTTATGACTGTTATAGAGTTCGTTAGGTCAAATTCCACAGTGCCAGATTGCGGCTACGTTTGAAGAGAGAAAAACATAGGAAAAGCCATTGTCGGGTAGCCCAACGTGCATGAGTAGGCTTAGCTGGGCATGGCCGTCACCTTGCAAGTTTCAGAATTAGTCCTTGTGTGCAGAATAAACTCACGTCGGTGTGCGGGGTCTGTCTGAATGGCGTTTCTTGAGCTGAGTGGAGTGCTGCGGACAGTCAATGGTGAGAACGGCCAGTATTCAACGACGCACACAACGCAAATACCCAAAAGTTTGGAACATCGGCCCCGTATGTAAGCGATGTATTGCGCGTACAAGGCTCGAGCCCTTCTTGTTGCGGTTATAAATCAAACTTGCTATATATATTGACAGAATAAGTTTACTTTGTTGAAACAAGGTATCAAAAAAGTGGATATTTACGGGGATTTCAAGGGGAATTTCACTCTGTCATATTTAACAAGGTGTTACATACTGTTCAGTATACCGAAGTTCCACTGTAGCTTATATGCGTGAAATCTTTTGTTTTACCTTCTATTTACAAGTGGCATATCTGTGGTAGAGTATCATTAGGAACAAGGAGAATTTTCTGCAAGTGCAAACTGACCAATGTGTGATAAGAGACGGCCACAAAGTAACAGTCTAGAATGTGCAGTAGAAACATTTGCTGATGTAGCAGCCTCTTATTGATGTATATATAGCATATTCTTTGAAACATTTGGCCTCTGAATTGCCTCTTTGCTTGATTAATCACGCTTTCTGTTAAGCGAGGCTCTAACAAAGGTTATCACTTTTGTGGCCTTGGCAATATTTCAGTGATGCTATGGTGGGTCGTAAGAAACAGGACATAAGCATTGATGCTGTGGATAGAGCCAAATTTTTGCTCACAATTGAAAACATTAGGAGCATTTCCGATAATTTGCCCGTTCAACAAGTAACAGAAGACACACAATTCCTTCATGCCTAATGCTATAATAGAAAGGTGTTTTGCGTTTCTGAATTTGGGTGTTTGCTAGTCATCCATGCAAGAAAACTTCTGCGATAGCATTGCTGAAGCCCTTCTAATCGTTTCTTCTTTAAATCTCTATCAGTGGTAACAAGCTAAGTAAAATGATCCTTGGTCTTCCCAGACCACGGCGTAAATGCAGTTACCCTTTCTAACCAGGTAACTCAAGCTAAGCAATACTTTGCTGTACACTAGAAACTGAACGCACACAGACCATCTGGATTGCAATTTTAAGTCTAAACTTAAGCATCTAGAGTACATTTCGAATGTTATTTTTGTGCTGGTATTTTCCCTGACAATAGAGTTCCCGCTTTACCTTGACATGCATGGTAGATCTTCCTGTCATTGTTGAAGCTAACTTCTCCCTAGATGATCAAGCGGTGCTATTCGATTACTTTTGAAGTGCTGACGGTTGCAATGAAGGTTAAACAGTCCTCACGAGATATTGTGCCATCAGTGTTTAAAGAGCTTTGAAATTGTTGTTACGTGCGTCAACGTGTGCCATTAAAGACCTGTTACTCAACAAATTAGAGGGCTGCGTTCCGTATATACTGATTAGAAGTGTCGTGCCTAGCTCTTCGAGGCTGTTTTATCTGTGAAAATAAGTTTTTAAGATGGCTACAGGAAGGTCTCGCAAAGCTTCTTATAGCCTTTTTTTAAACTACCAAACGCTTTGCAAAATATTTGATAGGCGCTTTTAAAACGGCTGCAAAATGTCTTCCAAGACGTCTTATATCCCTTAAATTGCGGTGAGTTACACGACCTCCACGACGGCTACAAGATGTCTTAACACATCCGACAATGTTATGAAAAGATGCGCACGAGAAACAATAAATATTTTGCAAAGACGGCTTATAGAACAATTGGTGTTCAGTGGGTAAGACAATCATGTTTTTTTCTCTTAACTTGCGGTTTCTTAAGCATCATTGAAATGTGAAACGGTACGTGCCATATTCAGCATCATCTATTTGCCATTATGTCTCATTGTAGTCATAAGTACAGGTAAACTGGGTCAAAGACCTTAGTGCTTTAGGAATGAGAAAACTTATGACGTGTAACGAGGACAAGATGTGAAAATACGGAAAAAGCGCTTTCTCAACCGTCGGATTCTATCTAGAAATTTTAGTTCTGTAGGCCGAAAGCTAAGCAACTCTGTTTTGGAATGACAAAAAATGTGGAAGCTTTCTTCCTCACGATGTGCCACGTTGTTGTTATCATGTGTTCCGTGGTCTATTACTCCGAGATAGTAAACAATATTGCCTCATTAGCAGAACGTTCTTCAATCTTCGCGAACGCACAAAAGTTGGATTAGATAATTTCAATAATATATTTTATACAACATATTACGTGCACATAGAATGGCACAGCGTAAGTGACGCATAGCGACCCTAATATTGAAAATGTGCGCCCTTGAGATGAGCTTTTACGCAAGGTTGATATTGCCGGCTATGTTTTGGTATGCTAATTCTGATACTGCATGTTCTCCTCAAAAACATAGTCCTTTCATTGGAGCATTTTGATTACACCAAGAGGAAAATTATTAACAGCAATAATAACAAATATCTGTGGCTTAGAAAGACCGATGTACTTGCCTTGTGAAACAGGTGAGGCGGTATATTTTTTACGTATTCCAGTATTTCCGTCTTGCACACTCGCATTATTTCACCAAATAACACTTTTGCTTGCATTAAGCGAGGTCCTGGAGCTGCGAGTAAAATTCATAACGGATAATTTAAAGTGCGCCCTTTCATTTACATTCAGACAAAACGTATGTTATAAAACGGAACAAACGAAAGCAAGTAGGTTAACCGCAAAAAAAAATATATGACAGGCACACTTAGGACTTCCTACGGGTGGGAATAGAAAAGAATTATACTTGATTTGGTGAAATGTTTTTCTTAAGCGCGCTTCTTCTCTGTGCAAGCTCTCCCCCGCGCTTTAGATGCCCGGCGGTAAAGCCCTATAAAACGCGACGCTTGCCCGCGAGGAGCTCATAACTCGATGGACCGCTCAGCGGCATTCAATTGAACAACAATGCTTTTATTTTATGCGCTCATAACGTGCCTTCATCTCCTGTCTATTGGCTACGCCGTCACGTGCCCAATGACGAGCGCACTAGGCAGACACTTTCTCAAGCATAAAAGTAGATCCGCCGTGGCCTCCGGAAAGCGTGCTCGTCTCCAACCCCGGAGGCCAGGGCTTCATTTCCAACCATACCAATATTTACCTAGCTTTCCTTTCAAAAGCAATAATTTATTGGCCTGCAGAAACTTGCCTAAAATTTAGACGTCAATTTCTTGATTTACTTATGTAGCTTTACGCTGTGCCGCCGGCCATTCTTTTTCATCATTGCGTCTCGTTGCGACTACTGCGCTGATTTTTCGCGTAATGGCGCCTAAAATGCGTTCGCGTTAAAAACCTTGTTTGCTACTCCAAGCGAAAATAACTTGAAAATATTCACGAACTATTACGATACGTCCTAATGCGAAACTTCGGCGCAGCTCTATGCGTGTTGTGAATTACTGGAATAATATCTGGAGAGTGTAATCTATCTCTTGCGGCACATTGTAAACGTAGTGAAGTGTGGCGCGCCTGCATCGCTAACGGAGAGATCGCAAGAAGCAGCGCGTGGGAGATGCGTGGTGGCCATTCAGAAGAGTCGCCGCTGACAGAACTCTCTCATGGAGCGGGCTACTCTGGCGCCATATCGTAGCCGTTGAAGCCGCAGTGCGCGCCTTGTGCGTCAATACGCTTTCCTTATCACGCTTTCACCATACCCTTTTCCTCCGCTTTCGTCTTCGCGCTCCCTTTGCTCTCAGAGCTTTTTTTTTCCTTCGCCCACTGCGCTGCGTGTTGGACTTTGATGCGCAGCGCTCGTTCGCTCGGTTACACCGGGAACGCTGAAGCTGGATGCAGGAACGGGTGCAATATGGCTACGCGCTGAAACGATTTATAGAGATAGAAAGACAGAAAGGGGGGGGGGGGGGGGGCAAGGAAAGCCAGTGATACATCACGTCATTAGCGCAAATAATTAGAAACAGAACGGAATACAGTACACTGTCACCTGAACACTAGTATGTGCCGCATCCTCGCACTAACTATGCTCTTCAAATGTTACACCATCGCTTACCACGCCTGTTAAACACGCTCAAACGTAATAACATAGATGTCACTTCTTGTCCTATATCGTGTTTATACAAGTATTCCAGTGATTTTTCAACACGATTTAATTTGTTTGTGACTGTTTCTGATGTAGACTGTTGTTGCACATCTCCGTTTGATGTTAGCCTTTGTCAACGGCTGAATCACGTCGTATTCTTTCCTTACAATGTTTACTCGGTTAAGGGTTCTGTCACTGCTTTTGTTGCTCTTGTGTACACTGTGGATTGCGTAGTGTGTAGACCATGGATTGCGCAGTTTTTACAATGCATTTCTGTTTGCTGGCATAATGTCTAAGCCAATTTGTCATTGTATTGTTGATGTATTGTTTTTTTCGGTCTTGAATCAGTGCCTGTACCGGCTGCTGCTGCCCTCAGACAGGGTTTAAGGCCCGTAAAGTTGCTGCGAGCAACCTTTTCTTTAAATCCGCCATAAATTGTACGTTTATGAAAATAAAGGCAAATTGGAAAACAAAAATTGGCACAGAGTATGTATCAGCGACTTACATCTCTCTCACAACCTATCTCGCAAACACGTCGAACACAATAAGCAAATTAGCGCTCTTGTGGTCTTCACCTAGAAAGTGCTCACTGATAAAAAAATTCTACTCGTTAACACCAATGCGTGACTACGTTTGCTCATTTGATTATCTTTTGTTTGAAATGTGTAATAACTGTGTCCATAATATTGATGTCCACTGTTGGGACACGTGAAAGTTCCAAACATAATCTACACTGGAAACCAGAGACAAGAGAAAGAACACACAGAAAAAGACATGGTCCCCATTAGACGGCCACCCTAACTTAATCGAACATAAAAAGATAAGATTCACGTGCGAAAGCAAAACTAGGGATGTAGGGGAGGTGAATTACTGTAGTTAAAAACGGCACCAGGCTGGTTAACAAAGCTTATGAGTTCTGTCTTTCAGCAGAACGTTTTTTATCCTGTAGGATTGAGATTGAGTTATGAAAAAATGCGGTGTCTCTAGTTCAGTTGCACCTATCGACAATATTGTCATGAATTTTTCTTTATGGCATAATGTTTATTACTTCTTATAAACTATAGAACAACTAAATGAAGCGGATGAACATGTACTTATTGTGAAGCAGTTTTCCTTACGTGGCAACTTGGTATTGCACGCTAAAGTCGGCTCGAAAACACATGGCAGAAATGCGAATGTGACCACCAGACTTGCTTGGATGAGGGTAGACACCTGCATTTTTTCTGTGAAATAAAAGCTAAACTATTAATATTTCAGCAGCATGTGAATACGCTATTTGAGAGGATCAATTTTCACTTATTGTGCTACAAAGTATGAGCAATACATTTCTTATACCCCCGCTCCAAGTAAATAATTAGGCATTGTATGCGCCCATTATAATTTTGAGCTGTGCTTAAGTGCATCCTTAAGTAAACTTTAGTGAATTAGTGTAGAGGTACCATACATCCACCTTTAACATCAGTGTCTACGTTGACATTATATACATCCAGAACTGCTTGTTGACCTAGTTGGTGCTTACTAAAATACATGATCTTTGTCGCAAGTTAAAACACACACAAAAGGAAGACACATAAGGACAACTCGGCCCGCCCGTGTTGTCTTTATATTTCTTCCTTCTGTGCGTGTTTTAACTTGCGGCAAAAAACTTATACATTCACCTTATACATCCAAGTACAACCATCGCAAAAGTAATTCACCTTATCCCAACGGGCAAGCCCGCTGTGGCCTCCACCAACTCACCTGTGCTGTTTCGGGATAGCCTCGCATGTGGAAGAAACAAAGCCTCTAATATTCTTGCTGGAACACCTTACACAGAAAATTCATTTTTAGTTACGACGAAATAGAAGTAAACGTGCAAAAGAAGTGAATAGAAGTTTCTTCAAGAAGACAAAGACCTTCAGCGAAGAATAGTCATGTGGAATTTGGAACCTGAACATACAAATTCATAACGCTCAATCACGGTTTATAGATGAATAAACGCGGAGAATCGGCACAGGGTACAGAAATTAACCTTGTGGGTACATCGAAACTTTTTAGAGAAGCACTAAATAGCGAGACAGAGCAAGCCAGTACAAGGGCACAAAGTAAAGACAAAATTTTTTACACGGACATATGTACTGAATGACGCTCCTCCAAAAATTTCATAGAATTGGCCTCAAGAAATAGAGGCCCGCTGTTTGCTTTAGTATGTGAAAATAATTGCTCATTTTTCGAAACTGTGGATAGCGCTAATAAGTTCAACGAGACATGTCTTTTTGCGGTCGTTCGCAGGCACAAATTAGGGCGGCACGTAAATGTATACAATCGGTGTACTTATTGAGTAATATGACATTGTTTGATATTTTTATGTCACCAAATAGGATGCGAATATTATATAAGAGGTTTCCACATGTTAGCCTATTTACTACGGATCGGGCGGACTGACACATTTCTGCATCTGCCAGCATTAGGCCAAGCCTAGCCCTCGCGACCAATACATGATAAGTCGAATACTAGAATCACCAAGCTGCACAATGAAATATGGCTTCACGTCGGCTAACGTCCACAAAATTAAGGCTCCAATATTTGAAGTACTTATGTATTACAAGGCATTGTAAATCAATGAAAAGTTCATTATGGAACGCACGGAGTGAGACTGTTATGTGCGGGCCATTTGCGGTGCGTTAAGGTTCCAATATTGCAATATAGCGTTGCAGAGTTGCCTCCTGTGTGCACGCGGATACGCAAATACACTCTATTTTTTCTGTAAAACGCAGGAATAGACAAACGAATGTCATCTGATTCCTGGCAATTTTCAGAAGCGATGAGAACAACACTGGTATACATTTATTTTTTTTTCAGACGAGATCAAACCGACTTTCTTGAGATATATCTGCTAGTGAAATGTTCTCCATTCTGGCCTAATGGTGGTCGCGGCTGACATAACCGATTACCTGAAAGAAACTTTACTGTGGTACGTTTCCAGAGATGACGCAATAACCGAATTGTTTCTAGCCCGTGTAGCATTTAGTTTTACGCGTCAGCTATCGAAATACGAGTATAAATTGAGAGAATACTGAAAATTGGAAGACGAACACAACAGGCAGCGCCAGCAGATCCGTTTAATCTGTAGGAACTGCCCAGGCCTCACCACGAAGAAGAAGAACAGGGATTATAATGGCTATATACAAATGAAAGGATGAAGTACGTTAAATATGCTTATACTAATGCCCCCCTCGTAGAAGCGGCCAACTTGGCCGCAATCTAAAGATCGGCTCAACGGAGAATAAAGTGCTTCATGTGGGGGACGTGAGCATTTTCTGCACTACGATGACGACCGTCCGCGACGCATCGAAGCGGAGTGACTAGACAGTTCACTGCGGTAGTTTCTTGTAGAACGGTGCCGGGCCCAATGGGCCGGTGGAGGAATTTGTCGGAAAGTCCAGCGGTTCGAACCAGCTTCCATAGGAGGAATCGGTCTCCAGGATGGACGGTGATGTCGCTGCGCTTACTGTCGCAGCGATGTTTTCTTTCTTTTTGTGCAGCTTCCATGTTTCTACGAGCAATTTCACGTCAATGCACGACTCGAGCTGCAAACTCTTCTGGAAGGGAAGCGTTAGGCGAAGTAGGAGAGAAAAGAATTCTTTGTGGAAGACGGAGGACGCACATCGCCCACGCACGAATAAGACAGGGCTGTAGCCGGTATTCCGTTGTATCGCAGTATTGCAGGCGAATGTAACAAATGAAGAATTGTTGGACAGGTGTTATGGTCAGAACGTATGTACATTGAAATCATGTTGGAGAACGTATGGTGGAAGGGCTTAGTAAGGTCGTTCATTTGCCGGTGATATGTACAAGTGGTTTTATGCTTCGTACTAATCGAGTGCAAGATTTCATCTAGGACATGGGACATGAAGGCTTTGCCAAGCTCAGTCAAAAGAATGGGAGAAGCACCATGGTGCCACACTATGAATCGCAAAAATGTTAGCAACCTCAGAAGCAGCAGCAGATCGAAGAGGCGCAGTCTCGGCGTATCTTATTAGAGGGCCTACCGCAAGGTTCATCCAACGGTGACCGGAGGGCGTCAAGGGCAAGTGACCGCATAAGTCAATTGGAACTAATTTAAATGCTCGGTTGGACGTAGAGCGTTTACGGTGCTGATACGATGCGCACGAAGAAACGCATTTGGCCACCGTCGTGGGCAGTTCAGGCTAGAAGCAGCGTGTTTTGATGTGGTCTTAGTTCTTGTGAAAGCCTAAGTGGCCGGCGGCATCGTCATCGTGAAAATCTTCTAAAACTCGAGGACGAAGGGAGCATGTTAGGTGTAGACCCACTAGATACCCGTGGAATAATAAATAAAACAGTGAAATACCCCATTTTGAAAGGGAAATTGCAGAAACTGGCGTCGCAAGCACCTGTTCGATGGTTTAGTTAGGCCACGAAGGCGAGAAATGAGAGTTGGACAGTTGGATCCTGCGAGCTGAAGGGAAGTGAAATCGGAGCCTGAAGAAAGCCGAGCTTTATCCTGCGACGTTACCGAGACCTGGTGTGAGGCAGGTGCTGCGTCAGAGCGAGGCGGTGGAGACGTGTAGTGCGCATGATCAAGGGATGGGGAAAGTGGGCATTGAAACAGCGCGTCTGCATCATGGTGACATTTTACAGACCGGTACGTGAAATGTGAATTCACATGCTTGTAAGCGCAGTATCCGGCATCGCAGGGGTCGTGGCATGTGTTTTACAGTAGACAGCAAACACAGAGCATGATGGTCGGTGACGATGGTAAAATGGCTACCGTAGAGGCACGACAGAATTTCCTCAATGGACCAAACGATCGCCAGGCATTTTGGTTCTGTGATGGTGTAATTCCGCTCAGATGGGGAGAGGTTCCGGCTGGCGTATGCCACAAGCGGCTCTTGAGATGCCCAACCCCGTTGCAGGGGCACTGCTTCGATGCTTTGTGCACTTGCGTCAGTGTGGAGTGTAGTCGGCGGTCTCTCATCAAAGGTATTAAGCAGCGGTCTTGAAGTGATGTGTTCCTAAAGGCTTGAACTGCCGACTCACGGTCTTCGGACCATTCGAAAGTGGCGCCCGTGGCCAGTAGGCTATGTAAAGGAGCTGCTATTGTAGCACATTTGCATATAAAAGAGATAAAGTAAGATGCCAGGCCGAAAAAGCGGCGCAATGTTTTCTGATTCGATGGGCGAGCGAATTGAAGCACAGCAGCAATCTTCATGGGGTCTTTTTGGATGCCGTCTTGTGAAATGACATGACCCAGGACTTGGATGCTTCTGCGGGCGAATGTGCACTTTTTTCTATTTATCTGAAAACCAGCATTTGAAAGGCATTGGAGGACTTCATCTAATGTTTGCTGAAGCTTGAAGAAAAACGACGATATCATCTAGGTAACACAGGCAGGACTTCCACTAAACGCCACGAAGAATGATGTCTATCATACACTCAAGCGTTGCTCGCGCGTTGAAGAGGCCAAATGGCATTACATTAGATTCATCCAGTCCGTCCGGCGTGGCAAAAACGGTTTTCTTTTTGTCAGCCTCATTCATAGGAATCTGCCAATATTCTCATCGCATATCAAGGCTGGAGAAATATTCCGCTCATTGTAGTCTGTTTAAGGGGTCGTCAACTCAGGCTATAGAATATACATCCTAGCGTGTAATCGTATTGAGAGCTCGATAAGCAATGCAAGAAGGAACGGAACCATCTTTATTTTGCACCAGAACAGGAGAATACCAGAAACTGGATGAAGGTCATATAATCATTCGCGCTACGATGTCATCAACTTGTTCAATGACCTTCCGTTCCAACTGCGAAAGACGACGATGGCGACGGCATCAAATTTCAGAACATTAGGTTTCGATGCATTGCGCAGCCACGGAAATCTGGACCAGTGTGGTGGTAGAGTATTCCAAACAGCATTTGTGCTCATCCCAAAGGGTGAGTAACGCTTCTGAATGGGCAGCGGTTCGCTCGGGACCATTTATGATTCGGAGAGAAGAAGAATGCAAAGCTGAGGCAGGTAATGGGAACGAAGAAGGGGAAAGCGCTGCGGCAGTGATCAATAGAGAGTTGGTCAAGGTTGTCATGGTCATCCGTTTGGACAACTCCTCAGGAGGTTGGTTTGTGTTGCAGGCTAACAGAAGAGCTCGGCCACATGAAAACCAGAGGAGACAAGGGACGACAAGAATTCCTCGTGATAAACAGCATGAAGAAGCAGTAACGAGTGCGTATCCACCGGTTTTATGGATAGATGTGACACCTACAACGTGTTCGCGACCAGAGTGCAGGATGTAGTCAGCAGCAACAACCAGGGCCAATATGGAAGTTAAGGACTCCAAAATAAGTACATCCACTGCATCTGTGATGTGGACGACGTTCTCCCTACATATATAATGGCGGATGTAGAATGAAGGAACTCCCAACCAAGAATAAGTCCATAGAGGCTCGCGAGTGGCACATTCATCTCAATGAGGTGACAAATTCCGCTGGTCAAAGCACGAGACGCGTACATTGTCTTTCTGGGTAGATTAGGAAGTTATTAGAACCGTGCAATATGCATACAACATATTGTCTTCTGACTTTACGGAGCTTTGACCACTAATCACTAGGCACAGTTGAAACAACGCCACTGCTATCGATAAACGTTTGCACAGGAACACCTTCGATAGTTAGAGACAGCATATTGGCCGGGAGACAAGGAGGTATTTCTGATGTCTGGCGGGAAGCAGTTTTCCCTCCAAAAACTGCAATCCTTAGTATTCCGAGTGTTGGTCATCAAAGCAGGAGACTGAGCAAAGCGGCGATAGGGCGGATCAGATCGTTCTCACGCTGAACGAGAGCCCTGAGGTAGACGTGAAAATGCTGGAGGAGATGGAGAACGACGCTGCGTGAAAGCGAATAGACCTGGGTAGTAAGGATCGGGTATGTGGATCCTGTCTCTCTTGAAATCGGCATAGCCTCGGCTTTCATGGAGTCGGTGGTGGCGGCAATGATACCGCACTAAAAGCAGAGCGTACGATGTGGACACCACTGAGGATACGAAGCTGCAGCCGCTGATCTGGCGCTCATAAAAGCTAAATGGCTGGAGTTAGTTCATGTTGCCCAGATGCGACAGCGGCAGGTGGTATGGCAGCGACATCCGCGTATCTGCGCCTCGGAAATTCTGCTGGATCGACAGACGTTGTTGGAGTCGTCATGGCTAACAGCTCCTGCTTCTCAGTATAGCGCAGTTTGCCCGTTGGGTATGGGTTGGAAGCAACAGTGGATTGCCTCTGCTCCGGCTCCTGAAATCTTCGCGAATAATAGTGCCCATAAGAGCAGGTAGGGCAGAATGAGAAGGCAGGTGTTGGTCGCTTTCATGGTGAAGCTCGTCCAAGCGCTGGCACATCGATATAATTTCTGTAACTTAGGATTGTGAACCGCTAAAGCATAAAATGCGTTGGGACCAATGCCTTAACGAATGTGGCGAATGTGTTCGGCTTACGTGATTCCAATGCTGGCGTGGCCGCAGAGAGCCAGGACATCTGCCATGTACGAGGTATATGACTCATGTGATAGTTGGGCATGCGCAGTGAGCTTCTGCTTGGTGACTTCTGATTGGGCAGATCACGACGCAAACGTTTACTGCAAGGTGGTGGCAAGGGGTGACCAGTCCGCGATGTCAGTTTGATGGTGAAAACACCGTCTTCGTAAAGCCGGTCAGAGGGAACATGCCTGTAGTCAACTCCTGTTTGTCGGTCCACCCATTGGCCGAACTCAGACGGTTGTAAATGTCAATCCAGTCGTCGACGTCGTCACGGCGGAGACCGCAAAAGACTGGCGGATCGCGTTGAGGGCTGGTGATGTTGCACGATGTCAGTGCAGCCAATGTCGTGGGTGTGGGTGCGTTAGGGGCAGCGAAAGTGCCAGGAACCGATGTTTCTATAGCTGTAGGGGTGACTGGGCTCAAGCGGCGACCGGATCATAGCTCCAGGTAGGGCAGGTACGCAGCAGGACGTCGTGATCTTGACGCGCGTCGACGACTTTGAAAGAAGAAAGACTACCAGAACAGCTAACGCTAGCATACCTGTTTATTCCCCAGGGATGGCCCACGTTGATGTTGAGGATGATGTCTATATACAACTGAGAATGATGAAAGTGTGTCAGATACAGAAACATTCTAGAGATTGCTAGAGTGACACTGGTCGCTTTCAAGGCAAACATTGTTCTACACCTGCTCGCAATGCAAACTGCGCTGAACACATCATTCGGCAATTCAATCGACTGCGCTAAAAGAACCCCGATATCAAAAATTATTGGCCCTCAACATTTCACTAAAACTGCAACTTCGCTCTTTAGACCTCGGGCTTTGACAACCCAAAATATGCGTGAGGGCGTTGCACGGAACCATTAATCTCCCTGATGCGCTTTCCACATCACATAGCTACAAAAAAATTGCTTGTTCACTTTGTCCGATGTATTCGAATGATGAAATGCCATTTTAATGTTTCGCGACTCACATATACTTACACGATGTTTGAAAGGAGTGGATGCAGCCATATAAGGGAATCATTTATGTATTAGCCAATGAACATTTACAAATGTGGTGTATAAAAGCGTTTTTCCGAGAGAGAAAGAAGCCCCCAAATGCACGCAATGTCGTGTGAGCGGCCAGTAGCGTGGAAATGTTGCGTGTATCTTGGCCGTCTTTCAATTTAAAAAAAATACTTTTATGTACTCACGTACTGAGCGAGATAAATCTGTATCGGGAGTTTTCATGTACGTATACAATTTTCTCATTGATACTTTTTTATAGCTATAATATTTGAGTTCATTAATTATATAGGACTATTTATGTATTTAGCAGGAATAGAAAAATAATTTGAGTATCTCCAAACGACGGCAAACAATATTACTTTGGTTCTGTCTAGCTACGTGGCATTCGTAGTTATTTAAACTATGGCTAAATTTAGCTGGAACAGCCTGTATGTAATGGGCTTTTTGGGTTAAATTGTAATAGGACATGCTGAATATTTACGCCACGACCGTAACAATAGAGTCGGTGATTATGGCTCTTCAAATACAAAAAAGGCTGCTGCATTTGATACCCAGGAAGCGATGACAACGCTGTTGCTATGTTCGGGGATGTACAATAGTGGTCCGGCTCCTGCCTCAGCGTTGGGTGATCGCCTGGTGGTCAAAATAAATACGGAGTTCCACACTACGGTGTGCCTCATAATGCAATCGTGCGTTGAGCACGTAAAACTCCAGAATTCAGAATTCAATTTTGATTTTCATGAACATTCATTGCAATTATATTAGATGTAGAAGGCTGCTCTGTGTATTTTACCACCACTAGGGCTGTTATTTTAAAAGCTCCAAGGTATTTTTATTAATGAATGGAGAAAATTCATAACGTATGCAGCTATTTTTAGGAAAACGGTCTCATTCTTTAAATTCTACAAAATTGAGACTCGCAGTGATCTGGCATGAATGTTCCAGGGTCCGTTCCTGCACTGCACAAGTGCTCTCAGGGGTGCATTTCTTTTACAGATGCGAATACTTGATGCTAACTTGCCACTTAAGAGAACTTGTTCAACCACATCGACTATAGTGCTAGTCCTCATTATTCGATCGCAGCGCTTTCAATTTAACACGTTGCAACGACAAATAAAAATTATCTTTGCCAAGTGACCATAGGAGATAGTTATTGTAATGACGGTGTAAAAGGTAGATCAAAAACGTACACAGACAAAAGAAACAGAGAGTAGGCACAATGTCCAATGAGAAGATGTGCGGAATGTTTGGCAAGAGGAGCATTTATGTTGCTTACCACTACACAGCGCGTAGCGGAAAATTAAAAAGCCATATGGTTAATGGGCACATGCTACTAGTTACATTACCATATTATGAGTACCTTCGCATGAAACGTTAAATCCACTGATCTTTTCGTCAACTAACAATAAGATGTTAGAAAAGAGGTATCTTCAAAACAAGAAGTGGTTGTTATTCATAATGTTCCTCACATCACTGAGAAGAGTCTTCAAACTGAGACATTATCCATGAATGCACTTCAACCGCTCAAATGAAACCCATATTTAGCAATAATTTAAAGGCTGTGTAAAATGAGCCTATCCGCCAATATTTGTTATTAGGTTGAGGTCTCTAGAAACAACTGAACACGCTTTCTTCAACGAGAGGCTGACAGCTGAAGAGACCGCAAGACTCATCAGTTGTCCAATAAACAGCATTGTTCTACTCCGTATTATTTCTCATTGAGGTGAGTTATAATGGGCTGTAGACATTTAAAAAAGGCGCAGTTTCGCCAGAAACAAACACCCATTGCGAGAGCAAATTGCCAGATAGATAGGAAGTAGAACCTTGTAAAAAATTTGCTTAAACCTAAATTAGCAAGCACGTTGTCATGAATGCACAGGTGAACAGCTATCGCTGGATGGCCGTGGGAACTCGGTGTCTAAACCCTGGGGGGAGTAAGCGCGGCAGCTGCAGCAAGCGAATTGTCGTTCGTGCATATCTCACTACAACGCGAACGAAACGTCGACTGCAGTGCGCATACGAAGCTACCAGCGCTATACGCGCCTTCTGCAAAGATTGCGGATGGCTTTGAAGTTCAGGACCGCGCGAGGACTTTGGCCACGTCGTAGATCGATTCCAATATACGGCATCTGCACGACCGCCCCGTAAGCAGCAGCCACCGGAAAACCCCACCCCATCACCCCACCCTGGTGCCTGGCGTGTGACAGGAGAGGGCGCTCTTCCGACCCACATTGCTCACTCGTGCTTAGGCCGGCTCACCTTCGGACGCTTTCACTCGCACGTGCAGCATACGGCGTACGGCGACAATTTTATCGCCCATGGACTTTATACGGGTCCTCACGGTGGCGCCGACGCCGACGGCGACAGCAGAAGTCAGCGTGGAGTGTCTATATTTTGCTATCGCATTAAAACATGTTCAAAGGCAATTGCTTGCTGACGGCTCCCGAATTTTAGCTTTCGTTTGCAATAGAACTAATCGACCTCCATTACACTGCAACTTAATTACGCTCAAATACTGGTTCGAACAGGCAGAAATTGTTTTCACCCTCCCCAAGACTGTGTCTAGGAATGAAAGCCATAAAAAAGAGGTCTAGTTCACTACTACTCCTTTACCAATTGTTCCCGCGAAAATGTCGGATGTATGTATTCTTTCTATTCCATAATTACGAGGCCTAAATTGGATAAGCACATTGACCACATCTTCTTTAGAACATTGATAAAACTTCAGGGTTCTATAAAGAAACTTCGAAGGGCATTCTAGTGTCATTTCGGAAGCGTAATCTTCCATGTTGAGCCATTTCACAAGTACACTGGACCGATTTCAGATTCTTTCCGTACTAAGGACACGTTCAAAGATTTACTCTGTCTGTATTTGCCTGTTCGCGTCGTGCTATTGGTCTACAGGACTTGTTCAGTGAATCAGCATGCTGTAGTGAGTAGATATCGGCCCACTAGAGGATGTCTTCGAGCTGTTGGTGATTTTTCTTTACATGCTGTACAATAAGTAATTTTCTATAACACATGACACATGAGCAACGCCCCCAACGCACCGAGAATTGCGGAGTCTGGAGTATGACTGCCGATTGTGCTCTAACCCAGATGCTACCAAAACATTTTGTATTCTGAGAGAATTTCTGAAAAAGTACAATCTTTCAAGTGTGCTCTCCAACGAACGTTGGGGATTGAAAAAAATCTATTAACACCCTAACGACCTCCTAGTAGGCATACCTAAAATCAAAACACTGGCAAATGAAGAGATGTGATGTACTTGCGTCTATAATAAACTTGTTCCTTTTATATGCTATTTAGTTCGCAAGTACCTGACGTATCCATCAGGCTGCCATTGCTCTTAAATATGCAACTACTCCCTTCGTACACGATACCTTCTGATTACCGAATAAAATTTACCCAGACAGAAGCCGGGGCCGAAGTGCTGCAGAGATAGAAGACAGCTTGCTCGACACATACGAGCCCTAATTGACTTCAACACATAATTAGCTTTCATAAATACCTTTAGAACCATGATATGATTGGCATTGTTCCCCATAACACCCTTTCAATTCTTTAGAATCGTTTTAGAGGAATTGTTATTACAGCAAAAATTATATCATTAAGCCTAAAAAGAGGGTCGGAAGTTTGAAAGCATTCCGACACCACTATAACATTCAGGGTCCTGAAACAAGTTTTGTCTATGAAACGCTTTCTAAAGCCCTATGAATCTGCAAGATATTCCTTGGATCTCTTACAGCGTCGTGGTCTCGGTACTGGAAATTTCAGTTGCTGAAGAAGCTGCAAAGAAAGGTGGAAGCGTAGAGAAAGGAAGATTCTTACGCGGCAATTCAATTCAACATGACGATCCGCTCTCCATATTATACAGTATCGTTGAAAACACGAGTGTCCAATATATGTAACCCATGAATGTTGTTTATAGTGTATTGTAAGAAATATGGGCAGTGCTGAATCAGTAACTTGACAAACAGCTGCGGAACAAGGGCAGATTGAAAACATTGGTTGCCTTGCTATGAAATCATAAGACCTAATTGCGCGTGCTGCATGTACTGGGTAGAAAGCTATCGTGTTCATGCGTTCTGAAAAATTCATGCGATTGTTGACCTCGCAAATGCGAGAGTCCTTTCTCACGTAAAATAAAAGAGCCAGTGCTAAGACAGCCGTGTGTATTAGACGTATGCCAAAATTGCTTTCACTAATGTCTTTATGTATTTTATAAATTGAGGAGAGGATACAAGTTCAAGTTCAATAATTGATTTATCTGACGCACTTGTAGATTGCCTAGAATACTTATTATGGTTGCAACGCCTTGACGTACGCGTGCTTCATATGAGCTTGCTGATTTTTTTGCCAGATGACGTTCAAGTTTTGTGAATGGGAATGGCGTTCATTTAATTATTCAAGACAAGAGAAAAAGCTAGTCGCACGTACGATATTGGATGGGGACGCCGTATGCTTCAGGGTTGTCAAGTGTTTCGTTCCAATAAATGTAATACAAACACAGTGCATACATTGAGACCAGTCTGACCTACTACGATGGCACTTTCACACACACTACCTTGCAATATCTATGGACAGTACTAGAAGGCTTCAGAAACTTTTACCTACCAGAACTGTCGCAATTCGCGGAGTCACACGCAATGCATCTTCGGCACTTTCACACTCTACAGCGCTCGCTTTTATTACTACGAGAGCTGCGGTTATCTTACCGGCAAACATTACTGAACTCCTCAATTTCCTTAGTCGTAGCTTCTTTTATTGCATCGCGAACCGTTCACCTGCTGAGCAGACGACTTTAATGGAACTATGCTTGCTGAATCTGGCTCTGTACAGAAGTAGCAAAAATGCAAAAGAAAACTCTTCCTATGCCACTTCATCGGATCATCATTTAGGTGCTCAAGCAGCTGCCCGCCGACAAACTGAAATTTGTGCACGAACATTTGGAGCTCTTTTATATTTTATGCAAAAAACCCCAGAAAAATGAACACATCCGGCCAATATAAGCGTCCAAGGTTCAGCACCTAAGAAAATGAAATATTCTCTAGGATTATCTTAGAGACGTATGCCGTGCGTACTATCGCTAAAAATGCATTGATGTTCCTCCAAATTATTATTCATGACAATATCTTATAGATCGAAGCACAAAAGTAACTGGATCGCCCTTGTATTTCATCACCCAGTTTTCCCACGAATATATCGCATGAAAAAACATTTCGGCTTTTGAATGAATAACATTTCTGCAATAAAACCACCACGTGATTTCCCATTTCACGTTTTCCTCATTTCGGGCAGTGGTCATTTGCTACCATTCGCCAGTGTGGTAATAGCGGACGCGTAAGTAGGCACCCTATGTTCTTAGGCACCTAGTCAGGGATGCGATTTCTATGCCACCTGCTACATTTTGAGTCACTACATGATGATTCATTGTTTTTTTCATTGCTGAGCAGGTTTCGTTGATCCGATTACCTGGCGAAGAATTATCTTTTACGCTGTGCAAGCTCATTGCTTCCATTTTCATCTCCCGGCGACTAACGGTTCTCTATGATTTGAGTGGTGCTTGTGTTGACCTCCTAAGTACCAAGTCGCTGTGAAATTAAGTTTCAGGCTACAAAGCCAGTGCAGCAACCGTATGTTGGAAGCATCATCACGGAATGGTTTTTATGGTGTTTTTGCTACTAGAGTTTTAGTGTTTGTTGGCATGTCTCTGTGACGAAGGCCACCACGGCTTGTGGGAAGCTGCAAAACCTTCCTTTGGCGTTTGCGTGTTTTTTCTTCCCAGCGGAATGTTCGCATAATAGAGCCGAGGCTTCTGTGTAGGAAGGAAAAAGTGCATTGTATGCTATATAAAAGAAATAGGCCGACGCCTGCGCTTCACCTCTCTGCCTCTCACTGTTAGTGAGACGTGAACCTCCCCTACTTTGGTACACTGAGTTCCACAAGAAAATATCAAAAGTGTATCTGAGAAAAACCAGTCGAGGAACACAAAATGACTTTGGTGATGGTAGCAATAGGCCATATCAATACACGCGCGTAGGTGCACGGGAGATATTGAAATACTCAAGCGAGTCATTCCTCGACATTCAGAAGCAAGGCAAACGGCAGACCAGTCAAGGTAAAATTCTGCACAGAGTGTTTCCATTGTAAATGCGAAGTCACAAAACTGGGATTTAAATTTAAATGATCAAGTTCCTATTTCTGCGACCATCTGCAAGAATAACGAAAGCCTCAGAGTCAGGGAAATAGCGGGTCCTTAGCCAGACGCCCTTTGTGTATGATTACGGGGGACAGAGGGTTGGAAACAAAGGCGAACAACCGCAGAACTAGCCGCGCATGAGGGACTGCATCTGGCTCTCTGTTTACCTTATTGGCGCATGTTTAGTGCGTTCATCGTTCTTTGGGAAATAACCGTGGTTTCTTGTGAGTGTCAGACCATGTTCGGGGACCAATCTCCAAGAGAGTGCAATATAGCGCCTCAGTTAAAAAACACTGCGGATCTAGCGAACATGACACATTCTATCTAAAAGAAAGAGTTCAGGAAGTGCCTCACGAAATGTCAGAAATTTACACATTTCAATCATGTAGCTTTGATGTATAGCTAACTGGCGTGCCCCTGTTACCTCACGTACACGCGCTTCGATAATGTTCCAAATCTTATGTACACTTGTATGTGTTAACTTCTGCTTTTTTATTTTAAGTGCACTGGGCAGTTCCTTGCCAGTAAGCGTCACGGGTATCTGCCAGAGCATGGAGTACATAATCGTCTGCCAAACTCCTCAATTATCCCGACGAGCTAGTTAACGTAGCCACGATGGCAAATATATTCAGAGCAAAGCTCTCAGGCGCCCATTCCTACGTTTAGCGTGGGCGTCCCTCAGCGTCGTTGCGCGTAATGCAGCGAATGAACATAGCGAATGACGAAACAGTGAACGCGGTCGATAGCGGGGGATGAGGGATGGTGAACGCAAAGACAGCGCGAGGCGGAAAGCGGATGAGGAGGGTGCAGCGGAACTATGAGGTGGAAAGCGGACATCGAAGGTATGAGTAAAGTACGAGACGGGCATAGCGCCAGGCAAACGGGCTCTACTGCGACGACCGCTACGTGATGGCACTAGTGTAGCGCACCGTCGTCTCTTCAACGATGGCATGCGGCAAGCGCGTCCACCGATACCTTAATTAGAAAGAAACGGCTGCACGAGAGGAGGTCTGTCGAGGGCGGCTTCTGTGAATTTCGCCCGCGCGTCACCCGCGTCACCCGCATTTTGGCTAACTCTTAGTTCTGGGTGAGAGCCACTGTTTTAAAACTATGATCCCCACAATGAACACGCGGAGGCGCATTATGGCTAACCCCATATCGAGGGTATGTTCGATATGTTCCATAGAATGAGGATCATTACCAGCACGCACCGTCACCTGAATGAGGTAATTGACGTTGGCACGAGATGCTGCCATTTTTGACACACCAATGCATGGCACACCATTTTGACACACCATTTGACACACCATTTGATACGCCCACCCCCCAATGTATAAAAATCACCATAACCGACATGCGGACACGTTTCTTGGACGATCCTGCAATATGGATATGTGGCAATGTATGGTGATAATATATTTTAAACGTTGCGATATTCTAAATAATCTAATGGTCATCTAGCATTATAAGAAGATTGCTCTTTCAATGACAACACTATAGTATGTCTACTTACAACTCTTCCATTTTCTATCCTCGAAGCTTCTATAATGTACATAACAGTAGCGATCAGCCTAAGTGAACACAACTGGTGTATCGTGATTAAGAGTATATAATACAATGTTTATATGAAAAAAAAATTAATGAATGCGCCGGCTAAGGCTTGAGTAACTATGACCCTCATGTGGCCCACGGGCTCATGTTGCAGGGTTAGTGACGAGTTCGGATGTGGTGCGAAGGCCGCGCCCATGGCTGATGGTGTTGTAGTCTTTGTACTTGTTTTAAATCCCTCCTCTGCATTAACAGTTCCACATTTTCAATATGCGTAGCCTTTTACTCAAAGATTAGCTCAAGCCAACACTGTAAACACACCCACCTGGAGGCATAAAATGCTGCAATAAAGAGAAAGACCCAAACCAACTTGAAATAAAGAAGAGGAGAATCTCATGACTTTTTATGGGGCAAAGCTGAAAGAGAAAGCAGTCTACAACATCACTCAGCATGTTCTTGAAAAGTTTACATATCAGACACTCGGCAACATCAACTGTCATCATACACACCATAGTTACATTAGGAGAGATGAGAGAATTATGTCTCGCAAAAATCAAGCTGTCTCGGATGAACCTGTGGACTCTGGTGGCATCTTATTAAGGACAGGCACACCTGTACAAGAAGACCCCTGGGCCGCTGTGAAAGAAGAGGTAAGATCTGCATTCATAAACCACCACCTGTGTGGCTTCAAGCATTGTGGTTTTAGGAGATAACGAGAAAATTTGTCGTCACTTAAGACAAAGAAATTGTCAGTATAGCCTACCTTCGTGAAGCCTTCTGTGATAACAGAAGGCTGGCCCCAAGTATGCTGCGCGTACCTCACTATAATTGCAGAGGGAAGATAAAGAAAAGGGAAAACTCCATGCGGCGGAGACTGTGCCAGGAAGACCGCCTACAAGTAGCGATGCTCTTTTTCTCGGTGTCCTTTAAGGCAAAACACTGCGCTCGGCGCTGATTCTTGTTCTTCGTGTTTTACTGAACCGAAACAGGCTTCACGGACATTTGTTGGTACTTCTTGCAATGGAACACCTTAATTTCAATGTTATCTTGGGCCTCGCCTGCGACACAGCTTCGGTAAATTACCGTGTCCCATGTGCTTACGTGCATCAGTCGCAAGATTTATGTCAAAATAATTATGGCCGAGTTGAAGCTTCATAGGCAACATGGAGCGTGCATCCTAGCAGATGAATGTCTAAAAAACGTCTTCTTGTTCAAGAAAACCATACATGAAGAAAGACACAGTTTGATGCATCTTGCAGTGTCATCAGTTAATGGGAAATCTTTTGATAATATAGCACACAGCGCAATCGCCGTTAGCCGAAAGAGGAGCGTAGTCGCGAATAGCTTTTTCAACTAAACAAATTGTTTTTATGTACGGCCACTACTGTATTATGTTGTGATAATGCCGTCCTTCTTCATCAGCCTACGATAGGAGTACGTCAAGGGGTTTCCCCATCACTTTTACCGGTCAAATTGGTGTTGGACGAATTCTTTGAGCGTAAAATCTCAGCAATGATATTTAGAAGCAGCGGACGGAGTGACGTCGATTGCTTTTGGGGGGGGGGGGTGCTATTACGCGGACTTCAAGTATGCAAGTTTGACTTCACTGCCGATTGGATTTTGTCCACAAATAGCTACTACACAGTTGCTCAGAGTCAAAGACAACAAAATCAAGGACTTATACGATTCTTTGCAGATGGTAAAGATAGCCTAAGACGGAAACAGACGGACTATGTACCATTGGGAGAAATACTACCGAGGCTCCAGCTCGCAGAACGCAGAGCGAGTGACTAGGTATTCGATTTAGGGCTGTTAGTGGTGCAAAATAGAGTGTTCGACGGGTTTTGAAAATGGTCATACATCGTCTGTCCAAGGCACCGTTAAAGCCTGAAAAGAGGCTGCTGCGCTTCAAGAATTCTTAGTTACTCATTTTCTAGACTAGTTGGGGCTTAAGTCACTCTTCGAAAACCTACAATTGTCTATCGATAGATTAACCATGTCGACAACAAGGTAATCGTTAGCGCTCCCACTGGAGGTTACGTGGGCTTCTTCTATACTCTAATCATTGATTTTTGTGCCGCAATATAATGCTTGAAGAGAGCGATTACTCTGATGAGACTGGACAGATTTAGAGTACTCTCGCATTGCTCATACCATCCCCGTGCATACCATCCCCGTTCTGTGCAGCCAGCACAGAAACAATAATAAATGCATCAAGGCAAACTTGGAGCATCCTCCCCTTTAGAGACGAAACAACTGTACCGAAGAAAGCTCGTGATGGCCTCACTCGAGAACAGCGCTTGCGCGCTAGGTGAGTGAAGCTTGAACAACAGAAATACTGTTTAGACTTTTAAATAAAACAACGTTAGATATTTTGTGGAATTTCGTAGGCTTTCCCCAACCCTGGACCTGCGCAGTCGCAAGTTACCGCCCATCTTGCCTGACGACGTAAGCCAAACATCAACACTGGCATCGCCCACCCTTTTATGTCCGGCTCGCTGCGTCAACGGGATCAAGCAATTTTCAGCGGCTGCGACGAAAAAGACCGCGAAGATAGGCTCTTATCTTACGAACGTGTGAGTGTCCACAACAAACCAAACGTTTTTTATTGTTGAATCGTAATGAATCCTCCATACTTTCCGGATTTACTTTTCGACATATAATATTTCGGTGGAACAAGAGAAAATACGTTTCACGCCGATGCAAGGGGACGTTATCAATCTTCCTCTCTAGAGTTCCCAGCCTACTTTTTTACTGTCGTATCCATATCTAACCTCTGCTCTTTTTATAATAAACAAGAAACATTAACCACTTCTTTCTTTCTTGCCGCTGATACTCCGCAGAAGGTTTCTCATATTTCCAACTAGCAAACTGTGTTTAGCACTTACCGCACCGAGTATTTTTTCTTATGGGTCCTGCCAATTACGCACGGGCCATGGTTCCATGATTACTGCTTTGCACAAGTTCACTGAAGTATCCGGAAGGTTCACGCTGCTAGATACCGATCATGGTGCACTTTATTATGTTATTATTATTAAGTTTTTAGTCCTTCAGTTACCTTTCAAGCATTAATCCTCACAGCATTGAGCCTGAGGCTCAATGCTGTGAGGATCAGTGCTTAACTTACTGCTCAAGTTCCCCGATACTCAGACAAGAGTCTCAGGTACATGATCATACAAAGAGCTTGAGCTATGATCGTAGAAAGAAAACTGCTGTTATTCGCGTACCTTCATGGTATCTCCTACAAACTTAAACAAATAGGACAACGAGCAGGTATCGATGCTCTTTTCTCTGCTCCGAAGAAACTTGCACGGCTTTGTGTCAGGACTAATCATGTTGCTAAGGAACGTAGCACTTCCAGTATTAATTATAGAAAGAAGTATACAGGCTTGTTCGCAAGGTGTGGTGTACAAGATATCCCTGAAATGTGGTCGGTCTTATATAGGGCAGACAGGTAGATGTCTGAATGTTCGGTTGCAAGAACATAGCATTAAATTGCGCAAAGGGCGGGAAGGGTTTCTAGGTGTCCATAGCGCACAATGCGGCTGTATCCCGCTTAAAAAAACACTATCGCAGGTAGGCATCCTAATAAATGCACTGGACTTATCATTGTTAGCAGCAGCGATTGCTGAAGGTAACTCGGTTAGTAAGTCGTCAACTGCGTTAACAGATGAAGAAATGTTTCTTTTTTTAAAGTCGCTCAAGCGCTCTCGTGCATCTTAAGGCGGCAGTCATGGTTTCTTTGAATTTTCAATGCAAACTCACGCCGGATTTATGCTTTGGGGGGGGGGGCGCTTTTTTCTTGGTGTCTTTCCAAACAACATGAGTTGGAAGTCAGCGCTAGCCTTCGTCGTTCTTTTGGTCCCCGTCTATTTACGCGCTGTAAGGGATGTCTTTCTTGGAGCGTCATGGCTCGCTTGTGTTTCATTGCTCTAGTTTCAATTGGAGCATTCTCGGCTTTACGCTTAATGGGGGTGAGTACTCCGTCTTCTTCCATTGCTGTCTTTTTTTCCCTGATAACTGGCGAGGTTTCCTCATTGCTTGGTACTTCTCGGGACCCCAATTGGTCGTTCTATTCCCGGAGTTTTTTAATTTCATCCATAAACGCAACATTGCTGTGCTTGATCTGCACCTATTATTTCTCTAGCGTCCTAACTCTATTTTGAAACGCAGCTTCTGCCTCCACACGCACCCCGGAAATCGCGTTGGCCCAGCTCACCTGTAAGGGCACCGCGGTGCTGTTGACATTGCTCATTCCTTTGGGCTCTGGGATCCTCTGCTTTGGGAGATCCAGTATTACTAGTCTTTGGTCTGGATCTCGATCTGGACCGCGATCACAATCTCGTTCGGTTGTTGGAAGTCCAGCGGCCCCTTTCTCTTCCCTGGAGCCTGGAAAAGTTTTCCAATCCGGATCCGTCCTTCCTCCGATTTTCCGACCACTGTCTCCAGTCTTGCCATCCTGGCCTGTACAGTCTTTCGGCTTCCCTTTCGTCGTACATGGTTCTTCTTCCTCTCGTCTGACTCTCCCCCGGCGGCGCCTCTTTACCAAGTACGGTAACTTGTAACTCGCATTACGTCGGCGACCCGCCTTTGCCGCAGAGCAGGCACTTCGCTTCGTGCTCGTGGTCCCGCGGCGGGTTCTATATCCCGCAATCTCTACATATGCTGCTGTTCGGGTTCGGGCAGACATCGGCTCTGTGACCCAGGCGCCCGCACTGGAAGCACAGGTCTATTTGTTTCCGGTATAGCAAGCACTTGAGAAGTACCCTTCCGTTTCTCACGTAGTTTGGGACGTGATGCCCATCAAAAAAGATGATGACGTTCTGAGTGTACCGCAACCTCTTGGCTATGAGGACCGTCGGATTCATTGGTGTTACTAGACTCTCCACCATTTCTCTAGGAGACACCTCGTGCGTTACTCCTCTTATCACTCTCTTATATGTATCTTCCGGAGCCGACTCGTAAGCGCTGGCCCTATCTCAGTCTCCCATCCTCAGTCGAGGGATAGTGCTGTGTCTTTCGGCGCGGTCTTCCGATGGCGTGCTGATCACTAGAATGTTCTGTTTGTAGTTAGCCCACATCGCGTAATCTTCCGTAATCTTCCGAATCCTTCCTAATGATTCCCACGGTGTTGGCGACGCAGCATTCTAGGCGATTGATCCCATAGTACGCGACCTTGAAGCCGTCACGTGGGCACACTATTATCTTGTGCTCTGCCTTCGGCAAACTGGGCATCCTGAATGGGCCCGCCATGATTTGTCTTGTACTCTGTCCCCTGCTCCACCTATTATTGACTGCGTTCACGCTTGAGAAACGTGCTGTTTGATATTTGGTTGCGTGATATTTGGTCTGCTCGTTGGCACACCCTTCTCTTTTCACAACGCTCCAACTTGCTTCGTTCTGATACTCCCTTCTCGTTATTATCCACCCCTTCCACGCTCACCGCTGCCATCGCGCAGCGCTAGCCCGAAAAGAGGTGACCTTGCAGGGCTGAAGCCACCAGCTTCGTTGGGTCAGGCGTAGCGGCCGTGTCGGCGTGCGCGTTATGTAAAATTGGTCAGTGGGCCGAAAATAAACGCTCCACTTACATTAGAATGATATCAGGGTAGTCCGTGGAACGTCCACTTTCTTTTCGATAATAGGGCGTCGGTAAATTCTTCGAATGTACGCCGACAATCATTTAAAATCGGCGGAGCCGACGCCACACGCATCCCCGGTTTGCGTCTTCTTCCTGATGGTCAAAATTAATCCAGTGTCTCCTACTACGGCGTGTCTTCAAATAGTGATTTTGGCACATAAAACAGCTGAATTCAATTTATTCAGAAGACGTTAACGCTGCGAAATCTATGCAAGACATTTTGGCATGAAAATGCAGCTCTCCAGGCGTTCCGTGATCAAGTAGTTAACACATACAGATCTGAATGAAACGTCCGTAGCTTCGGTTTCTTTCCTAGACACTTTCTTGTTTTTCAATTGGCCATTGCAAAATACACCCAAAGTGAATATCTTCATCTTAGGTGGTGTAGTTTTTGTAGTATCTACGTAGTTTAAAGTTGATGCCAAGAGAATCGGACTTCTTTCTTTATGATCCAGGATATTCTGACCCTTCCGCAGAAAATGCGAAGAGAGCCCAGCTCCAGCAGCTTGGATTTTGAACTGTACTTCTTTATTTTTTACATCCCGCTGCACTCGCTGCGCGGTCGCGACCTAACCTCCTGTTCCTGGATGAACGCTGCACGCTGAGCGAGCTGTGGCCTGGGGCCATGGCCCTGGAGAAGGGGTGCCATAGGACTTCCCCACGTAGAGTGCAAGACAGAGGAGCCACCCATTGACCGTGCTTAGGCGCCACCGCCCAGACTGATAAACGGATGGGGGTCAGGTATATTGGAGGGACCGCGGCCGCAAAAGAGGCGACATAGGCAGGTTTGAGTCGATCAGCGCCCACGACACCTTTGCAACGGTTAATCTTCAGCGTGAACGTCTTAGGCGTTAATGAGAGCAGCATTCCGGCCAAGTTGGTAATCCATTACTCAAATAATATTGCACAACTAAAAAAATGACACGGACGTGAGAGGACGACCACACCAAGCGCAAACTTTAAAAAGTATGTTTATTGTACCACTGAAACCGATTTTATACATGTGAAGCAGTACATACCGCGCATGCGCTTACATAAAAATGAACTGCGCATTCATGTAACACAGTTGCGAGTCATGTCATTCCGCGTCCGGGTGGTTTACAACCTCCCGCTTTCATGTGGCAAGCAAAAATTGGAGGACGCTTAAGCTTCGCCTTCAAGAGTGGAACGCGACAGCGTTCCCGTCGACCCGCCAAGGGGTATTGGGCTACGGCGCAGCGACAACGCGCCCCGCATCGGACGCGGTGAGCGTCAAGCAACGCAGCGTTCGGCGCGACAACGAAATGCGCGCCTCAGCAAGCGACGCACGCCTGAGCCTTCTAAGGTAACACCGCGTTCACTAGAGGCGCTTTTGTACCGCTTTGAAGCATCGAACTCGTGGCTCAGTGGTATAAAGAAAAAAAAAAAAAACTCGTGGCTCAGTGGTAACGTCTCCGTCTCACACTCCGGAGACCCTGGTTCGATTCCCACCCAGCCCATCTTGGAAGTTGCTTTTTATTTATGAAGTGCCTGCCGTGATTTATCGCTCACGGCCAACGCCGCGGACGCCGACACCTACGCCGACGACACCGGCTTTTCTGCGACACGAGCTCCTTAACGCTATCGCGTTAATATATCGGACAAACTGGGCGTTGCCTGAGCGATCGGCTCCGCGAACACAGCAACAATATAAAGCATGGCTCCGGTGGTTTCTTGGCAACTCATTGTCGCGATCATGGCTGCAAATCTCTTGAGTACCAATGCACGATTGTTTCCCGTAGCAGTACGCAGCTCATCCGTGAAATATCTGAAGCGCAGATGATCGCAAAATTGGGTGATAAGTGTGTTAGCTTCCCTCTCTGGCTCTCACAGAAAAAGAACTAAGTTTCTTCGACGCGGCATCACATGACACGTAACTATGCTACATGAAGGCGCAGTTCATTTTCATCTCTCAGTGGTGACGGCCGAATTTCGCTGACGGGGCGACTATGGCGTCAAGCTATTCTTTGTTCGATTTGCTAGGGTCAACGTTTAGAGACGGCAGCAGGTAAAGATTGTTGGATCGTTTAGAATAAAGAGGTGAAGTACCACCAACCTACACATGAAAGCAAAAGGGATTCGTGAGCGACAGCATTTTGGCCGCTATCCCCTGCCCACTAAACGAGGGCCGCCGACGCGAGTTCTTTAAGGGCTCGCCGTGGAATGATGGCGCTTGTGTTGCCGATGTGCCACTTGAGTGCAATGCAAAAGCATTGCGCAGGTCACATAGGATGAACCAGTAATTTTTGCTGGTTATAGCTGTGACTCTCAGGGTTGTTCTCGAGATCCGCATAGGCGACGAGAAAGGAACACTCGGTCCACCGGCTAGCAGAGAAAGCTGCATGCCAACTCGGCAATAAGCTGCACATAAAAGTGAAAGGAACTCGTCCGCGACATCATTTTGGCCGCTCTCCCGTAGTGGTAGTGATAGGCGAAAAACACAGCAGCGAAAGTGTGTATAACTGAACTTTTTATTAAGCGAACCTGTGCCCACAAAAGCAAGTTACACTGGAAACACAACGGTAGCGGTAAACACAGTCGGCGATCGTCGTAAAGTTTACCAGCGGGTCAAGCACGTCGACTTTTATACACGAGTCATAAGAAGTTCTGGAGTAATTGCTGCTGCGCGCGTGTGTTCCAGAAAGTATGACACAATTCGCGCCGCGCATAGCTTGATATCATGCAAGGCTCGTGACGACACACACTGGATAGAACCATTCATAACAATCGAGCAACTTGCGATACCTGAGGACGCGTCCTGCGCTGAGCGATAACCTTTGTTATAATAATAATAATAATAATAATAATAATAATAATAATAATAATAATAATAATGTATTTACTCGTATCATGTGTGCGGTACACGGCACTTCAGGCCGGCAGTACAAGCTGTTATAAATGACTGCTTTAGGAAGCCGCAGGCCCCCATGCACTTGATAAGAGTAAAGCGGCACTGCTTACATCAGAAAAAAAGAAACAAACACAATGCGCCCCACAGTAGAAAGTACACATTGATTAGTAAAATCCACTTTCCGCAAATGGATAGAAACATACAATTAGTTTGATGCAAGGAAGAAAGCTACGACAAAATAATTTCCTATAATCAATAGGAACAAAAATTCATTCGCAGTTCTAGCCTACAAAGGAAAGAAAAATGCAATTCACTACAATTAAAATTCCAATTATTCAATATACAATACGAGTCAGAAATACAATTTACTGGTCTGGTGGAAATAACATGCATACGTATACAACAAAAACTGGTAATTTAAACATCGTCCCTTGAAATAAGGAGAAAGGGCTCCATTGAAGATGAAGAAGCCTGAGAACAAAAATAAAAGAATATGGAGCAAAAAAAAGAGTAGCGTAATTGGAGATTTCCCATTACAGTCAAAGGCATGATCATTCCGTTATATAATATTTCGGAGTTCTTTAAACTTATTTATTTCCTGATATACAGTTTCTCTATTCAGTTGATTTAATGATCTCGGCAACTGATCTTCCTGTGTTTGAAGACAATAGCCTGTGCGGCATGTTTTTACATTCTCCTATTCCCTGTAACGGGTGACATGTCTAGGGACGTTGCTATGTATGTTCGCGAACTGTTTAACAATGTACCGCCATTTTTATTTCCTGTATATAACGCTTACTTGTATATCATTGTATGTCATCCGATTAGGCCTAACGCTGTATTTACAAAATATTTATGTGTGCGAAAACGACTGTGTAGATTTTCTGCGGTACGAAGAAAGCATTTTTGCAGTTTATGGAGCTTTTGCATATTTCGCTTCACTGTAGATGCCCACACTATTGGGAAGTACTTTAACCTTGAGGAAAATAGGGTGTTATAGATGATTAGCATAGCATTCCGTGATACAATATCATGGCTGCGATGTGTGAGGCGTATAACTTGAGAGAGTTTTGTTACTAAATGGTTGATAAGATGATCCCGGATAACGTTTGTGTAAAAATTACACCTAAAGTTATGAACATAGAAACAATTTCGATTTGATAGGCGTGTAAGGTTATATTTCTATATACAGTTACATTTCTCCATTTTGCCCTGAACAAGACGCGTTTCGTCTTGGACACATTGGCCGTCAAGTAGTTTTTTTTCAGTGCATTCTTCTAAAGCGCGCAGCGTGGATACTGGGTAGTCAAATAATTCTTCAATATCTTTTCATGTTAGGAAAATGCTCGTGTCGTCGGCATACATAAGACATTTTTCCGTAGGCTAAATGTTTGTAATATCATTTTTATACATATTGAACAAGAATGGGCCTAAAATACTGCCCGGAAGTATGCAGGTAGAAACCCATAGTTGTTCGGAGACAGTCAGCTATTTTAACAATTTGGTACCGATGTTCCAAATAAGACTGTATTACACTTAATGCTCTGCCAAGGAAACTATACCACTCAAATTTTCCAAATAATATTTCATTTCTGATAAGGACGAATACCTTGAAAAATCCCCAAATATACCAGTAAAAATTACCTTGATGGAAGTGCACTAAAATAGTCTCGTTTAGTGTTAGAAAGGCAAATTCTGTACTTAGACATCGCAGAAAGCCATATTGAAAATTAATTATTATCTTGAGTTTCGCTTTGAATTTGCGAAAACGGCTACATATGATTTTCTGGAAGGCTTTAGATCAAAAAGGTAGAGTAATAATACGTCTATATTTGTTCATGTCATATTTGTTTTCCTTTTTATGAACAGTCACCCGTGCAAGCTGCATTTTATGCGGAAAGACATATTGACTAAGACGAAGATTTAAAATATGTGTTAAAAAGGTACTAGCAGACCAGCAATATACTTAAGAGCTTTAGATTTCAAACCATCGACATGTTTGGCATCCCTGTTATTTAGGCTAGCTATTGTTGTAAACACTTCAGCCTGGCTGAAGCGGTAGGCCCCCAGGTGGAGTGCCCAACGTTGTATCCGTGCGGCGGCCATTGTGGGCGTCTGCTTGTCCGATTTCAGCAGGCCCAACAATGGCTGGTGGTCAGTCACTAAGGTAAATTCCCGAACTAGAAGGTAGTCGCGGAATTTCGTGACGCCGAATACCAGTGCCAGTGCCTCTCGCTCGAGCTGCGAATAGTTGCGCTCCGCCTGCGTTAATGTTCGCGAGCGGAACCCAATGGGCCTGTGAACGTTACCGGTCGTGTGAAACAAGACAGCTCCCACACCGTACGGAGACGCGTCACACTCAAGTTTAAGTTCCTTCGAAGGGTCGAAATGAACTAGAACCTTGGCTGTTTTAAGGCTTTGCTTGGCAAGATCAAACGCGTGCTCTTGCGGCTGTTTCCATTGCCAGCGTGCGTTCTTTTCAAGCAGTTGATACAATGGGCCAAGTGTGGTTGACATGTTCGGCAGAAACCGCGCGTAAAAAGTAATCATACCCAAGAATGAACGAAGCTCACTGACATTACAGGGGCTTGGTGCCTTCATGATAGCGTCAAGGTTTTTTTCTGTCGGATGAAGCCCATCACGATCGATCCGATGGCCTAGATAAGTTACTGCTGGGCTGCGCAAGTTGCACTTATCGAACCTTAGCTTTACACCGCGCTCTCGGAAGCGCTGTAAGACGTTTTTCAGCCTTTCGCCGCCGTCACTCGCTTTTTCGGAAATGAGCACATCGTCAAGATAAGCCTGTGCTCCTGGAAGGCCAGCCAATACCTCATCCATTTTCCTTTGGAATATTGCGGGCGCTGAGGCTATACCGAAAGGAAGTCGATTGTAGCAAAATAGCCCTTTTGGCGTATTAATGACGCAAACTTTGTTCGCGTTATCGTTTAGCGCCACTTGATTGTATGCATCCCGTAAATCCAAAGTGCTGAAATAGTCCCCATCGTGTAATCGGGCAAACATATCCTCAATGATTGGCAATGGGTATTGCTCAGTTGCACACGCTGGATTTACTGTGGCCAGATTCTTACTGCGCCGTCTTTCTTAAGCACTACGACTATGGGCGTTGCCCATTCAGAGTGTGCCTCCGGCGACAGCGCGCCCACAGAAACTAAACGGTCTAGCTCGAGTGACACTCGCTCGCGTAGCGCGTATGGAATGGGTCTGGCCTTGCAGAACTTGGGTACGGCGCCTTCCTTCATGTGCAGGCTGGCTGGAGGACCCTTGATTAGCCCCAGTTCCTCGGAGAACATGTCGTTGTAGTCATTGAATATGCTGTTCACGCTGGATTCGCTCGAGTCATTTGTTGCCGCCAAGTTCTCTACAAAACTAACCACTGGAGCACCTGCGCTGTTCAGCCGCTGGATTAAATCGCGACCGCAGAGGCTTGGTCCCGCACAGTCCAAGACTGTCAGCGCACACTCCACTGTCACCCCTTTATGACAAACCGGGAGCGCAAGCTCCCCAAGTACTGGAAGGCGTCCTGTGTAGCAAGATAAATTGAAACTGGACGGTTTCAGTTTCGGCCATTGCTCACGGTGCTTATAATATAGTTCACGCGGGATGACACAAACGGGCGACCCGGTATCAACTTCCATGCTCAGCTGCACACCGCACCAATCAAACGTTCGGCGGATCGGCGGTTCCAGACAGCTTTTTCGTTGGGATACCAAAGTCCAAATGTGGGTGGCTTCGGATTCCTTGTCGGCTGAGGCTTCCGTCCCCAAGAGGGTGTTAGTTTGGGCTGTCCTTGCCGTGCCTTGTTCTCTAGCCCCGCGACTTCGACATTTCCTTGCAAGGTGACCACGTCGTCCACAGCGGTAACAGCGAGCGTTAGACCAGGAGCAACACGCGTCATTATGTGTTGTACTACCGCACCTTGCGCATTCTTGACGTGTGGCAGCCCTCCTCTCATCCACTAGAGTTTCTTTCCGATACGCCTGTACTTTTAACACGGGTGTCGTTGCCGGTCCGATCATCTCTTTTACATCACTATCCGCAGCCTCAGCTGCAAGGGCCATTGCTTCAGCGTCTTGTAGCGTTAATTCTCGCTGTGCCAGTAGCTGCTTCTGCAGGGCACCTGACCGTATTCCACAAACAATGCGATCTCGAAGCATGCGATCCAAAGCACTGCCAAAATTGCAATTGTCAGCTATTCGGCGAATGTCTACCAGGAATTCATTAACAGGCTCGCCCTCCGCTTGACAACGACTGAAGAACTTGTAGCTTTCGGTGATTTCGTGTCTTTTGGGACTGTAGTGCTCACTCAAAACTTCGACGACTTCTTCATACGTCAATGCATTTGGCTTGCGTGGAGCCACCTTCCCTGCCAGCACTTGGATCGTATGCGTATTTAACGCAGCAACAAGCAATGCTCTTTTCTTAGTCGAGTCTTCAATCGCATTCGCTTCGAAGTATGCTTCTACTTTAATAAGGTACGGCTTCCACTTATCTTTGCCTTCATCGAAGTCGGGAAGTTGGTGAGCCATGATGACCTTGGTTTCTCGGTTCTGCGTGGGTTCCGGTTCAGCGTCGACTTTCACTGCATGGGCGATGTCCATCTTCGTCGCCACTGTAGCATAGCCATGGCGTGCTCGCAATAACGCCAGACCAGTGAAGCCTCAGCGTAGTCAGTAGAACAAAATGAACGTTTATTCAAACGTGTAGAGCGTATTTATAAGTAGCCGAGTGGCAGGAAGATAGAAAGGAGCACGTGTTAGTAGAGATAGTCCGAACCCGAAGGATCGCCAGATGAGGCGATAAAAGGTGCGCGCACTTCGAAAATGCGTTAAGTTGCAACAAACCAATTTAACTGTGCCAATATAATGTGGTAGCTTACATAGGGATACCTAATAGGAAGTGCTCATCTTCAGAGATGTGAAAATGGGTATCCACAGACGTGAGCCCCAAAGCTTACGGCAGAAAAGTGTATCAATGGATCTAAGCGCTCTGGGAAGCAAAAGTGAAAGCGGTTCTCTCAAATCCCAAATAGCACTGACCAAGGGAATTTCACTTCCGAAAGTGTAATTATTGGGCAAGGTGACAGGTGCATGGTTGAGAGAATATTTGGAGCAATGCATGGACCTCCCAATAGCTAAATACTTTCTGCAGACAGATACATCTATTAGATTGGACTGGGATGCGACGTTCTGCATAATAGTGGCTCTTTGTAGAAAACAGAGTTTGAGATTCAGCTGCGAACTGATGCAGTGATCTGGAATCGCTTTTATGGAATCACTATTTGACAAGAGGAGTAACACCTAAGCACTCAAGTGCAGCTAAATTTAGTAGAATGGATCTGTTTGGCTTTTGCGGTTTTGTACGTGCTGGTCGACTCATGAGGTGTCTCTGATATAACAATTACAGAGCAGGAAAGAACACTTTTCCTTAATGATATACCTGTGGAGGAATTTGTCTTGCCTCTTCAAAAATACAGCTCCCTGTCTTAACTGGTTCAGGTAACAGTCTAGGTGTTAGGATTCTTCCACAACGCCAGGCACCCCAACCAGAAGTACGACAGAGGAAATCCAAAATGATGACAGTTGTTTGATTCTTAAAGCACAATTTGAAGTCTTCTTAGATGAACTCCAATATATTCGCCACTCAACACGCATACCAAGCATTATCCCGCTACGTGATCTCAGTATCATCTGTGACGACAATACATAGCTAAGAGCGGGAGGAAAGCTCAATGCAGCCGGGCTGTCCTTTAATGTTAATCATCCTCTTATCCTCTCCTCGTGACGTCCTTTCAAAGAGGGAACGATCACCGCAACCAACCAGGGTCTCCAGCATGCTAGCAAGCAAGAGAAGCTCACCGAAGTGAGTCAGTCCTGGATTTTGAGAGCAAGGTAAAGGGTGCAAAAGATGTTCAAGAAATTGGTGACTTGCAACAATTTCAGCATTCAAGGTGCTGCTCAGCCAGTCGGTCCTCTGCTCTGTGAGAAGGTGACACACACGTCAGCTTTTGATTTGTAGGGGTGGGCCCTTGTGGACGAATAAAACCCAAAGCATCAAGGAAATAACCGGAAGTCTCAGATGGTTCGGTTCAAGCGTGCAGTTGCTCGTGCAATAGAGCTCGAACTTTTGACCGACATGTCCACCTCAAACTTCATGATGGCGTTCCGAAGATTTACCTCCAGAAAAGGAGTCTCTCAGGTCATCTTTCTCGACAACGCCAAAACACAGCCGCCTACTTCTCCAGATCTAAGGCGGCTGTGGACAGCAATAAGAGGGTAAGACATTCACAACTTCTCTACAAGCCACAAGATGCACTGCAAATTCAAAACTGAGGAAGCCGCTTGGTAGGGCGCATTCTGCGAAAGGATGGTTGGGTCCATGAAAATTACATTGAAGAATGTCTTGGAAGTTGAAGCTGCAACTTCGAGAAAACCACGACAATACTGACTGAAATTCAAGCTGTCATCAACCCTCCGCACTTGACCTACATCTACACTTAGGTTAGGAAATCGAAACCTCTAGCACCATTGCACTTCCTAACAGAAAAGCAAATGAGCACTCTTTTTCACAGCAGATCCATTACAGATATGGCTCACCCACATGTAGAGCTCACTCAGCGATGGCGCCACCACCAAAATATTGTCGACCAATTTTCGCGCTACTGGCACAATGTCTGCTTGAGGAGTGTACAATAAGCCCAGTTGGCTGAGTCGAATTCGTCAAGTGTAATAAAAAAGGGAACCCTCGTTGTATTCGCGAACATTACCTGGCGAGTCAGGTCTGTAAAGTTGGACAGGTGGTCGAAATTCTTTTCGGACGAGAAGTAAGACTCAGAGCCTCCATTACGCGCACGCCTAATGACACAACATTGGGGAGACCAATTCAACTGTTTTATACGTGGACTACAGGTATATATGAGCTCAACATCATTGCCGGGAACAATGAAAAAAATTCCAACTGCAGCCTCATTCTTTTGGACAACGGGTAATGCTTTTCTGCGCCAAACAATTTCAGCAAGGTGCATCCTTTTGGAAATAATGTTAGTTGTTTTGTTCAACTCAAACGAAGTAGTAGGTTCTTTTCCAACATGCGATAATTTCATAACAGGCAGAGATGCAGAGACACAGGTAGACAGACAGACCAACCCAGCTGAAAGCATGGAATGATAAGCAAAGAAAGCCTCGCTTTCACAAGTTTGAGATAAGAACAGTTGAACTAAGCACTTGCAAAATATGTACTTGCACCTACTACTGCACAGCGCAGTAGTAGGTGAAAGTAGGAAATTAGGCAAAGTGACGTGATTCTATGAATCATGCATGAAATGGAGAACAAGGTCGAGAAGGGAGATAGGGTACGTGAATCAAATAAATGCAATTTTAAATAAAGCCAATACACTATGTATGCATGCAAATATCCATATAAGTGAAGGCTAAGCTATGCGATCAAGGTTATTTCCTTTTTTTGGACACAAATCAAGCTCCAGCTATAATAAAATGAAGTCTAACATCTATCTCAGCATTCCAAATTCTCTGAACAAACGGTCGAGCGTTTGATAGCACCCGATGCGTCCTGAGCTAATATAAGACCTAATGAATCATCAGCAATATCTGCCTTGACTATGAGGAAAATCAGTACGTGTAGCGCGAAGCAAACATTAGGTCCAGTAACGTTCGCCTACGCAGCAGATGGTGCCTAAGCAAATTTGTGAAATCACACCATTACTCGAGAAATTAAGAACTCGAGCACTGCTCAAAAAGACGAGATAGGTGTAGACGTAGAACCATTAAATGGAACGTAGGCGCAAACTATGCGCGCTCACATGTTATCCGAATAAATTCTGCACTGAGGTATGCTATATACGTGAAGCGCCCTAACAGTGCCGAAGCAAAGCTCATAGTTTACTGCAGTGAAGCACTGCTTTAGTAATCATGACAAGTTTTGCTTGTCCATAGCTGGCATTCATTCGATATAGGTAACAAAAATGCTGCAGTATTTTTAGGTGTAGGTATAGGTATTTTATTTGGGATAGCAATGATTATGAGACATATCGATACTGTACAATAACAGGCTTCTCCAGCATATCCGAATAATAAATAGAAATGAATTCATTTTATGCACTTAAATATTGGGATAAAAAAATTCTCTTTTAGAATATGGAAACTGCACTTCAAGTGTTCCACACAAAAAAATTTCTCCCAGTTGCTTTATGGAACACACCTGGTGTAGAAGAAGGAAGGCATTTAAATGTGTCGCGGTTTCATCAAATAAAAACCACATTTAGGTTATTTCGCTGATACGTGGTACTGTGGAATTATGCAAGAAAATGTTTTGACGTTTCGAGAAAAATTCAGTCAATACTCCCTTCAGCAGTAGCTGTCTTAATAAAATGTGTGTGCCTTTTTACAAATTTAACGTATTCCTACGCCAATTTTGTTTGATGCAGTAAGGTTAATATGTTTTGTTTAAAATAGAACTTTCTTGATTCCCACATTTACATGCAGTTTCCTCAAGATTGTGCGCCATCTAATTCGAATATATTCGAGCCGATGAGAAATGCTGGTTTCTTCTATGTGGTTTACGTGCTCCAAAATTGCCTGTCCCAGTATACATCATGAATCCTGAATCAGCCTGCAAAAAACAACTGTTCCGTGAGAAATCACTTTAATATTGTATAGTTGCTTATTTGCGTAATAGCTATTTTCAGCTCCAACCATATCCCATTCTTGAACATCCTTTTGGTGACCATGTGCCCGTGTGACAATGACGTGTAGTGTTACGAAATGTAATAAACGCGTGTCCCACTCTTGAGTGCGTGCTCCATTCCTCACCATTGTTCAGTCGAGAAACACCACACATTTCCTGGTTTATTAACGCTGTTTGTAAATGCCCCAAAGTAAGCGCCAACTTTACCTATTGTTTGAATTTCGCCAGAGTTTGTGAACAGCATAATCAAACACTTCTCATGGCTTTACATTTGTGACTGCCTGGCCTAGACACACACATACACGCACGTCATAGGAGCCTACCGCAATGTTGACAACTTCTGAATGATTTCACTGATTCCAAGAACATTTTGTCGCATTAACTAAAGTTTGCTTTTTTTTAAATGGAGTGATATAATCGGAATTCGAGTGCTCTTTCCTCGTTAGTTAGTCTTTCCCGTAGCAGTTTTCGAGTATCTATTGCCCCCTTGAATATATCTGTCCGCTGTACACATGGCTAGAAGTCAAAATTTACTGCGAGCACCTTATCCGCTAGGGAAACCACTCATCCTTGATTACCCTCGATGCTGTTTGTGTATTCTGCCTGAGCAGCACCATAACGTGGAAAAACGAGTGAATGACAGAGAATATGAAAACCGAAATTTTTCCTCCGAAATGAAGAAAGCAGATCTGTCAATGTGGGGTGAGCGAGTCTTTAATGTTGTGGAATAAGTATTCAGAGTGTGCTGTCATTAAACATCGATGTTTTGACACTGGATTAGCAGGATAAACATAGAGATAACTTATGCCGCCAAACAAACACCAGCTCTGTAGTGTCGTTTGGAACGCTTTACATAATTTCAAATGCTGTGAAATCGAGTAGGACAAAAAACAACACAACAGGATTGTGTGTCAATTGTAGGAGTGAACTTTAAGACGCCTAATAATCACTCCACGACAAGAAAGCAGACTATATGAGCCCAACTAAAGCTCCCGGCAGAAAAACCGCAATTTCCCGCCACAAACGCCTCTTTCAGTGCAAAAAGAGGAGCAAGCCTCTGTTTATCTATGCAGATACATGCAGCATTATCTTCTGCTGATCATCTGACAAAGGCTTGACAAAATCAATGCATAGGCAATAAAAGAGCAGCTCGTCTACGCGCGCACTCCAAGGATTAGGTTGACCATTAAGAAAGTGTTGTCTCCACACTTCGCGCATCTTTTGGTGGCCGACATGTGGCATTCGACATGTAGCCGGTTTTTCAGACAAGTCGATATATTAATGAAGGAAGATGCTAGATTTAGTGCTGCGCTACATCAGTGTTCAGCAAACGACATTGTTATATCCTGAGACGTCCTGGTTAATATTAAGATGCCGCGGCTTAGGAAATCACCAGGTCGCTCAAAAATCTGCATTAGAACATCACACTCTTGAATCACGTGCCATTGACTTGATATTATGCGTCTTGAAGATGTCAGATTAGTCGACGCTTCCGTTAACACGTAACGATAAAATGAGGCTTTAGGAAACATGAAGAGAGAAGCAGCAACTTCAAAATTATGGTAAAATGTTCGTGCCATTTATGTTGACATTTTTGCATAGTCTTCAGGGAATACATCTTGGAATGTGGGCTTTTTCGTAAGCGAAAAGTGTTTGTGATTTGCTCATTCGTCACGGCTGCGCAAATTCAGTTCTGCCAGGGCCTCTGTAAAGGAGAAGTCCTACTAAGGATTCGGAAAGTATCACAAATAATGAGTTTCTTTGAAGGCAGCTGTCGTCGGATTTTTAGAATAATCTGACTGGTTGCTCAATCTATTTGAGCAGACCATTTCCTAGAAAGGTAAATATAAAGCATATCTGCTATATTAGTTATGCTCTGATCCTTCGGCTTGAAGTTTGAGAGACTAACTGGTAACTGTAACTGTAACTGTAACTAACTGGTACACAGTTAGTTACAGATTCAGTTTGAACGCGCACTAATAAACGGACGATAACACACACTTGTGGCGGCTGCGGTGTCTTAGTGTTCTGTGTATGTTTACGCTCCATCACAATCAGTCTTTCCAAAGACCGATAAACAGTCCAGTCCCACGAGACGATAGATTTGGGTTGAATTCTGCTAAAGACCTTATGTTTCTTTTCAAAACTGTATGCGATAAAGTGAGCTATTGAACTGAGGAGGCATACCCTCTGTTTAAGTACAACTATGCCCAATTAACGCCTACGTCTTAGTACGCAGACGAATTGAAGCTACTCTGGCGCAATGACATATAGACGAAGAAATATACAGCGCACCGGGAGCGCTAGCTTACAACTGGTTTATTGAGTCCACCGCAGAAAAATAGGAAATAATAGATGCCTACTTAATAGCGCATGCATACACATGCTTCATGGGAAGAAAAAGAAACTGAAACGACGTTTCTCGCTATCAAATCAGCAGATCGACGTGTCGCTAAAGCAACCAGTGCCTCTCATTCTGATGTGATAACCTTCTACACGTTTACGAGCAAGGGTATCCTTACTCCTGTCTAGAATCTTAAGCTGACGCCGCCATTGTTTACACTTGCAGGTCAGGCAATGCACAGGCAGCTGCGCATTGCCTTTTCTATAATTGGCAGTTCATGCTCCCGCACTCAGTCATTAACGCACTTCCCGGTTTCACCTATATAGAGCTTCCCGCACGACACCGATATCATATAGACGAAATTGGTAGCGCATTCAACATAGGTCAAATGTACGTTTTCTTGTAATCAAGCATTGTTTGTTCTCAAAGAATGCGTGGGAAAAGGCCTGCTAGTTTGCGCGGTTCCGAAAGAAAATGCTCCTTCCTAAAAGACTGAGAAGCTCGACTGCGAGACTCACAACTTAAGTCGGACCCCTACCGCTGGGATCCATCGTAACACCGCAAGGCTCAGTCATTTCTCCATTTCTATTTGACATAGCCATGAAGGGACTCGCAGACAAAGTACGAGACATCCCGAACGTAAACTGCGCTCTATATGCAGATGACATCACCATATGGAGCCTGGTAGTCTCCTTGCCAGACATGCAGCAGGCATTATAGTCTGCCCTGGATGACACGGAAGAGTACCTACTAGACACAGGAATGAAACTATCCTCCATGAAATCGGAACTCTTACTATTTTGCAAGTCTTGTTAAGGAGTGCGCTACCTAACTCCTCTAGGCGATTGCACTACACTTGCGATTGCACTACACACAAGAGACGGACAACAGATTCCGCGAGTCAACCACATACGCATTCTTGGGCTCCTTATCAAAGCCACCTGATGCCACGGACACACGATCAAACACTTAACCACCAAAACCGAAAGCATGATCAGACTCATCCACAGAGTGTAGTGGCGCAGGAAGGGTCTCTGCGACGATAACCTTCTGCGCATATACCGCGCGTTCCTTATGAACCACATTAATTACGTCGCCTCTGGCCACAACTGGACGAAAATAGAAAAGACGAATCTAAACTATCTCCTGCTCAAGAGCGTCAAACAAGTCTTGGGCATTCCAGAAAGAGCAAGTATAGCAAAAGTAGATCAGCTAGACATGCACAGCAACATCGACGAAGTAATGGAAGCTCAGACTATGACGAAAATACTCGGCCTATCCTCGTCCAAAGACGGTAGACTAATCCAAAGCGAAGCTAATGTCTCCCCATCTCCTTATCTCGAGCACGCGGTTACCCTACCGAGCTAAGTTAGAGAGAACTGCAGAGCCTCACTGTTTCCCAAAACCGTCCACCCACTATACAACTTGGGTAAGCGCCGCGCCCGCGCCCGCGCGATTCTCGACCGCACCGACGCGGATTGTGAAGCCACCGCATTTGTAGACGCGGCCCAATACGGCAACACATCCACTTTCACTATATCAGTCGTGGACGGCAACGGAAGGTTACGATCATCCGTATCGGTCAAATCGACCACCAGCGCTTAAGCGGAATAGATGGCCGTAGCCATCCCCATGGCAGACCACAATTTACCCGTGTCTTCACGGACTCGCGTGCTGCAATTGGGGCTTAGGAAAGTGGCAACGTATCTAAAGAGGTAGAGCATATACAACTGGCGAGCTCAAAAGAGAGCAAACGATGCCTCTCCTGGTTCACCGCTCGCATGGGGAAAGCCATTCACCTGCAAAAACCAAACCTCAATAAAACGGGCCACGAACGTGCGCGAGAACTCGCCCGCCGCGTCGGTCCTACGGCCTCCGAGGGGCTGGACATTCAGTTTTATGACCCGCTACTCACTTACCAAGAAATCACCTAACAATATCGAAAAGGCAGAATGAACTACCCGCTCCAGCAAGCCAAACTCGAACGCGCGCAGGTGGCCGCGTTTCGAATGCTAAAAACTGATTCGCATCCGTCACGAGGCCTGCTAAAGCCATTACAACTCAGCAATCCCGGCAAATTGCCCCGTGTGCCCACAAATTTATTGTCACTCACGCACATGCTATGGCAATATACCACGTTACCAAAGGCCCTCTCTCCAGTGAGCCCAAATGGCAAGAAGCCCTCAAAAGCCCGGATCTCTAACTCCAACTTAAGGCTGTCCAGAGCGCCCAAGAACTGGCGGAGCGTCACCACGTACCCGTCCCGACTAGGGCGTCGCCTACGGGTTGGGCCCGAGGAGCTCCCCGCGTGTGATCACCAACGGCTTATCCTTCCTCAGGACATCAATAGAATTTTTGACTGACTGGCTAACTGGTACACCGTACCTAATGGCGACCTTCATGTTGAAGGACATCTCCTGCACATAGGGGTCTGCTTCGGCCCTAATATTTTTTCGGGCTGAGGTGCTGGAAAACGTCTAGGGTCCTTTACCTCTTTTCAGGAGTCTCCGAGACACCTTCCAAGACCGAGCACGTATAGCCTGCAGCACTGAGCTCTGCCAATTGTTTCTCAAAAAGGTCGGAATTGATATGCCTGGATTCCAGGGATATGGCGACAATTCACATCTTAATGAGCTTAGAATGAGCAGAATCCTTGACATGAGAGCTTTTCGCATCGTTGTGCTATATGATGAACAACCTTGGACATGCTTAAAAGTGATTAAAATTCCCCAAAACCACATTGAACCATGGAATGGGGCTTCATGTCTAAATAGCGTGTCCTTGCCATGTTGTCTAAAAGGGACTAAATAGTGTTCAGTAGAACAGCTAAAACCAAGTGCACAGTTCTTTAATCTATCAAAGAAATGAACACACCTAAAACGTTTCAAGCGAAATTTCGCTCTTCAATAATAGATTTGTTAACCGCGATCAATAGAAGTCCGAAAAATGTCGCAGAGCAGTGGTGCAATGCATAACCCGATGAAAGATATCTATAGGCACAGCCACTGAGATCTGAAATGCCACCGCCCCCATTATACGTAATACACACCTGAACGGAAGCTCACATTTCTTTCTGGGGCACAGAATAAAACAAATCTTCCACATCAAATAAAAGGGCACTTCCAATCAGACCGCTGTCTTTTAGATGGGAAATGACATCTCAACTTTCTGTAAGAAAAGGGTCATCCGGTCAGTGGAAATTAAGTTGTCTTGAGAGAAACTGATTTATGTGCTGCTGCCAAACGCGCTTTTCCCTGGCAATTCCTGGGCAAGGAAGGCCGTGTTTTTGAGATTATGCCTTGAAAAACGCAATAAGCGTTTCACCCTTACAATTAATTATTGCCTTGGCCTATATATTGGCAGTTTTAATTATTTGCACGAAGCTGCAGACTTGCTAACACTTTTGCGGGGAGAAGTCCTTTGTCACCGCTTCCCGTGCCTTATCGCTATGAGCACCTGTAGAAAGCACCACACATTGTCCTCCTTTGCAGGACTGCGTAAGGGCCGAACTGCTCCTTCGGCAAAAAATATGACCAACCTTTTAGGGTCATGTATGCTCGCACGCTTGGTTCCAGCAGTTCTGTAAAGAGCATCGGATCCTGCCAGTAGGCACTATAGTCGTGGTCTTAATTGGGGGAATCTTCGGATATCCGCCGATTCAATGCCGAAAGTTCCTGGGTAGAAAGCGCAAGCTCATGATGGTATTTGGGTCCCTTCTCGAGGACCCCCAATGCCGCCCTGTGGAACCGTCACGCCATCCTATAGCACTACAACACTTACTTGACGATGTGTTCCTTTAGTACCAGGACCACTCAGAGCACCATCAAGCAACACTTCCGGGATACTTCGGTCAGGCGAGCCGTGCTGCGCTCCAAATTCCTCAAACTCGTATGAGCCAAATCAGGTTGTGTGTGGGCGTTAGAGAGCGCACGTTGAAAATTCCCACAAAATCTGACCTGGCGTCGCAACGCCGAGGGTAATATCTTACAGACTCTTTTAACGTGTCATTTAGATGGCTTGAAACCAACAAACAGTGCGCTCACCTCAGGTGGTACATGTAGATGCCACCCCCTGTATACCTTGTAGCAAGTGATCACAAGGAGGCGCTACAATCCACTGAAAGGGCCATGTGTGCAACAGGGCTTCCGCTTGCCAATAGTCCGCCTGAACTCTCGACTCCTGTGCTGAACGTGGTCAGAAGCGGAACCCGGCCGTTAACGCTAACTTGCCTGACACAGTACCCGCCACTGCCGAGACCAAAGAACCAAAAGTGGAGATTGTTCACGCTGGGACATAAACTGGAGAACTTCCCGTTTTCAAACTCGGGAGATTGGCAAACCTGGATTTCAACGTACGAGGATTACGTTTTCCTGGACGGAATCCACAGTGCCAGTGACGAGGCCCAGGTACGGACATTTTACTGTATGGGTCCGCAAGCCAGGGCCATCCTTTCGTCCTTCAGGGTGTCAACATCGGAGGCGCTCTCTTTCAATGCCGTCAAAGAAAAGTTCGATTCGCACTCCTTGCATCGAGTAAATGGCATATACGAAAGTCGTCGTTTCCACCGCCATGCTCAGCAGCCAGACAAATACGTGGATGACTTGTTTAATGCATTACGCAACCTGGCAAAGCGCTGTAGCTATAAGAGCCTGCTGGTCGAGGACCGCCTTGTTGAAGACAGATTCGTCGTAGGCGTATGAGCGTACGAGAATTGCGCCGGTGCACAAAACTTACAGCCGAAGAAGCGCTGTGCCAAGCTCGCTTACATGACGACGCAAAACAGAAGCGCTTATCCGATGCTAGATTGACTATGAGTACCGCTCTTGAGGAAGCGCTTAACATTGGCTTGGCGTGGCGAAACGACACGCCGATCCCTTCGCCATGTTGTCGCCAACAATCTGAGTACCCGGCTAGGTTATCGCGTGCTTTTTTGGGACGCCAGAATCACTCTCGAAAAGACTTCCAAGCCTGAAAATCAGTTTACCAATACTGTAGAAATCTAGGACATTGTAGCGCAAAAGAGCACGGACAAAGAGGAGAGGATACCTCAGGCCCTAACGGCAACTGCTTTATTGGGCCGACACCTGAAAACGGAGGACATAATAGATGCAGACAGTATACCGCATGCGTATCCGTTGCTCATGGCAAAAAAAAGACACCTTAGACAGGCGTTCCTCACTATGAAAAATCAGATCGATAAATAAGCACTTGGACTTTATAGAGAAGTTCATCTTCACAGCAGGGCGGAACATACAAGCAGTGCGGCTATGTCCCCGAAACTGTTAATGTTGCTTTCCCTCGTCGGCTGCATGGCAGAATGGCACTTCAGCGGAGTTTCGTCTTGCGCTAAAATCCGCACATCTGTCAATACATAGTAGTTCGCTAAAAGTTTAAAATTTATTTGCTATTTACAAAATATAATAAAACAGCATATATGGTGTACTGCACCGCTATAAACTTAGTCGCTTTCTTGCCACTGTTGATTGTCTTCATTGCTGGTCACCTAGCAACACTGCGACCCCAGTCAACAAGAATTACGCCCTGTTGTTTGTCTTGCGTTTCATATTGGACTAGTATGCCTGCTAGGGTCGTCCTGGAAACTTGCCCTCAACGAACGTCCTCTAAGATTTATACGAAGGTAACAACTGAATGACGTAGCAAGTATCAATACTTTCGAGATACATAGTGCACTACGAGCGTCAAAGCCTACGGCTGTTTTGTAATGCCATTACAACCTAGCTCACCGACGTCTTCAGTTTATTCCGTGAAAACTTGAGGCACAAGACACATGTCCAGTCATATTTTCAATATTATTCACAATGATTGGCCTTAATCAGCGCAATATTGTAGTCTTCAATCCTGTAGGAGGGAAACCAATTGTGTAGTGTTCTATTGCCGGAGGAAGGAAACGAATTTATTTTATTTATTTGTAAAATAGCTTACACGACCCCTTCAACTTGTCTTGTTTTTGAACTTGTTGTCTATGTTTCTGAATAATGCACGGCTTAACAATGTAGCCGCTCCAAGTATTTAGCAGTTTTCTTTGAATAGGTTATGCAATGGAAATATCAAATTGGTAAGGTATGTTCCAAATTGGCGTATGGTTGTCATGTATTGTTAAAAGCCCGTCAATGTTTTGAACTTAAAGTTTTGCGGTTACTTTACATTGCCTTTACAGAGAGTTACCTTTGTTATTGTTTAGAGCTTTGGGGTAGTACGTACAAATTCTACGTGTAACCTGTCGTCAGTCTTCATGAACAGGCGGTACGACTAATCTTTTCTAAACATACTGGTCCAAGTAAACATTTGTTTCAATTGCTTCGTGTTCTGCCGTTCAGTAGGGCGAATAAAGTGAATGTTGCTAAGGCAATAATACGTTTTAATTATCCGCTACCATTCACAATATGTAATTTTTCTTCACGAAACACGAGGGTAGCTACTAACAACTGTATTACCTTATCACCGTGTCACATATATGGACCGAATACGCGTGGAGTTCAACGGTGCTATAATATTGAACGCACTCCCAGCCAGTGTAAAAACTGGTGAAATTTTCGTACCATGCTTAAAAAACTTCTTTCGTGATTGCTGACAGTCTTTCTATTTGTATCCCCGGTTGTCATAACATACTTTTTGTTTATCCTACATTTTACCCGCAAAGATTCTTTATTACGGTGTGTTTAAATTGTCTAGTACAACGAGTACACTGTTGCTTTTACTTGTGTTTTCTTATTTAACCCAGAACTAGCCACGAAGGCTGTGGGTCAAAACAGTATTCTCTATTGCGGGCATGCGATGAGTCAAATGAAGAAGAAAAGAAATGTGGTCTTTAATGTAACTTTCACTCAAAATTATATCGAAAGAGAGAAACCTAAAATAGTTTCACCATTCCAACTAAAAACGAGTGAAACAAAGTTAAAACAGCAATATATTTAAGATTTCTCAGATACTTAGTTAGCGTGGCCGAATCACACCTTGTAGGGCGTGTGAGTACGCAACATAGCGGTGTCTTTTATGACAAAAATATCTTTGACTTGACGACAGTCTTGGCCAGGTAATGAAAGAACACTTTGATGCTCTTGTAGGTAGAATGGTCCAAGACTGATGTACTTAATTTTCAGTTACGTTATTTACCAGCCTTATATTTCAAAGAAAACAGAACTCAAGAATACGCATCCAACATTGAGCCAAACGTATTTGTGTCTCATTTTAGTGATTTTATGAGTGCACATTATTGGAGATGACGTATATAAATGCATGCTCATTGCGATGTTCTACAAATAAGGGGAACGTGACTTAGTTCGCATAAAACTGACACAATAATTAGGGTTTTATAATTTTTTTCATTTGAATGTTTTGGTTCCACAATATAAGAATTTGCTTGTCAGAAACAGTGGAGCCTGCTTGCTTAATTATCGCAACTACTAGATCGCTTGGAAAAGTACGCTAACCTCTCAGAAACCGTCCTGGGGCACTATAACGTAAAACTTTTCCAAACTTTCTATTCCACTTCTGCAATCAGCCCTCCACGATTGGTCAAAAACTTTTTGGACCACCCCCCTTCACCTGTCGGCCACGCGACATCAAGAAAACCGTGATGGCTTCCCATCTGATATGACGTGTACGCACTGATTGCGCATGATTTGACCGAACAAAAGAAAAATATTTATGATTCGCCCCTTTTCTCCATTAGCCCTCGGCTATTGGTCAAAAGTACTCTGGTTGCACCCACTTCACCTGGCTGTCCCGCCACCTCACAAAACGCCAAAGACTCACCGCGTCAAAGTTACGACTACGCGTTAAAGATGCATTAATATGCCGAACAAAACTGAATTTTCTTCTGAATAGCCGCAGGCTGCCGCGTTACGAAAGGAATAAAAGATAGCTGCCACCGACTGCTCAGGCACTGGCGACTCGCACCTGCCGGAGAGCATGGGTTTGATTGGGTATAATAAATCTTTCTGCGTGGCCAAGTAACGTTTTCGAGCACTTTCAGCACGTTTGCGACCTCGTTTTGCCAACTCTTCTTTGTTGAGCATCCGTTTCAGCGCCATTCGTAAGCTTCCGTTGCATGGCACCGCGATTTTCGACCCGCCACCGCAAGCTACGTAAGGGAAAGCAGACCAATCGCAGACGCTGGCGCCAGCCTCTTCGTCGGGTTATCGACTTTCAGTGCAGTGGATCGGCCCCCTCGAATCACACTCTACTTGACCGTGCTCCTCGCCTCTTGTCAGCCAATTAGATAAGGCAAGCCGCTCAGTGTAGGCAATGTTATTCGTTTTTCAAGCAAACAAAAGTGACCTCCTATGAATGAGGAGAGCGTTTGATTGGCCTGTTCGGACAACCCTACGGGTGACCACCCGATGCTTGGGTGGACGGTTACGCAAATTTGAGATCAGAAGATTGGAATAAAACATATTGGAATAGTTTTACGTTATAGGTCTCCTGCGTTTTAACCTAGTCCGGTTGTTCGAGTTTCGTGGCAAGGCATAGATTTCCTCATATATATCCTAATAAGAGTCGTCTGAGCCATCATAATTTTTGTCTGAGATCACTGAAATATTCCATGTTCATAACTTTATTTCAGTCCCACGTGGTGCATTTGCGGCTTTGGCGTTGTGCTTGACGGTGACGCTATCACGTAAAGCTATTCCAAACTTTGCTATGCAAATTCTGCAACCAGCCCTCCGCGATTCGTCAAAAACTTCTTTTTGACCACCCCCATTTCGCATGTCTGCCACGCGACGTCGCGAAAACCGCGATAGCTCCCCATCTGACACGACGTATACACGCTAATTACACACGGTTGGACAGAACGAAAGAAAAATAGTTATTTCTGAGGCGTTATAACGTAACATTATTCCAAACTTTTCTATTCCAATTCAGCAATCAGTCCTCCGTGATTGGTTAAAAACTTTTTGGACCACCCTCACTTCGCCTGTCTGTCACGCGACGTCACGAAAACCGCGATAGCTCCCCATATGATAAGACGTGTACACGCTGCTTATGCATGATTTGACCGAGCAAAAGAAAAATAGTTATTTCCGATTCGACGCCTTTTTGCCATTAGCCCTTGGCTATTGGTTAAAATTTTTCGTGTTGCACTCACTTCCCCTGCCTGTCACGCGACGTCACAAGACCGCAAATACTCATCGCGTCAAAGTGACGTGTAAGATGCATTAATATGCCGCACAAAAGTGAATTTTCTTCTGAATAGCCGCAGGCTTCCCCCTTCCGAAAGGAATAAAAGATTGCTGCCGCTGATCGCTCAGGCACTCGGTACTCGCACCTGCCGAAGAGCCTGGGTTTATTTGTGTATAATATACTGTTTGCGTGGCCGTATAACGTTTTTGAGCACTTTCGACCCATTTACGACCTCGTTCTGCCAATTCTTCTTTGCTGAGGATCCATTTTTGTGTCATTCTGAAGCTTCCGCTGCATGCCGCCGCGATTTTCGACCAGGCACTGCAAGCTAAGCAAGGGAAAGCGGACCAATCGCAGACTCCGGCAGCACCCTCTTCATCCGGTTATCAATTTTCAGTGCAGTGGCTCAGCCCCATCGCCTCCCTCTCCACTTGAGCGTGCTCCCCGAATCTTGTCAGCCAATGAGATAAGACAAGCCGCTCAGTGTAGACAATGTTATTCGTTTTTTGAAGGAAACAAAAGTAACCTCCGATGAGCGAGGTGAGCATTTGATGGGTCCGTTCACACAACCCTGCGGGTCACCGCCCGATGCTTGCGTTGGCGGCTACGCAAATTTGACATCTCGAGATTGGAACAAAAACATATTGGAATAGTTTTACGTTATAGGGCCCCTGATTCGGCACCACTTCGCCATTAGCCATGGCTTTTGGTCAAAACTTTTTGGGCTGCACCCACTTCACCGGCAAGTCGCGCGACGTCAAAAATCCACGATAACTCACCATGTCAAATAGACGTGTGCTCGTTAAAGATGCAGTAATATGCCGAACAAAACTGAATGTTCCTCTCAATAGCCGCAGGCTGCCCTGTTCCGCAGTGAAAAAAGTTGGAGGACGCTTAAGCTTCGCCTTCAAGAGTGGAACACGACAGCGTTAGTGCACCCCGTTCACACCGCCCACTCATTCGCTCGGTATGTTCTTGGGTAACACAGACATAGCTTTCATATACGATATTTCTAAGCCCACAGCCCAACTTCTTTCGAATCATTTATTCCAGGAGCCCCACGCAGACGCATGACTCCTCACCAACAGGACGGCACACATCGCAGTGGACGCTTTCCCAGCACACGCGCCACAGCGCAGCGATAACGTCAGAGGCATCCCGCATCGGACGCTCCACCTAGGAATTGCGCTGTGAGTGGAAGAGCAGCCGCGTCGCCTAAACAAGAGGGTTCCAGTGGTGCAGGCTGGAAGTTGGAAGGGGAGAGAGCGAGAAAACTTAGTAAACACAGGGGTATTGGGGCATCCTCGCCCCGGTCGCCGCACGGCCCCAATGCGCTCAAACTAGACGAAGGGGAGAAGCGAGCTAGTGGCGCGCCACCTATCGGGGCAGCGCCATACATTGCGAAGAGGGGGTCTTCTGGGTTTGCCGCAAGATGGATCTGCATGTGCGCCAAACCCAGAAGAAATGTAGCACAAACGTACTTTTCTACTCGTTTAACTGCGACTACTGTAATTTATAGGCTCATAATTACCTATACACACCGCAGTATAACTTTCTACGGCGCGTTTCTAAGGAAACATCGCATTTACTAGAGGCGCTTTTGTCCCGCCTTCAACCATCGAACTCAAGGCTGAGTGGAAGCTCCTCCGTCTCACACTCAGCAGAGCCTCGTTCGATTCCAACCCAGCCCATCTTGCAAGTGGTTTTTATTTATGAATTGCCTTCCGGGATTTTTCGATCACGGCCAATGCCGGCGACGCCGACAACACCGGCTTTTCTGCGACACGAGCTCCTTAACGCTATCGCGTTAGATTGCTGCCGCCGATCGCTTGGGCACTGACTACTTTCCCCTGCCGCAGCGCTTGGCTTTATTTGCGTACAGTAAAATTTTGCAGGACAGTGTAACGTTTTCTTAGACTTTTGCCACGTTTACGACCCCGCTCTGCCAACTCTTCTTTGCTGAGGATGCATTTTACCGGCATTTTTAACCTTAGGTTGCACGCTACGGCGATTTTCGGGCAGCCACCGCAAGCTAATTATGGAAAAGCGGACCAATCGCAGAAGCCTGCACCACCCTCGTAATCCAGTTACCGATTTTCAGTGCACTGGGTCGTCGTCATTGAATCCCTCTCTATTTGAGGTTACTCCTCGTCTCTTCTCAACCAATTAGATCAGACAAGCCGTTCAGTATAAGCATTGTTATTCGTTTTTAAAGCAAACAAAAGTGACGTCCTATAAACGAGGATAGCTTTTTATTGTTCTGTTCAGACAACCATGCGGGTCACCGCACGATGCTTGGGTCGGCGGTTACGCAAATTTGACATCAAGAGATTGGAATAAAAATATTTTGGAATAATTTTTCGTTATACGATCTCAGGACGAGGTCGTGAAATCATATCTCGGTCGCGGCAGCCGCATTTTGATAGGGACCACATTCAAAAGTGCCGGTCTGCCAAACGCCCTTTAAAGGCAAAGTGCGCGCGTTAAAGTAATCCGGTTGGCCCAAATTAGTTTGGAGCGCCCAAGTACGGCTTGTCTCAAAATCAGATTGCTAATAAAGGGAAGCTTTCTAGTTCAGTTCCGGGCACTTTTTGTACATATTTTCTGTGCAATTCACTAAGTGGCGCCGTTCCTATGCAATTTATTAGCCAAAGATTTCTTACGCTAAGATAACGCAGCAGCCGAAATGGCGTAGGAGGCACGCTAACAGCGATGTATGAGACTGAGGAAGGACCTAAGCTGGGATTAAAGGACCAGGCACGAAAGAAACGGGGTCAATGGCTAATGTGATCGCGCACCATGCATATGTAGTTGAGGCAATATTCTTACATGAAGCCACTGCTCACCCCTTTTCGAAAGCGTCCTTTTCCATGAGTCTGCTACAGCACCGCCAAGCGCAAACGCGCTCGCCCGTTCACCGCACCGCCATCGAAAGAATGGCAGTGGCAACTGTCACGCATTATTCTCACATTTGTGCGAGAGCAAAACCCATTTACTCATGGTGACATTACTGGCGCACAAAGAGACGCTCAGGCAGAGCAATTGAGGACCAGGTCGCCCAACCAAACCCCGTACTGTCGCAACATCACCACTACCACTATCCCCACCACCATAACAATACTACAAGGAAAATGAGTACATCAACTTTGATACTTATTAGGGAAAGAACAAAAAAACGCTGCATAAATAATCATTCATATGGCTTGACGGAATGGCCATCAGCACCCGTACGTTCGTCGGTATGATATGTGATCGCGCTGGGCGCGGTTGCAGCTGTGGTTATACTGCCGCGCGCAGGCTCCACATTAGCTTCTTTGGAAGCTGGTACCATCTAAGGTGCTGGTAGGCAATGTTGTCGAGCGACAACCGACGACGAAATGTTCTCTCCGTAATCATAGGATCCCTATCGGGGCCACGGAGCACTATGAAAGTAGTTCTAAGAAGCAAATGCGGAAAGAAGCAGCGGCAAGAAACACTCGCAAATTTATGACAGTATGCTTCGCAACGTAGCATATGCACGCGCAAGCTTCGCTGCCTACCACACTTTGACACCGCGTCAGCGTCCATCGCTTCATCTTGGCTTCTCCTCAGCTGGTAAAATGCCATGATGTATCACATTAAGTAAATACTCCATTTGGCAGGTTCTGACAGCCGCATTCTGACAGCGGCGGTAATAAATCCCGGTAATGAATCACACGTTGCTGATGTCATGGCCTGGAGTCCTACTGCTGCGTCTCCCAAGTCTGCTTAACACTTCACAGAAGTCAAGGCTGATCAGTGAACAACAGCAAATCTACCAACACAAAGGTTTCCAATATTCACCAGCTGCATAAGAACACACGATCAAGTACACATCAGAATAATGTGCAGCACTGTACGGGAATCCCATACCGGTTCAACATTCTAAGTGGTTCAGTATCCTATTGGTTGAATTAGTCGATCGGGATAAATATGGCCTGCAAAGCGTCTGAAAAAAAAATCATTCGCAGTCCTATCAGAAAGGGAACACGCTCAAACTAAAGAGCAGATACAGCGGCAAAAGGGCTCAAAGCACTTCAGTGACAAACTTGATGTTAGTTCAAGTCGTAAGCAACCCTCCTGTTTGCTACCTTCAAATATAGTCTCATGAAGACTATGAAACGTCAGGCTATTGTACGCATAGAGACACACCGTTGATCGCCCTGTGCGCATGCTTTGACAAGCCACATGAAAGCACCTTTTTAGCGGCCAAGCCAGCATGTTGAGAGGGTTGGCGCGTTTGATCCACAGTTACACTAGAAGAAACTGAAAATTAAAACAATTATATTATGTGTGATGCACTGCATGTAACTGTGTGTATAGTAACGCGCCTACCTGTAATTAGCTGCAAATAAGTTACTTTCTTCGTATAACATGCTCCTCTATACAACTAATATTTCGGATCACACTTCACGTCACACGCACAGGCCTCATGAGCAAATCACATGAAGAATGATTCGCTTGGTGTAGATGTCAAAGGGAGTCGAGTCTGTATTTTTTATCTTTTTTAACCACGCAATACTCCAGATTACATTTTTATTGTTTTTATTGAGTTAGTACCTTTCACCAACATATTCACATCTGTACATTGACATTCCCTGATGGAGCCGGGAAGTTTTCCAAAACTGCCTCCGGAAGACTACAATGACGGGGTGCGGAATTGCACGCGATATTCTCCAAACGGGATATTTACGTTGGCTGTCGGCTTCCTTTCCGTAAAAAACGACATAAAACATGCAAGAAGGCATATTGGAAAGAAAAGATGAATAGCTAACGGATCCGTATTATTTGAGCAGTCATTATAGTTTGTAAGATGGCAGCTGCCACATGAGCTAATTTGCTACCTGAGCAAAAGTTGTAATGAATGACTGCATCGGAATCTTCAGAAAGGTAGGTACGCTGAACGCAGCTTTGTGAGGCTTGCCTACGCAGCAGGTGAATGGATGTCGTAATGTCGTGAAGTCATAAATCTGCAAGCTACCATTCGTGGAATGTAGAATTTGCAAAGCTTTACATGGGAAGGGATAAATGCATCTGCAGGAACAGTAAAAGAGCGGAATGAAGTTGGAGATTGAGAAAGCTGCATTCTACGCTGGTAGAGAAACTACTTCACTTCGGGTACGTAATGCGCACTGTTCGAACAGTTGTCGAAGCATGGCAGAACATCCTTGCTTATAATCAGACCAGTGATCATCATCGCCTTGAATACTGAAATGTTCGGATTAATAGATTTTGTTTGGCTAGAAAATTCTAGAATGCGAGCAAGTGAAATTACGAACAATACCGAACAATACATATCTTTGTTCTAATCTTGAACAAGTTGATTTGCCAGTCCGAATGCTTTTCATGGCACTTGCAATTCCTCCTGAAGAAGTACATGTTTTCGTCTAAATGGCTCTTTCAAGCCACTGTACGCGAATATAGGTAATTGGAGGCGATGCGAAAATTGTTTCTCGTACGCAAGGCAAAAACGCACTAAGTGGTTTGTATTGCAATACGGAATAAGCTTTAATATTGCCTTTACCTGTACTTATTTAGTCTACATTGGAATGAAGTGTTCAACTTTACATACAAACGCATTATTTATTAAAAAGGAAAAAGACATGCTATAAAACAGTTATTCAGTGAAGTAAAAAAAAAGATTAATGTGAACGGTTTGCAACACGGATAGGTCGCTTCCATCATAAAGCGTTTATAGAGTACGACGATTTTCCTTACAACGATTTTCCTTAGAAAGATGCCAATGCTTTAACTGCCGCATTCTTCCGCAGATTTCTGCAAAGTTGCTGCGTCAACTCCAAAGTATTAGGCTCCTGGGAAATGCAATCCCCACCCGCAGGCTACATATTGCTGGCCCTCGTCTGTACTGTTACACAATATATTGTCGATCCTGGATCCTCATGCAAAGCGGAAATGCCACGTAAGAGTTCCCTATTTTTTGCCTCTGTGCCAAGAATGTTCTGCCGACAAGTTTTATGACACTTGGCACAGTTCAAATTACTTTTTCAGGCCAGCCAGTCCTTGTTTCACTTTTTAAAAAGTACACAACTGCACTGTAGGTGTTTAGTATACCTAATTTGTTGTTATGTGTTTTACATCCTCGTGTCGTCAACGACACCCTCCATGCTCCTCCTCCTTGTCTCTTCTTTTTCCTTCTCTCCTCCCCCCCCCGCGCAGAGTAACAAGCTAAAGAAATGAACCTAAGGCGACCTCTCTGCATTTCGCATCATTAAACTTAACCCCCTCTCGCTATGTCTCAGCTTTTCAGTTGTTGCTGACGTTTCAGCCAATTGCGTAGGCAGTGGCATGCAAATGAAAATAAAAATAAATATTGTGTTCGAGTGTATGGTCGACCAGTTGTGACTACTAAGTTGTTATGGGGCTGTACTGGTGAGGACAAGGTGACAGATTGGACTGGCTGCTGCTGCTAGCGCATTTCAGTGGGAATGAAATGCAGAAAATGCTCGTGTAGTTCAGATTACGATGCGCGTTAGAGAACTCCAGGTGGCAGAATTTATACATGATGTTTTCGCCACGGCGACTCAGACATTACCGGAGTTTGAGACGATAAAGCAGGGTATTTTATCTGCTTCTATGGTGTGAATGTTATGCCAAACAGGTCAATTGATGTAAAAAACGGTGCATAAGAAAAGTTCAGTGCCCTTTCACTCTGCGAAGACGGATGACTAGCAGAGCTGTGTATGTGGGCTCCTTAATGGTGAATTGCACCTCCACCGCGGATTGGCCCGGCAACAGACAATGTTCGAGATAGGCCCATGTATGGGAAGTGCTTAACGCCTGATTCACCTCATCCGTGCGTCGGCCCGGCATTGAACTATCTTTGGGATCGGCCCAAGTATGAGGAGTGGTTAACAGCTGTTTCACCTCCGCCGCGGATCGGCTCGGCATTGTAATATCTACGGGATCGACCCACAATACGCAGTGCGTAATGGCTACTTAACCTCCGCCGCTGGTTTTTCCGGCATTGCACTATTATCGGGAATTTATGCTACATGCGGACACGATAGTGGGGAAAGTAGCCCTTAACAGCTTCACTGTAAAAGCGCGGAAGGCTGGACTCCATTGTTAGAAATTACACTTACGCCCAGCGATACTGCAGAGAGTTGAAGGCAAAATTTTTCTTCCGCTGTAGAAGGAATGGACTTAATTCACGTTATGTAATGTGAAGTCGTCGTTTAAAATAAGATCGGTTATCTTTCAATCATCAATTCAAATCCTACACCTCGTCTTCCACTCGCAAAATCCCTCTGAGATTTAATAATGACATCAGGTAAGAAAGAAGGTATTGCTTGCTTAAAAAATATCCCTCCACAAAACATGCGTCAGCAACATAAAACAAAATAACCAATTTCGCATATTCTCACACAATTAGTACGCATTTACCTAGATTGTATGCACTCATAGAAAATATTGGCAAATTATTTAACTTTTGTAATTTTAGTGTCGTAACTCTCTCGTGGTTTCAACACCAAATTCTTGATTGGAATTCTTCGTGGAAAAGGGTGTATCTCTTTAAATGTCCAGTTGTCGCTTAGTGACAACAAAACAAGTACAGTCACTTTGCAGAGCTGGGGCATTTCAAGTTATTGTCATGCATCACAATATCTCCATATAAATAAACCGGCTGCCTGATTTCCACTGTAGGAATCCCCCAAACCATCACTTGCCCTATAGACAAAGTATTCTTCTGGAATGAATATTGGTTTGCTTTGTGGTCGCTCATTATGCCTAATCTTCTTGGAGTCCTGTGGCAGCTAGGAGCGCGAGAAAGCAGATGAATGTGTCTCTGTGCGTTCGTGTCTCGTGACTTTTCGGGTAAGCAAGGGGGTCAGTACCAACAATTTTTATTCTTTCGCTCTCGTGTAAGCGCTGTCGAAACCTGTTGGAATGTCTAGGACACTTAGCTGTTTCCGAGGTTGCTCATTTACGCGTTGCTACGGACCACGATATAGGAGGCACTCGTAAATCGTTTCTACCCTATTCTTCTCTTCCATTTCATTTATATATTTTTCTCTCTCGTGCCAGTTGACGGAAGCAGAGGCTGTGAAAGGTATATAAATAACATCAACTTACCTAGCCTGATGAGCAAAACTAATCATTCGAGGATAATTCAAGTGAGCTTTTAGACACGTAAGATGCTCTGGGCTGGTCTTCTCCGCAGTAAGGTCTCCTAGTCGCCTACAGGTTTATCCCCCTCAGGTATCTCGATTGCTCGGCTGCTATAGTTACGAGGACAAATGCTTGGTTTTTCTAAAGGACTTCGAACTTCTTACCTGATGGTAGTAAGCTTTAATTCACCTCCAGCACATTTTACCTCCAGGTTTGGAGTGACGCCTGACACCGGCTGAAATGCCGAGGGCCAGTGGGGCTAAATCCAAGTACAACCAAATTAGGAAGGCCCACTAAGCTTCAACAAAAGATACATCCTCAACAGAACAGTAATTCGCCTCCCTGCGGCCGTATTCGGCCACTAGCTCCCTCATGACACCTTTAATCAATCAATGGCCCTCAGTCCTAGCAGCTGTATAGCACCTGACGAAGGCGGATGTCACACCTGCGAGGCAGCAGAGGGTGCTAAGAATTTCTAAATCGAACACGCCGCCACTGGAAACTGAGCCTTGCAAAGTTGAACACATGGTCCCTCTCGAGTGAAGCTTGCTTAGCAGGACTATTTAAGGAACTATCAGGCATTGTGCGGGATATGTGGAATGTGGAACACTTGGTGACAGCTAGCACGTGCCCTGAGAAATGGATGTATGGTTAGCGTGAACTTTGACAACGCGTCATCTTGTAGTACTTCTTGGACAAGCTATGATATCTAATGGCACTGCCAAAAAATGTACTCGTGGCCTCTGAGACGAGCAGCATGGCGCACCGGTGCCTCTAAAGGCTAATAATTGTTCCCGCGATTGCCCTATATTCAGTGACCCGTACTCAATGACTCAAGATGGCGAAAGTTTCATTGAAGAGTTACATATGCGCAGTGCATTTATGGCACAGGTCGCTAAATCGTTGGCGTGGACTGCGTTCATGCAAAATCGACAAATGCAGAGCACGTTTGCGGTGCAGTCTGCTACTGCGTCAAGTTGTTATCCTTGAGGGACTGTTTCACGTTGATCTCGCTCAGCACCGAAGAATTTCGGGAGGCATTTTTCGCATTTGTAAGGCGGCACATTCCCAGACGCACAAACTTAGTTGCCCAAGTTGGCGTCATAGGCGCTCATTGAAGATAGGCCCACACATACTGGCACATACACAGTCACCCAAGTTGTAACGAAAAAGGTTCATTAGAAACTGGCCGCGACCGAGTGGTACATATGCATTGCTCCAAGTCGGCACCTATGAGTTTCTCCGTAGAGCGGTATCCACTCTGTCCCACATCTACAGTGACCTATGTCGGCGTGAAAGAAGTGCGTTGGAGGGTGGCACGTATGCCCACATTTCCACACATTCAGTGACCCAAATTGTTCCTAGGGTTTGTTTCGAACAATTTCAGTATACCAAACCGATGGCTACCCCACTCAAGCACGAACTACCCCGTGACCCAGGTTGAAGGTAAAAGGGTAAAAGTGAAAGAGAGATGCAAACACAGCCCCTGAAAAGTGCGTGAAGTATGCAAAGAATGCTATAAAGAACAGAAGCACACCAGTTCCACCAACATAAGATTCACGGATGCAGTCAGATAGCCAGAAAGCGACGCACACATTATCAGCGTACGGAACAAAATGTTCTGCAGTTAACCGCGAAGACAGTGTTGCGTACTGACACTGAATGTGATGAAGGCGGCTATTGCATTGGCATTGGTACAATTAGTGGTAAGAGATCAAGTCACCGTCTTCAGCGACTCACAAGCTGCTTGCAGGAGCTACCTTAAACGTAGCATCTCACAATTAAACCTTTCAATCCTACGGACGCGCTACCTATGGCAAACAGCCACTATGATCTGGACCCCCAGCTGAAAAAAATCTCTCCTGGTAATATGAAATCGCACGCCTTGGCTTGCGTGCGCGTCCAGCCAGCCTCTTAGTGAGACGATCGTGTCGGTGAAAAACTAGTACCCATCACCAAAGAACTTCACGCCAATCTGCAACACTTCAGGCATTAAAGACAGAAATTATCCCGTCCCATGCATCACTCACGCGCGAAGGGGCAGTGTTGTCGAGGCTATTATAACACATTCTGACATCGCACGCTACATCTTGCGCTGTATCCGACACAATATTTACACGTATTTACACATTACACGTTCACAGCTCTGCAACAAAACTCCAACAGTACAGAAGGCGGAAGTTCCGCTGTCTAGCCTCGACTCCAACTTCATCTGGTAAGGAGTCCGAGCCGTGCGACTACGACTGATTGGTTCCTGGACTCAAGGCTCCACTCACAACCGAGGCCTCCACACAGGAAGCATCCCAGTGCGATTTTGTGCCAATGACGTTTCTCTCTCTTCACTAACACGCCCCTCCCCCAATTTGAGCGTTAAGAATTAGGGCAGAAGTAAAATCCAGAGAGGTATTACTTAAGATTAGCACATATGCTTCATATATTCCTTGACTTTCCAATAATAATCTGCCTGCAGGTATTCGTACGGATACGAACGCCTATCCGGAACCTATCAAATCCACAAATTGCGGTATGTTCCGTCTTTAGACGAGCCGGTTCTTTCACGTACAGTAAGGTCAAGGGATGTACTCAGTCTGACGCATATTACGTTCCGGAATATATTGAATTGATCAAGTCTCGATGTTGGGCAAGGTATTGTTCAGCGGCCAGATTCGCATATGTTTGCAACCACCGGTGCCGTTGTCAGTGACTGGCCACGGTCGGTAATCCTATGTCCGTCGTCCCGATGGGCTGTAGTGAGGTTTTGCAAACAATTCTAGCCTGAGAACCTTTTTGCGAATACGGGACGAGTTTCTCCCTTTTTGATGTGCAGCTGCGATTTCAAGATTCTTACAACTTCATCCTAGGCTTCAAGTCCTTGCTTGTTGCAAATAAAAACACGTAAATAACGAGGTTCGGCGCGACAACACCATTAATTTATTCTGCGGCACGCTGTCGTGGGGGACGTCGGGATAATTCTGACCATCAGGAAATCTATAACATGTAGTGAAATCTACGTAGACGAGCGTTATTTCTTTGCATTTCGCCCTCCTCGAATAGCGAATGCTGCAGCCAGGATTGTAATATAAAGCATCGCAAGATTTCTAGCACAGTAAGCCCACTATGTTTTTTCAAGGTGACTGAGTCTATCGTCTCCAACACTCCATTGGCTCGACAAATATTCCAAGGCACCTCGTTCCTCATAGGCGCTTAACTTCTGTATCACGTTTGGCTATACATCTCTTAATGGCTCAGTGACCGTAACTTTCAGTATACCGAGTGCTTTTTTTCATTGGAACTTTTCCAGGTAATCTTGTTTTTTTTCTTAAAAGCGCCTTCAGCCTTTACCACAAACCTCTTCATAGAGCTAGGCAACTGCGCGTACAGTACATTCCACACAGGGAAAATCAGAATCTGCATTTGTACATTTCACAAAAATTTCAATAATCAACTTTTCAAGGCATTAGTGTACCTACATATTGTTTTAAACAAATTAAAGCCACTGATTTCGCACGGCACATCGATTTGGAGAGTTTATAAACATGAAATTTTCAATGAGCTCGGTAAATTTTTTCCGTAAGATTTTACAGGTTTTCAGCTATATTTTTTTACAGAACGTCTTTTTATGCGCTGTGGCTCAGAAATATCTGAAAAACCAGTGTATCTGGTCGCAAACGTTGGGGAACACTTATCGTGACACTGCTTTCATCCTCAATATCTGAAAGAGCCGTTCAAATTTGTAGATTGCAATATCTCTCGTAACATAATGACTTTCAATTTTAATTCGTTGAGGTCTGTTGACAAAACATTGAGTTTCATTGACTGTGCAGATAATGACGATATGCGAGAGTAATCCAGGTCAACTAGCAAATTCGTGGTACGTGGCAAAACTCATCATGTGAATTTAGTGAACAACAAGACCACCCCATGAAATTGCTCTGCTGCTTTTATTACTCTATGCAACACTTCTGGTGATACAAATATACCGAAAGAAACGTCTTAATGGCCAGAAGGTGGAGAGTATGGTGACAGAGCAATGCTTATATTTCGCTGCATACAGATCGTTCGCAACATCAGAAAATTTTGAATCGCTTCTCCCTAATGAAGCTATTTATACAGTGTTCCCTATGCCCAACGAATTTTCCTCTATCGTAAGGTGACTCTACCGAGCTTACTGAGCTCTGCAACTCACCTGCAGTTCCTTCACAGCATCCACATCGTCCCGAACTTCTGCCGCCACAAGCCCACGAACAGCCGTTGCGGAACTCCCTAAAACTACTAAAACTGCGTGTTCATCTGGACTGGTTGGTGCATCTTTCCAAATAACACAGCCTAACTAATGTGACACAGGACATGGAGAAAAATAACAGGGCAATGGGGTTGCTAATAACCTGAGGCAGCCCCGACTCGAAGTTTACTAATGGTTTGTCTTACCGAGAATCGTCACCTGCCTTTCCCATTTCGCTATTGGCAAGACAAATAAAAACGTCCTGGAAATCGAAAACATTTCATCACATGAATTTTGTTTGAATGCTATCAAAACTCGTGCTGGGCGCACTTTAAATTCTCATTTGGGAATTTTACTTGCAGCTGTTGGACCCCGTTTACTGCAAGCAAAAGCTCTGTTTGGTGAAATAATGCGACAGTGTAAGAAGGAAATATTCGTATACCTAAAAACTGTACCACCTCACCTGCTAGGCAAGGTAAGCGCATGGCATTTTCGAAACCACATACTTTTATTGCTCTAGGTGTTAAATATTTTGCTCGCGATCTAATCGAATGCTCAAATGAAATGATTCTGTCTTTGTGGCGAACAGGTAGTTTCAGAATTAGCACACCAAAAACTATCAGGCAGTACTTACCCGGCGTAAAAGCTAACTTCAAGCTTGAACATCTTCAATACTAGAGGCGCTATGTGTCAGTTATGTTTAGGGTGCCTCGATGTCTTCCTCGCCCGCAGCTCCGCACACAGTGGAGCCGCACTGTAATTTTGCCAAACCAAATGACACTGATTTTCTGCGTGACGGCAACGACCGACGACTTTGATCGCTGAGACAGTCCAACCGATCGCTCTTTCTTGTCACTCGCTCGGTCACTTGTAGAGGTCAAGAATTCATCACCCACCGGCCAAAAGTGATATTAGCGCCCAGCCAATAGCGCGAAGCCGGGACTGGATGCATCGACATTGGAAAAGTACTGCCGATTGTAACGAGCCAACTATCAATTTTTTATAGCTACAAGGATTATAACCAACTAAAAGACATTCAGACATATCTTAAGCTTTCTTATAAAGTAAAAGACAGCTTAAACAATAAAGCACGCTTCACTTCAGTTTCGGTGCGTATTTCCTGCACTCAATCGGGAACAGCGGGGCGACTACGGTCGAAGTCGTCGCTCGAGTGCGATGCCATCTGTAGGCGATGAGAGAACGCAACAGCCATCTCAAGCGGGTACCTTGTCGCTTTTTTGCGGAAGAACGTTGGCATGGGGTTTATAGTTAAAAGTTCATTTTCCTAGCTTCTGCATCTGTTGTCCGAGGAGCTATGCCGAAAACGTGTGACAGATGACAGTACCCAATGAAAACATGTTCTTAGTATGGAATTTCACGACAATGTGTCATTTATTGGCCCGTCAGCATAACTGTCAGGATGTTCTAAAGGAATTTTATTGCTATCGATGCATAACTATTGGTTTCCAACAAACGCAGATTCGTTGCGGAAAGCTTCCTGTAGAACAGGAATGCCTGTAATAGTAATATGGTCATTCTACATTCGATCGTCATTTCTATACGAATGCTTTAGTAAACGCGCTATTTTTCATCTGTAGAACAAAACATCGGGTGTCATGCAACCTAGTTCCCGTTCGACGGCACACAATGTAAGACACCAGCAAGCGTTCGCAAGGTCTTTCAAAACAATTTCGGGCTACATAACCATCACCGCATTACATCACTGCGTCAGGCAGCTTGTTAAATAGTGAGTCTTCACTTTATGCCCTCAATGATATTACGTGTTTAACTATCAAAATTTAATTGCGCCTTTCCATAGTATTTTTGTCTACCTAAATGCACCGTGCTGCATACAAATTGCTCATACACAGGCGCGTTGGCAAAGCGTCCCTGGGGGTGGGCAAGCGAAAGGCGGGTGCAGCACTATTTATTCATTTATTTATTGCAAGTAGCTACAGCACCCGCCTAAATAATACACAATGCACATAAGCTCGACAAAATACAGAACTGGTCAACCAAAAATCCCACAGCAATAGAAAAGTTCACGCCTCTAAAAATTCAACAGAAATGCTCTGAAAAACTCTTCAGTGTGAGAGTCAGCAATTCCCTGCGGTAGCTGATTCCACTGTGATATTGTGTGTGGAAAAAACGAATGCTTGAAGTCGCTTGTTCTACGAATGAGTTCCCTTACTTTTAAAGAGTGGTCACTTCTGTGAGATAAGAAATGAGGAGGTAAAAGGTAAGTTTCTTTATCTATTTTAACCATACCGAAATAAACTTTAAAAGGCATTTAAAATTTCATGTTTTCTCAGCGTGTGCTTAATAGTTCCCACCCCGATTTATCCTTAAGTGCACTATTACTAGAAGTAAAGTCATAGTTATTACAGACAAAACGGGCTGCGCGGTTTTGTACACGCTCGAGCATATTAGACAGAGTTTTGGTTTGCGAGTCCCAGGTCATACAGGCATACTCTAATATGGGTCTTACGTAAGAAAAATAAAGTAGCTCTTTATTTTGGAAGGAGCTAACTGGAAGTTGCGTTCAACAAAATTTAACATTTTACAGGCTTTCGCTGTAACATATTCAACGTGCTTAGCGCAAATTCAATTCGATGAGAAAAAACACCAAGGTACTTATATTCAGTTACTCGCGATAGTTGGACATTGCCTAATGCATGATGAAACAAATCTGGATTTTGTTTACCTGTAAAGGAGACGTATTGACACCTACTGGGGTTCAAAGACATTTGCCACCTATCACACCAGCGGGTTATACAGTTCAATTTGCGTGGAAAGTACTTGTGGTCAGTGACAGACCTAATGCAGTGATGAATCACACAATCATCCGCATACAGACGCACTTTGCATGTACAAACCTGAGCAATGTCATTGATGTAGACCAAAAACATACATGGCCCCAAAACAGATCCATGGGGTACTCCCTAAGTAACAGCAATATAAACAGATTGTGAACCGTTAATTGCAACACGTTGAATGTGTTCTTGTGGATGACACTTAATCCAATCAAGCAATGAAAAAGAGATACCGAGGAATGGTAGCTTATGCAACAGTAAAACATCGCCAACAGAATCAAATGCCTTTTTAAAATCTCGAAATATAGAGTCAGTCTGTACACCGAGATTGAATGAATGAAAAAGGTCGTGGCTGAATTCTAGGAGATGTGTCGAACAAGAACGACGAGACCTAAATCTATGCTGATATTCGCTAAAAAATTATTGTTTTCTAGTTGTTTTATTATGGCACTGTATACTATGTGCTCCAGTGTTTTACTACACACACACGTTAGAGGAAGACGCCGTGGTTGTCCACACCGTGTATGAAGCGGTGGGCGAGGAGTATATCGAGACACCCTAGTTACGCTTTGACATTCAAAGTACAGGTGACCGTTTTGCAATGGATTCTTGAAATTCTGTCATTCAACAGTTGTGCGCCCGCGAAGATGAAAGCACATTCTATTTTTCACAGTATTGTTTACTATTTCGAAGAAAACGATACGTAACACACGATAACAACAACAATTTACATAATCGAGGAAGTAAACTTTCCCTCGTTTATCAGTCAGAAACGAAGCTGCTTAGCTTGAGAGTTTTCCGCCCTTCCTAAGTCCAATTTCTCAAAATCAGTCGGCTCTGGCAGCGCTTGATGCGCCTGTTAACTATTAGGCTCAATACACTTGTCACAAATATTCTAATTATTTAATGAATATGGTCTTCATCCTTGGTTTTCTGTGCTTATGATTACGATGAGTGATCATGGCGGATAGATACTGAATATGACTGGCAAGGTTTCTGAATTCCATCATAATTTTAGGCAATCACAAATTTAAACAGCAAACAATTGAAGTACGTATATTGCTCTCACTCAGTTGTCCTGAAGGCGCGAATAAATTTTGTCATGCGAGTTTGGAACTGCTTTTTTTTCGTCGTGTATTCACTATTCGTAATGTATATTCCCCAAATAAAACGAATCATCTTTCTGTGACGCCATAGTGCAATGTTTTCTTTTTATTACAATAAGAATTATATGGTCACTCCAGGAACATCTTTGCAGTCAGCGTTGGCGTCGGCTTGATGTTCTGTGTAAAGTCCAAGGGCTTGTAATGTTAGGCTCTTGGCAGAATAGCGTGCATGCAAGGGTTACCTTGGTGCGAATATTACACAGAGCCGTATGCGGAAGAAATGCGATTTTTTTCTTACTGCGTTCCCATAACACTGAATCAGCTATATTTACAGCAGATGTAGGAATTAAAAATAAACGCTGTTATAGCTGGCAAAAATCAACAAGCGAGGCAAGATCACAGATATAGAGTTGCTCTGCACGTTCAACCAATTCGCCCATTAACGACGCGATAAGTCCGAGTCATAATGATCGTATAAAGGCGGGTTCAACGAGTACAATTGCATCGGCCCTGATGTCGGGGTCGTTGCCGAAGGTGCAGCCGTGGATGAACTTCACGGTACCTCGTCAACACTGGCGTCTAGGTGACGCTTCGTATTCGGGACGAGCACGATCGATGAACGGGTCCCAGCTGCGTTCTCCGGGAGACGTCAGTAGGACCGGGTGCGGGATCAGCCCTTAGGAACGGTTCGCGCACGGTCCGTAGCCGCGCTCCTCGGGAAGCGTCGGCGCAGGAACCACGCTCAGCAACGGTCAGCAGGGCTCAAATTATGCAGCAGGCCCGGGTCCTCTCGCCAGGCGGCCAGCGGCTCCATCCACCAGGCTCAGCTCGACCGTGAACCGTCGTCCGAGGACATGGTCGGAAGAGTCCGGTCCTTTGGGCTGCCTCCTGGTTCTGCCTAGACACGCTTTTCTTTTTCCGCTCCACGAACCAGCGCCGCCTCCTTGTCGCCAGTCTTCCTAGCTACCGCAGCACACGCTCTCCCGCCTCGTGCCTCCCGCTTCTTCCTTCTTCCTCTTCAGCTTTCTGCCACCTGTCTGTTATTCTCTTTTTCTGCGCTGTTCCTTGTTTCATACAGGGAATGTGTTGCAGTCATCAACAGAATGTTTCAACACGTCCGAGGTTCCGCGCATCACTTCGCAGGGCCTTAAAGACGTCGCCGTACGCTGTATGTACGAGTGAAAGCGCGCGTGGGAGCCGAAGATCATGGCTAAGCCTTTCGCGCTGAAGGCCGAAGGATGACAGGAACAAGGGAAAGTGCGCAAGGTTGTCTTCCGGCAACAAATGCGTTGTCGCGAACGCGCGTAAGAGGTACCCGGCGATTGCGTCTCCATCTTGCGCGGTTAAGAGAGGGCGGAAAGCGGAGAGGAAGCACACCGTCTTCCTTGGGCACAAGGTACCGGGCGGAGGGGAGGCGGGGGGGACATAGGGGGCGTTGAACATCGGCAGCAACACGCGGGCTTGATTTTGACACCGACCGGCTTTTGTGGCAAAGGCTAGGCGGACCGATGTCGCGTAGCTTTCCGTATGCTTTATACTTGCCTCTCAGTTCGTGTTAAAGCGATAGGCAGCACGAAGGTCACTTCCTCATGCCAGCGATTTTACAGCGACTGTCTGCGGATATCGAGTGTGAAGTGTTCATTTTGCCTGTGTGCGCTGGCACCGTGCTTGCTAATTGAGGTAGCAGTCTTATGATTCCATGTCTGTACGGCCGATAAAATCACCACCCTCACCTCGCATTGCTTTCTACTGATTTGCAATCGCAATCGATGGTTCGCCATTCGGCTGAAACTGCAAGATTTTTTTGGCTTTCACTTGCTCTTCAAATGTACGCAAAGGCTGCTACGTGAGGGTCGTCGTAGAATTCTGGCAGTCGGTTGTTTTCTTCTTTTGTCTGATGGTGAGGGTAATCGAACATTTTAATCTGAACTGCGCACTGTAGGCACAATGACTGCATGACACGGACTACTGGGCTTGAGGCGCTCCCGAAAACATTAAATATTGGCGTGTGTCTCGCAGCGTCTGTCTCACAGTTTATATTCACTTTGATTGAGGCGTTTTGACAGTTTTCAAGTGCGGTACAGTTCGCTCGTTCCCGAGCCCGTCCTGTGAAATACACAAGTTCATCGGACGCTATGTCCATTTAAAGGGTATCCAAACTGCGTTTTTGCTGAAATTATCGCTAGACTCATTACTTTGTGATGTATTGTTCTCCCTTCTATCAGCGCGCTACGTCGTTTTCTTTTGACTTGCGTTGTCCGCGGAATCCTACCTTCCCGAAGCGCACCCCTCCCCCCTCCTTTGAAAAAGCATGAACGAGAAGATGCGCCGTGGGACTAAATTTGGAAGACTGTTCCCATTCTTTACATCCCTGAAAGAGGAAGCTTCCTTTACCGTGAAGTTGTTTACCTCTAGTTGGTCGGGATATCTCATGTTCTCGTGTGAAGTAGTGCCCACAGAAAAACAAACGGTGGCTGGAAGGTTTTAAGTTTGAGTTTCAGCCTAACAGTAATATGTTCTCCCGTATATTAAAATTACAACACGATTAACGTCTGCAGGTTGTGTGTGAGCTGTACTTTGCACATTTTGTGAGGCATTTTACTTTGAGAAATTCCATTAACCAATTACACACTTGCGCCGGGCATGTATGCTGGAGTTCCGCACACTTGCTTGCCCGCATAATGAATGTCCGCACGCAATGTATCATTCCTTCATGCGTGGGTGCTGTGCTCGTTGCATCTTTGTACAGCCTGTGTTATGACTGTAATCGACATGGCGCCAGACACTGCTCAAAAAGTTACAGCCGCGTTTGACTTCGTGAACGCTGGTCACGAGCAAGCATATGGACACCGCGAATATACGCCGCGGTATGGAAGTACAAACGTAAGGAGTACGATAGCGTTGGAGGATGCTACATTAGGTTCGACGGTGCGACGCCTAGTGGGCCACCGGGACAGTGCATATGGATACACAACAAAGACGAGACACCGTGAACATGTACAGAGACCACGTGACGCCGAAGCGCAAACGGAAGTGGCGTGACCGCGGTCGCGGACGCTGCATTTCGTCTACAGCTTCGCCGCACATCCACTTCCACAAGGTGGAATGGGAGCGTATTTTTAGTGAACCCTTCTCTGGGTAGGATCCGGCAGGCCGCGTCCACATGTGGATCAACAATTTGTCTTACGTGGGTCTACTAATTCCGAATATAGTGCAGTACCGGCCCGACCCGCCTCAGAGGTAAAACAGGCGTTAAGCATTCCCCATACGTAGGCCAATCCTGAAGCTTGTGCAATGCCGGGCCGACCCATGGCGAAGGTGAAGGAGGCTTTAGGCGCTCCCTATACGTGGTCCGATCCCGAAGATAGGGTAATACCCGGCCGAGCCGCGGCTGAGGTGCAGTTCACCTGTAAGGGACCCACCTAAACTGCTTCCCTGGTCATCCCACTTGGCAGACTGGAAGGCCACTGAGCCACAATATATCATATATATATTGTGATAATTTTAGTTAGTGACCTCCTTTTCTTCGTAAAGTGTCTGATAGAAGCTCTAATCTTCGATAATGCAAATAGCAATAAAGTAAATCATCCGATGTGAACGATTTCAACTAGACACTATTGGTATTGGCTCTTCTTTAACGTTTTATGGTTGCCTGTCAAAGCCGTATGCTAAAAAGACAGCTGACGTTTTAAAGAAATTGCGCTTTGTTGGGTTTATATGAAATTTAAGTTTGCTCAAAGCGTCCAATACTTGTAGCATGTGTTTTTTTTAATTTTTGTGTACTGTGTAGGAGAAAACTAAGATATGATCAAAATTTACAATGCAGTTATAAGTGTTCATCACTCTTCAACATTTTCCGTAACCAGACGCTTGAAATATTCCAGCAATATGTTTAGCTTTTAAATTCATAAATTACTAAGGCCGTTACAAAAGCTGCATTTTTCTTTTATATTTAATAGAAAAGTAACTGATTACAGCCTTTCCGTTTTTCGATTGGAGAAAGCTAGCGCTAGCCATCTATTTAAAAAATCAGTATTTTTCCTTTGTGTGACACTTCATGATTCGATAGTCGGCCGACAGCTTATATATTCCTTCTTGCTTTGGTAGTGCCAATGAAGACGTTGATGTATTCATATTCTTGGCTGCTAGAATCCTTGCAAAGCTTTTATCCTAACCAGTTGTTGCTGTCACTCAAGACACTTGACGGCTTCTTGCAGATGATTGCTATGAATTGTGTTCTAACTGGTAGTTCACTTTGCGATTCCGATTCAGAACCCCCAACATAGCTGGGGGCTGCGCCGAGACCTAGTAGATTCATGTTCAGCCATGAAGTGAAACGGGTTTCCCATTACGGGGCACGTTTAAAATGTTCCTTGTAGTTCAAAAATCACCGCGATGCCGCCGAAAAACAGCGCGAAAAAGAGAAAGCGGCTGTAGAAACATACTTGGTGTTTACTGTTATGCGTGCCATGACAGTGCAAACACAGCAATGCACCATTTTGTCGCTTGCTGAGAAGTAGACGACGCGCTTCTTAGATCAACATGAATAAGAATCTCGCGCATTGAGAAATAGAAGACAGATAGTATGCTGGTTTGTTTACATCTATTCTATCTGGTTGTCTTCTTCCTGTTTGGTTTCATCATCATCATCATCATCATCATCATCATCATCATCATCAGGCATCAGCCTGGTTATGCCCACTACGGGGCAAAGGCCTCTCCCATACTTCCCCAACTACCCCGGTCCTGTACTAATTATGGTCATGTTGTCCCGGCAAACTTCTTAATCTCATCCGCCCACCTAACTTTCTGCCGCCCTCTGCTATGCTTCCCTTCCCTTGGGATCGATTCCGTAACTCTTAATGACCATCGGTTATATTCCCTCCTCATTACGTGTCCTGGCCATGCCCATTTCTTTTTCTTGATTTCAAGAAAAATGAAATGGGCACCCCAGCCCATTCTTATTCTTTTGATTATTTCAGTCTCATGATTCGGATCCGCAGTCACTACCTGTCATAAGTTGATGTATTCCCTTACCTCTTCCAGTGCCTCACTACCTATTGTAAACTGCTGTTCTCTTCCGAGACTGTTAAACATTACTTTAGTTTTCTGCAGATTAATTTTTAGACCTACCATTTGGCTTTGCCTCTCCAGGTCAGTGAGCATGCATTGCAGTTGGTCCCCTGAGTTACTAAGCAAGGCAATATCATCAGCGAATCGCAAGTTACTGGCATGTCGCAAATCGCAGTTTATTGGCAAGAAATTTCTGGCTGCTGAACAAGAAATTGACAACTACGACCTCGATTCTAGGAACACTAGAGGAGAGATGCTCATAGATTTCGCAGAAAGGAATAAGCTGAGAACATTTAACACCTTTTTCAGGAAGCGTGGCAACAGAAAGTGGATCTGCAAAAGCCCTAATGGTGAAACAATAAATGAAATTGATTACGTAATTTCGGCTGATCCAAGCATAGTGCAGGATGTAGAGGTGACAGATGGGGTAAAGTGTAATGATCATAGCTTAGTGAGGGCTAGTATTCCTCTCAGTTTAAAGAGAGAAAGACTGAAATTAGCCGAGAAGTAAGAAGATAACCTAGAGGCGGTAAGGGTAAAAGCAGAAAAACTCAGGCTGGAGCTTGCAAACAAATATGCAGCCTTAGAACAGAGACATGAACATGACATATAGATAATGAATGAAACCGCAACTAGGCTGGATTCAGAGGCAGCAATTGAAGTGGGAGGCAAGGCACCAAGGCAACCAGTATGCAAGCGCCCCCAAGTAATAAAGGGCCTAATAAAGAAACAACAAAGATTGAAAGTGTCCAACTCAAGAGATATGTCAACAGAAAACTCATCAAGTAAGCAGAAAATAAGTGATATCCGAACTTATAACGTGAGACAAAGTGAAGAAGCCGTAAGAAATGGACGCAGCCTCAAATGAGTGAGAAGGAAACATGGCATAGGGCAAATCAAGATGTATGCAATGAAATATAAGCAGGGTAATGTCATCAGCAATTTAGGAGTTATAGTAAAAGCAGCGGAAAAATTCGTTGCTGACATGTACAGTACCGACAGGACTCAGGATAACTCCATTCGAAACACTAATGAACAGGATACCGTAACTCCTCTGTAACAAGCGATGAGGTCAGAAAGGCATGCAAGACATGAAACGGGGAAGAGCCACAGTAGAAGATGGAATAATAGAGGACATATTGAATGATGGAGGAGGCATATTGCTTGGAAAACTGGCGGCACTCTATACGAACTGTCTGTCGATTCCAAGGGTCTCTGAAAACTGGAACAGTGCAAATATTATACTAATGCACAAAAAGGTAGAGGTTAAATAATTGAAAAATATTAGCCCATTAGCTTACGCCCGGTATTATATAAAATATTTAGCAAAATAATATCTAATAGAATAAGAGCAACACTGCACTTTAGTCAAATAGGGCAACAGGCGAGCTCCACAATGAATCACATCCATGTCATGAATCAGGTTATCGAGAAATCCGCAGAGTATAATAAGCCTCACTATATGGCTTTCATAGATTGCGAAGAGGCATTTCAATCAGTATAGATATCAGAAGTCATAGAGCCATAACGTCAATAAAGAGTACCGACAACATACATCAATATCTTGGGAAGTATGTACAGAGGTTCCACAGCTACCTCATTTCTCCACAAGAAAGTAGGAAGATACCTATAAAGATAGGGATCAGTCAAAGAGAAACAATCTCTCCAATGCTATTCACTGCTTGCTTGGAACAAATATTGAAGATAACAAACTGGGAAGTATAAGGAGTAGGATCTTGGGAAAGCTCAGGATCGACAGCGAATGCCTCAGCAACCATCGGTTTGCCGATGACATTGTTCTATTCAGCGACACTGCAGACGAGTTTCAACAAATGATTGAGGTCTTCAACAGAGACAGTGTAAGAGTGGAGTTGAGCATTAATATGAAGAAGACAAAGATAATGATGAATAACTGGACAACGATACAAGAGTTCAGGATCGCAGGTCAGCCTCTATGGTATGGTATGAAGAACTTTATTTAGGTCCTGAGGGATCAGTCTGGGACTGATGCGGGCCGCTCCCACGTCGGTACAGAGAGGCCGAGCCCCTCTGCCATCACACGGGCCCTCTGGACAGCCCTGAGTTGGGCCGCCAGCACTTCACTGTGCAGCATTCGCTGCGACCACTGTTCACCTCGAGAACCATCGCCGGCCAACGGCAAGCAGCGCCACAGCATGTGTTGTAAATCGAGCAAACCCCCACACTTACTACAATAGACTGAAACCCCGCAGTCCGGATTAATTTTATTCATGATGACCGGGTTAGGGTACGTCCGTGTCTGCAGAAGCCTTAATGTAACCGCCTGCGGCATACTTAATTTAGGATGTGGCAACGGGAATACCCTGCGCCCTAAGTAATAGTGCTTGGTGATTTCGTTGTAGGTTAACAGTTGGTCCCTGTACTCAGGAGCGGGAGATCCAGCCCCTTCAGGGAGTACACGGCACACTAATCCTCGTGCCTCCCTGTGCGCCACCTCGTTGAGGTTACGCGGGGCTCCCTCCACTGTCCCCATGTGCGCCGGGAACCAAGTAACGGTATGCGAAGTGATATCCCTACCCTGCAGCAGTCTGTTAGCCGGTTCCGCAACAAGTCCTCTCGAGAAGGCTGTAATCGCAGATCGCGAGTCGCTAAACACCAAAACTCTTCTAGAATCAATTAGTGCTAGAGCAATAGCCACCTGTTCAGCAACCCCCGGGTCGTTGGTATAAATGGAAGCAGCATTTCTAACGCTCCCTTTGCCATCTACTACCACCACCGAATAAGCATTTTTACCATTAATCCATGCGGCGTCAACAAACGCAGACTCCTCCTCCTGATCCTTTGCCTCTCGCAACAAAGCCCTAGCTCTCGCGACCCGCCTCCCTACATTGTGCACGGGGTGCAGAGTCCGCGGAAATGGACGAACCATGATATTTGCCCTAAGGTTCACGTTCAACTCGTGTAGGGGCGCCCTATCGTGCGACACAGCCACCGATTCTTCAATTGACTGTAATATATACCTACCCGCTGGTGTACCTAGCAACCGCTCCCTCTGTACGGTACGTTGAGCCTCAGCAATTTCATCTAAAGTATTATGCAAACCCAGCCGTAACAACATATCGTTTGACGTAGTCATACGCAGACCAAGCGCAGCCTTGATGGCTTTTCTGATTAATGCTTCCAATTTATTTTTCTCCCCCCTATTCCAATTTAGCATAGCTGCCACATACGAGAAATGACACATAATAAATGCGTGAACAAAGCGCATCGCACCTTCTTCTCCTAAACCCCTATGCCTATTAGAGATCCTTCTTATAAGTCTTATGACCTCCTCCGTTTTCTTGGTAATACGCTGAATGGTTCTAATGTTCGATCCGTTCGCTTCAAGTACAAAACCCAGGACCCTGATTGCTTCAACTTTGGGTATCACCGACCCTTCCCTAGTATGAATTCTAATTCAAGGCTCAACTTCCGGTACCCAACCCCTCGGCCTACGACCTAGCTTCTTAGATTTGAAGATCAACAACTCCGACTTTTTAGTGGAGCACTTGAGCCCCATGAGACCCAGGTACTCCTCCGTAAGCGTTACCACCTGCTGCAGCCTAGCCTCAAGCTCTCCATCACTACCACCGACACTCCATATAGTAATGTCATCTGCGTAGATAGAATAGCCAATATCCTGGACAGTGTCCAGTCCATTAGCCAACTTCGACATCGCCAGATTGAATAACATAGGCGAGAGTACGGATCCCTGCGGAGTACCACAGCAACCCAATTTAACGACTTCCGATTTTATCTCCCCAAACCTGAGACATGTCTTTCTGTCCGTAAGGAAAGCCTTGACAAAATTGAAAAGCCGCTGCCCCATATTCAAGTTCGATAGCACCCGTAGAATGAAAGAATGTCGGATTTTATCGAAACCTTTTTCCATATCAAGTCCAATTAGTGCCTTAGTATCCTTTGTTCGCCGGTCAAGGATCTGATGCTTAATCCTGATCATAGCATCCTGAGTCGAGAGGCCGGGCCGAAATCCTATCATCGAATGCGGAAAGACCCCATTGCCCTCAACATAACGCGTTAGCCTATTTAAAATGGCATGCTCAGCGACTTTTCCCAAACACGACGTTAGGGAAATGGGTCTGAGATTTTCAAGCCCTATGGCCTTGCCCGGTTTGGGTATCAGAACAGTAGTTGCCAGTTTCCACTCTTCTGGGAAAGAGCCTTCCTTCCATAGGCAATTGATCTGCCGCGTAAGGAACTCAATTGACCCATCGTCTAAATTCCGTAGCATTTTATTCGTAATGCCATCCGGCCCTGATGCCAATCGACCATTAAGATTCTGCAGCGCCATCCTGATATCACTTTCAGTAAATTCCGCGTCCATAGCTGCATTTTCGTCTCCACTATATTCCAAAACCACATCAGGTGTATCGTGCCAGGTCTCCAAAGGAAGGTATCTCTGAGCCAAATCCTTTAGCAACTCCTGCTCCGTGGAGTCCCGACACGCCTGATGGACCAGCTTACCTATCACAGTCCTCTGATTAGACTTAGTGTTTGTCTCATCTAGTAAATGTCTGAGCAAACTCCATGCGCCTCCCCTCTTAATGCGACCATCAATAGAATTGCACACTTCATCCCATTGCTGCTTGCACAGTACCCGACAATGGTCTTCAATTTCCTGATTAACCACTGCTATACGCTTTCTAAGCCTTCTATTTAATCTCTGACCCTTCCATCTCGCTAACATCGACTGCTTTGCTTCCAACAAATGTGCCAGGCGACTATCCATGTGTTCCGTGTCAATATCGGTCTGAACCTCTTTAGTGGACGCCTCAACGTCACTTTTAAGCTGACTAGTCCACTGTTCCAAGGTCAACTCATTTCCTTCGTCATCGATTCTCTGCGCTCTTCTTTTCCTAAATGCATCCCAGTCAACCATCCTGAATGTGCGCTCCTTTTTATTAGCCACTGCCAAAGTAATCATAAGTATGTAATGATCGCTACCAAAATCTTTATTTGAATTGGACCGGGACGAATCCACCACCCCCCGAACAAAAGTGAGATCAGGTGTCGAATCTCTACATGTCGACGTGCCACATCTGGTGGGATACGAGGGGTCTGTAATCAGAGGTAAATTCAAGTCTAGTGCCTGCTGCCATAGTCTCTCCCCCTTAATAGTGCTATAAACATACTTCCACACATGATATGGTGCATTGAAGTCCCCTCCAATAAGCAACGGTGCATCCTTAGCCAGATTGGTTGCCTTGGTCAAGAGAGATTTGAAACTCTGCTTCGTGTCCCGGGGGCTACTGTACAGGTTAAGCAGGTAAATGCTCCTCTGACATGACCTTTGCCGACCAAAGATTACTTCCACCATAATATATTCAATCTTGCAATCTGCCATGTGAAGATCATGTCTAATATACGCCAACCTCCTATTAATGAGAGTAGCGAGTCCTCTGCCCTGTTCATTATCCTTAACTTCCGCTTTGAAATTCGTTAAGGTCACGTTAGACGTCAGTGTTTCCTGTAACATAACTTGAGGCTTGACACCATGCGTTCTAACAAACTGCTGCAGAGACGCCTTCTTATGATTGAACCCCCTACAATTCCACTGCCAAATACTAAATGAACTATTTAATAGAGCCATCTTGACCACGGAAATTTGGTGAACTAGTTTTGAGCTCAAGTCCACTCGGCGATTTACCCTGCTGGGCTAGCGGCCGAGTGCACTCCCGCTCCATTACAGGGACCACTGTCTCGTTTAGATATATTTCAATTTTGCCTAATCTCTGATCCGTGATATTTTCCCGTTCTTCTATCCGCTCCAGTCTACTAATGATCTGATTTACACTTTCTTGCAATGTCGCCATCATTGCTTTAAGCTCGGAACCGACTTTACCCTGAATCCGTACGGTCGAGGATAAGGCCCTCTTTTTCGGAGCAGGCGTCTCTTCGTCCGCCATGTTCTGTTCTGCGACCTCCACAGACCTTGGTACCTCAACCGAGTCATCATGTTTCCCAGTCTGTCTTAAGCTATCGTTGTTACCGGAAGGTAAGCCGTTCCTAAGTTCAGCTATCTCTTTGATATGCCCGTCAATGGCTGCTTTTAAACTACGATTCTCTCTCTCCAATTGCGCAATCCTATCCCTATCCTTATTACCATCCACATGCTCCTGGCGCTGCTCGGGCGCTCGGCCGGCGCTGATGCCACCCTTGACCTTGTCAGCCCAGGTGGTCTGGCTCCCAGCTGCGCCGCCGCCGCCACCAGCTGCAGGAAAGCGCACCCGCGCCTCCATAGAAACGGATCGGCTCCTGGTCGTACGAGTCCCAGAAGATGGCCGCTGCCTCGACCTGGAGCGGCTCCTAGAGCGCGAGCGTCCCTTAGAGCGTTGGCGGGCGCTCACCAGCTGCACCATCTAGGCTGCCTCTTGTTCCGCCGTTAGCTCCGCCCTGGCTCTCTCCTGTCGTCGAACACGCACGACGTAGGGAAGCTGGTATCGTTGTCTGCATTGTTTATCCGCGGTCAGGTGTCGTCCGCCACAAAGCTTGCAACAAGGCACACAGTTGTGATCCTCTTCAGGGTTCCGAGCCCCGCATCCTCGGCATTCAAAACAATCGGGGGCTGGGCAGACGTCCGCCTGATGTCCAAGCTTGCCACACACATAACATACATCCAACTGCTTTCGATACAGGAAGCACCGTACCAGAGTTGGCCCATATCTGACGAAATTGGGCACCTTTAACCCATCGAAAACAATGATGACTGATCCTGTGTTTTTGATGCGTTTGGCCGCCATAGCCAGCGGATTGCGATCGTTAACAATGTTCCGCTCAAGTGTCGCGGGGCCATCCATAATGTCTACATTGCGAATGACCCCCTTACACGTAGTGTGTGGGGCCGTCTCGTACGCACTGACTTCAAAATCCTTGTCTGCCAATCTGATTGACCTGAATCTCACATATCGTTCAGCGTTGCTCCTTTCTGGCGTACTAGCCACCAAGATATTTTCCATAAAGTTCGGGCAAATAACATCTTCCCGAATCTGTTCAATACCGAGGCCTGCCGCCTCTACGATTGCCTTGCCCACCGCTGTAGAGCTAACTTTCTCCAAATTCAGTCCACCCCGTGGGCGAATGACTATTTTGATGTGTTCTTGTGGCATCGGTGGCATGCGCGACGCCTTCACAATGCGATTCTTGATTGCCGAGCCTCCGCGCCGTTCACCTGCGCCCCGTCGTTCAGGCATCTCACTTGGCGAACCGCCATCACCTAATCCATGCCTCGTCGTAATTCTAGATTTTCGGTTGGACACTGTCCGTCATCTCAGGTCTTCAGTAAAGTCCTCCGCCGGGAGCACTTCCCCTTCAACGTGCATTGCTGCCATGCCGCGCTAGGTCTACCAGACGCTAGCTCTCGGCCAGCGTGGCGTGAGCACAAAAGTTCCAATGAAGTCCAAAAAAGGGGTGGCCCACCTCAAAATCAGGTATCCGCTGAATCTTCTCTTCTTCACGGATCCGATGATATCAAATTTACACCACTAGGTGACCAAAAAAGGCTAGGAAGCTTCGAAAAAGACGGACCCATAAAAGCCCACAAGCCTCCTTCGAACTTCGTCGTCGTCCTGTCGTCAGCCTCTAGAGTCTGTGATGTTTACCTAGGTCAATTAATCACAGGGAACCCTGACCATGAGAACGAAATTCATAGAAGAATAAAAATGGGTTGGATCGCCTACGGCAGACAATTCCAGCTCCTGACGGGAAGCTTACTATTATGATTGAAGAGGAAGGTAAATAATGAGTGCATCTTACCGCTGCTGACATATGGAGCAGAGACTTTGGGGACTGACAAAGACGCTTGAGAACAAGTTTAGGACCGCGCAAAGAGCGATTCAACAAAGAATGCTAGGCATTCTTTCATCGTCAACGCACATTGCATTCATATGCGCCAATGCTTCGATATCATTAGGGTACCATAAGAGGCAAGTTGCATAATTCTACTAAAGACAATTGTAAACAAGCTCATCTAACATTTGTTCCACTTCAGCTTGTATAGACATCATCCGTCTGGTCTCCCTATCAGAAATACTTGATCAACAATCTTGAATCTATTCAGTATATCGATGCGCCTTTTATTTCACATTGTTATGTCTATAGCAAAACAACACAAATTAGACTGAACCTCTCATTAAAGCCCGTTCACGATCGTCATGATATCGCCCTGCTGTCATTAGTTCATCAATTTGTCCAATTTACAGCGCCATCAGTTCTGCCTCTTGAAGCTGCTCGCTACAGGCCACACCGGCTATACAATCAGTTCAATTTTATGGGCATCTACGGATAGACTAACACATTTACCTACTCCGCTCTTTCAAGAATCATTCGCCTTTGTAACAGTATTCCTATCACCATTGCTTATGAGAGTGGCCAAAACAATTTACGGCATCTTCTAACAACGCATGTTTCAAACTCTACAGTACCTAACGCGTTATGTTTTCTTTAGTTTCCTATTATTATTGTGTTACTATCCTTTAAAAACTGTTTTGTTATAGTCAACTATATCCAGCTCCCTTTGTAATTCTATTGATTATATTTTAGTTTGTGAAAGTGTATTGTTCACTAACCGCTCGCGTTAAAGACTATCCGGTTGGTCCTTCGTACAATTTTAACACCACATTACTGTATGTTAGCGCATTTCTTGCACATTAGAATACCATACGCTGTCACATATGGTATTCTAATCATTGTATAATCTTTGAATGTACTCTCCCCCCTTACCCAAGGCCTCTAGCGGCCTGTAAGACACCTCTAAAAATAAATATAATAAAGAAATAATTAATTAAATAGTACCGTTAGTAGAAGGAAAGCAGTTTGGATCAGAGATCAAACAGGTATAGCTGATATTGTAATTGACATTAGGAGAAAAAAGAGGCGATGCGCAGGTAATATAACGCGCAGGTTAGATAGCCGTTGGGCAATTAGCAAAAAAGAAATGGTCCCAAGACAAGGGAAGAGCAGTAGAGGGCGGCAAAAGGCTAGGTGGTGCGATGAAATGAGGAAATTCGCGGGTGCTAGTTGGTATGGGTTGGCGCAGGACAGGAAGAATTGTAGATTGCAGGGAGAGGCCTTCCTCTTGCAGTGCACATAAAATAGGATTATTATTATTATTATTATTATTATTATTATTATTATTATTATTATTATTATTATTATTATTATTATTATTATTATTATTATTATTATTATTATTATTATTTCTTTTCACTACATCTTAGTGGATGACAGCAAACTCCCTAATGTATACCAAAAGTTGGAGCAGCGACGCTGTGTACTAATTTGTCAACTGCGTACCCCTCTTTATGTATACCCTCCTTTGTTTCTGCTTTAGCGCAGAATCTACGAAAAAGCACTAACGGACAAGAACGTCAAAGGCACTAACTTCCGGCTAACGTTTAATGCCAGATGTCCAGAATATATAGGGAAAAACCGGCAAAAAGAAACAAAAAGACAAGAAGGAACACAACTATTCACTTGATCGTACTAACATGTGTGCTTTACAAAACAGGATATCTTGCAGTTGGCGCTTCTCCTGTTTTTGCACCTGTTGACATTGTTGTAGTTTATGCGCTGAAACAAAAAGTATGGATTACAACTAGCCTGAACCGATGGTTTGCTCTAATATCATCGCTAGAGGAGCTGTAGTGTATATCGAACTACACACACTAGAAACTATGAGGGAAATATATAACTGAACATAGAACCACGGGGAAGTAGATTTACTTCGATGGTTTTGGTTACAGTTTGAAAAGATTGCTACTGTGTAACAAATGAACTGTAATCAACATTCCGTCTCACGAAACCCTGAATTTAGGCATCAAGTATTGCCACTAGACACTCCAGTTTTAATAATCGATGAGGTATTCTTTTTCAAAGGCTGGCTAAATAGATATCGCTTATGCTAGATACACCTAATATTGACGTACTTATAGATCAACGACATAACCATCTCATTGATTTTAATTTTTTGCTCAGATTATACCCATTTCGTGTGGTGTCTACCATGAATGCAAGCGGATACATCAGGGCAACGAGCTTGAACCGGTAACAAAAAAATTTTGATCCTTCCTTTTCAATAATGCCCATTTCAAAGCATTTTTTCATCAGAACGATTTGACGTTTCATGTTGGAAACTTCCAGCGTGAAAAACTAGCCTTGTGAAAGCCTGATGCATTTTGAGAATAAACATGCCATTTCATAGTGTACATTCTGCATTTAGCTTTCGCACTTGTGTTTTGACAACATTATTTCCTATTTGCCTCATTTTCACAGTTGTATTCAGTTCAATAAAATACATTGTCATTCACAAGTTCATATTTCATACAAAGTAACATTTGCAGTAAGGTAAAAACGATGCGAGCTGAAATTTACGCATTGCGCGCTGATCCAAAATATGCCTAAGTAGCACTGCTTCACAATAAAACTGAACATTTAGACATTATTAAGTGCAGTTTAGTGATAAGGCACCACGCGGTACTTTATCTGTGCGTTTGAAATGATGATAGGCGCTAATGAAAGCCTGAGGCAGGTTATTGCATTGTCAGAGTTAAAAATAGTCCCCCCTCCCCTCACCTTAGAATTGGGTGCATACTTGTCTTTATACATCTGGCACTAGTTGTCATGCTCACCAGAAGTTCTTGATATCGTCTTCCATATTTTTTTCATGTGGATCGACTTTTATTTTCAAATGAGTGCCCCAGACTCCATGGTGCCCTCCTGATTCCGGACTCTCATTATGCAGCTATGAAAGCTGACGCACCAAGCAACCTGGCATGCAGAAATTACCGTTGCTGTAAACCATGTTTTCGCTGCCGTCCTACATCCTATAAACGTGTGCATGATCAGAGGCGCGCGCTTCTTTGATGTGGAAACTGGAGAGACTATGCGAGTCCGAAAGGTTGTCGCCCATGAGCAGCGCCTACATAGAAAGTAAACTACAGTAATTGACGTATGCAGTACGCCATTCTGACCTTCGGCTGAGCTATTCATAAAAGGTGAACGCTTGGTCGCAAGCAAAACGAAAGCGAGGCCCTCTATCCAATTTTAGAAGGTCCGGAGCAGCATCACACCAGCTAGTGCCTCTTGTGAATTTTGTAAATTCAGCCCTAAAACAATAAAGAAGTATGGATTACGAACTACCCCGAAGGAACACTTTGCGTTCTTTCTCTGTTGTCAAATAGTATTCTTGAGCATTTCAGAATTATTAATATTAATATAAAATCAATTTCAGTTGCCTTCCTTGTCGTTGATAAAACGTAGGTGTAATACCGTGTTGTTAAGCGTCCGTGCATAGTTTTAAAGGCTTCTTGAATACATAAAGCACAAACATGGTAACCGACAATATAGGGTCAATATTGTGGCGGTCCGGCTTCCTGCAGACGTAACTCAACACAATGAATACGTATTTCTACGTCAGCATAGCAAATCACAAGATCTTTACAGTGTGATCATTAATGAGCACGCTGAGGTAACTAGCGAGCTTGAGAAAAACGCGGATTCAGCGAACGCCTCGAAGGGCTATCAGAGCTTCGCCATCTTTTTTTGGCTCAGAAATTGGAATTAAAAGCACGGATACGCATCGCACCTTTCTCGTTGAGGGCCTTTTCTCTCAGTTGATGCTTCTCAATGTTGAGCCGAAGCAGCTCCCATGAGGTCGCTGATTCCTGAAGCAGCACTGAGTCTGCCATCAAGCTATTAGCTTTTGCTGTCAGCGGCCCATACGTTATTTTTACGAACGTTACGTTGATTGCTTAAATGATATTGCACGACAAAAAACCATCCCCATGATCCCCATAGCCGGCTACGACCACTTTATATGCGTAATAAATGCATGTATTTAATTAAAATTGTCCATCTTGACCGTCCTCTTTAATTATTTCTCTCCCTCTTGTATATTCCATCTTCTTGTCCACCGGCACATTACAGTGTATAACTAAATGTACGGTTAATAAAATTTTTTTGTTAGCTGAAGAGCAATTGCGACTATTGTGATGCTAAGGCGCGCACTTACAGCGAGTTTTCTTGGCCCACAGGTGGTCAACTGTTGCATATCAGCATTCAAAAACAAGGTAGGTAAGACCACATCAGTTGTTTATATTCTTATCAAACTTATCACATCCTTTTATAGATTCGTTCGAGGTCGGTTTATGAAATTGACTTTTAACGATTCATGAGCCGTAGATTTTTGTAGCGCTTTGTAGGACTGACACAATGACAGCGGAACACAGGTATCAAACACTAATGACTGCGGAAATTGTTTATATTTTATAAGTAGCGGTGAGGATGATACAACAACCGCCCGCCCGCACGCTTCAGCGTCTCCTGAAATGTCTTCAAGGCTAAAAAGATGTGTCCGCCAATAATATCGCTAAAATATCGGTTAAAATACCAACCACAGCTCTGTTCTGGGTGGCACTCCAGGCGGCGAAGTAAGTGCGAATGACCATCACAGAAAGCTGTACATTTATTGTGATGATGCTGAGACAACTGATATTTTGCCGGCAGCAATGCTATGCGGCTGAGTAACTTTCCTTTTAGAGCGCATCTCTGAGGCCTCCGTTCCTGCGTTGAGCGTTGCAGCCAGCACAGAGAACGATGAAACAGCAAACTTGGATAGCAGCGCAGGATGAAAGACAGCGATAGGGACGAGAACCTAAGGAGGAAAGGGGAAGAGGAGCGTGCAGTCGAACCATGAATCCGAAGGCGGAGGAGGGTATGGGGAAAGCGTGAGGGAAAAAAACGTAGCGCTGCGCAAGACGGGCTCTGTCGCGACGAGCGCTACGAAATGGCGCTCGAGTAGCGCGCCGTCGTCTGTTCAACCATGGTATGCCGCGAGTGCGTTCACCGATACCTTATATGGAAACGAAGCGCTGCTAGAGCGGAGGACTGTCTGTGGCGGATGCTGTGTATTGTGGCCACGCGTCACTCACGCGTGGCCCCTCGCGATCTCCCGATTAGCGAAGCAGTGTCCCCACGCTTCGCTCCGCTTTCTGCGTGCTGCACGAGACAGATTGTCCGCGCCATTCAATATACCGCGAAATGAAATCACGTATAGAGCTGTGCTCAAATTTTGCTTTCTGGAGTATTGTATTCTCCAGTGAATTTTTTTAGCTTTCGTATCTACAATAAATTTTGTATTTATTATGTATTTCTGTCTACGTTTTATTGCATGTGAAGTGGCATACCGTTTGGTTAGTATTTAATTATATGTGCAATTGAACGCCCTATAGCCCATCCGTTAATTGTGAGGCACCCCGTTCGGCAGAACATTAAGCAGATAAAAATGATATACCAACTTCCAAAACATGTGACGTTATTGCTTAGTTTATAACTGTATTACAAATAGCTTATCGGAATATACTCACACATTACATGGCAGTGTTAGGTAAACAGTATGTTGACTATTTCAGATGTACAAATATATATATTCAGCTTAATTTTGAGACCATTTTTATTGCTGATTTTTTTCTTCGTAGGCATGTTAGTCAGGGTTTGTTAAGCCAGAACCAAATCAAATTTTCGCCATGGTTCCTAGATGTTGAGTTATTTTAATTCCAACAACAGTTGTCAAAATCATTGAAGTCGATGTCAACAAAAAGTATCGATTCGTTCCTTTGTTTCGAAATAGGAGCTCACGTGTGAAAGCTTCCTCAATACGGAAGCCATAGATTAGAATGACAGAAGTCGTCGCAGTGTTGGTGATTCTGAGAAAAGTTTCTTTGCTGCAACTTCTGCATTCTCTGCGACAAAATGAGCCACTTAGAAGATGTATTGAGATGTCTTGTGTATTTCTTCCCACAGAGCATGCCATTGTACACCAAGTTGAACTTGTCAGACGCCTACGGAAACGGTGCAGAAGGGGGCTTGGTAAGTGTTTGAAGCAATTCCGAAACGCTCTGCTACCGGCACCTAGCGGTACTTGACAGCTAAACATCATCTGAACGCTGATTTTCGATACTAACTCCACGCCAGGCCAGCGCTCTTTAATTCTGCTCGTACGTGTTCTTCCATAGCTCCGGATTTTCGTCCAGTTTGTTGTGTTTGTGCCGCTGCTGGAACCCTCTTGTTTGGTAACCACATTGGTGCTTCGTAACTGCTACTGGCGCATATTTAGTTAGTTCATCGCCTTCTACCACCTCCTGCGGCCGCACCATCCAGTCTTTTTGTGCTGCTTCCGCCCGGTGTGTTGCAATCCGCTATGTCGAGGGAGCGCAGCATTACCGATGCAACTGCCATCGTTACCAGGACCGTCTCCTTCTCGCGTGAGAAGGAAACATGCGAAAAGGGTACCCTGACGATGGATACCACCAACATGGAGCACAGCAGCCCTGCAGTCGCAGAGCACACCTCGGCCAAGAGAACAACGGAAGCTACTGGCTTTCAGTTGGATGTAAATGTAGCTTCAACGGCGCCAATAAGACCTCGCTCTCCAGAAGACCTGCACGCACGACCGACACATGCGTCTTCAGTGTCTCGAGCGACAACATAGTATAAAGCGGTTGACAAGCCTCGTTGTAAATATGACGTATCCTCTCTGCCCAAGCGTATCATTCAAGCGGCTCTGAACGCCTGCCTCGAGATTTCCAGATTTCGTCCCCCCCCCCCAAAGATTTCGCTCTACACAAACCTACATGTACGGGCTCAGCATGGGTGTCACCTCTGGCGCTAGTTTATAGGCTCTAAGAACTGAAACAGATACAGTCTTAGAAGAATGTGTCCTTCTAGTACCGGCGCACCTCGCGAATGGTAGTGAATTAAGGCAATATCTAGTTAATGTCGTTGTTCACGACGAAGGGCCTGAAATGCTCCTGCAGGAACTGTCGTGTTCCAGGCACAAGGTCCCGACTGCTCGCTGCATGGGCGCGATCGTGCGTTCCTAAAAACGCTTGAAGGTCCCAATTCCGCATCTGAACGTCTCCTATATTACGGCTGCGTACTGCCCGCGCCTCCGGTCAAGCCTTCCATTGTGTACTGCTACTCTCGCTACGAAGAGGGACACATGACGTCATCCTGCCCCTACCCAACCAAGGAGGACACCATGAGCCTCAAACATCATCATCGTTTTGATGCGGTCTGTGCTAAACAAACAATCATGACATCCCATCCACGACGTGCCACACCAAATTGAAGGTCACTAAGAAAGCTCGGCCAGCCACCAGCCCCTCAAGATCCGCCGATGAAGCAAGTCCGTGTGTACAACCGTTAGGTCATTCTGGTTATAGTAGAAGAGGAGGCTAGCCAGGTGACAGCAGCAAGTACCTATATATATAACAAAGCTGTTAGGTCGTCCATTTCACGATCACAAGGGGCGTCACAATCGATGGAAGGCACGCCGCTACCCTTGGCGAAGGAAAAGTTCGAGATCGACGCTTGCCGGACCTCCCTTGAAAAGGAAATGCAGTGTCCCAAGGAACTTCGCACAGTGCTCCAGCTTCGTCGTGACGGAACGCGGTCATGTCATTTTTCGTCGACCAGCGTTCCTTCTCTTGTGGCTTACCAGGCATCTACGTGGAAATTGCTTTGAAACAATAAATTCTTGCCTTTCATTGTGCAACAACTCCAGCAACTCGCCTCGGTTCTAATTTCTAACCTCAACCTCTGATGGTTGCTACATCTTCAAGTGCATCAGAAGGCATTTTACAGTGGAACTATCGCGACATGACTTAGAAGTTCGGAGAGCTGCGCCAGCTTCTAAAATATCGGAAGCTGCTTGTTTGGGCTCTAATGCTTCAAGAATCGAACGGCCTGTCACCCATTTTCGGATTTGTGGCATTCTCATTGTCTTCTTTGTTGGACCATAGAAGGGCGAAGCTTAATATACCTCTAGGAAAGACAGTATTTGTACCATCCACTCTTCATCAGAGCCCCGTTGGGCTTTCATGGTTGTACCCTTTATGGGAAGAAGTTGTGATGGGTGCCTCTAAGACAGAATCATCCTGGCTACCCCATTATTGTAGCACGAGAATATGACGCGCTCCCCACCATATGGTGTTACGCCATTTTCACTGCGCGCGGTATGCGTGTGCTGGGTACATTTGGGAACGCCCAGTTTACGCTGCATAATATTGTATCAGCGCCTACCCGCTGAAGTGTCCACCCTCGCGCACGCAAAAAACTCACCATGCTTGTCTTGCTAGCAAGAAAAGATGACCGTGTCGTGGCCCTGTGAACCCCACATCTGGGGTAGAAGCCACCGTCCTATTCACCTTGGCTCAACTTAGGTCGGACCACGCCGCCTCCGCCTGCTGCATCAAGTGGTGGATTGGGATCGATACCGGGCGGTATCAGAAAACACTGTTTCCAAGTTTCTGCGGGAGCCGTCCCATTGTGTTAGTGCGACACTAGTTCAAGCAACAGGTACGTCATGGGTTGAAGAATCGCGAACCACTCCACATTTGCAACTTCTACTTCTCTACGCGTCCCTTCGGCAAGCAGAACTTGCATCCGCACACGACACTACATCAACTACCATTCGGTTGGAGGTCCGACGCCTTAGCAGTAGCTCGGTGCCATGAACACCACATTGAACTTGGCTGCTGGACAGACTGATGCTCTTCTCTCGGCTGTTACTCCCCAATGCATCTATTTGGCGCGCCTTCAAAGCAATGTAGCGCGCTTGGTACCCTCCAGGTCCCGTAAGCTGCGCCTTGTTAGCATCTTGCCTGCCACCAGTGGTATTCGCTGAAACTGTGGTCTGAACGTTTTTAACTTGCTTTGGGCACAGAACCGCCTCCTCTGTTCTTCAAGATGGCCTTCCAATGAATGCAGGCAAGGGGCCTACGCTTGCTGACATGAGGGTATACAAGCTGCGTTCGCTATAGGGAATTTTTTAGCAGCAATATACCTGTCGAAGCCATGAAATGCACCAAGATCGAATGGTATACCGTATAACACACCGAAGGCAAGGTTCTCAATGTGTTGCTGTGCGCCATAAACGAAGCTTGGTCTACAGAATCCCTTCCTGATTCCTGACGGCATGCATAATTTCTTCCTGTTCCCATAGACAGAAACCACTCAGAAGATATCGCTCATATGCGCCCAATGCATATGCTCGCGACACGTACTACATAGGGGCTCGAGCAATATTCCTTGTATTAACGTGGTCAAATCGGATTCCGTCCCCATCTGGGCACAGAGGATGACCTTGCGTAGCTTTCTGGTATGGTTCTCATTCTTGGCCCCTCCCGAAGAATTCGCACCATTCTGGCAATGGACATACGAAAAGTGTGCCATCATTTGAGCCACGAAGCAATAAGGCTAATGAAAATTATTTCACAGTGCATTACTTTACCCAAATGGAGAATAATTACGATTACATTATTCCGCCCGATAAGAACAATTACATGTAATTAGGTTCATCAATTAGAGCATTGCAACACGTCACTGCCATATTGTGAGCACACTGCGTGATACCCGACGCAATGAGCCATGGTGTGCCAACGCGGCTCCTCAGTCAATCATTCGTTGCATGATTACAAGATGAGCGACCACAAATAATGCTTACATATTACCTCACAATCGAATTGTCCAAGGTTGCTCTATCGTAAATGTTGTAAAAGCGGGAAATGTAGCCCACAAGGGTGACCCGCAAAAAAATTTTTGCTGCTTTTAAAAATTTATTTTGGAAATGTATTCGATGAAAATACGCACATTTAGGTGTGAAATAAATACGGAAGAAGGTGAAAAAATGAAAACCACTCGAAAATAGGGGACCAGTGTAGCCCTACCATATCTTCCTTTTTCTGTACTTTTGCTTTCAGAGACCTACCAATGCGTCACACTGCCGCCACCATGAATGACTGTCTCCATTATATAATGTAATCACCTGTAGAGGGCCTTGATAAAGGCAGTATCACGCTTAAGGAACTTACACTATTGTTACACAGCTTGCCACAATTGGTCGGAGGTTGTCAAGTCCAGAGATAACTTGGAAATGTTTACTTTTATATATCGCTGAACGTGCTCTATAATTTTAGTATCAGCAGCCTTCGCACACCATTGTATTTGCATTAACCTTGACTGATCCAAAGGCATACCACGTCTTTCGCAGTGGTAACGGGAGACAAGTCATGTTGGAAGAATATTGTCACGGTTCACTTGAGGCAAAGGCGGAGAGCAGTGTATTATTTACGTATTTACGTATGTAATCTAGACAATTAGAAGAAGCGTTCAGTTTGGGCTTCTTCCCTAGGACCCTCGCTTGCACACACGAGGTCGTCGTCTTCATCTTCAACGTTGTTGGGCGCAGATGGCGTCGCGGCATTTGCCCCCCTCCAGAAGGAGCATCGTCCCGATGCTCGGCGGGTAGCATCAGGTGTCCAGCAAACCAGAGAGTGTCCATGTCATTCAGAAAAATAAGGTTTCATGCGCACCACGTGCACAGCCTCAGGCAGGTCCTGACGGCTTCTCGAGCAGGATGGGCTGTCAGGAACGACTTCATAGTTGACGTCGCTAAGACGTCGTAGAACGTTGTATGGTCCAAAGGATCGGCCCAGAAGTTTCTCCGCGAGGCTTCGGTGGCGTATTGGAGCCCAAACCCAGACTCTTTGGCCATGCTGGTAGAGACACATCGATGGTGTTGACTGTAACGTCGGCCATCACGGTCTTGCTGGCTAGCTATGCGAACGCGCGCGAGCTGTCTTGCTTCTTCGGCGCGCTCTGTAATATCTGCGGCGTCAGTCTCGGAATCGCTGGAATCATGAGGAAGCATAGCATCCAGCATTGTAGTCACTTCTCGACCGTGTAGGAGGCTGAATGGCGTCATGCTTGTTGTTTCTTGCCGAGCCGTATTATAAGCAAACGTTACGTAGGGTAATATTTGGGCCCAGTTCTTGTGTTCCACATCAACATACATGCACAGCATGTCTGTGAAAATCTTGTTGAGGCGCTCCGTAAGTCCATTGCTTTGCGGGTGATAGGCTGTTATCCTTTTGCGTGCCGTGCCGCTAAGGGTGAGTACAGTTCGCAAAAGTTCAGCGGTGAACGCGGTTCCCCTGTCGATTACGATGACCGCTGGATCACCGTGCCTCAGGACGACGTTTTCGATGAAGAACTGTGCGGCCTCGGCTGCTGCGCTGCTAGGAAGTGCCTTGGTTTCAGCATATCGCGTGAGGTACTCTGTCGCGACTATGATTCACTTATTTCCGGCAGTAGATATTTGGAATGGGCTCAAAAGATCCATCCCAATTTGTGCAAACGGTGTTTCCGGCACTGGAACGGGATGTAATAGTCCAGCAGGTTTCGTAGGTAGCACTTTTCGTCGCGGACAGTCAAGGCACGTTCGAACGTAGTGCTTCACCTGTGCTGCGAGCCGTGCCCAATAATACTTTTCTTTTATGCGTGCTAATGTTCTTGTGTAGCCTAAGTGACCTGAGGTAGCATCTTAACAGGCCTGCAAAATTTTATTGCGCAGAGTTTTAGGGACGGCTAGTAGGTATCTATTCCCTGTTGATGAGAAGTTCCTCCTGAAACGAACACTGTTGCATAGGCGGAATGATGACAGGTGCCTTGAGAACAATCTGGGCTTGTTTTTGGTGCGGCCTTCCAAGAAATTAAATAGTGACGCGAACTCCTGGTCATCTTGCTGTTGTTGAGAGAAGGTGGCCGCATCAAGAACTCTTAAAAGCCTGCGGATTCGTCATCATCTCCGCCTGACGACTCTATCGGCGATCCGGAAAGGCAGTCAGCGTCTAAGTGCTGCCTTACCGATTCATAGACCACTGTAATGTCGTACTCTTGAAGCCGAAGGCTCCAGCGTGCCAAACGTGCAGATGGATCTTTCATGTTGGTCGACCAGCAGAGAGAATGGTGGTCACTTATAACTTGAAATGGGCGGCCGTATATGCACGGGCGGAACTTGGTAACTGCCCGTACTACAGCCAAGCATTCCTTCTCTGTGGCGGAGTAGTTCGACTCGCCACGTGACAAAGTTCTACTCGCGTAAGCGATGACTCGCTCAGCTCCGTCTTGCGGCTGAACAAGGGCCGCGCCACGACCTACGTTGCTGGCATCGGTGTGGATCATTGTCGGTGCATCCACGTCAAAGTGGGCAAGAACAGGCGGAGTTTGTAGACGATGCTGCAACTCGTTAAATGCCGCCTCCTGCTCCTCGCCCCACACAAACGTGAGATCTTCTATGGTTAAGCAGGTGAGCGGTGAGGCGATGCGTGCAAAACCCGCAATAAATCGCCGGTAATATGCGCATATGCCCAGGAAGCGTCTGACTGCCCTTTGTTTGTAGGCCTTGAAAAGGCAGCCTGTAGTCTGAAAAGGCAAAAGGCAGTCGGTAGGGCTGCCTTTTGTCTGTAGCTCTTCGCAGGCCTCGGTCCTGCGAAGCTGGGGTCGCCTGAAATGCTCCCTCTTTATCCAGGCAGCTATAGGTGGCCGCTGGTGGTACTGCTGTACCGGCACGGTAGAAAGCGGGCGACGGACAGCGTCTGTGTAGCTACATGCGCGTGGCTCGAAGCGCGGTTCGGAGCACAGTTCAAGAAGTGGCTCAGGAGATGCTAATGCTTGCCGAATTTCTTGGCGAACAGCTTCAGCGACCGGAGCAACAGTAAACTCCTTCGGTGTCACAGTTTGCTTCGCAATCTCCCAGCGCACAATGTCTCTTATTAGTTGACGCAGCGAGGTCTCGTCTGTCACTGTGAGTACTGCGGCTCGTGCAGGTGCATCATTAGTCAGGCGTTTGTATTGCCGACAAAGCTGCTGGAGCGCCCGCTCGATTGCTGTGGCTTCCTGAATGAACTATTTCACTGTTGTAGGCGGGTTACGCGCGAGCGAATAGGTGTTCTTTGATGTCGCACATGAGAGGGCTCAGCTTCTTCAAATTCGGCATGTTGGGATCCGCGCGGCGAAACAAACGAGACATGTCCACAGCAGACATGGAGACACTTTCGTTGGGCTTCTGAATGCGCAACTCGAGAAGGCGTTGTGCATTCCCTCGGCGATCAGTGCTTCCGAAGGTGTCAAGTAGCCGACGGCAAAATTCGTCCAAGGTTGTCAAATGTGCCTCGCACTTTTGGAACCACGTCCTTGCGCGAGGACACATTGGCAAGCTTCTGGTCCGGACGCCACTGATTGACTTCAGCTACGCATTCGTACTGGTCCAGCCAGTCTTCGGCGTCTTCGTACGTGTCACCGTGGAAGCTTGTGGGGAATAGATTGTTTTGGACAGTCACCTGTGTTGGACTTGCAAGCGTCATTTCCTGAGTCGGTGAGGTCGCTGACGAAGTTCGTTGCAAGAGACCGAATTCCGGGCACAGACGTTGCAGTCGGCGGCTTGCGCGGTGCACAGGTGTCTCGACGCGTGGATGGTGTCTTGAAGGGCTGGATGAAGGGCTACTCGCAGTAGTCCTCCCTATCATTATGCGACGGTGCGATATCCAGCACCTCCACCAGTGTCACGGCTCACTTGAGACAAAGGCGGCAGCAGTATTTAATCTACAGAATTAGAACAAGCATTCAGTTTAGGCTTCTTCTTCTCTAGCACCCTCGCTTGCACACACGAGGTCGTCGTCTTCGCTGTCAACGTTGTTGGGCACAGCTGGCGTCCCGGCAATGTATTACCCATCTGGATGCGGTGATTCAACACGTACGCAATCACGTGCTCGAACAATGTGCAAATAATCAACACAGATAAACATCCGATCAATTCTTGCCAGTGACCTAGGCCATCATGTGAATTCGCCCCCACCAAAACGTTCACAGACGGACATCCACCGGTGCTTTCTGCCTAGACTAAAGCGTGTGCTCTCTCTCCGCCACATTCTCTTTTGTTGATCCCTGCGGCTTCAAAATGCAGACTCATCTGAGAAATCCACATATTTCCACTCCTCCTTGTTCCAGCTAAAGTGTTCGCTAGCAAACCTCAGGTGACCTGCCTGAGGTTTGCCTGAGCAGGCCTGAGCAGGATTGCGAAGTCTAGTGACTTCGTAATCCTGCTTCACTGAGCCTTCGCAGTACTTCGCTATCACTCAAATATTCCCGGCCGTGAGCATTTCACATTGTCTTTGCAATTTCAAATGGCTTCTCGTTCACTGCAGCAACATTGCAAAAATCACGGTCAGCCGAACTTGAATGATGACGTCTCTGGTGCGGCGCATCGCTTATGCCTCCTTCGTTTTGGCAAGCCTGGTCAATGCTGTTGACGGTGTTTAATGGACCCCTTATCACGAGAGCAATATTACACTGCGCAAGACCTCTTTTAGAGATTTCTATGCAATCCTCACGATGTTTAAGGGGAACTCGAGACATCGGAATGGCTGCCGGATCACATTTCACTGTTTTGCGTTGGTGACTGTAGTGTTCTACATAAGTGGTTCCGAGAAAACAGTGAATCAGGCCTGAACAAGACAAATTCACACAAGCGACTTCTCACCCATCATTTTTTTTCATCGTTATTCTATTTGTCCATCGTCTTGGGTTCCAATGTCTCCGCGCCGCTGTTCATTGTGCCACGGACAACTCCTCGGGTCAATAACACAATCGGTTTAAAATTTGAGAAACATCTAAAAGTGCATTCAAACGGTTGCACATGGAAAATGAATGAAAAAGCATGAAAGAAATAAACATGACTCGCTGTAAGTCACTGCGACACATATCCGACACTGGCCACTGTTGGCGGCTACTGAAATGCCCTAAGCTGTCATTATTGACAAACGCAGAGGTGCTGGAAGTGCCAAAAGCTAGCGGAAGAGCGCCCCCCTTTCCACAGAGTTTTTGACGGCCCCATCAGCGCATCGCTCTAACTCGGTTTCGAGGCTATCTAATCCGCGTTTACGTGTTCCTGTTTATATTGCTAACGTTAGTACATATGTTTAAAAACGGTATACACACACATATATATATATATATATATATATATATATATATATAATAGTACAGGTAAATGAATATACATTGAAGTGGGGTTTTAGGTTGAGTGGTTGGCCTCAAACATTTTTTTGGCTCATGTGATCAGCAAATTTATTATGAACAAACTACGATGAAGCACGTGCCACTAGATAACGTAGTAATTCATAATTTTAAGTGTATGACAACAATGTATTATTTTTTCTGTGTTGTGCGTTCGTTTCGCTACCTCGCAGTGCTTCCCTTTCTACGAGGATTGTGATTTCTCTTTCGCGATTGCACAAGATTCACGCTCAGCAATTCATGCAATGCTTTAAGCACTCAGTGATTCTCAGAGTGGTAGTTTTTTTGCGCCGAGTGTACCGCTAGTAAGTTCTTCGTAAGAATATGACGGTGTTTGTTGGAGTAGTGCTGCCCAGGCACCTGAACATACCAAGAGAGGAGCCAGTGAAATTTCTATATTTTTACTGTAATTCACAGCGTGTTCAGCGGACTTGTAATCTGTGTTGCTATGTAACTAAGCGAAGTTTGATCAGCCCGCTAACATACTCTTGCAGTGGGAACTATCGCTTTTTTACATTCAGGAAAATAACATTGCTAATCCGCCATCAAGCGAGCAGGAAACTTAAAACCATAACATGTGTCAAATGAAGTACTTTTCTCTGGTCGAATAATGACACAAAATTTCACGTGCGCCAGAAGAGGACCCAGCGCATGACTGAAACAATATCGCATACTAAAAGAACTGAGTGGCATGGTATGACGGTATCAAATGAAAACAGCCGATTTAGGGTAATAAGACATCAAACAAACGAGCAATGAATCGGGTGTATTTTTTTATCACTCACACACATTTACGACAGCCTTTGTAAGCAGGCATTTTCGATCCTGTGAGAGCTGCTCCTTAGCCGGGCTGTTCGTTAACGAATTTCGTTATCACATGAAATTTTCAACAAATGCTAGGTGTCTAGAGGTGAGAAGTAGAAAAGAAGCCCCAGCGGAGGCCTCTTTGCGAGAGCGAGAGTATTCGAGGGCGAGAGGATTCGCTGCATTGTTAACGGTGCAAAACAAACACATTGTGCAGTGCTCCAGTCGGTGCTCCTCAATGTGATTACATGCGCGATACCCAAGTTCTTGATTCGAGCACATGCACTCTGTCATAGACACAGTGACCTCATTGTGCACTAGGCCGGACTGCGGACAGCAGAAAAATGTTGATTCGGCCAAATACCCAGGATCTCCTGTCTGCTCAGCAAGACAGAAGTCATCACATAGCTAATGGCTAAGCCTACCAGATGGCGTCAGTCACCGCGCAAGTGTCTGCTGTGCGAGACCGTCTAATCATTCATGTCTGCCTACGTAGCAAATGAAATACTCCGTATGCGACATTGGTGCGCGGACAAAGTTTAACAAGTTGGACTGTGCCAACACAGTAGTATCCGGATGTTCACTCTATGTTTAGTCGCCTTGAGCGACGTGATTTGCAATGGAAATTATTACAATAAACAAGTTTATGATAATCACATGTTGCATTTCGATGGGGACGAAATGTGAAAACAGCCGTGTGCTTATATTTAGGTGCACGATAAAGAACCCCAGGTGGTCTAAATTTCCGGAGTCCTCCACTACAGCGTGTCTCCTAATTAGAAAGTGGTTTCGGCACGTAAAACCCCATAATTTTTAATACTCACATGTGAACTTGTTTATCTTTCTCCCGTGTTCGCTTTCCTGCGGCTTACATATTTTAAACGCTATCGCTTCGAACAGGATGCGCCTGGCGTCAACAGAAGTTTCTCGAATGTTATCCGTGATTCTATTCGTTGTCTGTTGACATCAAAATTTGTGTGACCTGAATGTATCCAAAATGTGAATTGTTTAGTACATTCTGGAATGCACGCGGGCACAAGCGATTACGGTAAACCATTGGACGAGTCCTGTATAAAAGCAGAAGCGCTTGACGTGGAAATCAGATTTTAACGATAGACGGCTGTGCTTGCCAATATCGTTGTGTTCCGGGTATCACATGCACTCGTGAAACAGGTTAGCCCAATATAAATTAAGCATGGTGATAAATAGATCTGCTATTGTGTTCTCGAACATCACTACAGCCTGACAGTAATAACGCGAAAAAGAAACTAACCGAACGCGCCTGAAGTATTTTCCCGAGCTCAGATTCAGCACGCTAAAATGTAAATTTAGTGCTATTAGCTTAAGAGATGCCAGTAAATTTACAGTGTTTTTCTTTTGCTGGGGTCCGTTTATTTCTTCTAGGCATGCACCTTGAAAGTGGCCCGAGAACGCGGTGCCGATCTACAAGCCCTTGACGACGAAATCGGATTTATGCGAAAAGCAGCGCTATCATTTGGATGGACCTGAGTGAAAAATATTTGCTTACAAGAGCTGGCACAAACATCAAGTTGACTAGATTGCTCTTCAACACCGAGCAACTCCGCAAGCTCTATTAATAAAAATAACCTGGAGAAGTAGTCATCGGTGGTACTTCAGAATTCGAATAAAAGGCACTATTGAGAACTGCTAAAGCGTGCCGGTGAAATTTGTTGTATGTCACCCCATTCGCAATGATCGGAACGTGTCACATGCACAGAACACGAATCTCAACATCAAAGAAGGAAGAAAACGGAAATTCGTGGCAATAAAATATTCAATTTCACAATAAAGTTTGTATTTAGGCCGCCAGGAAATGTAAATTTTGTCATTCAGCCCCAATTGGCTGAATGGTATTGATAAAAATTATAAAAATTGCATCACACTCTCGCATAAAACTAACGTGCCACCAAATTACAAACAAGCACTTATATTCATTTTCTAAGCAGGGACTTTCGCTTTGTTTCACTGTAGTACGGACATGCATGCATTTTCACGCGTGTACAAGTTGCCACGACAAGCCGATGAGTTGCATTTATTGCTAAACTACCCCACACACACTGCATACTACGGACAGGAACGAAACACTCCCTGGTATTTAGACCACGGCTAAGCAGCCAGAATCAGAGCACTACAGAAGCGCCTCCGGCTGAAGGCGTTTGGTGTGTTGCGAAACCATCGACCCGAGCACGTGGGAGCCTGACCCTCCTGTTCTTTGCCATACGTGAGAACCTGCCGGTTGAGCGGAGGCAACACATCACTTTGGCATATGCTTCACGTAGACGGCCCCACAACATCAACCCACCCGGTAGAAAATCATCCTCAACTTTAGTTCTATATACAAGTTCTGCTGTCTCTTTTTTTCAGTGAAGGTGAACTGTAGGCAAATGTCTAAAATCTCATAATTAGCAGAGAAATTGAGAACTCGAGTACTACTACTGCTGAACAGCAAGAGATAAGCGTAGATGTAGAACCATCAAATAAGGCGTAGGCGCGAACTCTAAGTGCTTTACATGTTATCCGAGTAAATTCTGCAATAGAGGTATGCTGTATGCGTGAGGAGCCGTAATCGCTCCGAAGCGATACTTCCAGTTTCCTACAGTGTTGCACTGCTGTGATAATCTTGACAAGATTTTGCTTATCTCTTGTTGGTATTCATTATATATAGCTAATCATATTAGTACAATATTATTACGTTTAGGTAAGTGTAACTTTATAGGTGATTGCGATGAGTATGAGACATATCAACACTGTACAATAATAGTCTTCTCCAGCATCTCTGAAAACAAATATAAATGAATTTATTTTGTGCACCTATACATTGTGTGGTAGAAAATTGCCTTCGATAATATTGAAACTGCACTGGAAGTGTTCCATGCGAAAGTTGCCTCTTAGGTGCTTTACAGAACAGACCTGGTATAAAAGTGGTAATACGTTTAAATATGTGTCGCGGTTTTATGAAGTAAAAAACACATTCAGGTTATTTCGCTGAAGGTTGGCACATCTTTTTATGAACCACCATCATTCCTTCCCACCTTCGCAGGTGTACTGTGGATTTACACAATAAACTCTATTGATGTTTGTAGTAGATAACAGCCACTATAATCTTCAGTAGTGCCTGTCTTGATAAAATTTGTGTGCCTTTTTGCAAATTTAACTTATTCCTGCACCTATAATGCTTGATACAGTAAGATCGATAAGTTTTCTTTGAACGGGAAGTTTCTTCATTCTCATATTTTCATGCAGTTTGTTCAAGTCCGTGCGCCATCTAGTTCAAGATATTGTTGCCCGCAAGAAATGGTGGTTTCTTGCATATGGTTCACATGTTCTATAGTCGCCTTTGCCAGTACATATCATGGATCCTGAATCAGCTTGCAAAACACAACTGCCCCGTGAGAAATTCGCTTAATATTGTTGTGTAATATTGTGCTAATTTGTGTACTAGTTATATTCAGCTCGGTTCTTATCCCATTCTTGCCAAGATGGTTCGGTGCGCCCTTGACACTGTGGATGTAGTGTAACAAAATCTAATAAGACTGTGTCATAAACTTCATTGCGCGCTCCACTTCGCACCATTTTTCAGGCGTCAAACACTAAACATTGCCTGGCCTCTGTGAAACTGTTTCTTAACGTGCAGCATTTTGCGCCTTCGTGAAATAACGTTAGAATTTCGACATAGCTTGTGAACAGTATTAGCAATGACATTGCATGACTTTATAGTTGTGACATACATCGCATTGCCACACACATGCAATTTAAGAGACTACAGCAATCTTGGTAACACTTAATTGTTGCCATTAGTTTGAATACCGTTTCGTACCAGTAACTAAAGATTGCATCTTTGGAATTAGAGTGATGCTTTAGTGTCTTAGCGCGTCAGGTAGCGTTTTTCCATAGCCGTTTTCGAGTAACTGTTTCACGGATCAATAAATGTGTCCACTGTAAACGTGGCTAGAAAGCAAAACATAGAGTGAGCGTCCTATCCGCTAGTGAAACCATTTGTCATTGCTATTACCCTCGATGTTGTTTTTTTCATTCTCCCCGAGCAGCACCTTTACGTGGAAAAGCGAACTTATCATCGATAATACCGCAACTGAGGTTTTTCCACCAAAACGCAAGAAGTATAACAGCCCATGTGATGCCAGGGGGCCCTCCATGTCCGCAGAGGAAGCGTTACGAGTATAATGCCATTTAACATTGGCGTTTTTGGGCTGTATTAGTACGGCAAACTAGAGGTAACCTAACATGAACCCTGTAGTGTCGTTCGAAAGACATTACATAATTTCAAATGCTGTTAAGTCGAGCAGGAGTAGAAAAAAATTAGAATTATGTGCCAGTTGTAGCAGTGAACTTTAAAACATGAAAAATTCCCTCCACCACAACAGCGCAGACTATATGAGCCTAAGTAATGTTCCCGGCAGAAAAACCGCTCGACGGTTTATGCGAGCGTTCGTCTCCTCGGCACTAAGTAAACGCTTCGGCGCCATTCCGGGTTGTAGCATTTTAGCTCACAAAACTGCCTCTTTCTCTCTCTTTTTCTTCGTTAACATTCTGCCCACCTCTTCCCTCTACTGTCCTTGTTGTAGCGGATGAGCGCGGAGACTAGCGCGACAGATCCTGCACTCCATTTGTGGGGGTCACGCATTGTTACGGCGTCCAGCGAACATTGTGCACATGCCACGTGGCGTAAATGTTGCCAACAACTTGGGGGTCGTCTTTGTGCCGCACTCCTGTGATGTACTAACACGATAGTGTTAATTGCCCTGTATCGCTGAAAATACGGTGTGTACGACGCGAGCGTCTCTCGACGAATAACTCTGAACGACAACCGTGCAGGCCCTCCACGTGGCGCATACCTTTTCTTATAGTGTTTAGAACGTATGTATGCGCACTTTACAACAATGGCTACCAGGCCAGAGCGCGTTAGGTCCATGCCAACCTCTCTGCCTTCGTTCAAATACATTCTCTCTCTCTTACAAAGCCTTCCTTCGGAATTTTGTGAATGACAGCTCACAAACAAATGTCAAGAAGCAAAACACCGACAGCGTGTGCCTTTTATGCTTTTCTGCCGTGGCCCAGTCTCGACCACGTCGTCTGTCGTAGCAGCAGCAGCAGCAGCGTAAAGTTGAAAAAAGAAGCAATGAAAGGTTCGTTTCAAAAAGATTATACATGTGCTCAAAGCACATGAATGGCAATCTTGACGTTGATTCCGGACGCAAACAAACCCTTATTTGCTACCATCCAATAGAGTGTCGTGGCGAGCATGAAAGAAGAAGCTATTGGACTCAAAGAAAAACATAGTCTATTAGACATTGGGCAGAAGTTCACATCGCATAATTAATGTCACTGCCTATCACAGCAGCATCCTTTCAATAGAATTATGCACTAAAGCTACTCGATGCACTCTGAAATGACAAATGAGAGCTCGCCACAAAGATATGAGCAAGCGTCATCTTCACTATCAGTTGTGGCCTCTGGACAATCGGCTGCAACAGCGCGTTCCGGCGCTTACCCACGTCAGCTGCAGCGTCACAAACAGAGAAACTTGTGCATGTAAGACTGCTACCCCCTTGTCATAGATATTCCTTCTTGCGTCCGCAGCTGTGTCGGCTGTTTAAGATTTGTTGAATGAATGAATGAATTAATGAATGAATGAATGAATGGTTTATTTCATCATCAGTTCAGCATACATATCCTGTGGTACAGCGGGAAGGGGTGGCGAAAAGGCAACTGATTGCCTGACAATGCGCCAATCCCCGCCCGTAAGCGTAAGTTGTGAATCAACTTACGCTTACGTTTGGCGCACGTACTGAAGTTCGCGATTGTGCTACCATTATATACTCGCCTATTTTTTTTTCATCTATAGCGCTGGTCTTACAGCGGCAGGCCTCGCAAGCTTTCTGTCTTAGGATCAGTTTCAACTTGGACTATTCACTTATCGTAACGTTTTACTTGCGTCAAAATTTGTTCGTAAGTTTGACTAGTAAAGTCCGCTGAACGCCAAGGACACCCTTGCTCTGACAAGCGACACAGAAAACCCTTTCTCGCAGGCAAGCTAGCTCGTTGAGGCTTGGCGCGTAGTGATCCGCAGTCGCACTCGAAGGTACAGACACATCAGACACACCACGAGTGCAACACGGCACTATAGATATACCACTGAAAATTCAAACAACTATTATATATGTGATGTACCTGCACGTAATTGCGTACATAATAGGCCGCCTATATATGTATAATGCAAAGAAATTAATTTCTTCGTATAACATGCTTCTATATATTTTATAATATTTTATACCACACTTCATATCACACGCACTTGCCTTATGAGACAATGACGAAAAGACGCTTTGCTTGGCTTAGATGTGAACGGGAGTCCAGTCCGCCTGTTTATTTTGATTTTTGCCCCGTGAAAGTCGTGATTATTTTTTATTATTTTATAATGAGCTAGAAAGTTCCGCCTATATTTATATAACTGTAAATTCACATTCCCTGGTGCAGTCTGGACATTTCCAAGAACAGCCACCGGATAAGGAAAAGATGGGTGGGTGCGGAATTTGAAATGGTATTCTCCTGACAGAATATGTATGCGCACTGTATGCTTCAATTTAGGAAAAAGCGATTATAACAAACAAGAATGCATATTCTAGCGAAAAAACAAAGACCTAATGACTCTATTATTTGAGCAGACAATCTAGTTTGTAGGATAACAGGTGCTTCAGGAGCTAATTTGTGACCTGAGCAGGATTGTTCATGAATGAGCGCTTCGAAGACTTCATAATGATAGGCGCGCTGAACGCAGCTAAACGAAGCTTACCTACACAGCAGGTGAAGGGATGTCGTAAAGTCGTAAACCTGCAAGCTACAATTCGGGGAGTCCAGAATTTGCAAAGCACTACATTCCAAGGGATAAAGGCATGTGCCGATACAATAAAATGGTAGATCAAAGTCAGAGACTAGGAACCTTTCATTCTACGCTAGTAGAGAAGGTACTGCACTTCGGGTATGTAATGGATCCTGTTCTAACTGTTGTCAAAGCTTCATGGAATACTACAGCTTCTCAGCAGGGTTATGAGAATGGTGGGCTCTATTGCTGAAACGTTCCAGTTGAGATGTATAATTGGGCTAGAAGAGCTGTGAAAGCTAGAAAAAGAAATTACATACGAAGCCAAACGATAGAGATAGAGAATTTTTTAATCTTGAAGAAGTTGAATCGACAGCTTCATTACTTTTCATGGCACTTGGAATTCTCCATAAAAACGTACATTCTTTCGTTGAAATGGGTCTTTCAAATCATTGTATTAGAATAAAAGTATTTATCATGTTTATTCAAAGCTCTTTATCTTGACGTACAGTTATTTATACTACATTAGAATCAGGACTCTCGTTTACCACAAAACAGCCCTCACTTCTCTGTAAGGAAAAAAAGAAGTTGTTTTATGAAACAGTTATTCCATGAAGTAGAGGAAAATTAATGCAACAAGTTTTCAGCATGCGGAGGTCGCTCACATCTTCAAGCCTTTAGAGAGTACGACATAGTAAAGATTATCCCTAGACAGACGCGAATGTTCTACATGTCGCCTTTATACGCAGTTTTCTGGCAAGCTGCAGCGTCAACTCCAAGGTATTAGGCTTCTCCGCAATGCAATCACCATCCAAAGGCTACATATTCTTGACCATCGTCTGCACCGTTACACACTATATTGTTCATGCTGGAGCATCATGTGCAGCAGGACGTGCACGTGAGAATTCCTTCTGTTTTCGCCTCTGCGCTAGCAATGATCTGCCAAACAGCTTTACGGCACTTATCCACACATTAAATCGAATTTGCGAGCAATTCCGGCCTTGTTTGCTTTCTTATAAAGTACGGGTCTGTGCTGTAGGCCTTCAGTAGACCTAATTTCTAAATCCTACATGCTCCTTTTCTTCCCTCTTTCCTTCTCTCCTCCACTTCCTTAGTTCAGATAACTGGCTAGAGGAGTCGACCAAATGCCAACCTCTGTTTATTTCCTGTCATTTATCTTTACTCTCTGTCGCTCTTTCTCAGCTTTTTAGCTTTTGCTGACTTTCAGCAAATTTCGTAGGGAGTGCCAAGCAAATGACAAAAAAAAGACATTGTGCCCGATTGTTCCAGATACATGTGTGGTCAACCAGTCGCGATAGCTGGGTTGTTATACCGCTTTAATGCTGAGGGCAACATCGCGGCTTAGACTACTAGCCTCTGCGGCCGCATTTCGATGGTAATGAAATGCGGGAAACGCTCCTGTACTTAGCTTGATGTGTGCGCTAGAGAGCTCTAGGTGGTAGAAGTTATACATCAGCTCTCCACTACGGTGACTTTGATAACCTCAGAGTTCATTTAAGATGATAAACCATATCATATCGTCTGCTTCAATGGTGATAATGTTGTACGAAAGACCACAATTAGTTTAGAAAAAGTTGTACCAAAAAAGTACGGAATGCTGAACAGCATTCTCAAAAATCAGATACTCCTAACGATGCGGCAGATCGTCGAACTCAAACCCTATTTTACGCAAAACACGGAATGGACTGCACCATAAAATCTCCAGAAATTCACGCCGAGAGAAACATGGGGTCCCAAAAGCGCTTGCCGAAGTAAGCTAGACTGACTCGAGGGCAATTCACATTATCTAAACATTATTTCATTGAAAGTAAAATCAGACATAATACATTATTTTAGATTATATGTAGTATTTAAAGGAATATAAAAAGTCTGTGCCTATTGACACGTGAACTCGTTTATCTTTTACGGTGAGCGTTTTTACCTTCTAAGAAATGTTATCGCTCAGTGCAGGACGAGTCTACATGTATCGGAAGTTTCTAGAACGTTATCGATGCTTCTATCCGCTGTGTGTTGTCACGGAACCTTGTGTAATCTGATTGCATGCATGCGCGACGTGAATGGCGTAGAACTTTGCGGAAGGCACGTGGGTCCAAGCGATTACTCTGGAAGATTCGACGGCTGATCTATAAAAGCCGACGCGCTTGACTCGTTGATCAAATTTTTGACGATCGCCCATTAGGTTCGCCGTTTTCGTTGAGCATTGAGCGTAGCCTGTTTTTCTGGGCGCAGGTTCGCCCAATAAAATTAGTTTCGCCATTCACAGTTTTCTCGCTGTGTCCCCAACCGTCACTACCACATGACATCTGGTGGAGGTGCTTTGCGTTCATGTACAAGACGCCCCCACGAAGCCGTGACGCAAGCCCGAACACGGAAAACAATAACAACGTTGCCAGGAACCAGCGAGGTAGCCGAAGGCTGCAAGGACTGCCCCCGGAGCACGGAACTTTGCCTGAGACGACCAGAAAGATCGCCGCCCAGTCAACCCAAATGGCAGCCCTAGCTTTCCCCATTGTGCTGGAGCAGCCCAGGGAGCCTCTCACGTTCCGTGGTTCAACATTCGAGGAGCCGTAAACCTGGCTTCAGACGTATGAGAGGGTCGCTGAATTTAGCAGTTAGAACAGCGACTACAAACTCTGACATGTTTTTTTCGCATTGGAAGACGCCGCCAGGACGTGGTTCGAGAACCAAGAAGCCGCCTTAACGACGTGGGACCTGTTCCGAAGCGGCTTCCTGCAGACATTCACAAGCGTCGTACACCGCGAACAAGCCCAAGAACTACTAGAAACCCGAGTGCAGCTATTTAATGAGACCACCGCTATCTTTACAGAAGTCCGCCTACTGATGCGTGGTATAAAGGAGGAACTTTTCGCCGGAATGGTGTGGAGCCCACCGAAGACCGTCGACGAGTTTCTTCGCGAGGCCAACAGCATTGAGAAGACACTGGGAATGCGGAACCGGCAATTCAACCGCCGCACGAACACGACGAACTACTCAAGAGTTCAGCCACTTGCCACCCACAATCTGCGCGAGACTGCGGGAGGAGCTACAGAAGCTGTTCCCTTCAGCACAGACTCAAATGGTTTCAATTGCCGACGCCATCCGTGAGGAGCGCCAACAACTCGGAGTAGCCCCTGGATTGCCGCAGCCTCAGCCGCAAGTGATAACATTTCTTAGACGGTAAAGCTCTCACCCGTGAAAGATAAACGGGTTCACGTGTCATTTAGTAAAAAAAAAAGTTTTGGTAAATAACTTCACTAATAAAATTGCGAACATAAACGCAATGCTACTATATATAATAAACAAGGTAAACTAGACCCTCATTCACTATAAGGCAATGATTAAAACGATAGGAACTAACATGAACGGGGTCCTTTGGTTCCTAATCTCGTTCGTATATGACTAGACATACAATAAATGTTTGACTACTCACATCTCTGCAATAACTTTAATGGAAGAGGTTGGTACATACAGGTATATTCAATCAAAGAGTTCAAGATCACACTGCCATTCTGAGATTTTCAAGGTATGAACGTACATTTCTTTTTCACGTTAGCTATGGTCAGCTGATTTTTAGAACAAAACTGCGTATCTTCCGCTCATGAATGCAGGCTTTGGACCCTGTCTTGTACGTACATAAGCACTCGGCGGATAATTATGAGAGTATGTAAGAAAGAAGGTATTGTTTAAAAGCAGGCCCTCGAAAAAATATGCGTCAGGTAAATAATATAACCACCTCCGCAAAAATCGGCACAATTACTACACATTTATCAAGATTGCTTGCAGTCAGTCGAAATTTTCGCAAAATATTTCGGCTTGGTAATCTCAGTTTTTTTAACTCTCTCGTGCTGTCAAGACCAGAAATCTTGATTAGGCGTATGTTCTTCAATGTGCGCATGTGTGGAAACGGTGGTTTCTCCTTGGATCACTACTTGGCGCTTAGTGGCAATAAGACAAGTGTGCTGACTCAGCAGCGCTGGCGCATTCCAAGTGTCATGCATCACTATTACCACGCTATCAATTCAGCTGCCTAATTTGGTGCGGGAGAAATCCCGCAAACTTTCAATTGCCCTCTGGAGAAAGTTTCTTTCTCTGGTGATCTTCTTTTTCTTTGTTTGTCGTCACTTATTACGCATTATTCAACATATGTACAATGTTATCATGGTCCTCTTTTTTCTCCATAGCTTGTGTCTGACCATGCTCATTAAGGTGTCGCCTTGCGTCTTCGCCGACTCTATTGGGTCGCATAAATCTTGTTTCGACTGCTGATTTGGAGGTGCGTTTCGGCGTTCTGTCCTTTGCCCAAACCCTGCCCTCGCTAGAGTGGAATCACGTCACTCCTGTTGCCTCTACTCAGCACTGTTGCTATGGTAGTGAGGTATTCCTTGTTTCTTAAACGAAATGATCGGCGTAGCGTGCCCAATCGCTTTGTGCAGCAGCAAGGAAAGCCGCAGCGTAAATCTTGGGCCAACACCGCTTCATGAAATTGCTAACGGCTCATTCCTCAAAGAAAAAAAATAATGTTTTGTGTACTTGTAACTGCTGGTCCGTTATTATTATTATTATTATTATATTGAGCTGCATTGTGCTTCACAACGCCGAGGAATACTTTTCCCGCCTGCTTCTTAATAGCTTATATACATATTTACCCATAGTTTTAATCAAACGCAGTTCTAAATAAACGCTTGTATCCGTCTCATTCTTCGTGGTGCCATTACGTTCCTGCATTAAAATAATGCGTCTTGTTTGTGTCCTTAAAGATTCAGAATTTGCCAGATTATCACGTGTATTCCTCGTGCGTTTCAAAGCAAAAATATATGTTGTCCTTGTCGTGTGGCGAAATTCGGTACCCATCTTCACAGACCTAGGTTAAAAATGTTTCTGTACATTGCATTTTCGTACAGCACTGCCATGCGTGAAACCAACACGATTTGTGCTGTTCAGTCTCCGATAAGAGCGCAAGGTTAAAAACATGCTGGTTGCTATGCTTCCGCACATTGAAGATGTGAACCCTTGTGTGACGCCAAGAACCGTAGCTAACGCGGTGAGGAAGCTCCTGAAGTGACGGGCCCAGACATCACGCGTAATAAGAGCACTGATGCACAGCGCTATAAACTACGCTATCGAGCACCGCTCAGACATAGTGAACTTTGTCTTGTAGCGATCGTACTTCACTGTACGTAGAACCCGGCTTCTGTAAAATTCAGTTTCTTCGCCTGGCTTCCACGTGGGGGTGCCCGCTGCCCTTTCTTGGAAGTGTGGTGGCTGCCCCACAGGGGCGCCACCAGAGTCACTCGGGAAACCTGATTTTAGTGTGAAATAAAGCAAGGAGATTCTCCGTTCTCAATCCGTCAAGATGTGCTTTGCTTCCTCTAAACCGAGCTCCTAAGGGTCTTACTAGAAGTCGCCTCTCATGCAGTAATGTCACGGCTTTCCGGCATAAAGAGTTTCTTTATTGCAGCTTTCCATTACCAAGAACAGGGATCGTTGTCCGCAGCATCGAGTGCACGAACTTTGGATTTGCCTTTTTCTCTCTTTCTATCCTATACCCAGCTTTGCGAACATCGAGACAGTGCTTCTTTTTTTCGTGTAGGAATAACGAGATCAGGTGCTGCAAGACAGCCAGCGGAAATAAAACAAAGAAGTAGTATAAGCCAGCACGTGGTACAAGTCGAGCATTTTATCCATTTCACGCAAGTGCTCGCTTTTATACCACCGCAGAATCATACGGTGCCCGTTTAGTAATACGTGTGGATATTGTAGAAATGGGTATTGCTGAAAACATCCGAAAGCGAAAGCATAGGCGCCGACCCTCAGCAAGAAGCTAGGGCAAGCCAGATTAATAGACTGGAACGAAGTATGGAAGGAGCGCAGGACCGTGGCTGCAGTAAGCATTGCAACATGAGATAGAAAACTAATACTTTGTACAGGTGTCGTAACGAAAAAACCCGAGACATGTGCATCACAGCTCCCTCGTCAGCACTGGAATCACAGCTGCGAAGAATTGCGCGGTACTGTGAGCACCCGTCGAACGTGGTCAATGCGATTACTGGTGATCGAACCCAGCATGATTAAAAACGGGACATCACATTCAGACATTTTTGTAGAGGCACACTGAAACGGATGCGGATATACTGGAGCAGCTCTGAAAGCGATATGTGGTAGACGAGGTTGGTCGTTCCGCTGCTAACGCAGAGTACGTAGGAATACCTAAAATGAAGAGTTTAATTGTCACCTAGGGATGTCCGTGCTTCTCAGGATATATTAGGAAGAAAAAAAAACAGAACCCCGACAAAAATGGAGTTGTCCCAAAATTCTTAAATGTTTCGGCTTCCACACGGCAGCCTTGTTCGCTGACTTTGGTTGGTCATGCGCCTGCCGTAGCTGAACGAAATCGAGAGTTTGTCGAAATATTGTCTGGTCTGGAAGTTACGCCATAATAGGAAGAAAAGTGTTTAAGAATTTTTAGACAACTCTCTTTGGTCGGCTATCTTTCCTTCTTCGTATTATGCCGTTATATCCCAGTCAGACGACATTTCGTCAAACTGTCCATTTCATTCCTCCTTAGTGTACTTCAAGGTCCAGCCAGGACAGCAATCCAGGCAAAGACAAAATTAGAAACAAGGTCATCTATAACCTAGAGGAACATTCTCTAGCTGCCATGTTGCAGTTATTCGAAAAGAGTTTGAAGGCTGAACAATTGCCTGCAGAGTGAAAATACGCGAACCTTACACTGATGTGAAAACCGGCAAGCCACTGCAATGAGACAGGCTGCGACCCGCTTCGCTGACGTCGTTCTTAGGGAAACTCTACAAGAACGCTGTACCAAGCTGACTCCCTTCAGTTGATAGTCGGCGTTCGTGTTGTCCACCTCTCTACTCTTGTGTCCTGTCTGCACGCCTCACTTCTTTTTTGCATAATGAATCCTTACCAACTAGCTCAGCTTTTTGTCGTTCTGAGCACATCAAAAAGGGGACAGACGTTACCAATGAGCATATATGGTTTCCACACCCCCTCTTCTGCTCAATACCTACTGCTTCAGTGAAAGGACGATTCACTGATTAGCATCACCCCCAACGGAGTGGGCACTATTCTGGTGCTCGACGTAAAGAGAGCTTCCAACCGCATGTCACAAGTAGCAGTTCTAGACCGCCTCGGTGGCACACATTGCGGACGCCATCGCAGGTCTAGGCCACACAAACTCACAAAGGCTGAATGTGTCAAAGAAAGACACGACGCAGGGCGCGACCGTCTCGGCGGTAGGCGTTACTCTGACTAAGTTCGTACTCCCAGAACGTCAGGAAGTCACACAGGGTGTATGTAATGTCATGTACGAGGACGACATTACAGTACGAGCAGGCGAAGGCTCCTGGCGGCTACAGCATAGTGTCTTATAAGCCGCACCACATTCCATTAGCAGATGTGTCAAAGAGTGCATCCTCTAGTGTATCCCTGAGAAATTGGCGAGCATCACGCTACGGTCGAAAGCACGAATACCACAGTGAAAAACTCCACACAAGGGGAACATCCTCGTGAAAAGTGCGTCCGTTCCCAAGGTCACGTATATGCTCCTCTTAGGTATCTAACTAGACATTGACGCCGGGACTACCACAACCCTCCAGCAACTGCACCGACTGACAGTACGAAGTTCAGTCCTCATACACCCCAATACTAGCAGCTAGCAAAGACTAATGAGAATAGACGTGATCCCTAGATTTTAGCCCTCATCACCACATGCCCACTTACACCAAGACGCATTTTACCCTCACACGCACCGACACATGGAAGCTTAACGTGCTCACCTGAAAAGCATACAAGCAAGCGATCGGGCTCCCACTGCGAACCTATACTAAACTATGAAAAACGTTCAGCATGTGCAACACCCCAGAAAAGATAACAGAGTCGCACGCTGTGATTCAGAAGGAGTGACGTACGCTCATAGTACCAGGCCGGTACCCTTTATGATGGCTCGGCTACCCAGCTACTAGCAACATGGGAGCGCAAAAGGAGCGCGTCCCGCCTGCTATCCCTGAAGGCCTCCATGTGACAACCATACCAAGAAGCATGCATTCGGTCCGCCGTAGGAATAAGCGACAGGCAGGAGCGGAAGCCTTCAGAATAAAAATTGTGGTAAAACCCATCGCACGATGTTGTTCGATAGTATTGCACCAGCATTCAAACACTATAGAAACACAACGTACTACCACCATCGAAGCGAGGGAAGTGGCAGGCATATACTACAGTGGGAGTCCTCTTCCCGTTTCCCTAAGAACGTTCGGGTCAACTAGCGCGGCCACCACGAAGCCTGTAGGTTTCTAAGAAATGTAGGGCGCTCTGGTGAATGTGAACAATGAGAAACGCGTCATGCGGCAAGAGGACTCCTTTCTCCCGGCTGTTTCTGGATGCGCTGCGACAACTTGTGGCACAGCCAACTAGTCTGCTCATGCCCTCCGAGACCAGAAGCAGGGCGCGCCGGTGCCTATGAAGGCTGATAATTGCTCCCCCGGTTGCCCAATTTTCAGTGGCCCGTGCTCAGTGAGTTAAGTTCGCACGAGGTTCTTTGAAGAATGACACATGCCTAGTTCATTTATGGCACTGCTCGTTAAATGTTGCTATGAAAGCAGTTCATTCAAAATAGACAGATACCGAGAGCATTTGTGACACATCTGCTACTGCGTTGGGTTGTTGTCCTTGAGTGACCACTGACATTGATTTCACTCAGCACTAAAGGAATGCAACACTAGCACTAAAGCGGTACATTCCCAGTAACCCAAACTTAGTTACCGAAGTTGGCGTGTTAGACACTCATTGAATATGTCCACATACATACTTGCACACACCCGGTCACCCAAGTTGGTGTGAAAGAGGTTCATTGGAGACCAGGACGATCGAGAGCCACATAAGCCATGCTATAAGTGTCTTTCTAACTGTTTCTTCGAACAGCTGTACTTACCCAGTCCCGCATCACCCGAACCCGGTCACCAAATTGGCGTCAGAGAGATTCATTGCAGACCAGGACCGATCGAGTGTCACATACGCGGTTCTATAAGTTGGCTTCCAAGTGTTTCTTCGAACAGCGGTACTTACCCAGTCCCGCATCATCCAGTACCGGTCACCAAATTGGAGTGAAAGAGGTTCATTGGAGACAAGGACAGATCGAGTGCGATGACAGTGTTGCACACAGACATTGACGTCGCTGAAGACGGTTATTGCGTTCATCATTGGCACAAATAGCGGTAAGAGGTCAGGTCACTATCTACACCGATTCACAAGCTGCTTGCAGGAGCAACCCCTAATGGTAGTATCTCATAATTAGAGCTTTTTGAAAGCCTACCCTGCCGGAAACAACAACGACGATGTGGACCTCGGGTCAAGAAACGCTAGTGGAAATATGAAAGCGCACACCTCGACTTCCACACAATTCCACAGAGCCTCTCAGCAATACCATCGTGACGGTGAAAGCCCAATACCCATCAGAAAGGGATTCACATCATCTTGCAACACTTCAGCCATTAGAGACGGAAATTCCTCAGTCCAACGCATAATTCACGCGCGAAGAGACAATGTTTTGCAGGCAATTACACATTCCCACGCCGCACGCAACATTACGCGATGTCTACACATTGGTCCATGCTGCAACGAACCGGGCATGCTTTAGCATGCCACATGGGCATGTCATTCATCAAAATCTACACTGCAACGAAACACGAACAGCACAATAAAGGGAAGCTCCGCTGCCTAGTGACCACTTTGGAGCCCACTTTCATGTGGTCAGGATTGCTCACCATGGGGCTACGGCTCATTGGTTTCTCGACTGCCGGCTCCAAGCACTGCAAAGGCCTCCCAGCGGGAAAGCCAGCGTGTCTTTGTGTCACTGACGTTTCTGTCTCTCGCCTTTTATACACTTCCACCCTCCTTTTATTAGTGTATGCCTGCTTTTACAGTTAAAAATCAGGGAAGATGTAAAATCTTCAGTAATATTTCTTAAGATTTGCACATATTCCTATTTTCCTGGATGAATATACTAGGTAATGCTGCTCTGGCTGCTGATACTTCTACTTAATCGACCGCCGTACCGCGAAATGTCAAATGCATAATGTGAGGTACATGCCGTCTTGGGACAAGCTGGTTCGTTCAGGTTCGGTAAAGCCAAGCGATGCACTCAATCAGACGCATACTACCTTGCGCAATATATTGTCTAATACAAAGGCCTGTTTTTGGGCAAAATATTGTTCAGGGGCCAGATTTACATACGCTTAGAATCGTCAGTGCCGTTGTCATTGACCAATCGAGGTCGGTAATCGGTCGTTTCAATTGGCTCACGTGAGGTTCTGCGAACACTCCTAGCGTAAATACCTTTCTGCAAATATGGGACCAGGGATGAATTCACGAAGCTCTCAATTCGTAAGTGCTGTTTTTCATTCGCTGATTGTCTTCTAAATTGATATGTCCTATATGACTATTCGCTGGTAAGGACGCTTTAGCGTAGGAATGTTTTCTAAATATGGGGCCAGTTCTTTACCGCTGCCTCTTTGATGGACGATTGTGATTTTCACATTCTTTCACGTTCCTCGTAGGCTTCAAGTCCTTATTTTTTGTTAATACAAGCACCTAAATTACGAGGTTGGATGAGCCTACACTCTGAATTTATTGAGGCACGCTGTCGTGGGGTACGCCTGGATAGTTAAGACCACGAGGGGTTCTATATTATGCAGCTAATCTATGTGCACGAGCGTTTTTGCAATTCACCCCCCATCCAAATGCGGTCGCTCCGGTCGGGATCGTCAGATAAGGCGTCGCATGATTTGTAGTACAGCAAACCCACAATCTTTGATCAAATCGACAGATTCTATTCTCTCCTGACGCTTCTTTGTCAGGACATAGCTTTGAAAGCACGTCTTTCCTCATCGCTAGTTAGACGCTTAGCTTATGTATCGCGTTCCACAACACGTCCCTTAATGGCTCAGTTACTGTACATTTCCGTACAGCGGGTGTTCTTATTTTACTTCAACTTTGGCAGATCCTGTATTTTTTAAATCGCCTTTGGCGCATAGTACAAATCTTCTCATGGAGCAAGAAAACTCCATCAAGCGTACATTCCATAAAGGGGAAATGAAAATGTACAATTGTGCATTTAACAAAAAGTTTACTACTCAGCTTTTTAACTAATTAGTGTAGCGTACATATTGCTATGAACGAATTGAATCCAGGGATTTCACAAGGCAGATGCACTTGGAGTCAATTTATAAACTAACATTATATTTTAGACAAGCTTTGTCAGACACATTTTTCTAAAATTGCACAGCTATTGTAGCTGTTTTTCATAATTTTTTGTGTTCATGCTGAAAAATGACTAAAGGCAAATTTATTTAGGCTTAAATTTTGGCGACACTTATCCTGAAACTGCTGTCACCCCCAAGAATTTGTTCAAGGTTCATGCCACTTTCCACTCAGCCAGCTAAATTTTCAAATTCCAATACCTCTCGTAAAATGAGTAGTTTCAAAATTCATTGCTTTAGATCTCTTGATAAAACATTCATTTTCATTGGCTGAGTGAATAATGCCGACATCTGAGTGTAATCCAGTTCCACTAGCAAATTTGCGGCACAGGGAAAAACTGATTTTGTGAAGTTTAGTCAAGGATAAGAGCAGCGCGTGGAATTGCTCTGTTGCTTTTATTACTACAGCGAAAATTCCTGATGATACAACAGAGACTGGCGTAGTGGCAGACAGAATGGCAGACATTTTGGCAGACAATAATGTCAGAAACGTGGAGGGGATGGTGAGAGAGCAATGGTAATATTTTGCTGCATACGGATCATTCGCTCCACCAGAAACTTTTCAAACGCTTCTCCCTACCGAAGATTATCACCTATGCACTGTCGCCTATACCCAACGAAGTTTGTTCTATCTTACGCCGGTTCTACCGTATTTGCACAGGGCTACAATTAACCTGCAGTTCCACCAGAGCACCCAGACTTCCCAAGCTTCCGCCACTACCAGTCCCAGACCAACCATTGTGCAACTCCCAAAAACACAACACAGCGTGTTCAACCGGATTGGTTGATGCAACTTTCTAAATAACATTGTTTAAATGATGCGAGCCAAGTCATGGAGAAAAGCGATCGGGCAGAGGGCTTGCTAACAAACTCATGCAGCGGGCACGCAAAATTTAAAAAGTGTTTACCTTCTCGACAAGCGTCACCTCTAATTTTCCTATTGGCAGGAGAATTAAAAACATTCGGAAATCCTGATATAAAAACATACATGAAATAATCATCTTATCGCACGCATTTTGTTTGAATGTCATTAAAAGCTCGTCCTCGGCGCACTTTAACTTCTCAGTTGAGAATTTCGCTTGCAGCTGTGGGACCCCGTTTATTTCAAGCGAAAGCTCTTTTTGGTGACACAGTGCGACGATGTAAGGGGGAAATACTCGCAAGCCTCAAAATTGTACCGCCTCACCTGCTAAGAAAGGTAAGTACACCGCCCTTTCAAAACCACATACTTTTATATTTGTAGCTCTTAAATATTTTCGTCACGATCTATTCAAATGCCTGAATTAAATTGTTCTGGCTTTAGAGAAGAGATAGCCTCAGAGTTAACATACCAAGAGCTAGCAGGAGACTTTTACCCTTCGTAAAAGCTCGTTTCAAGTGCGCCCATATTCCATACTGGGGACGCTATGCGACACACACGCTTGGGATGCCTCAATTTCCTGCTCGCCTTCGCCAGCGTACAGGGTGGCGACATTCTTTGATGGGCCTCTCGCCACTAAAAACCGCAACTTCCATGCCCAGCTTGCGTGTCGAGACGGGAACGCTTGCCACACTTCGATTTGGCCTCAACGTTGCGCAGATAGAACGCAGGCGAAACTTTGCGCGAGATTGAATGCGCGGTAAACGTAACCAACTAGGGAAATTGCGTCTGGAACAACGGCACGAATAAACTGGCGAAAGGCTGCTTATTTCAAAATAGGCTGCGCGTTCACCTGCGTGAGGTACCGCCGAAAGCACGTAACCGATACACAAACAAGACTTGCGAAGGAGTGAGCCAGACGAATTCCCACATATTTGATTTACTTTTGTTATTTTGTCACTTTTTTTCACTTCCATTCTTCTACTTATCAAGTCGAGCCGTGCAGCAGTATAGCCGTTTGCTTTGTTTATAGTTATTAAAACGCCAACACCAACGACAGTGATTTTGTACGCGATGGCAACGATCGGCGTCTTCGAATGACGAAACGGTGGAACAGATCACTCGTTCTTGCCGTTGGATCTCTCGGTTACAAAAATGTAAAATTTGGCCCACATCTCCCGGAAGTGCTATGAGCGCCTAACCAATTGTGCGAAGCCAGGACTGGATGTACTGGCTTCGATGTACAGGACTGGATCAGTCAAGTACTACCGACTATGGCAATGAACGAGTAAGTGAATAAATTTTGATAAGTGCAAAGATAGTGACCTACTACATTACCTCCGAATATTTTATGCTGCTCTTTACAGTAAAATACAATTTAGATTATTAAAGTTGGTGTCATGTCAGTTTAGGCGTGTATTTGCTGCCCTCATAACGTGTTGCAAATGGGTCGCAAGCCCCAAGGGTAGCGTTGGCCTGGCGGCCTGGGGCACAGCTGCAAGCATCCGAAGGTCCTGGCAAAGGATGAGTCGACTGCTAACAGAACAACTTGTTTATTCTAGCATCGCAAAAGAGCGGCCGGTCAGGTCAACCGAAGTGGAGAAACGGGAGACCACGTTACTCGACTGAATAAATCGAAGCGTCTCTCTTGGCATCCGGGGGTAGCTGCTTTTATACTCTCGGAGTCGAGGGCAAGAAGGAACGGCTCGGATGAGGCACACGTGACGGCGGCGTACGGACACGTTGTGACAAGGAGTGACGTATCCGCCGGGCCGGCGCCGATCAGACCTCCTCGTTTCACCGTTGGGGAGCTCCTCTGCCCGGCTGCCGCGCTTTGACAAGCGCGGGCACAAACATGCACACACACACACACGCACACACGAAGACACGTGGCATTGAAACATGCCTGGACGCGCTTGGCAGTAGGAGTTGCGGCAGCGCTGAACTGGCCAAAATGTCCGCCGCTTTGAACGAAGCCCCGGCGTCCGTCGCATCCGCGCCTGCTATACCGCACGTCGGAGGCGAAACGTAACAACCGGCAAAACCGATGAGGCATCGCTCAAAGTCGTTGCTCGCGTGGGATATCACTTGTAGGCTACAAGCGAACGAGACAGCAATCTCAATCCCGTCGTTTGTTGCTGTTGCGCGCAAGATCGTTGCATGTAGTTTATACCCAAAAGCTGATTTTCGTAATTTATGCTCTGTCGTCCGAGGAGCTCTGCCGAAGACGTCTGACTAATGACACTACATAAGGAAAACAAGTGCTTAGATCGCAACTTCGTGATAATATTCACATATTCATTGGTCATTTATTGACTTGTTAGCTTTACTAGCAGGGTGTTCAGAAGAAATATTACTGCTATAGCTTTATAATTACTCGTCTCCAAGCAACGCAGATTGGTTGCCCAAAACCTCGTTTCCTATTTTACTTGCGTTGTCAGGGGAATCCCACTTTCCAGCAGCCCCCCTCCGTTCACAAAAGAATGAACGAGAAGTTACGTCGACGTACAAGCCCACTAAATTTGTAAGACTGGTCCCATTCTTTACATCTCGCAGAAAGGAAGCTTTTTTTTTCTGCGAAGCTGCCAGCCTTTACACTCGCGAACAACTTTCTATGGTATGTGGCTGGTGAACTTGTGTTGCGGCGCCAAGTAGTCCGGCAGCGTTCGCATTGCTTTTAGTTGCTCGGAACAAACGCTCAAGCGACGCAGCTTCCACGTGCAACTGTTTCGCGTTTGTCCAGACGCAGACCGGTAAAGCCGCAAAATAAGTAAAATTTTACGCTCTGAGGTGTGTTCTGTCTTATTTAACTGTTACTAAGAAGGTGTTTATTTTCTATTCCGAAGCCTCAACTAACGTGGAATAAAACGCTAGACTCTTTAGAGAAGTGCTCTCACTTGTGCGCGCTTTGCCTCCATAGCTTTCCCTTCATTGCCACAGAAGGTTGTGCGCGAGTATAGTTGGTCGCGATTGCTCATGCCCGCGTGGGAAGTTTTGTTCACACAAGAACAAGTGGTAGCTCGAAGGCTTTTGTAGGAGCTTCAGTGCAACATATTTACGCTTTCTCGTATAGCCAAACTGCAATCCGATGCTATCACGTCTGTAGGCTGTGCGTAAGTCATACTTTACACATTTTTGAGGCATTTTCCTTTGTAAAATTGCATTAGTTTAATAACGCACTTGCACCAGGCGCAGTCATGCTATAATGAACAGGTGTGCTGCAGTTCCGCATGCCTGCGTCATCGCGTGGCGAACCTGCGCACGCGTTGTATCTGTCTTGTAAAACATCATTTGGCTCTAGTTACCGCGGTGTTGTGCACCCGCCCGCCGGGATATTCACTCTTGATAATTTTGTTCCCAGCTCGGCTCAGCAGGGTCAGTTCCTCAGTCCACGTCTCCGCTCGCCTCAGCCGCATTTTTGCTCGCTGCAGTAGGCCGATTTCGTCTACGCGGCGGTCGCTGGCCAGCTGTGCCTCCCATTGCTCTGCAATAAGGTTTGTAATTATTAGAATCGCATTTCCTTTCTGGCATTCCCATGCAGCGTGATAGAAGGTAGATTTCATGTTGCACCAAGGTCATTTGTCTGCGTATTGTATATGTTGCATTTTGTTTATTATATATAGGTTTGGAAAGGTGCCTGATTGAAGTTGTCTCCAGTCCAGTGTCTCTGCCCTAGTTATGTGGGGGCGGGTATATCTTTCTACTCCCTATGTAATGTGCTAGGATGGCCGAGTAGTCCTTGAGATTGTCAGGGATCTTCGAGGTCGGGTTCGCTGGGAGTTCGGGTTGTAATAGAGCCTCGAGCTACCCTGTCCGGCTCTGTGTTCCCTTCTATCCCCGCGTGTCCCGGCGCCCATATGATCGTGTGTTGGACTGCAGTTTAGTGTTTTGTAGATTGTGTTGTGCCACCTTCCGCGTCGAGGAGTGTACGGAGCATGGGAAACTTACAATATCATTCAGAAAATTTTAGCAGGCCGCTTGTGAATCAGAGATTATGTTGAGCAATCGTCCGGTCCTGAAACCCTCCTCCGCTTTTGGGCTTTCGCTCTAGCATTGGTGGAGGCTTTAATTACGCCTAGCCTCGGCTTCAGTTATAGTATTGTGTTGTAGTGAACCACTAGTGATTTCCTGGGGCTCCTTGCCTATCACTTTAGCTACCATTCTTCCTTTCTTAGGGTCTTGCGTGGCCGCATACACGTAAACTGTGTTGTACTTGTTGGTATAGGTTTGCTGTATATAGTCTGGCCATGCTTGTCGTCTGCCTTGATGGACGTTCGTGTCCCTGTTTTGGGGAATTTGTTACACTTGGAGCATCCAGCGAAGTTTGAATGGTATGTCCGTTGCTTAAGACATTTTTCTTATCTGTTCGGTATGCCCAAGTTTTCGGAGGAGCGCTCTGGCTGTCGGATTTGTTTTAGCCATTCTGTGCTTTGAGTTAGGCATCTCTGTGTTCTTGGAAGGTGTTGTGGATGTCCAAAGCTAGGAGCTTGCCTGTCGACGTGCTGAATGGCAGCTTGAGCGCTGTAGCTTGATCTTGATACGCCTTGCATATAATTATTTCTGTTTATTCTTCATACAGATTCGTGCTTTTCTATGGCAGACTGTAAGTGATCCTGCTCACTACCAAGCTCCGTAATTACTTCAGGGTGTCTTCTTCACGCATCCCTGCTCTTCCAATTGAGATTTCATTGGTCATCCAACCAACCTGCGTTGTTTTAGTAGGAATAGGGTGCGACTGCGCCTTTGGTTGGATTGTATCCACATCCCCAGGATCCGAAATATGGTCTTCTCCGGGATTTGCTTGCCTTCATTATACACCGTGAGGTGGAGATGTGGTTCCGTAGAAACTGTTCTATTAATCTTGCTTCTTCATACCCTCAGTAGTTCTGATGCTCCGGCGGAAAATACTAGGCCGCAAACTTGGACCTGTTGCTTATCACACGAGTCTACACCCTGTATTCTGGCTTATTTTCCCCCCAAGGAGCCCTTAGTTATATATGTTGTGATGCCATCCGCGGACATAGCATGCCTGATGTCCGGGATGTTCTCTTATTTGCTTTCGAGTCCTGTCATCACTACGGTAAATAGTACAGGTTATATAACTGGGCCTTGCAGTGTTCCTTTGTCGGCAATTGTGAATGTGTCCTTGCGTGCATTGCTTATTCCAATTGTGGGCGTTCGCTTAGAAAGAAAAGCTTTCACGTAGCCATTAATTCTTCTTCCGGAGTTTAAATGTTCAGCGCTGTATTACCTCGTGGCTAACATTATCAAAAGCCCCTTAGATATCAAGGGTGATTATAATCATCTTGTTTGAGTTGTGAGAGCACGTCTTGTGTGAAGAGCTCAGCCCGGAAGCAAAACATGGCGTGGGCGATAAGGTCATTGTCTTCCATGTAGATTTACAGTCGTTGTGTTAACATTCGCCCGTGCAGCTTGCCGAGGCATGATGTGAGCCAGATGGGCTGCAAATTTCCGATATGTAGTTTCTTCCCATCTTTGGGAATTAACATGACTTCGGCGTATTTACAATCCTCCGGGACTGTCGCTACTTGCGAGTGAGTCTTTATAAAAGTTGCGAGCTCCTGTACTGCCTCGTCCCTGAATATCGAATGCTGGCGCTTCTTATGCAGCTCGTTGCGTGTGTTGCGTTCTTTGTGGTTCTTTGCGTGTGTTGCGACCTTTGTAGAGCTCATCGTAGTTGGTGGGTGTTGATTTCCGAAGCCCTTTTTTGGAGGCTTTGTCGAATAGTTCAGATTCTGTGCCTACGATTGTGTGTACGATTCTCAGTAGTGCTTTATTCATTTCTGTCTTGGATTTGGTTGGGTCGATAAATGTTCTGAGAAAGTTACAGGCTCAGGGTGTACCTAGTGTTCCTCTCGGATAATCGCTTAATTGTTCCCAGTTGACTCTTGCTAGGTGGGCTCCATATGTCTCGGCTTTAGCTGTTGCCTCAGCAATTTTAAGCTTCAATTTCCTATGGTTATTTTGTCTTCTGCACCACCTGACAAGACCTCCTCTGGCTTACCATAGCCCCAAAATGTGCATTATGGTGAAAATTGTCAAGAGCGATGCACCAGGCTGACAGCGGCGTTATCCTTCCAGCTGGTTTTCACTTTCTGTCCTGAAGGCATTGGAGTCTGTGATTTTGGCTTGTCCAATTGTTTTCCAGACTACCCCTGCTCATACTCGGTGGTGTAGTATGTGGTGGTAGCTTCCTAGTGCTTCCTGAAGATTTTGCCATGAGTGTCGATACCCCTTTGTTGTATGTGACGTCTGGACGTGTAAGCCAGCTTATGCTTGCCGCCTATTGGGGGATGCTGGGTCTGTTAGTAACTCGGGATCCAGATATGTTTCTCTTCTAATTATGCGTCCTCTAGGATCCTGTCTTGTGTAGCCCAATCCGGGGTTCCGTGCATTGAAGGCTCCTTGAACTACTACGGGGTTGGTTTTGGCGAGTTCGCACGCTCGCCTGGGGACGTCGGCGGACTTCGGTCCCTTATGCTTGAGCAGGCTGTTGATGTTTAGTACGTACACGCTGCTTTTGACTGCGCGTTTCTTCCGTTTCGTGACGACTTCTACTATGACGTGTTCCATTTTCCTATTCGGTATCGCATCAAGTCTTATGGCTGTTGTTACCTTGTCAACCAAGATGGCTGCGCTGCCTTCTCTCTAGCCCTCAAAGACCTCGCATCCTTCGCCACAGCACTACGATTTAGCTTTCCTCCTGAGAAACTTTGCGTATACCACACCGGGCAGCAAAAACTGGTCTTAGCGGAGCCAGCAGTAAACGCAAAACTCAATAAATCTAGTTATTGCGTTCGCCAACAATGAAAACTTAATATTACTGTCTAGCTCATCTCGCGGCAAATTATGATGCAACGCCTGCAACACCGCGGGTGCCGTTCCATTCACAAGCCAGGTATCTTCCAGGGTACTGTTAGTACTTCGCCACAACAGTTATCTTTGGGGCTGCGATGAGCAGTGTCGCCTTCGCGCGTATTCTTACCTCACCGTTGTAGTAGACTGAGCGCTTACCTACGCATAGCAGTCTTTTGAAGCCCCTGTTCAGATATTTTCGTCACATTTGGCATGCACTTAAATTTCGCAACTTCTCGTTCTATACTTGGGCGATATATAAGTGAAACCAGTCGCTTTGCTTTATCCTGTTGGTGTTTAGTATGTTAGTTATGTTTCCCGCCTGGGCTATCTTTCCCGAATGATGGCCCAGAAAACATTTGCTGTTAGTGCAGTTGTGGTTCACGCATTGAAACGATGAATCATTTTCTCAGAATAGGCATACATTTTACTTGTGTAACTGGGCGTGTGCGACCTGAAGCTTCGGCCTTTGTCCCCACTGAAAATCGTGCCATGTATCCCTAGAATCAGTGCGAAAAAGAAAATGCCTCAAGGAGCGACTTATCAGATAGCTTTGGAATATATGCACAAAGAATACGCAACCGCAAGGCACATTTTCACACATGGCTCTACAACTCCACATAGCTCATCGAGCGGACTTTTTGTTCACTCTACAGGGCAACAATTGTCGTTTCGTCTTGAGTGAGCGACATTATCTACTTCAGCAGAGGTATATGGCGTTAAGGAGACCCTTGTTTATGTACTTCCACAGCAGCCGGCAAAGACATGGGTGATTTTCACGGATGCAAAAACCGCCCTACAAGATATGTGGAACAGGTACACGCGTTTTAATAATCAACCTCAAGCCTTCGATATGGCTATCTTGGCAAAAATGCTAGGATTGCTGGGCATTGCATCAAGTTCCAGTGGATACCTGGCCATGCCAGTATTTCCGAAAATGAAAAAGCGGCTTGTGCTGCCCGAAATGGACTCCAATACCGCAATTTCAAAAGAACATTTTTTTACAAAAGCCGATATTTCAAACATGGCAAAAAATATGCCTCTCAAGAAAAAGACCGCATCTAAAATCTGCCGCTTCACCAAGTCAACTTCCTGCGTTGCATTGATCCAGAAATGAGACCAAAAATTCCACGGCCCCTTCCTCGGCACTTAGAGACATTGTACCATCATGTTCGACTGAACGTGGCATACACGAACCGTACCGCACAGAACCGTATCTGTACCGAATACGGCCTACCACTAACCCCTACTCTGTCCTGCATATTAACGCACACATCTTAGGACGACCAAGGAAATAGTTATGTTCTTTCTTGTCTTTTCTAGTTCTAGTCTAGTTGCTACTCAAGTTTTCTAGTCAAGTTGCCGTTTACAACTTCTTCCTTAAATCTGCCATAAATTGCATGTTTATGGGAATAAAAGCAATTCAAATGAAGTCAATCATTTTTGTCGGTCTTTCTGTATACATTCAACACATCTGGCATTAAAAATTAGTTGGAAGTGAATGTCTCTCCTGTTCTTGTCCTTCTGAGCCTTTTTGTAGATTCCGCACTAAAAGAATAATAAGTAAGGATTACCAACTAGATTGAACTAATGCGTTGCTCTGATAGCGTCGCAAGAGGAGTTATAGTTTATGTTGAACTACACACTCTAGAAACCCTGAGGGAAAGATACCGCTCAAGGCAGAACCAAAGCAAAGTATGATTACGCCTTTATAGTTGGTCAGGTATTTAAAATATTTCCATCTTTGTCACAAAATATACTGTAATGAAAATGGCGTTTCATGGCATCCTAAACTTAAGCAACAGGGCTTGCCACTGGATGCTCCAATGTTGAAAAGCGATCGGATATTTTTGTCAAAGGCTGTCTATATATATATATATATATATATATATATATATATATATATGTATATAAGAGAAGAAAGGGAGTTAACCGAGGGGCACGATTATTATTATTCATGTAATAAGCAGCCAACAAACATTGGCACCAAGGGCAACATAGGTAACATTATTTGTACTTACTAAATGAATAAAGTAAATGATAACTTCTTGTAAATGATAGTGGATAAAAAAAATCTTGCCGCAGATGGGGAACGATCGCACGTCTTTGCATTACCCTTGCAATGCTCAACCAATATCGAATATACAGGTTGTCCCACGTCAACTGAGCCAAAAATTTAAGAATTAAAGGCACGTCGAAAGCGAATTGAACTGAACGCATACTATTCGCATTAGCGTATAGTAAGTCCGACAATTGTTTGTTTTCTCAATAAATCAGTAATTTAATTTAATTAACTAACTTTTTCATTATTGGCTGGGAACACATAGTATGATACGCAGATTTGTAAAGCACCTTCAGAAACTACCTATCGAGTGGTTTCTTTACGATACCTCTCACGTAGTCCTTTTTTTGCAGGTTGCGAATAAAGCCCGCGAAATATGCAAAAAGCCACGTGACTGAGCACTTGCAGAGTGGTACCGTGGTGCTCTCAAGTGTACGTTCGGTGAACAAGGTCGGTTCACGTAAAGTGACATTGAAAATGCATGCTGCTGGCCGAGCGCTGCCGACGAGAAAAAGAACGTCCTGCCGCTTCCTCGTCGCCTGTCACGATGCAGCCGGCCTTGTTCACCGAACGCACGCTTGAGAGCATCACAATGCCACTGTGGAAACGCTCCATCCCGTGGTTTTTTACATATTTCGCGGGCTTTCTTTGCAACCCAGAAAAAAGGACTGCATGAGACCTATCCTAAGGAAACTACTCGATCGGTGGTTTCTGAAGGTTGTCTAAAAATGTGCCTATCATACTTTGCGTCCTCTGCCAATAATTGAAAAGTTGAGTAAATCAACTTATTTAATTACTGATTTATGGAGAAAAACTGAGTTACTATAGGATATTGCGAATATTATGCGTTCGATTCATTTCGCGTCAGACGCGCCTTTCATTGTTAAATTTTTGGCTCAAGTTATCTGGAGCACCCTGTATATATATCTCTCTCTGTCTCTCTCTCTCTCTCTCTCTATATATATATATATATATATATATATATATAATGTTTGTGCTGAATACATATGAACTTGTCATACACGCAGATCACAGAGGTACACATGTCGATGATTTTGTATTGCTTTCGCAGGTATTATCCACTGCATGTTGTATGTACGATGAATGCAAAGAGATGTATCAAGACAGCGAGTTTGAACCGGTAGGAAAAGTTTTTTATTAATGCTATTAAATAACGCCCATTTCAAAGCTTTTTTATCACAATAATTTGTCGCTTTTTGTTGCCAACTTTCCGAGTGAGAAAGTAGTTTTGGGAAACTGTCAGACATTTCAACAATAAACGTAACATTTTCTATTCTACATTCCGCATTTAGTCGTCGCAATTGTGTTTCGAGAACGTTCTTTCATGCTTGTCTGACTTTTACAGTTGGATTCAATTCAATAGAATTCATTCTTATTGAGAAGGTCCTATTACATACAAAGCAACACTTGCGCTAAGGTGGAAAGCGGTGCGAGCTGAAATTAATGCATCCCGCGCAGGCAGATCCAAATAATGCATAAGTATCGCCTCTTCACAATCAAACTGCAAATTTAAAGTTTATTTAGTAATATGTTTGATTTCAAGACAAAGTATTCCTGTGAGAAGGCACCGCGGGTTATTCTTACTTGTATGTATGAAGGAATTTTAGGTGTTGCAGAAAGTGCGAGGCAGGCTGTGGGAGCAAAAATGCAGCTCCCTCTAACCCAAAAGTGGGGGACAGTTGTCTTTATTTATGTGGCACTTGTGGCGTGTTAACATCTAGTTCTTCATGTCGTCACCCCCATTTTTGCATATACATCGACGGTTTATCTTCGTATGAGTTTTCCAGACTATCACGATAAACCTATAAAACTTTCGGCTCCAAGCTAGCTGGCACGCGGAAATTTATTGTTCTAGATCATGTCTTTGGTGCCGTCCCACAATCCGTAAACATGTCCATGAGCAGATGCATGCACTTGTGTGATGCGGAGACTGGAGAGGCTGTGCGAGTCAAGAAGGTTGTCCCCCACGAGCATCGTTTACATAGAAAGTAAACTGGTCTATTTGACGTATCCAATGTGCCGCTCTGGCCATCAGTTGAGATATTCTCAAGAGGTGGACGCCTGGTTGAAAGTAGAGAGACGAAAGCGGAGCCCTCTGGGTAACTTCAGGAATAGCGGAGCGCCATCAAAACAGCCAGTGCTGCTTGTGGTTTTCTAAATTCGGAGCTAATCTTTATAATGTTTGGATTACAAAATACCCCGAACGAACGCTTTTACTTGATTCTTTTTTGTCAAATATTATTATTGAGTTTTCGAGAATGAAGAATATTATCATAAAAACAAGTTGTGTTGCCTTTTTTGCTCTTCATTTTTTCTTGCTCATAAAACATGACCCCCTATAGCGTTTTGTGAAGCGTCCGTACATCGTTTTTAAAGCCTTCAATAAGCCAGGCAGCACCAGCACGGCAACTGATGATACAAAGTCAACGATGTGGTGGTCCGCCTTCCTGCACTTGTCACTCAGTACAAAGAATACATAGGTCTGCGTCAGCTTAGCAAGCCACAAACTCTTTGCAGCATGGCCATTAATGAACGCGCTGAAGTCACCAGCTAGTGAGAGAAAAACAGGGATTGACCAAATGCTTTTAAGGGCTTGGCGAGCTTCACCATCTTTTTGCACTCAGTAATTGGGATATAGAAGCACGAATAACTATTATGCCTTTCTCGATGGGGCCGTTTCTCTGAGATGATTCTCCTGAATGTCGATCTCAAGCATCTCCAACGAGGTTGCCGATTCCTCAAACCGCACTAGGTTTTGCCATCAAGCTAGTAGGCTTTTATTGTCGCCTGCCTATGCACTATTATTACAAAGGTTACTTCGCCCGCATAGCAAGCTGCGATGAATATGAAATAAGAGCTAAAATGCATAGATGTAATTTAGATCACGCATCTTGAACTTTTTGTTTTCTTCTTTCTTTCCTTGTGGTTTACGTGTTCGTTTCCACCTGCACATTACAGTGTATACATAAATGTACAGTTATTAAAATATTCAGTGTTAGCTGAAGGGCAATTGCGACCATTATGAAAGAAATGTGCGCAGTTACAGCAAGATTTCTTTGTCCACAGGTTATCGATTGTTGCATAACAGCAATAAGAAACAAGGTAAGCAGGAACAGTTCATGTGTTGGTATCATCATAAATATTTTTAGTCCATCTTAAAGTAAAGTTGCGATTGATGTAGTTTATAAAATGGGCCTTCTATATTTCTGTATTTTAGTTTTGTGTACTCGCTTTGTACGGCTGACATAGCGACAATGGACACGCAGGTATTTAGCTGTAATGATAGATGGAGTAATCCATCTATTCCATATAGCGATAAGGGTGATATATTTTTGACCAACTGTCAGCCTGCACGGTTTACCATATTATGATATGTCGTCAAGGCTGACAAAATGTGAACGCCAATAACATCCTGGAATTATTGCCCAAACACCCAACCAGGGCTCCGTCCTGCGTGGCACACCAGGCGGCGAAGTGTAAATCGCGATCACTGAAAGCTGTACATTTATTGTGATGCTGCTGAGTCTAGCGCCCGTGAATTTCATAATTTCATCGCTCAACCTAATCTTATCCTGTCTTCGACTGCGTTTCCCTTCTCTTAGTACCCATTCCGAAACCCTCATGGTCCAATGGTTATCTAACCGGCGTAATAAATGACTTGTCCAGCTCCCTTTTTTTCTCTTCATGTAAATTAAAATATCGTCTATACCCGTTTGCTCTGGGATCGAAACCGCACTCTTTCTTTCTCTTAACGTTATGCCTTGAAATCATCGTTCCATCGCTCTTTGCGCGGTCGTTAACTTGTTCTCAAGCTTCTTTGTCAGTCTCCAAGTCTCTGCCCCACATATCAGCACTGCAAAATGTACTGATTGAAAACCTTACTCTTCAATGGTAATGGTAAGCTTGCACTCAGGAACTGACAATGTCTACAGTATGCGATCGAAATTATTTTTAATATTCTATAATTTTTTTCTTCTCATGATCAAGATGCCCTGTGATTCATTGACCTAGGTAAACGTAGTCTTTGACCTACTTTAGAGGCTGACTGGCGATCCTGAACTCTTGTTCCTTTGCCAGGCTATTCATCATTATCTTTGTGTTCTGCATATTAATCTTCAACCACACTCTTAAAATCTCTCTTAAGGTCCTCAATCATTTCTTGCAACTGCTCCGCATGGTTTATGAATAGAACAATGTCATTGGCAAACTGATAGTTGCTGAGATATTCGGCGTGGATCCTTACTCCTAAACATTCCCAGTTTTATAGCTTGAATACTTCATCCAAGCACGCAGTGAATAGCATTGGGGACATTGTGTCTCCCTGTCTAACCCACTTCTTAGTAGGTATTTTCCTCCTTTTCTTGTGTATAATTAAGGTAGCTGTAGAACTTCTGTAGATATTTTCCAAGGTAATTGTTGTGTACTGCTTGTATCTGTACTGAATCAAATGCATTTTCACAATCTAGGAAAGCTATATAGAGGAGCTGATTGTACTCTGCGGGTTTTTCGTTAACCTGGCGAATCACATGGATCTGATCCATTGTAGAGTGTTCCTTCCTGAAGCCAGCCTGCTCCCTTGGGTGAATGAAATCCAGTGTTTCCCTTATTCTATCGGATAATGTTTTGGTAAATGTTTTATGTAATACTGCGAGTAAGCTAATGGCCCTGTAATTTTTCGATTCTTTAACGTGTCCCTCTTTGTGGATTAGTATAACGTGTGCATTCTTCCTCTTTTCTGGGACTCCTGCAGTCCATAGACACACAGTATAAAGTGCCATCGTGTCGTTAAGTCTAACTGCGCGAACGTTTTTTTTCCGTCCCCTCCGAAATGATACTGTCCCAGACGGGATCAAACCCGCGACTTCGAGCAATGCCATAGCCCCAAAGCTATCGCGGCGGGCACAGAAGTGTTGAGGCCTTACAATGCACTCTAATGCGGCTCGGCTTCTGCACGCCCTGAGGAAGTTTTCTGCTTCTCAAATTTGCATTGTGTTCACTTTTATTAAATATGAGAAACGCACGGTACCGTACATTGAACATATATTTATAAAATTTGCCCAAAAACACTCTGGTGTTTATAAAAGTAGCGTGTCCTTGCCTTCTCACGCCACTTCCCTCTCCCCTTGTACGAGAACGGCGAGGGAAGGGTGGTAAACATGTTATTGACTCGTTACGCGACTGCGTCAGTTCTACCCATTCTTTGCTTCCTCTCAACCCGCATCTCTACGATTCTGTCTAGCTTCCATCGGAACTTGCACGTTAGTAAAAAGTAGGCGCTGAATTTCTGCATTGCTTTTGAGGGGCCTCACTGATGACTACAGCTGTGAAGAGGTTAACATTGCGGCACCCAGGGAGCTCCAGAGTGCATTGTGCTCATTCGACAAGGCGCAAAGCTCCGAATGAGTTTTCTCGTCGCCTTTCTTCTCTGCCGTGCTCCTGTCATGTACACAGGCTCTATGAGCCACCTCTTGATGCGGTGTGCCAGACGGAAGCTGCAGAAGTGGGGAAGTCGAATGAAGAGGCAAGGAAGATTCGCTTTAAAACGTAGTGCTGCGCAAGATCGGCTCGGCGGTGATTAACGCCGGAATGCTAATTACTAATGGAATGCGGCGAGGGCGTCCACCGATACCATCTATGAAACAAAGCACTGCATTAGCTGAGATCTGTCTGCGGCGGCTGCTGTGCAGATCACTCCCTCTCGTGATCTCCAGATTAGCGAGGCAGTCGTGGAACACTTCGCTCCGTTCCCAACGTGCCACAGGAGCCAGATTGTCCGCACTAGCCAATATATATTGAAATGAAAACATGATTAGATCTGCGCTAGAATTGCTCATTAGGGAGTATCGTATTGTTTGGAGAATTTTTTATGTTTTGTATCTACGTTATCTTTGGTATCTAATATGCATTTCTAGTCTACGTTTTATTGCATGTAAAAATGGGTATTGTTTTGTTATTTTTCATATTTCTGGCAATTCACGTCCTAAAGCAACACTTTATTTGGGCCTAGTTGGTATATAATTTTGAACTTAACGTTACATTCACTTAACGTTATTTTATTCAGTTCCTCAGCGTGAACTCCTGTCTTCGGTACATGAATGTATTGAGTATAGTTGTACGATCTCTTTCCAGAATCATGCCGGACTTTCAGTGGGTAATTTTTTAAGTCTTTTAGAATATTACCTTCGAGCTAGTTTTATTTTTTAATGACCAACCGTATTTACAACGGAATGGTATTTGTATTGGATCATGTGTTGCTCCCGTCCTTGTGGATATTTTTTGTCTAGTGTGGACCATGCTTTTATTGAGCAGAAAGTTTTAAAAGCTTTCAGGTATGTCGATGATTTTTTGGTATTCTTATCGCTTGACTCGTCATACCAGGATACGATCAATAAGGTTTTAGAGGATTTTAAGGTACATGGACAGGGCCTTGTGTTTACCCACGAGAGTCCACAAAACAATGTATTGCAGTTCTTAGAACTGAAGTTTGAAGTCTGTGAACGCCATGCGCGTTGGGCGTATCAACCCCATGCGAAAAAGCAACTGTTGTCCTTCAGGTCTGCGCACTCGAAGATTGTGAAAAGAGGTATTGCGTAGTCATGTATAGAACTGGCTCTTAAGAGTTCGTGTGTGCACAAGATGCAAGCAAGTTTTGATAATCAGATCAGCCGACTTTTGGCAGCTGGGTTCCCTATGTCGCTTTTGACTGCCGTGGTTGATGCTCTGATCCAGAGAAGAAAAACCACAAAAATGCCGGCCGCCAAACGTGAAACGCGAAGGCCTGCGGTGGTCCCTTATATGCATAAGGTGACCCATGAACTCAAGAAAGTTGCTTGCAGGCATGGTGTTCCTTTGGCAATTTCTGTGCCAAACAAGTTTTCAAAGCTATGCTCCCGCACCTGCGGAGAGAGCACAGGAGGATGCCAAATTAGGCATGGTGCCTCATACGTGTCGTACGCTGTCGGCATGGTTTATGGCATTCCACTCTCATGTGGTAAGACATACGAGGGACAGACAGGGCGTTGCGTCAATGAGCGACTCAGGGAACATGCACAAAAATTAAACAAAAATGTAGATACAGCAGCGCACCTTGTTGCCCATATAAACTATTTCAGTAATTGTGAGGCGCGACTTGATCAGACGTTAATTCTTGGAAAAAGCAAGAATGAACATGCGCGACTTGCCTTAGAGGCCTACCACCTAAAACACAAGCCAATAATTGCATTTTTGACACATCTTTGTCCCTGCACCCATCGGAATTTTAATTCCTACATTTGCGTATACGATAAGTTGGCAGATGTCAGTAGTGTATTCTCTGCGCCTGCGCGGTTGTCTGGCCTAGGTATATATATGCATCGACGACGAAAGGAAAAAAAATAAGTTGTTATTCAGCGCCAGTGTGTGTCGTCTCTTTCTTTTTGTGGATCATCCTAGGTGCTTGCGCTGTAATTTTAAGTTCAGAAACACTTCCTAAAGCTCTTCCCTAATTATAAGCCAGGCCATTGTGGGATACATTGGAATAATTTTGCTACCTTCTCAGTGGCGTAGCAACGGTGAGGGGGGCCGTGGGCCCCGGGTGCAAGGGGCCATTGGGGGGGTGTCATATACGTCTGAAGACACCCCTCTTTCCGCCGGCCACACCCGGGGTGGGGGGTGACAGAACACCTATGGGCCCCAGGTGCCGGACGACCTAGCTACGCCACTGTACCTTCTTTATTTTAACGTGCTCCAAGTGGACAGTACACGAGTGATTTGGTGCTTCAAAAACACAGTAACGCGGCCGCCGTGATCGGGAAGGAATTTATTGGATTGACGCTTAGAAGCGTAATGGTTCAGACACGATGGGCTTTCATCGTTTTTTTTTTCTGACGCTTTAGCTATGAGCCACCATCTTAATGTGTACAAACTGTAAGACTACTTTCCTCTGGAACCTCCCGGTTGGCCTGTATCAAAACGTGAAACAATGCGCTCCATTGATATGCATGCGGAGCTACACGGATTCATATGAGAATGCCTCATGACTACGTATGAGTGCTTAGATTTATGATTACGAATACGAATGATATAGGGAGACAATATACGAAGTATCGAGGACATATTAAGGGTAATTGAGGCTAACACAATACCAATAAGCCTAATGCAGAGGACATAGTTAAGCCTAAATATTAATATTGAGGGCTTATGAATGGTAAGTAAGCCTAATGTACAATAAGTAGTTGGCCTAGTCAAGAGTAATTAGGGTTACAATATTAAGGCCTACACAATAATTTCTAGGAGAATTAGGATTACTTAGACAATATTTCCATTGATTGAAATTTCAATTATTAAAGCTAATCGTAATTCTTTGGACTAAGTCGAACGAATTCAACAAGATGTCGTATAATAAACAACAAATTTAGTCAGGAATATCAGAGGTAATTAGGGGAATTAATATCGCTTCAGAATATTTAAAATTAATTATGGTTACAATAATTTCGCGGAATACTAATATTTGTTACGAATTGCGTTCAACGCTTAGGTAATTGCAACAGGCCATTGCAAGATTTGCAGCACATGGCGTCCGCCTTGACAGAGATATCCGCAGTGTGAGCAACTCGGCCACTCAATTAACCATTGGTTGCATGAGCGCAAAACGAGCGATTGGAAATAATGCTTGCCCATAATCTGAGAAGTCCTACTAGGGCGTTTCTGCAGTAATTTTTTCAAGTATTGTAAAACATAAAAATGCATTGCTTAGTTCACTGCAGCAATAATTCGTAAATTGTAGTATTTCAGAGAAAACGGCACCTTCCAACTTCGCTTTCAGGAAGCGAATTGTTGATATTGAACACCATATTTTTTTACACAGACTGCCGAAATCACTCTCTAAAATATAGAAGGACGAGGTTCTCAGATATTTCACCTCATGCTAAACACATATTACAACTTTGTAAATTGCGTCTAATGAAGAACACTAGGCACATAAAAGCGATGTACCAACGTACACGTTATGCGAAATTAGCGCAATGTTTAAATATGTTCAGAACTAGCTTATCGCAATGTACTCGCACCTTTCATGGCAGTGTAAGGCAAACAATGTTGTCTATTGAGATGTACAACATTGTTACGCGAACAAAGGAATAAGACCGGATACTATTTAGAAAGTATATTTACAGAGGATAACTGCAGCGCTGGCCAGTTCAGCCGACAGCTCGAGAGCCAAAGCGTTCGTCGTCTTCGTCTTGGCGCCCGCATGCTTCGGATACAAGAAACACGCAATATGCATGCATCATAACACCCGGCGGAAAAAGCACCGTCCTGGGGCGTCTAAATGTCGGTGATATCGCAAATATGGGCTTGAGGCGTGCGACTTGCCCAATGCCAGAATTTGGGGCAGGTGAGGCACTGGTACTGACTGGGGCGATTTCGTAGGTAACCGGAGTCACGGGCCGCAGCACTCACTACGGGCCTGTGTACTGAGACAAGAGCTTTTCTGACAGGCCAACGCAACGAGTCGGGGACCGCAGGAGTACCAGAGATCCAGGCGAAAAGTAGATGTTTCTGTGTTGGCGATCCTACACCCGCCGTTGCTTCTCTTGAGAGGTCAGGAGGCGAGCGCGCGCACTTTCGCATGCTTGGGCTGCCCGGATGATGGATATAAGTGCATACTCGGTGGTCTCTGCTTCGTTGGAGGGCAGGGATGCGTCCAGTGGCAATGGGGGTTCTCGGCCAAACAGCAGAAATAACGGCGAAGAACCGGCAGTGTCGTCGCGCGAAGAATTATAAGCAAGAGTGACATAGGCTAGGGCAAGGTCCCAAGCAGTATGGTCGGACGAGAGGTACTTTGCAAGCATGTCTGTTAGAGTGCGATTGAGACGCTCAGTCAGACCATTAGTCTGTGGATGGTAAGACGCAGTCAGCTATTTCTTGGTGAAGCAGGATTGCTGGATGTCGGCAATGATTTGAGAAAGAAATCTCCGACCACGATATTTGAGCAAATGGTGTGAAGCACCATGCTGCAGAGTCACGTAGCGTAAAAGAAAATCGGCACCATTTGTGGCGCAGCCTGTTGGAAGCGCTTTCGTGATGGCGTAGCGCGTGGCGCAATCTGTCGCCACAGCGACCCACTTGGTGCCAAATGTGGATAGAGGGAAAAAGCCAAAGAGCCAAGTAAGTCCAAGACAACGCGAAAGAATGGCTCCGAAGGAATTTGAACCCGGCAGGGAGCGTCGATGGTGGCTTTACGCACTGGCATTTTTTACACGCCGCAACGGATTTCCGGACCAAGCGGCCAAGGCCTGGCCAACAGAAGAGTCGGCGAATCCGGTAGTAGGGGCGGGACACGCCAAGGTGACCTGGCGTTGGTAAATCGTCAAGTTCTTGAAGACCAGCTGACCAGAGGGCAGGACCGTCGGGGCCTACATTGTGGCGGTATAATACACCATCCTGGAGAACAAACAGGGGAAGAAAGAAATCAGGACGCCAACAGTCCAAGCTATTAATGATGGCGCGCAAAGTGGCATCACGGCGTTGCTCGTCAGCAATGTGTAGCAGCTGAGTAACGGATAAAACGCAAGCGGCCGGTATCGGGGTCAGGGTCGGCGGGTGGTTCGTTCACTAAATAGCGTGGTCGGGGTCGGCTGGCGATTCGTCTACTGGATAGCGTGATAAACAGTCTGCGTTTTGATGTAATCGGCCCGACGTGTTCACTACTGCATAGGAATATTCTTGCAGCCGCAGAAACCAGTGACCAAGCCATCGGGTAGGATGATTGAGTGAGGAAAGCCAGCAGAGCGCGTGGTGAAGTGGTGAAGTGGCGCGTAGGGAATTACAGAGAAGTGCGTGCCATTCAAGTAAGAGCGAAATTTGGAAACAGCCCAGACAAGAGTGAGGCATTCAGGATCTCTATTCGAATAGTTGCGCTCCGCTGCTGTGAGGAGGCGGCTAGCGTATGCGATAACACGATCTTGACCCTGTAGGCGCTGGGCTAAGACGGCTCCGATACCATGACCACTGGCATCGGTACCTGTAGGAGAGGAGGGGTCAAAGTGTATTTATTGTCTTTGTAACCTATATTACCCACTCCCGTCTGTAATGCCTTTGGTCCTGAGGGTATAATAAATAAATAAAAAAATAAATAAATATATGGGTCATGGTGAGAATGTTGGTGAGATGTGGAAACGGGGCAGTTAGAGTGGGGCCCCACGTAAATGGCACGTCCTTCTTCAGAAGGTCAGTAAGAGAGTCAGGCAATCGTTGCGAAGTCTTTAACGAAGCATCGGAAGTAGGAGCAGAGTCCTACAAAACTTCGGACGTATTTGACAGACTGAGGTACAGGAAAAGACGTGACAGCACAAATTTTCTCCAGGCCTGGCTGATTACCGGAAGCATCGACGAGACAGCCCAGTAAGGTAATTTGCCGACGACTCATGTGGCACTTCGAGGAAATTAGTTGGAGCCCAGTCTCCCGGAAGGCTTGCAGAACAGCTGATAAGCGCTCAAGGTGCGTCACAAACGTAGCTGAAAATACGAGAAGGTCATCTAGGTAGCAGAGGCATGTTGAACATTTGAATCCTTGAAGCAAAGAGTCCATCATACGTATGAACGTTGCTGGGGCGTTGCATATACCGGATGCATAACCTTGAATTCATATAGACCATAAGGAGTGACCAATGCGGTATTCTCTTGGTACTTTTCATCCACAGAAATCTACCGATAACCAGACCGCAGGTGTATTGATGAAAAGTAGTTGGCACCGTGGAGACAGTCGATGGGAGACAGTTCAATGGGAGGCAAGGGGTAGATGTCTTTCTTGGTAATACGGTTTAGATGATGATAATCTACTGACCACGCCATGCGCCATCTTTCTTTTTAACAAGCACCACGGACGACGCCCAAGGGCTCGACGAAGGTTTAACAATGCCGTTGGCAAGCATATTGTTTACTTCATCTTGAGTAAAATTACGCTCTCAAGCCGAAACTCAATATGGCCGGCGATGAATAGGACTAACATTCCAGTATTTGTGTAATGCTTAACAATCGAAGTTTGGCCCAATTGGCAATTGCTGAGGTCGAAGATGTCGCGGTAGGAAACTAAAAGGCGGCACAGAGCTGTTACTTGTTCAGGCAACATGTCCGCAGCAATCATGGGACGAAATGTTGCGCCAGGGCAAATAGCATCCTGTGGACATGGTGAAAAATCTGACCAGATATCTACGGAAAACATCTAGACGTGGTCGTCTCCGACAGCACGCAGCGTTGCCACGGATATGCCTTGGGGTAGAACATCCTTTGTCAGGCCAAAATTGACGACGAGCAGGCATGTCCAGTTATCGGAGACGGTGACGACGGAGTGGGGCACAGTGATATTGCGCATCAAAAGGACATCAGGAACAAGTGTGGCGACGTAATCACCATCGGGCACAGGAAAAGATGATAGGAAATGAACGAAATTGAAGGCTTTAGGCGGCAGGCGGACGAAGGTGGTCGTACTAAAATTGTTCGGCAGTTCGGTAGGAATATGCGCAAGTAAAGGAAGTTCGAGGGAAAAGGTACCGGCAAAACAGTCGATCAAAGCTGAATGTGCCGGAAGAATGTCGAGTCCGCAGATTAGCACATGGAGACAATTAGTCAGCACAGTAAAAAAAGTCGAGGAACGTGACAGTCCTTGATACTTGTACGGGAAGTACACATTCCAGTGACGTCAACAGTCACTGTGCTGCCATCGGCCACGCATACGGCTCGTGTAGTAGCCCGCGTGAGGATCTTCCCCAGTAGATGACGGAGGTTACAACTCATTACGGAGACCTCGGCTCCAATATCTATTAACGCCATCAAAAGGACACCGTCGGCGTGAACATCTAGTAGGTTCTGGTTCGGTGGGAGCGTCAACAGACGATTTGGACATGACGAAGTTAATGCAGCACTACGTCCAGGAGCTGCGTGGTCTAACTGTCCGTCCGGTAGGATCCATAGTAGGTCGGCGACGAATAGCGGCATGGCTTGGTCGGCGGGGAACGACGGCCCTGAGGTGACGGCGAGTGAGTAGGACCACTGGCATCGACGGATACGTCAGAGGTAGAAGGCATACGGCGGGGCGAGTAACAGCGCGGGTGGGCATATGGGCGATGATACGGGGAGAAGGAGCGCGAATACGTCCACGTCCGACAGGAGCGGCAGTGATGAGCGGCGTCGCCAATGCACAGGCAACGGAAGAATATGGGCTTGTCGTCCGGAGTTCTCCACTCGGTAGGCTTGCGGTATCTGGGAGGGGAATACAGATTGCCGTGAGGCGTAGCAGTCGCACCGGTCGGGTGTCAGGTAGGGAAACGGAGCAGGCACCAGGAAAACATAGGTTTGCAAGTTCTTGCCGCACAACTACCTGAATAAGAGAGACCGCTTGGGCTGGTTGGTCAATGGTGTGGTCAAGTGGGAGGAGATGGAATGGCGCAGGACTTGTAGCCTCGAGCTCGCGTCGAACAATACGTACGACGTGCTCATTCAAGCGTGTGGAAGCGGGAAGGTCGACGCAAGGTGACGTCGCAGCCATGTTAGGGAGCCGGGAGAACTGAGGAATGACGTGGCGATATTTGGCGAGCTCAAAACGACGGCATTCCTTGACCATCACGTCGATGGTGGACACATTGTTGAAGACCAAGAAGTTGAACGCGCCGTCCACGACCCCTTTGAGTATGTGGCCGACTTTGTCAACCTTGCCTATTTGTTCGTTTACTTTCCGGCAAAGAGCGAGCACGTCATGTATGTAAGAGACATAAGATTCTGTAGAAGACCGAACTGGGGCAGCAAGCACTTTACTAGCAGCCAGCTGCCAACAGGTGGGATTTTCAAAGAGCTCGCCGAGCTTATCCTTGAAATCATACTAGCTAGCTAGCTGGTATGATTTAGCTAGCTGGACGAGATCTCTAGAGATCTCGTCCTCGTGTGGACGGTACCAGACACGAGGAGTTCCGCCCAAGTAGAATAGGACATTCGCTAGCATAATATTAGGGCCCCAGTGGTTGTTTCGGCTAACACGTAGATACGGGCTGAGCCATTCCTGAACGTCGAGATTATCTTGGCCGCAGAATTTGCCTGGATTGCGGGGATTGGCAACCGTAACGTACGTTGGTGTCGGTGTCTCAGGAGTAGAAGGAGACGAGGTGTTGTCAGCGGGAGCCATAGCGGAAAGCTGAACAGTGCAGCCGCAGCGGGGCTCCCTGGCGAGGACGGAGAACGGCACCCTCCACCAAAATGTTAGGCGAACGAAGTAATAAAACTGGAGAGTATTTACAATGTATATAAAGGATAACCTCAGCGCTGGCTAGTTCAGCCGCCTGTTCGAGAACCAGAGCGTTGGTGAGCCTCGTCGGGGCGCCCGCGTGCATCGGCCACAAGAAACATGCAATATGCATGTATCAACATTAGCAAGGTTAGCAGAGCTGTAATATTGTGTTTATGGCTTATTTATATATTTGTAGACAGAATAATGAAGTTTTTTAAGCTTGAACAAAACAGAATTGCTTTGCACAGTTTGTAGTGATTGATTTATTTTTAATCTAACAATGTTTATAAATATCATTACAGTCGTCAATAAAAATTTGTCTATTCCCATTTTTCTAGAGAGGACCTCATGTGTGAAAGCTTCCTCATTACACACGCCAAAGATTGCGACGGCAGAGGCCGACGTTATCTTGTTGCGTATAAGAGTTTCTTTCGGGAGACTTTTGCTTTCTCTGCAACAAAATACGCCTTTTAGAAAGTTTAATTTGGTGTCTTGTGTATTTTCTGTCCACAGAGCGCGCCATTATACACAAAAATGAAATTGCCTGATACGTACCAACAAGTTGGAGTAAACACCTTGGTAAGTGTTACAAGCAATTACGAAACAGTAAGCAACCGGCACATTGCGGTACTTGACAGCGAAACCTTGGTCGGAAGCTCATTTTTGATACTAACTCCATGCCACGCCAGCGCTCGCTCGACTCTGACGTGTTTTTTCCGCTGCTCCGGATTTCGCCCCGTTTGTTGTTGTTTTTGCCTCTGTTGAAGACATGTTGTTTGGGGACCACTTTGGCGGTTCCTAATTGCTACTGGCCCCCATTTAGTAGGTTTTTCACGATCTACACCCTCCTGCTGCGGCATTCATCCCGACTTGTGCTGCTTTCATTCATTGTGCTGCCATCCGCTGAGTCAAGGCCGTGCAACATTAGCGATGCAACTGCCTTACATGCCAGTAGCCTCTCCGTCTAGAGTAGGAGGGCAACATGCCGTGATTGTACCCTGAGGATGCATACCGCCAGCATGGAGTCCTGCAGCCCTGCAACCACGGCGCACACCTCGGCCTAGAGCAAAACGGAAGCTATAGTGGCCTTCGATCACATGTGAATGTAGCTTTAGCGCCGCCAAAATACCTCGATAACCACAACGCCTTCCCGCATTACCGACACACGCGCCTTCGGTGTCTCCAACAACAACGTGGTACGAAGTGATTATCCAGCCTCGTTCCAGATGCAATATATCCGCTGTGCCCAACCGTATCATTCAAGCGACTCTCGACGCCTGCCTCGAGATTTCCAGATTTCCAGGTTTCTCTCCACACAAACCTACCTGTACTGGCTCAGTATGGGTGTACTCTCTGGGACTAGGTTATAAGGTGCAACAACTGGAAGAGATACGACTCTCAAAAGAATGTGTCCATCGAGTACAAGCGTACCTCGCCAGTGGTGCTCAATTCAGGCGTTATGTAGTTAATGGCGTTGACCACAACAAAGGACATGAAATGCGCATACAGGAATGATCATGCTGGCTACATGGGCGGCTGTCGTACGGGCCTAATCACGCTTCAAGGTCCTAATTTCCCATTTGAACGTATCCCGTATTAGGGCTGCGTACTGCGCCCGCGTCCGTTCAAGCCTTCAGTTGTGTACTGGTACTCCTGCTACAAAGAGAGACACATTAAGTTATCCTTCCCCTACACACCCAAAGACGACACAATCGGGCCTCACTTATCATCATCGTTACGATGCGGCCTGTGCCAAACAAACGATCATGACATCACATCCGAGACATCCCAAAAAACTTGAAGGCCGCTAAGAAAGCTCGGCCAGCAACACGCAAGGTACCATCAAGATCCACGGATGAAGTAGACCCGTGTGTACAACCGTTACGCCGATACGGCGTCGGTGGAAGAGGACGCTGGTCAGGTGACAACAGCAAGTACGACACGTGATTCTGGCATACCTACACATAGTGCAGCTGTTGGGTCGTCCACTTCGGGACAACAACGGGCGTCTCAATAAATGGAAGACACGCCGCTTCCTTTCGCCAACGAAGAGTTCGAGATCGACGATTACCTGCCCACCCTTGAAAAAGCAATTCAATGTCTCAAGAAACTCCGCACAGTGCTCCAGCAACATCATCACGGAACGTGGTCATCGCATTTTCGTCGACCTCCGTTCCTGCTTATATCGCTCACGGTGCATCTATGTGGAACTTTATTTCCCCCCATGAACCCTTGCACTTCGTTGAGAGACAACTCAAGCATCTCATATCGGTTGTAATCGATATCCTAAACCTTTGAAAGCTCCCACGTCTTAAACTGCACCAGAAAGCATTTTACAGTGGAACTGTCACGACATCAACGGGAAGGTCGGAGAGCTGGGCCAGCGTCTCAAATATGGCAAGCTGCGTGTTTGGGCTCTACTGCTTCAAGAACCCATCCGCCTCCCACCCATTTCAGGTTTTGTGGCATACTCATCGTCTTCATTGTTGGACCGTAGGACTGCTACGCCTGATGTCCCTGCAAGAAAGGCTAGAGCTTATGTTCGATCCACTCTTCTTCAGACCCGTGGTCTTTCATGGTCGTGCAGTTTATGGCAAGCAGTTGTTGTTGGCGCATCTAAGGCAAAAATATACTGGTTACTGTATTATTGCAGCAGGTAATTTTAACGTGCCTCCCAGTAAATGGGGTTACGGCATTTCCACTGCGCGTGGTACGAGCGCGCCGGACACATTTGTGAGGCGCCCAGTTTATGCTACTTAATAATATGTCAGTGCCTACCCGTCGAAGTGCTCATTCTCGCGCACCGCCACACTCACTGGGCTTATCTTTACGGCTAGTAAGGAGCACCCTGTCGCAGTTATGTCAACGCGACTACTGAGGTGCCATCTACTATCGGATTCACCTTGGCTTATTTTCGGGAGGAACAGGCCGCCTTCCCCGGTTGTATCGAATGGTGGATTCGGATCGACAACGGGAGGTATCAGAGGGCCCTATAACCTAAAACAATTCCAATACATTTTTATTTCGATCTCCTGACGTCAAACTTGTGTAACTGCCGACGCAAGCATCGGGCGGTGGCCCGTACGGGAGTCTGAAGAGACCAATAAAACGCTCTCCTCGTTCATAGGAGGTCACTTTTCTTTACTAGGAAAACGAATAACATTGCCTACACTGAGCGGCTTGTCTTAACTAATTGGCTGACAAGAGTTGAGGAGCACGCTCAAGTGGAGAAGGATTAGGTGGGGCCGAGCCAGTGCATTAATGACAATCGATGACTGAATGTAAACGGTGGTGCCGGCGTCTGCGATTTGTCCGCTTTGCCTTACTTAGCTTGCGGTTGCTAGTCGAAAATCACGGCGGCATGAAATAGGAGTTTAAGAATGCTGCTAAAACGGATCCTCAGCAGAAAGTAATAGGCAGAGTGAGGTCGTAAACGTACGGAAAGGGCTCGAAAACGTTACACAGCCAAGCAATAAGTTTTATTGTACGCAAATAAACCCATGCTCCCCAACAGGTGCGAGAAGCCAGTGCCTGAGCGATCGGCGGCAGCCATCATTTATTTCTTTCGGAACGACGCAGCCTGCGGCTATATAGAAAAAAAAATCACTTTCGTTCAGCATATTAATACATCTTTAAAGCGGAGACGTCACTTTGACGCTGTGAATTTTCGTGATTTTGTGACGTCGCGTGACAGACAGGAGAAGTGGTTGCAGCCCTAAATATTTTGACCAATCATCGAGTTCTAATGGCGAAAAGGCGTCGAATCAGAAAGAACTATTTTTCTTTTGTTCAGTCCAATCATGCATAATCAATATGTACATGTCACATCAGACGGGGAGCTATTGCGGATTTCGTTACGCCGCGTGACAGACAGACGAAGTGAAGGTGGTCCAAAAAAGTTTTTGACCAGACTCGGAGGGTTTATTGCAGAATTCGAACAGAAGAGATTGGAATAACTTTACGTTATTGCGTCCACAGAGTACTGTATCCAACTCCCGATGGCAACGTCCCACTGTTCCAGATTTGCTACTTCTTGTTCTCTGGGTGTCGAGCCGGCAAGCCGAACTTGCGGCCTAAAGCAACCCTGCATCAAATACCCTTCGGTTGGAGTCGCGACGCCTTGCAGCTGTAGCTCGAAGCCTTGAGCAACACTTAGAACGTGGCTGCTGGAACGACTGATGCTATTCTCTCGACCCTTCCTCGTCTACTGCGTACATTTGGCGCAACTCCCTAGTAATGTAGCGTTATCGGCTTTCTCCGGACCTCACAGCCTGCGCCCTCTTAGCATTTGGCTAGGCACCAGCAGTGTTTGGCTAAGATGTCGCCCACACCTTTTTTTCCTGTTTTGGACATGGCACAGCCTCCTTTTGTTGTTCAATACTGCCTTCGAACGGACGCATGCACGCCGCCTACGCTCGCAAACATCGAGGGTATAAAAGCTGCCTTGCCCAACGGGGAATTCTTAGCACCAATATACCCGTCGAAGCCATGCAGAGCACCAGGACCAGACGGCGCACCGTATAAGACACGGATTGTAAGGTTCTAGATATGTTGCTGGGGGACATAAACGAAGCCTGGGCTACAGGACCCATTCGTGATTCTTGGCGGCATGCAGAAATGGTCCCCATTCCCATACCCGGTAAGCTCTTGGAGAATATCGCTCACATCCACTTAATAGCGCTAACCTAGTTGTTAGGCAAGCTGATGGAGCACATGTTCGTGACGCGTATTACATGATGGCTTGAGCGATACTCTATTTATTAACCTGCCCACGTCGGGTTCCGTCCCCATCTGGACACTGAGGATGGTCTTGCGTAACTTTCTGCTATCTTTCTCATCCTTGGCAACTCCCGAAGATTTAGCTCCATTTTCACAATGTACACAATGCAAAGCGAGCGACCATGTGAGCCACGAAGCAATAGTTGCAATTCTCCATTTGCTTCAGGTCCCCGACCATGTGTGCACATTCTTCAAAGCCTTCCAGCACGCTCGTACTTTTTCCGTTTACCTGACTGGCCAAGCAGCAGGTCAGTTCGTGGCCCATGAGGTGTCCCACAAGGATCTGTACTCGCACTGGGCCTTTTCAACAGTCTCAACATCACCCTCTTTTCGCTGCATTAGAAGGTAGCAACGATGCATAACACACAATACATTATGTATGCAGATGACATCACTCTTTGGTCAATCCATCCGGAAATCTGCTGCCAAGAACAGACTCTTCACGAGGAGTGAAACGTGAATTACATCTTGTGTGTTGAGATATGGCTTGAAATTTGGAACGACGAGATGGCGTACATGGCGCTGGCAAACAAGTATGGGCGACTTCTACTGGCACTCCCGCCACCTATGTTCATTCTAAGGAAACTACGAAAATGGTCGCACCACAGTTCATGAACCAGCGCCTATATGCCGTGGACCAGAATAATAAATTAGAACATTTACTTGGTCATAACAAACTGGAAGAAACGTTACTGTGCCGCATGGGAGTAGACGTTTCACACATACGTAGATGAGAGGACTGCCCCTCGGACAGCTTTGGAGCACTTACACGACAGGCACTTCACAAAGGAGATCTTGGTCCCGTGGCCACGCGCATCTAGCAGGTGCAAGGCCACAAAGGCCCTAGAGAATTTTTTTAGCTGCAACAGTCTGAATGAGCGCTTGTGAGTGGCTCAGCGATGAACGCTTGTCTGTGTAACAGCGTAAACTGCTAACTCATTTCTTCCTTCTACTCTTTATATCCCCTTTCCCTCTTCCCCACTACAGCTTAGTCTACCGGGCTCAGCCTGCTTAACCGCCCTGTCTTTCCCTTCTGACTTCACTCTCTCTCTGCTAGACTGCCTGAGTTGCCGTGCCAGTGTTTGCTGTATGGGAGCGTCTAACCTTCTGTGCCGGCCGGCGTAGCAATTGAAATACTTTATTTCCGACATTGGTGCATGGACAAAATTGAAAAAGTTTGACTGTACCAACTGAATGTTTCAGAATTTTCACTCTTATTCGTCTAGTGTGACCTTATGTGCAATGAACATTATTACAATAAATAAATTAGTGATGCTGACACGTGAACTTGTACATCTTTCTCCAGTACTTGCTGTTCACCGGCTTAGAAATGTTCAACGTTATCGCTTGGCACAGGCTGCGCCTACATGCATCGGGCATTTCTCGAAAGTTATCGCGGATTCTATCCGTTGTCTGTTGTCACCGAACTTTGAGCAACCTGATTCTACGCAAAACGCGAATCGTTTAGTATTTTCTGCAAGGCAAGCAGTCACAAGCGATTACGCTTAAACGTTCGACGAGTCATGTATAAAAGCCAACGCACTTGACCTGCGGATCACATTTCGACGATCACTGACTGTACTCGCCGCAACCGTTGTGCGTCGGGTGTCATATTCATGTGTGAAACAGGTTTGTCCATTAAAAGTTAGGGTGGTGATAAATATTTCTTATACTGTGTTCTTCACATGTCACAACCGTGACAGTACTAATGCGCAAAAGAAAGCAATAGAAAGCTGCAGGAGTGTTTTTCCTGAGCTCACATGCGCGCAAGTTAAGATGTGAATTTAAGGCTGCTAGTCAAGGACATGCCGGACACTTGAGTATTTTTCTGTTCCTGACGTCTGTATATCTTTATTTCCTAGATGTGCATGGTGAAAGTTGCCCAAGAACGGCGTGCCAGTCTACAAGGCTTTGACGACGCCTTCACTATAATGCGAAATGTAGCCTTAACGTATGGATGGAACTGAATGAAGAATATTTCCATACAAGCGCCAGCAATCAATAAATTTTCAACATTGCAATTCTAAACCAACTACTTCGAACGCTTTATTATTGAAAATCAGCCATGGGAGTATTCATCTCTGGTGAATAATTGTATTCCAATAAAGTAAACTCTTGAGAGCTTGTATACCTTACCGCTGAAATTTGTTGCACGTCACTCAATATGTAATGGGTGGAACGTTTCAAGTGCACCAAACACGAATCTTACCACCAAAGGAGCACGAAATTGAAAATTAATTACAAGAAAATATTCAATTCCACAAAGAGTTTTATTTAGGCGCCCGGTCGCGGGCGATTAAGACATTATACACAGAAAGAAATTTATCAGTCACAACTGTCAGGACATTATGAATATAAATTGTAGAGATTACATCACAGCTGCGCATAAAACAGATGTGTCAACAATTTACAAAGAAGTGCGTATATTGGCCTTCTGAAGAGGAAATTTGGCATTGTTTACTGCAGTACCGGCATAGCTTCTGATGCATTCACAAGTTGCCCACGCCAAACTGATGTGTAGCATTGAATACTAAATTGCATCACAGACGGGCTGCGTACTACTGACAGGAACAAAACATTTCCTGTTATTTACACCCCGAATAGGTAGTCATAATCAGAGCAGCACAGGGGGCATCTGCGTCAGGAGGCTTTTGGTGTGTTGCGATACCACTGACCCGAGCACATGGAGGTATGACCCTCCTGTGGTTGGCCGTGCGTGGGATCTCGCTGGTTAAGCTGACGGAACACATCACACTGGCACACGTCTCACGTAGACAGCACCTGCGCCCCCTCCACTGACCTGCCGGGAAAAAAATCGTTAGTCGCCTTTGCCTATTCACCGCTTCACCCTCTCACTTTTCTTCTTTTTGCAACGTCTCCCATCTTCTCTTTCTTTCATTTCCGAATTTCCTTGCGGCTATAGTAAAGTTTCTATAAGTATTCTGACACTATGGTGATTTAAAGGGTCCCCTACACACTTTTTAACGAAGTCCAGCGACTCAGATGAAGTTAAGTTTAATACTTTATGAAGTCTTTGCGGCGAAAAATATATTTCATTGCGTTCATTATAAGCAGAGCTATTGACAGTCAGAGATTCCTTTGATCTTCTTCGTGGTGCTGCTTCTTCAATGGTTTTCACGGCGAAGGTTACAGTGCAATGGGGCGTGCTCACAACGCTCCGCCTATTGAACATCACCTTGGTGAACAGTCCAACTTTAGCTGGATATCGACGCTGACGCCACTATTTCCTCTTTTGGCGCCTACGACAAGCGAAACTCAGCCAAACTTGGAGGCTATTGCTAAATTTAGGGTTCAGTTCAGGGTGTCTTCATTCCTTTGGTGTGCTACTGTCCACTAGATAACTACGCACGAATCTGTTTTCTTGCACCGCGTGATAAGTAGCACATTTTATTTCGCACTCATTCTAGGGCAAGCTCACAATTCCAGAAGGTCAAACATACCGTCATTTTTAAGTTCTCCCATGCTAGACCGTCAGCAGCATCCAAATCGCGTGGGCGATGATGGCTGCACTGCGGACTCGCATAGAAAGGATTCTAACATATTCTGCTTCGAACATGATGGCGACACATCTGGAAGGTGTGCAACTCTGGAAGCAGCAACCTGTTCAACTGGGATGCTGGTGCATAGACCTGCTCGGTACGCACCTAGACCACTTTATTCCATGACCACCCTTATGAAAATGATTATGTCCTTTATGTTTACTGTATGTTTCCCACAGTTCACATGAGGAAATGTTCTTTATGTTCCTTCCATGCTGTAATTTGGCCACTGCTTTTATGTTTCCTTCATGTGTCCTCCTTTTATGTATCCCTTGTGTTACCGTTCTTTGTGTTTCCTCCATGTTGAAATTTGGCCACTGCTTTTATGTTTCCTTCGTGTGTCCTACCTTTATGCATCCTTTATGTGGCCGCAGTGATTAAATCCTGTATTTTACGTATGCATGCATAGATGAAGAGTTCCGTGTACACATATTATATTTGATAAACTTTTCCTGAGTTTAAACGTTTTGCATTGGTTTTCATTGTAAGGTTACTGTTCCCTACATGATGCAGCATACAGATTGGAACTCTCCTATGGCACAGAAATTCATGCCAATTTGTTATAAAATTACAAACTAATTAGACTTCACAGATTATTTCAGTATAACATTTGGAGCACCACTGTACTTTCCTCACTGCAGTGCTGCTGTTGTTCTAGTTATGTCTTTGTCACTAATATAAAATGTAATGTTAGGATGGAAAGATCAGGTTGGATGAGTGCTTGCACTTTTAGAAGAATGTTTTGACTATACTTTGCAAAGGTTTGTCTAAAACTACGAACATTTTATTGGACTATCTGGATGTTACTTCAATTTGCCACGTCTGTTCACAGCAGACCTCTGGAATGTGGTGCTTGGGTACTCACAGTGCTCACAAGGCACCTGAAAAGCAAAACAAAAGCCAATCTTTTTCACTTATTCAAAAATATTCATATAAGCAAGAACAGCTTGACCTGTATGCACACAGCTAAGAAACGTGGAGCAGTCAAAAATAGCTCATAAAACACCAGGCCAACACAGAAGCTTTTAACCAATTGTTGTTTGAAACAGACTGCGCTGCCAATCCACTCAGGTATTAAACTGCTCACAAATTCCTTTAAACATTATTGCGACAGCTACATGACCTTTAGGAGTAGGCAACTGGCCAATAAATTTTTGTGTGCTACCTTTGTGTGCCTGCTTGTACACATGCCTCGTAGTTATATCTCAAGTAGTTACACTGTTATATGGTAAAATTCAGGCGGGAATAAAACCAGCAGCAAACATCAGACTAACTGGGAAATTATCACCAAAGCTGAAATGTCTAGTAAATCAAACGAAGAATCGATTATGAACGGTCTAAAACCTAGGCCGCGATTTTCTAGCGATCCCTTTTCCAATGCCACTCCTTTTCTTCATTGATCTGACCGACATTCCGCTATCGTTATTAACTAGAACAGACAGCCGTGGAAGGTGGATTACAAGAGTGGCAAACATCGAGCGGAAAGCATCGCAAGAAAATCGCAGCCCTTATTAGGCAGTGCTACAAGCCACTGTCTTTAACAATCGCAGGAGCTGACATCCTGTTCTTCGGATGAAAATATTAATGAAAACGAGAGTCTGATTGACATGCCTCGATTAAAAAGAAATTTCGCTGTTGTTGTGTCGGTCTATATCTGCCCTACAATATAAAAGAGAAATACGCGAGCACGTGGAAGAACACAAACAATGCAGACAAGTTCTCGTGAAGGTGGACTTCAAACTGAACACTATCAATAAAATAATCTACACACAAGCTAATATCTGTTCAAGTGTCAAACACCGTAGTTGTGAGCCAACTCGCAATGCCCACGGCACATAGACATACATTGCACATGTAACTTGCGGAAATGCATATTCACGGAAGAATTTCTTGCCAGGAAACTACTGGGGAAACAGTAGCTTTCAGCATTTACGTAAATGTTTGCCCATCCAGTCCCAACAATCAGCGGTGGTAGCGCATCACTGCAGAAAGCAAGTAAGCGGTCAGAAATAATACATTTCATGGAAACTCCCATCGTGAAACGGTTTGCTAAATGTACACAGCAACATGGAGAACATACGCTCCGAAAGTTCTCTGTTGTCAGTGCACAAAGCTTATTGCATGAACCATAAGCTGCGAGAATGCGCGCAAGCGTCGGACTTGCTTACCTTGAACATGTGGTCAGCGAACGCTCCTTCGTCTCGCAGGCACCACGCGACGACGATGTCTCCAGCGCGAACAGTTTCGAATTGTCGATGAACACCAGCACACGAAAGCACAACTTTCAACAAATTCTTCCACGCACCATAATTCGAAGCCACAGTACCAGATATTTCAAGAGCGAACGCGGACAGGTTAGAACAAAGGCAGCTCGGACGGGTGCTGTCGTACACGGAAGACACTGGCTTATCACAGGAAACATAACGCCAACTAACAGCGTTACAAGAGTCCAGAAGTTTCCTGATGGTTAATGCACACGATGCTGATCACATTTTGTTTATGCACTTCTAAAATACCAATTAATTACCGTCCAACTGCAACGAGCATTCGCACCGCCCACACCAACACCCCCCCCCCCCCCCCCGTGTGGCCCAGCTCAATATATCATCCAGTAATTTAACCGGGCATAAACATCACACTGCGGCAGCGCCGCCCTGCGGTTTACATGAGAATTTAGCCTCCGAGACCCGCATTTGCTTCTGGGAGTGCAGTTTTCAAAAGCACGGTTAAGAAATTTTAACGAACGTAATACAGAGACAATCGTAACGGACGTATTATATTTACGTGTAATGACGCTATCATGAAACCAATATAACACCACGAACAGCTACTTAAACGGTAGGTTGTATATTCATATACGCTCATAGCAAAGCGGCGGATTGGCCCCGGAGGCGTCCGCCTCTTTTTCTGGTCATGTAACGCAAGCCATCGAAAACTGGCCGTCGTGCCACCGCGTCTCCAGCCGCCGCGCAATCGTTATTCGACGTGAGAGATAATTCACTGCATGAGGATTTGATGTACGTATGTACTGTTGATGGCGCGTGGCCGTCAATGCATCGGATGCGGCCAAGATAAATAGGGAAGGGGAGGCAGGCGCATGCCCCCCCCCCATTTTTTTTACTTGGATACGCCAAAAGTAAATACATCTTTTATGTAGATGATCTATCTCTAGGATTTGTTAAAAGGTAATCACTGGGAGCACTATATGTTATCTGGATGTGCACTCGAGGGAGTACACAGCCAGGTAAAATAGAGTGCACACACACACAGGTAACATCCTGCCGTAAACACAGAGGGAGTACACAGCCAGGTAACATAGAATGCACACACAAGTAACATCCCGCCGTAAACACAAAGGACACATCCTACAGGAAAGATAAAGTTCGTTTCCTCGACTTCTAAGAAAGGATCAGTAAACATGCCGTAAACACAAAGTATGTTTCCTCAAGTTCACATAAAGGACAAGGAAACATAAAGGTCACACACGGCGCAAGAAGGAAACATACAGGAAACATGAAGGTCATGACCATTTTCATAGAGGCACGCGCCATGACCACTTTAGGGCATGCGGTAGTGCACAGTAGGCTGCAACAAGAGCTGGCTTTTCACGGCCCCTTCAGACGGCCGCGTCATCTATGTTACGCAGCAGACGCAGTCATATTAAACTGCATCAAAGCGCTACGCTTCCTATTTGCAAGGCATGGCTGGAGAGCGGCATTCCCGCTCACGGGGTACAATACGGCCAAGCTACGTGGTGAGGAGCGCTTTTGTAGAGCCCCAAATAGAGCACCGGATAGTCCCCGCATTCAAATTGTGCTTATTGAAGCACTGTCAATGGCTAAACACCAGCAATAATTTTACGCAACGAATTACGTTACCTGGAACGTATTTTTCAACCAGCGCCAGTTTTGAGATGTCCGCAGCAAAAATTGCAATCATAATGCGCTGTTGCTCCACTTACTTCAACAATCCACTTTATGCATTGAGGCTCAAAAATAAGTGCAACATTCGTTTTGTCGTACACTTTGGAAACGCATACCTCATAATTGGCGTCATCTTTAGAATGCTCTCTAAGCTGATGTGACTTTCGATGACACCAGTTACAATCAATAAATTGCAACATGAGAAATGCGTTTTTCCGAGCGTGAATGTAGCCCGCAAATTCACGCAAAAATGCCGTGAGACTGGCCACACGAGGCACTTTGCGTGTATTCCCGGGCTTTTTTCACCCTCGGAAAAACCTTTAATTATCGCGAATTGAGCAACAGGAAGCTGTATCGGGCGTTTCTCTTGACGCTCTACAATTTTCTCATTGATACTTGAAGTTACATAAAACACCCTTCGCGCTCTCACACACGTGCACACAAAGACACACACACACACACATATATATATATACATGTGTATATATAAATATATATATATACATACATATACATATATATATATATATATATATATATATATATATATATATATATATATATATATATATATATATATATATATATATATATATATATGTATATATAGACATACGCGCACTCTTCTTACATATAGATATATATGCAGTTTGAAAATACAGACATCCCTACAAGCAGTAACCAACCACCGATGAATGGACACATCCTGAATTCCCAACGGCGCCCAGTGTAAGTGGCCAGCACCCTGGCTGTGTGTCAGAAAACAGCTTTGGCTCCGAGTTAAATATGGGCAAGAAGGCGGAGCAAATTAACAAAATTCAAGTCGGCGGTTTTACATGTCATGTTTATGAGCCCTGCCGTAGTAAGGGAGTGTGGATTTATTTTGACCACCTGGGGTTCTCCGACCTGCCCGGAACGCACACTACAGGGGCTATTTTGCATGTCACCCCGATCGAAATGCAGCCGCCGCAGACGACATTAGATCCCGTGCACTAGGTTTAGTGGCGCGACGCCGCTGGCACTACGCCTCCACGGCGGGTGCGGCGGAGGAAGTAGTGAACAAGGTTTTTAAAGGGTGCGTTTTACCTAAATGTTACAGCTTAGCGCACAATTGAATGAAACGGAAAGTTCGGCCGATATTTACGACATTGTTCTCATATTTTACATGGTGGCCGAAGTCTATTCTGTGACATAGACGAGGTGCTAGCCAATTTTCGGGGAATCTGCTCGGCCGCCAAGCACAATCTGCGCTGCCATACTTTACCGGTGACAAATCGTACAGTGGAGAAGCACTCTCACAGATGTTTAAAGAACGGGACGACAGGCCGTCTGTGGTTTGCCATGATGCCCAACTAACAACACCAAAGAGCAACAATTCTGCGCTTTTCAGGTCAATCGTTCAGTTCGCGTGGTTTCTTTACGCATTACTTATTTTTTCTTTATCCAAACGATGAAAACCGTGCGCGCACTCATGACGCGGTGTTTGCGACGCTTGAATTTGGCACCCGCCGTGGTTGCTCAGTGGCTATGGTGTTGGGCTGCTGAGCACAAGGTCGCGGGATCGAATCCCGGCCACGGCGGCCGCATTTCGATGGGGGCGAAATGCGAAAACACCCGTGTGCTTAGATTTAGGTGCACGTTAAAGAACCCCAGGTGGTCAAAGTTTCCGGAGTCCTCCACTACGGCGTGCCTCATAATCAGAAAGTGGTTTTGGCACGTAAAACCCCAAATATTATTATTATTGAATTTGGCGTCATTTCCTGCGCGCTCCGTTAGCTCCAGCTGGTGCACGGCGTAACTACGATAAAGAAAGTAGTTCATCAAAGAAGACAAGAAGAAAATTTTCAAACTCCTGGAAATTGCAGCAATTGTTAAGCGTTCACATATTATTAGAACATTCCTATTAAGTATTACAATTCATGATGATACATGCGTCTATTTGTATGGATGTATTTGTATGGATGCGCGTTTGCGTTGTTGACGCTTCGGCACATTCCGGGAGTTTGTGCACGCGGTTTGCTTTGGAGGTTCCTGCGTTTGCTGCATTGCTTGTGTGCTTCGCTGCGACATCTTTGGAATATTCTTCAGTTTTTCTCGCTTTTTATGGGCTTGTTGCCTCGAACATCGCAATGATCGCCTCCTGCTCAACGACATAAAAGTTGAATGAGTGTTTCAAATTCCCCTTGTTCGTCCATTGCGACGCGGTGAACAAAAGCGCGGAAATGCGTACAGCGCCTGTACGTTACTTCCGCGCGCCTCTTTTCTAGTTTTGATTCGTTCTACAGTCCTTCCGTTACGATAATCTGTTGTACAGCATTACAATTGTGGTACTGAACTTTGTGGTACTAAACCAGTTTTGTCCTGGTTTAATTTCACAGCCCGCTTTTGGTTACCTAAGGCAGCTATGTGGTGCTAGCTAAAAGAGGCCATGTGGTACGCCACGAGTTTTGGTATTGTGTTCGAGAACCGATTGAGTTAGCCTTATTACTGAGCGCAAAATTATGTCACGTGAAACCATTCTAGCTGTACTGTATTCAAAGATATTTGGTTTCCGCCACGCCGCTTAGTACATGGCGTGTGAGCGAGCTTGTAGCAACGAGGGGCGGTGGGATCGGCGATAATGTATTCTGCTGTGGTGTTCTCTTCAGGATCGAGTGACGCCGCGCTGCTGCAAGGCCGCTGATACGCCATGAGGCCGTCATTTGCGCTATCTGAAATCATATAGGAGCCTTTGGCGCGATAATAATAAAGAATTTTAAGGGTGTGCATGCGATTACATGTGTTATCTGAAATAAGATAGGGGTGGAGCCAGTGGAGCCTAAGAATGGTGCGAAATCATCGAGTTATGCGCCTTGTCAACGGTGTATGTTTTGTTTTGACACGAGTAGCAGCGACGGTGGTGATCGGACGCCCCCTTATCTGCTTTGTTTTCGCCTTACAGATTTCCACGACGAACCCTGCTGCCCCGGCCTCAGGACAGCTCCAAGTGTGACGTCACAGACCTTTGCGCCACCGGTCTTCTGCCGGCCGAGCTGTAAGCGGGTCACACGAGTAGCAGCGACGGTGGTGATCGGACGCCCCCTTATCTGCTTTGTTTTCGCCTTACAGGTTGGTTACCCCTGACTGCCTGCTGCCATAGTACGCTGCCTTGATCTGTCCTGAAGGCGGACATTCCAGTGCCTACCGACGCTCAGCTTCCGTGAATTACTTGCATCTGCAGATTTCAACGACGAACCCTGCTGCCCCGGCCTCAGGACAGCTCCAAGTGTGACGTCACAGACTTTTGCGCCACCGCTCTTCTGTCGGCCGAGCTGTAAGCGGGTCACACGAGTAGCAGCGACGGTGGTGATCGTACGCCCCCTTATCTGCTTTGTTTTCGCCTTACAGGTTGGTGAAAAACCTACTTTCCTACTTGCCATTTTCTTTCACCACCGCTGCTGCTGCCGTGTTGCTCGCTGCTGCCTTGTTTTTTACCGTGCTCTCAGTTGTAGTGTTAGGAGAAAGATTTCCCATTTTAAACCTGTATGTTGCATAAGCTATACCAAGGCTAATATGCCGGAGACATGCCCTGCCTGCAAAGAATGTCTGCCAAGTGACGGACTCGCCATCAAGTGCATCGAATGTGAGTACACCTACCATCTCGTCAATTGCTCTGGTGTCTCTCTGTCAACATATAAGGGAAAAGGCGAGAAAGGTCGCAAAGCGTGGCGATGTCCAGACTGTCGTAAAGCAAATGCAGGAAGTTCTGACGCACCCAGTACGCAGCCTGACCTAGCTAGCTGTTTAGCCGGCATAGTTCAAAAACTTGATGCTCTTGCTGGCCTGCCTGACCAAGTCAATGAAGTGAAGAAATCCATCGAACTAATGTCAAAAAATACGATGATATACTTGAGCAACAAGTGAAACATGATAAAGAAATTTGTTCCTTAAAGAAACGTGTCAGTGCCCTTGAGACCAGAGTCGACGCTGACGATGTGGAGTCGTTGAAAATGACTGTGAACGACCTCGAGTGGCGAAATAGGAAGCTGAATCTTGAGGTGCATGGCATACCTGTGACCAATGACGAGAATCTGATGGAAAAGATAAATGATGTAGCAAAATCTGTGAATTTACCAGAGCTCACTTCGAACGACGTCGATGTTGTGCACAGACTTCCTTCAAAGCCAGGAAAGGTGCCCGGGAATATTGTACGGTTTTGGAAGCTCTTAACTCGTGACGTGTGGTTTCAAAAGCGGACAGCCTTAAGAGATGCTCAATCGGATGTTTCAGTCACTGAAAACATGACGCGTCAAAGTCGTGAGCTGTTGCGCTATGCAAAGGCTTGGGCAGGTGAGAATGAGTACCAGTATGCTTGGCGCCGGAATGGAAAAGTGTTCATTAGAAGGAAACAATACGATCCTGCGATTGTCATTCGTTGTGCAGCAGATTTAGACCAGTTGTGAGGCCAGTAATGTGCGGTAGTACGCGGCACTCTTTCTTCAATGTCTCTTTTTACTGAATTAGTTCCTCTTTCTGACCTCCATAGTTCCATTAAGCTTGATGATCCTCATTGCTGCTCTTGTATTCACGTTAATCTCAGATCTGGCCAAAATAAGCAAGAAGAACTCGACTGTTTTTTCGGCGAAGTGGAAACTCGTTTCAATGTTATGTTTTCGGAAACGTGGTTTACTTGTGAAGGTGACGTTTATGTTGTAACGACGTATAAGTGTTTCTATATGAACCGATCCATAAGAAGGGGAGGTGGTGTTGCAATGTTGGTTTCGAATCTTATGGAATCGGAAATGCTGCCTGAATTTTCTTGTATCACGCCCCATTACGAAGTCTTGGCAGTCAAGTCTGGCACAAGGATATTTTGCGTCTGCTATCGTCCACCGGGTAGCAGTTCTGCTGAGCTTTTTTATTCCTTGATTCATTCCTAGAGTTTGTTAACACGAACCAATATCAGTTAATTTTAGGTGGCGATTTTAACATTGACATGCTGGCCAATAATAACACAACAATCGAGTTCAATACTTTACTTAACGTTCACTCCTGTGAAAATGTCATGTCACCTACACGGAATACGACAGAATCAGAAACACTTTTAGATCTCTTCATAACAAATTTCAAAACAGATAGCTTGAAATCTGGCACCATCGCTTATGCTCTGAGTGATCACATGCCAATTTTCATATCTGTCAATCTCACTCCGAATTCCCAACGACAACCGGACCAAACGTCATTTTATCGAGTTATAAATGATCAGACGTTATGCGAGTTCAAGGAACGCTTATCTATTCTTAACTGGGAACATGTTTTTGAGGAAACCGACCCTGATGAAGCATACGAAAAATTTTTAGAGATATTTACTGACATTTATAATGCTTCCTTTCGACTGAAGAAATTCTCCCAATCAAAGAAAAGTAGAAAACCATGGGTCGACAAAGATATGTTGCAATTGATAAGAAAACCAGATAAACTTTACAGACCGTTTTTAAAAAGTAGGTGTCCTGAAGCGCTGAAAACGTTCAAAAAATTTAGGAACTTCGTTACAAAGAAACTTCGCATCGCTAAAAAGCAATATATTTATAAGCGATTCAATTCAACTGGTGGACAGTCCGAAAAAGTTTGGAAGGTTTTAAAATCTATCTTTGGTAATTCTTCCGAACTGACCGCAAAAATTATTCATGAAGGGATTGAATTAAAAGGTGCTGACCTAGCAGATGCCTTTAATGACTACTTTCTTTCTTTTGCGGACACATCAAACAGCGATGTAAATCTGTCTAATATGAGTGCCCGAAATAGCGAAACAATATTTCTAATGCCGGTTACAGTAAATGAAGTAATTACAGAATTTTTATCACTCAATAATAGTAAAGCTACAGATGCGTCAGGTTTCCAGATACAGCCCATAAAATTTACTATCGACATTCTTGCACCTTGCCTTGCCCATATCTTCAACTTATCTTTTGTTTCCGGCGTTTTCCCGCGTCTTATGCAAAGGGTAAAAGTTATAGCAATATATAAAAAAGGGAACAAAAATGTAGTGGGAAACTATCGCCCGATATCCATCTTACCTGTGTTTTCAAAAGGCCTCGAAAAAGGTGTTCTTAAACGGCTATCTTGTTTTATTGAAAGATATAACATTATCACTACAGCTCAATATGGCTTTCGTAAAAACAGATCTACTGAGTTAGCTCTCCTTGCTCAAAAAGAATTCATACTAAAAAATTTTGAATCAAGAAACATGGTACTAGGATTATTTCTAGATTTTTCAAAGGCGTTCGACCTTGTTAATCCCTCTGTGCTGCTTAAAAAATTGGATCATTACGGTATTAGAGGCATAGCCCATATGCTGATTGCCTCATACTTGCGACATAGGTCTCAGTTTGTTAGTATTGCCGGTGAATGCTCCCAATTGAAAGCGGTAGCTTCCGGCGTTCCGCAAGGGAGCATTTTGGGTCCGTTTCATTTTGTTCTTTATGTCAATGATATTGTCCACATCGACAGCACTGCTAAGTACATAATTTACGCAGATGACACCAGCTTGTTTTTTTCGGGTACTTCAACTGCTGATCTCGCAAATCGAGCTAATAAAACCTTAAAAGAAATAAATACTTGGGCGGTTGATAATCACTTAAGAATTAACGTTAGCAAAACTGCAGCAGTCATGTTTCACCCACGTCACAAACACTTTGAACCTCCTCTAATTGAATTAAACATTACCAGAATAGAATTTGTGCAGTCTGTGAAAACTCTGGGCGTTTACTTTGCAGCAGATATGTCGTGGAATGATCATATTAATTACGTAGTTCAGAAACTTTCCAGAACAGTTGGTATCATGCGCCGCAATTGCTTTAATTTTCCTACATCAGTTAACTTGTTACTTTACCACTCTTTGTTCTCTTCCATAGCCAACTACGGATGTATGGTGTGGGCAACAACAACAGCTGGAAACATTAACAAACTCACTGTCTTACAAAAACGTATTATACGCATTGCATGTAAAGTGCCGTATTTCTTCCACACTGCCGGCCTTTTCCATCAACACAACATTATACAGATGAAGTGCATGTATAACTACAGACTGTGCTATAAATATAAACTCGCCATGATGAAAAATGATGACTCCTTGCTTAGACTTGCTGGGTTAGAGCAGAGCAGAACTGTGTATGATACCTGCACAGCAGAACCTTGGAATGTTAAGAAATGCCGCACAAACTATGGCAAACAAATGTTGCAGCATACCTTACCGACACTTCTGAACCATTTGTACTGCTACGAGAATATTGATTTATCTAATATTTCTCTGAAAGAATTGCCCCAAATGTTCGTGCAGTTTTGTACTGTACAAGTACAATGTACTGCGTACTGAACGTGCATGTCTCATTCTCTGTACCGAACGTACGTGTTTTTTTTTTGTTTTTTTTGTTTTCTCCTCACGTTTTGTTTGTTGTTGTACTCCGCCGCCGTCAATGCTGCACTGTAAGAGGAAGCCAGGACCTCTCAAGCTGTCTATACAGCTTTTTCCCTGGCTGTCCTCGCAACACCAGTTGCGGAAATAAACCTTCAAACCTTCAAACCTTTTCCACCAGTTCGCTTGCATTCATCTTTATTTTTTCATGTTCTCGGCTCGACGCCATCGAGTGCTTCGCGTAGGCGCTCTTTGCATCCGCAGAAAATGCAGATTCCATGGCAGTCTAGGTCCTATTTTACTGCTATAGAACTTTCAAAACAATGTAATAGCGTGGAATTTCAGCTTATCGCACTTCAGTAATTGATTGATTTACGAGAGTCCCAAAATCAATAAAGGAACGAGGTGCCTGGGCATGTCTGCCGTGACGTCCCACTGTGCTTTGAAGTGGCACGCACGCGTTATTGACAACATAAACATCAAAATTAGCAAATTTTCTTGTGACCATAGAATTAGCTAGTTATGAAAAAAGGTATTTTTGCTTTGAATTCTAGCACTACAAAGAGAACAGATTGAGAGGGGAGCGCATCCTTGTGATCTATAGGACTCTATGCCACAAGCTTGGAACAAAGCTTTGTCGGTGCATCCTTGAGAACTAAATGACGCTTTGCCACAACCTTAGAACAATGCTTGTCGGTGGAGCAGTTCTATGAAACACTTTCTTTGAAAGTAAGCAAAACTTCATTAGCAGCAGGTAGACAGTAAGTAAGGAAATGCAACACTGTGGTTTTATATGAAGAAGCTGCCTTTGAGATGCGGCCACAACAGTTAAGTAGATGAGCATAAATAATTTTTAAAGTAAGTAGAGGAATTAAAAACAAATTGACGATCTCGCCCTGCCATTAGCAAGAGCAGCCACACTTTATTGTTTTCAATCAGTCATTTACGTTACCATTACATTAAAGCATTAAGGGATTGCGTATCCCCCACAGCATCTGTATGTGGTCGTTTTCACCAGCTTCGCTGGACATCCGCTTTCACAGGGTCGGGAGGACGAGTCAAATTTTATTTGTCTTGTATGACCACCCATGTATTATTCAAGCGTCCTAAGAGTTGAGTGTGAAGTTTTGAACTTTTTGTGTCATTTTGAATGCTTTTTGCTGTAGCCCAACTATTATGATATGCACACACTCGGCAGCAGTGGCTTCACTCGGTCTTGCTGCTCTGATTCTGAGCAAGCATCATCTTTGTTCACAGGAACTGACGCGTCACATACCAGGCAAGAGCCCGGCGCATCCCGTGACCTAGAAGACTTCCATTGACTCTAAGAAAGAACCAGCTCCTTACGTCAGCGCGAGCTTCTACAATAGGACGCTGACATCCTGCAGGCACCCGCACACACTCGGCAGCAGTGGCTTCACTCGGTCTTGCTCCTCTGATTCTGAGCAAGCTTCATCTTTCTTCGCGGGAACTGACGCGTCACATACCAGGTAAGAGCCCGGCGCATCACGTGACCTAGAAGACTGCCATTGGCTCCAAGAAAGAACCAGCTCCTTACGTCAGCGTAGGCCTCTACAAAAGGACGCTGACATCCTGCAGGCGCCCGCACACACTCGGCAGCAGTGGCTTCACTCGGTCTTGCTGCTCTGATTCTGAGCAAGCATCATCTTTCTTCACAGCTTGGTTGTTTTTCAACTTGTACTCGTACGGTCTGATGCTACCACTGCTGCAGAGTGATCGTGTTTTTCGACGTGACAACTAAATCATGTCGGAGTGTCTTATTTGCTACAAACCGCTTCACGACGATGAGCTATACTTATCATGCCGTGAATGTGATTTTAATTATCATGCGGGCACATGCTCGGGAGTAACATTAAGCGTGTACCGAAAAAAATCTGAAACCGCCTTGAAATCTTGGAAATGCGTTACTTGCAAAACAGGCAGGACCTGAAGCAGTCCGAGCACAGCAAATGACGACGAAGGACCAGAATTGAACCTAAAAAACGAAATGTGAGAAATAAGCAGCAAGCTTGCTGTGCTGCTTGAAATGAAAGTCAAGATAGACGCTTGGAAGAAATAAAAGAAACTGTGACAAGCGTTGAACAAGTAATACAGGAAATGGCTACAAAATACGATGAGGTCATCCTTGAGATGAAGCAGCAAAGTTCAGACATTGCAGGCCTTCGAAAGCGTGTGGAAAAACTTGAGATCACGGTAAAAGAGCAAGAAATCGACAAACTTAGGAAAGACTTCAATGACATCGATCAGTAAGGGAGACGCCTGAATTTGGAAGTAGATGGTCTGCCGCATCATGTCAATGAAAACTTGCTAGAAAAGTTGAACTGCTTAGCGGATGATCTCGAGCTTCCAAAGCTTTCGAAACAGGACATTGAAGCCGTCCACCGCATTCCGTTGAAAGTCAGGGCTGACTCAATTGACGATGAAAATGAAACAATCGGTACAGAAAAACCAGAAAAAGTCGCACCTATACTGGTTCGCTTCACAACTTGCGCGACCAGAGATGCTTGGCTCGGGAAAAAAACGCAACTGAGAAAATCAAAACAAAAAATTTACCTGAATAAGAACCTCACAGCACGAAACAAAAAGCTTTTCTGGCATATGAAGACGCGGGCGGCTGAAAAAGAGTACAAGTTCGCCTGGCACAAGAATGGAAAATTCTTCGTGCGTCGTGGTCCTCGTGATCGAGTCATTAGGGTTATCACAATGGATGGCCTTGACAGAATAAGATAATCTAGAAGTATGGCTTTTTATGCGCATTCTTCAAGATGGCAATCCCTTTTCAGGAAAGCAAGTACTACGACAAGCTTTCCTTCAGATAGAGCAGAGAGTTACGTGATAGAAAACACATGTCTTTGTTTCATTTGAACGCACAAAGCTTAAAAAGCAAACACGAATTTGTCTGCATGCTTCTACATGAAATACAGCATGAATTTGATACTTTAGCGTTCTCTGAGACTTGGTTCCGCGACGAATACGACGCTGCACGGCTCAGGCTATAAGTGCTCTTCGCTGTCCCGAAAACACAAGAAAGGGGGTTGTGTCGCTATTTATGTACAACACGATCTATGCTTTGATGTAATTTCTGAGTTTTCTGTAATACACGAGCACTATGAATCCCTCATGATCAAGTGTGCGAATACTATATTTGTGGTTATTTACAGGCCTCCAGCCGGTGTTGTATCCATGTTATTAGATTTCATTGAATGTATTTTGGATTTTCTTACACAGCTTGGCACTCCCCTCATTGTAACGGGTGATTTTAATATTAACGTGCTGCCAATGGACCGATCCAAACAAGCGTTTCTGGGTGTTTTTTTTTTTCGTTTGGTTACGAAAATGTTATTAATGTTCCAACCAGGGTGACGAACAATTCCGAAAGCCTACTTGACTTATGTTTTACAACGCGATTAATTGGGTTAGTGTCGGGTGTCATAATCTCTGATGTAAGCGATCACATGCCTATTTTCCTGTTTTTTACACGTGAGACGAAAGTGTACCGACAGCGCAAAAATGACACACGCTCAAAGTACAGATGGATAACCAAGAACACGATTGCTGATTTTGCAGAGTCAGTCAGCAAAGTGGAATGGTCCGAAATATACGCATTGACGGATCCTGTCAAGGCATTCACTCTCTCGGCGTAATCAAAGACCTTTATCACAAAGCTTTCCCTCTAAGAGAAGCTACAAGAAGCAAAATATGCAGGAAACCGGGGGTTGACACCGCCCTTCTAAAACGTATAAAGGAACGTGATAGACTATTCGCTACTTTTATAAAGACAAGGCAACCAGAGTACTTAATGAACTACAAAAAGATCAGGAATAAACTGGGCCGTGATATAAAGCTGGCAGGAGAGAGGTACTATGAGAATAAGTTGACTCACATTCTTAGTGATCCAAAAAAAAGTTTGGCAAACATTGAATGATCTGCTTCCGAACAGTGACCGTAATCCTGTTTTTGAAGTTATGGACAAAGGCGTATCTTTCACAGGGACTGCGCTGGCCGATAAGTTTAACCAGCATTTCTTACAATGTGGCGCGTCTGATGCGTTTGATGCTGATAGCCCAAGTTACAGGTCCTATATTCATGTAGTATGAGCACATCGCTATTTCTTGCGCCAACAGATGAGGCTGAAATAAGTAGCTTATTTCTAAAGTTAAATAATTCCACAGCATGGGGGGGGGGGGGTGTGGATGACATAAAGACAGAACCAATAAAAGCTGTGGCGTTGCATATTTGTAAATTGATGTCACACATATGCAATTTAATTTTGTGCACTGGCGCAATCCCCGATGAATTAAAGTTTGCACGGGTATCGGCAATTTTTAAAGGGGGAGACAGGAATGACGTGAACAACTACAGACCGATTTCAGTTCTCCCAATCTTTTCCAAAATGGTAGAGCAGGTCATTAACGAAAGAATTTTAAATTTCTGTACTCAAAATAATATTATAACAGAAAAGCAATACGGTTTCCGAAAACACCAATGTACTGAAGTAGCGCTGCTAAAGATCAAAGAAAAAATAAGTAACTTTGAGGACAAGCTGTACACAAGAGGAATATTTCTTGACTTTAAAAAGGCATTCGATTCCATTAAACACGATATCTCGTTACAAAAGTAAAGTGAGTACGGCATTAGGGAAACTGCTCTTAACCTAATTAAAATTATTTAACCAACCGACTACAGTACACATACATTTGTCATTCCAAATCAGCAATGGGTGAAATCAAATACGGTGTTCCGCAGGGGTCCATCCCAGGGCCACTTCTTTTTGTATTATACATTAATCACATCACAAACGTGCCTCTAACACCTGACATAATCATGTACGCTGATCACACTAATATCTTCTTTTCTGGTGGTAACTTGCTTACTCTCGAGGAAGCAAATATTTGGCTCAGCAATCTTTCAGACTGGCTTAGAGCAAATAAATTGGAATTAATCACTAAAAAGACAAAATACATTATTTTTCGGCCTCGTAACAAAGGTATTATGATAGCTTAGCATTACAATTCCGTCATGAAGTCATTATACGCTCTACGTACTAGAGGTTCCTTGGTGTTACGTTTGAAGAAAACTTAAACTGGTCCAGTCATGTCGGCAACGTTAAAACCAGCATTGCAAGATCCATCGGTATTATTAATAAATTAAAACGGGTATTACCTTCTATATTAAAAAAAACCATTAGTATATAGCCTAGTGCATTCGCGCCTGCAATATTGTTTATCTGTGTGGTGTACCACGACGTAAACCAACATCCATAGTTTACTATCCTTGCAGAAACGCATGATTCGGGTAATTGAGAATGCGCCTTATAGAAGCCACTCCGTCCGCTTTTCACGAAGAATTGTATTTTAACATTAGAAAACCTTATTAACAAAAAACAGCCATTGCAATATTTAAACAGGTAAGACTCAACGAAAGCGCCTTTTTTAAAGCATACCACCTGAATGAACATAGATACAACACAAGGCAATTAACTTACAACAAGGGCAAGATACATACCAATTACGGCATGGAAAAGCAGGCATTCATAGTTGCAGATTTTTTAATCATCCCCCTGGCTTACTCACTATAATAATTGAATCACCGTCCCTAAACAATTTCAAAAAAGTGATCATGTATTTGCTGTCGCTTCAGGTATGACTGTTCATTCTTTTGTACACAAATCAAATTCAGTATTTCGTTTAGGTATTTCATGTACTTTTGATTTTTTGTGTATGTATCCACTTTATGTACCATGCTTGCCCTGTATGCTTGAGTGTTTTGTGCACTGGGAATGGGTCGGGGAAGGGGACTGACACTTATTCAGGCATTCGTGCCTTTTTGTCAGCCTCTTTGACAGAGATTCTTTGTATTTTATTTCTGTCAAAATAAACATTCATTCATTCATACATGGAGGCAGAGAAGGACAAGACAAAAACGCACAGCGCTAATTTACATCAAAGAGAGATGGCTGGAACAGAGCGTACATATACGTTCCGCACACACATCACAGCGACGTCGTCATCTTCAGTCGTAAAAGATGAACTCCTAATGGATACAGCTTCACAAAACTAACGAACCTAATACTCCCGTAGAAAATTTATTTTCAATTTCAACAATGCCAATTATTTCTGGCTCACATGTCCTTCACCTTGCGTGTTAATGCGTTTTAATGTCTGCTCTTTCTATAATACAGGCCAAATCATATTTCTTTTTCCATTGCACTACGACATGTCCTATAATATGCTTTGTGTGAACAATATGAGAGCTCATTCAGCATGTTTTTTTGGCTACGAACAGCAAATATTTCTTTTTGCCAGCTGCATGAAACCTATCATTTAGCACTGAAGGACTCCTTCACCAATTTAACACGTGTTTATATTTTGCGTGCAATGGCTGTATGGTTTACCCGGCCCACACAAAGCACAAGCCTCGTTGCGTTAGACCGTGCCTCTCTTGGCAATAAAACGGAGACCCCAACATTTCTTCTCTCTCAACTGTGTTGCAGACAAAGCCAGCTATTTCGTCTTCATTCCCGGCCGGCAAGCTTCTGCGTACGTCGGAGAAAAATCCACTGCTGAAAAATAATTAAAAATTCATAAAATATAGCTTTCTTGTTTAGCTTCACACATGCATAGCAGACATGAAGAGCTATGGATGGATAGATGGATGGATGGATACAACTTTTTTGTACGTCCGGCAAGGTTTAATGCGACGCGGCCTCAGGTCTCCCACGGGGGAACGTCAGGGCCCGGCCTCAACGCCGCCTCAGGGGCTTGCTGGACTGCCCACGTCTGGATTCCGAGGTCTGAGCTGCGCGGAGTGGCGGCCAACCTCGACTACAGGGTCTCCGGAGTAACAGCCATCCCTCCTATAACTACATTGCACTCCCACAGCATGTGTTTGATTGTTGCTGACCCTTCCTGGCACAATTTGCACGCGTCGTCCTCATGCTTATCTGGGACTATACGTTTCAGACCGAATGGATTAGGGAAGGTGTTGGCGCGTAAATATTATGTTGATATACGTCCTCTAGCTCAGCTGTGCCAAAAAGGGTCACAAAAATGCTATAAAATTTTTCGCAAAAGTGAATAAAAGTGGGGAAGGAGTTTTGAACTCCAGTAAAATGTAGCATTGATTTCAGCTATATCTGTGGTGCCGAAAAAAACGCTAATCAATTCTGCATGGAATGACACACCTTGCAAGTGCATCTGTGCGATTGTCTGAGTGGTTCTGTTCAGTAAAAACTGCTTTTGACATAGGTTCGCAAAAATGGTTTATTTTGCTATCTAAAATACATGAGTAAGAATTATACGTATAGCTTGGCTTAAATGTAAAGTGTAACAATAGCTCTGCTATGATGGTAATCATGTGCCTTTCATGTTTACAGTGAACCAGAATAATTTGTGAATTCTTTCGTTATTTTTTGTGGCACTGAACAAAATTGAAATGGAACTCGCACGAAGAATAATTTTTTAATGTCTTCCAGCACGTCACTTATAGCTTATATTTGATATAAAAATCTGAAGTAGTCACTATGAATAAGTAGCTTGATATGGAATGACCTGCGCAGGAATCTTGTTATTGCCGGAAGCACAACTGGATCATGCAACAAATAATGCAACACAAACTGCTCCCACGGCACCACCTATTGCTATTGCCGTGTTTGAAAAGTGGATAATATTTGGTTAAATTGGCACGCACCATTCAACCAACAAATAAGGATTGTACACAGTGATCCTTGTTCAGTTTAATTTTTAATTGCCTGGGCCAGGTAGCAAAATTCTTGTTCGTGATCTGGATTATTCAGAGGTGGACATCACTAACACAAGAAATGGAAACACATTCGAATGATTACCAGAAATTTACTAATTCACTGATAACATTGTGGCACATATTGCATTCGACAAATTGTAGCCAGCGAGTTTCAAAGATATATTCACTTGAAATTAATTTCCAGGATGACACCAGTTTCGAAATTTTTCCGTAAATATAGCACGAAATACATGGGCATTCAAGTTGCTTTTGCGCTTCAATGCGTAACAGTGTGCTTTGTTAAAAAAGTAAGTGGAACAACAATGCATTTTGTGGCAGGTATCGCATCACTGGTGTCATTCTGGTAATTCATTCTAAGTGCATACACTTTGTATAATTACTGGCCACAATTCGTAAATTATTATTCAGGAAGTCAAGTGAGTTTTTGTGAATTAGCTGAATATGTGTCTTGATTTCGTATGGAAGGTATATCTGCCACTCTGTCTAGAATAATATTAGCTGCAACAGACATTCTTTAATAAATTCCCACCCTACATATCAGTGTCTCGGTGTCTACTGTTGGCTTAAGCGAGTCGTGCAACGGTTATAGTCCCACTGGCTAGCTGATCAAGAAATCAAGTATCATGTTGGAGTGTTCTTATTTTCTGTCATGTCATTATGCTTGTTCATTTATTTATTTTTAAAGATTTGTTTCTTTTGGGTAAAATGTTTTATTTCTGGGCCACACAGACCACATCTGTCAGTATTGAATTTTGTTATTGTGTCAAGCTGTAGGAAGTTTCTACTTTGTAATAGTTTTTAAAAAGTTTCTGATGTTTTTAAGCTACAAATAGTTGTACACTTACACAAATGTTTGTTTAAAAATAAACACTTCACCAAGAAAAATTGTTTTTTGGCTTCATCGGTTCAGCACTCTTGATTTCGAAGGGCTGTTGATTTGCCAATTTGCCAATATTGTAATAACGGTACTGCTAGCAGTGTTACAATATGGTTTATTGCCGGTAATCTAGGAGCACGCTTTTCAGCCTAGGCTGACCAAGGCCTGCAACACAGAAGCGCCTGTATTGAAATTTGCCCCTATCCACTCACGTCAAACATGTTAGCGTGACATCAAAGATAATTATTCGCAACAAAACATAGCTTGGCAGCATTGGAAAAAGTGCACTTCTAAACACTGCTAAATATGCACTGGCGGCACAAAGTTCTTTCAACATAATTTGCTTTGACGTTCAACAGAGCTCAAACATTTTTCAATACGAATTCAATACTGACATCCAACATGTTTCAAAAATATTTCAATGCACGTTCAATGCTGAAACTCAAAACATCTGCAACCATTCTTCAAATGACTTTCAATATTGGCAAACACCACCTTTCAAGCATACTTCACTGGGCTTTCAATTCTGAGATTCAACACGTATTTAACAATGCTTCAACATGCTATCAATACTGAAATGCATCGTAGTTTCAACAATATGCCAATGATCTTTCATTTGAAAACCCCAATGATGTTTCGACATAATATCGCGGGCCAACTATCAACAATTGTCAACAAATTCCTCAATGATTCAGCCGCAATGTGCTTTCAATGCCAATTTGTGACGTTGACCAATGGCATTTTCATAGCCTTCAACATTTTTCCTCGTTCACAGTGCCACCGCCGAAGCTCACAATCTCCATCTATGTCAACTGTTCCCAAGACTTTGCAAGTTTCGTCTTGTTAACGGTCAGAAGAGAGAGTTACCGCGTCAACGGACGCTGTATTCGGCCCCATTCGACCGTTATCGCAACCATCCGTGAGGTTCCTCAGCCATCCGCCACCAGACAACTGCGCGAATTTATCGGTCTCGCAAACTATTACAGTCGCTTCATTCCTTGCTGTGCCATTCTACTGCAGCCTCTACACGACCTTCTCTCGTGTCTCAAGGGACCGAATACTCCTGTGGCCTGTTATGACACCGCTGACCGCGCCTTTATAAGCATCAAAGAAACCATTACAGCACGGCGCCCCTCGTCTACCCCAAATGTGACGCCCAATATCCATCATGATTGAAGCATCGGACACAGCTGTCGGCGTAGTCTTGCGGCAGGTAGTTGCTGGTTTTCCAAGAAGCTTACGCCCCTGAGGTTTGTTTGGTCAGTATGGTCGGCCGAGAGCTACTCGCCATGTATTTGGCTGAGAAGTGATTTCGACATATTCTCGATGGACACTCCTTTTATCTCTTTACTGACCATAGACCCCTGACTTCCAGCCTACCGTCCAGCGGCACCACCTGCGCTGCCCGCGAAATCAGACAGCTCGCCTACATTTCCCAATTCACCAGCGACATTAGTCATGCCAGCGGAAAATCCAACGCCGTTTCCGACACCCTTTCTCGCGTCGCCATCCATGCAACGGACCGCGGCTCACTGGTCATCGACTTCACCGCTATGGCTACCGCCCAGAGTGTCGATGAAAGCTGCTACTGCTTCGCACACGCTGTACCTCTCTGGCGTCTGATGATATCATGCTTCTTCGGTGCGACATGGCGCTGATTTGTGATGCGTCGACTGGACATCCGCGACCTTATCTGCTTCGCCCATACCACCGGGCCGTCTTTGATGCCCTCCATTCTTTGACACATCCTGGTGTTCGCGCAACACAGTGAGATCGCCACTTGACACTGGCACTGACACTGGCACACTGTCACTGTGGCACTCTCGCACTGACACTGAACGTTGACACTGGCACAGTGTCAGCGTAGACGTTCGTCTACAGTCTAGTTTAAAGTGCATGCCCAAATTTCGACTCCTCTTGGCATATTCTAAAGCGCCCCAATCTCCAAAAGGAGTGCCAACCACTTCCCTTTTCTTCCACTCGGCGCGGCCTCGACGGTGGCGCCGCCGATGCTGGCCCTGCCGCAGCAGACGACGGCTAATACGCTAGCGTGGTAAATCCGCGGAAAAGTTTGTTCGAGCCCAGCGGAGTAGTTCCTTCAATCAAGATCTTGATTCGTCAGTCGGTAAATGGCCTTAAGAATGTCGTGTTGGAATCGCGGAAAAATAGAGAAAAGGACAATTATTTAAAGCGTAAAGCACGCGCACGTTCAGAGTTCGTGTTGCTTAAACACGACACATGCACGCAGTGTGCTCAAACACGCGCGTAATTACCAATTTCAGGTTTTGGCAGCTTGAAAGTATGTGTACGTGGCATCGTAGGTTCACATCACAACGAAGTTCTCGTCCCTAACACACTCGATTTTTTCCGCTAACGCACTCGGCCCCTCCGTTTGCGCGTGCTTTCGTCGCACAAGGCCAACAATGGCGGTCGGAGCGCGCTGCATAGAAAAAATATACGAAAGCGCGTCACCTGCTTCCACGTCACACAGATTGGCTAATGGGGAAGCTGAGGAGGTTGGGGTGACAGAAGGCATGGAGGAGGAAACGCCGAGGAGAGCGGGGTGGCGGAAAGATCTAATAATGGCGCTACTTTTAGAAAATTGAGGGGTTTTAGGCACATTCCCGCCCCCAGGCGCCCGTTTCAACCATCTACACGTCGATATTGTTGGGTCTCTTCCTTCCTGCGCCAACGATGTCTCTCTGTTAACCTGCATTGGCAGGTTCACTAGATGGCCTGAAGCGATGTCTTTCCGAGATATAATGGCGGAGTCGATCGCTCAAGCACTCATCATACATTGGCTAAGCAGCTAGGGTGTCCTTCCACCATTACGACTGACCATGTTCGTTCCTTACACAACACTATTAACCCATCTATCTTGGTTACTCGGTATCGATTCCATCAAGATTACCTGTTACCACCCGATATCCCATAGGATCATTCAACGTTTTCACTGCCAACTGAAGGTATTCATAGCTTCGACTTTTCCTTCATCATAGATCAAGTGCCTTTCTTTCCGTATGCTCTGCATTCGCACCGTTCTTCGCAGTGACTCTTCCAGCGGGGCCGCCGAGCTTGCATTTGGCACCACTCTACGAGTATCTGCCGAATTCTTCGACGACTTTTCCACCGTATCTGCTGACGTTTCCGTCTACGCCTACCATATCGCATCGTTATGCTTACTGTCGTCTCCCCCCCCCCCTTCCGACAACGACGTGCTTCCCTGCGTGTATAGGTCAACCCTGGCCTTGAGAACTGTACGCACATTTTTTGTACGCCACGGCACTGTGCCTCCTCCCCTTATGATGCTGCGTTCCAAGTACTCGGGCTGCGCACCTTAAGTCTTGCTATTTCTCATTAAGGGCCGCGAAGATGCGGTCTCGGTGGACCGTCTGCAGCCTGCCTACTTGGACGCTGACGCTGTCACATTCCCTCCCTGCCGGGTCACTCCTTCTCGCCGCGTGCATTTCCCACCTCCGCCATCCCCGCTTCGCAATTCGTCCAGCTCAAGACTTTCGCACGACCCTGCTGCGCACTACTACGTGCCACAACCGACTGGTCACAAAAAATGACCACGATGCGACCAGTGCGCTGACGGTGCGCGAGCCGTGGAATCGTCAGAGTCAGGCGTCCACCTGATAGAGTGGGCTCGGCTAAATACATAATTTTTGGACACCGGGCACCAGCGTCTTTCTGTTTTTTTCTTCAGCCAGGGCGTCAGTATGCGATGAGATCGCGGGAGTTAATCTCGGCCAGGGCGGGCGCTCTTTGGTGTGGGCGATATGCAAAACAGTCGCGTACTCAGATTTAGGCGCACGTTAAAGAGCTCCTGGCTCTCCAAGATATGCCAGAGTCTCCCACTACGGCATGCTTCATAATGAAATCGTATTTTTGGCACGTAAAACCACCTAATTATTTTACCCTTGCAGCAAAACAGTGTATACATCAGCAGACTAGAATAGTTTTACGTTATTTGTCCCCTGGTCCCAGCGCACCTAGACATTGTACTGCACGAGCTATACGACATGGCCATGTGTATAACTACTGAGGATGGCCGTGTCTACGAGAAGGTGAAACATCAGCTCAGGGGCAAGGATTGTTTACAGAGGACTTACTGTTGAAGTTTAGAAAAAACGAAGCGTAAATACGTCGATTGGTACTCGGAGTACTCGGAAGAATGCTACTCGGAAGAATGGCTAAAGAGCGCTTACGCGTGCGATTACAAGGAAAGCGACAAGGATCAAATCTTGCTAGAGCACTTCTACAAATGAATTCGGGATGAAATACGCCTATGGATTCCGGACAAAGGGATTTTACAGACGTTTCAACAGGTAACCACTTTAGCTGGCGCGTACTGCGAGCATAGGCTTGTAAGTTTCTAAACATTAGGAAAGAAACCTCACTGGCCGTTCAGAAAGTTTCCAGAAATGCTCGAAAAAGATAAGATGAAAGCATAAAATGTTGTGGCGTAGGCAACAACGGTAAATAAAGCCGAGCCGAATGTATCCAAGTTTTAAGAGAAATTACTGCTCATCTTTTTCGGATTATAGCACCGTGGCAATATGGCGATAGTATGCAGGCAAATAACTGAATATGTTGATGAGCTAACACAGGAACGCAATTTAAGGCTGCATTAAAACTGCAATTTACCTTAAACGGCAACAGCTGCAAAAGTCTAGCGAGACAAAGAAGCAGCTTGTTACATCGCCCAACCATCATTCATTATGCTAAAAAATGAACTCCTTTAGAGAGAACTTTGAAAGAAAAAAGGCCTGTCAATTGAGCATCTCGCAGTGCCACAAAAGTATTGCAGAACCCTTTTATTTCCGGTTCATAGCAAGAGCTGCGCTGACCATATCCCGCCATCAATCCAACAAAAAGTAGGTCACTGAGCGACTACAACTGGACAATGGGCTGGAAATTCATGCACTTTCGCAATCTTGCATCGTTTCCCCAGGAAAAGGGGACAAAATTAGGAAAGTGAATGCGGCGCTAAAGTTTCTGTGTCCATCATTGGAGAACGTTTGCGAAGTAGAGTTGTAGACGGGGTGGGTTCCCTTCCACTAAAAGCAGTGCCTCAATGTCTTTTTAACATATTATGAATTTTTTGTGAAATAAAACGTGTTCATGCTCTGTCTTATCTGGTGCTACCACACTAACATTCTAATAAAAATGCGGTAAAGCTATTCATGACAGCTCTGTGTATCACCGACCGAGTAATTCAGTTGAAAATTTTGAGTTTAATCCGGAGGTTTAGGGTGCCAAAACCACGATTTTATCATGATGCACGCCGTACTGGGGGACCCCGGATTAATTTTGACCACCAGGCGATCTTTAACAAGCCCACAATGCACCAGGGACAAGGACACTTTGCATCTGGCTCGCACAAAATGTGGCGGCCGCGGCCACGAATAGATCCCGCGACCTCGTGCTTAGTAGCACAAAACCGTATCCACTAAGCCACCCCAGGGTGTATAATTCGGTTGAGAAGGAACTCTTAGTCATTGACCGAGTTGAGCGCACGCTCTTTTACGAAGGCAAAGACAAGGACTTGGCGCTTCCAACAATACTTCCAACAATACAAAACACGGTCAAGGTTTAATGCGGCGGAACTATGTCATAGAAGGACACTGCGATCTCGATCAGTGCCCCAAACTGGAAGAACAATTGCACACAAAAGTGTTGTCGGGTATATTTTTCCTTCTTGAAGAAAGAAGTTCTTGAACACCCTACGGGAATCGCAGGACATAGCACGGATTTTTATGTAAACGTGATGAAGCAGACGGAAACTTACCACACGAAGACAGCACACACGCGGAGGCTAAAGGGAGACTAACTCTCATTTTAAGGCTTCAAAGTTGAATAAGCTTGAAGTAGGTAGCATGGCATGGCCCTGTAAGGGTTAGGCGTAAGCTATTCGGCAACAATTACTTGTTGAGCACTCCTGGTAAGCGAATCGATGTGACAATTTACCACTGCAACCTGATGATGCCGTTCACCGAGCGTACAAAGAAAGTGATTATCGCCTTCAATGAAATGGTGTAACTATACATGACAACACCAAAATTACTCACGGTGTACTAAGGTGTAGGCATAGTTTACCCTGTTTCCCTGGCAGAACAAAAAATGACGCCACGAACAAATTTGGCAAAATAATAGAGATGCATATTGCCAGTACATGAGCAAACCTAATTGCACTTGGATCAAATACAGCTTTCGACACAAAAGTTCTTTACCAAGTGCTTCAGATCGTTAAAAAATTTAATTAAGGGGTTTTACGTGCCAGAACCATTTTCTGATTATGAGGCACGCCGCAGTGGAGGAATCCGGAAATTTTGATCACCTAGGGTTCTTTAACGTGCACCTATATGTAAGTACACGGGTGTTTTCGGAATTTGATGCAGATCAGATCGCAATATAGAAATTTACGCTGTGTTAGCCAGTATTCCGAAAGAATTATACGTTACATTAGGTACATCCTTGACGGCAAAGAAAAGGGACGATGTGCAATGTGATGTGGCCGGCAAAATTTAATCCGTTTGCGTTAATTATGGCCTCTTCAATGAATCACTTATTCAAGCGCGCCCGAGGGTACAAGATTCTGCTTAACGATCGCCGCAAAATTTCTCACGTAGTTTCAAGCGAAGCATTCATGTACGTGCAACAATTTAATCTATGTGTTCTAATTAGAGGCTACGTAGGTTCCTCTTAAAACTGCTTGAACGATAAAGCTTCACTGGAAATTTGAATTTTTTTCTGCAAGGTGGCAAAAGTGTGCTCATATTTTTGTCGGGTGGCTGCTTTATTTTGCCTGCTCAATGTTGGGTGTCCGTTATTGGGGCAGATGTTTCAGCTTCGTTTTGTCCAATGCTTTCTCTTCGAACATGTGATATCTACCTTTGCGCGCACGGATACCACCTGAGGTTTTGATAAAGAGGTTGCTCAGAAATTCCTTTTAAATATGTTCGCTTAGGCACGGGGTATTTTTTCAGGTTTCTAGAAAAGCACACTCTACCGCAATAGTCAATGCGCAGTGCCCCGCACACCTTCATTGCGTTGACTGCTTCAAATTGGCTAACGAACGCGTGTTCAAACGCATACGCTTATAGTACTTGCAATCAAGTGACATTTCTTTTTAAATTACATGTATCCACTTTACTAGTTAGGAGATGGTTGCACGCTAAAAGTTTGTATGGACGAAGGCCAAGAAAGTGAGGCTTATCTCCACGTGATACTGCAAAATATTGTTTCATAGACCGCAGGATCGTATCTTTTTCTGGAACGTTCTAGAAAGAACTGTGAAAACGTATGTTGATGTCTCACCTCTGTTACTGCCTTTCAAAAATTTCAAACATTGCCCACATGACATGTTCGTTCTAATTGTCCTATGTAGAGTCTGGGAAAGCAGGATGTTCAATAGGTATCTCTAAACCGACGATTAACAAAATTGCTTTACGGGGGGGGGGGGGGGGGGGGGCACTGGCCTATGTATGAAGTGTGTACGCGGCATAAGAGGGCTCTGCCCGAATGAATGGTTTTGTTACGCGCATGCATGGGCTTCCCGAAGTATTAACAATGTGCTTACGTAATCCGGCATGGCTTGCAGTGAGCTGCAGTGAAAAATAAACATGGCACTAACGATTACGACGCTCCCTCATGCGAAATTCGAGGGCAGCTCTAGGTTTTCTGAATACACCGGTTGTGCCGTTCAGTGCTCATCAAGAAAGCGGGGGCGCCGGAACTCGTGGCTCGTGCGGAGTGCATTCTGTAGCCCCGGTGGCACAGCGTAAATAACGCATGTGAAGTAGGCCCGAAGCAAACGCCAGCGCTTTGCTTCCATATATGGCATCGGTGAACGTGCTTGCCGAAAGCCTTAGTAAAGATATATAGGCGACCGGGTGACGGTGGGTGCTATGAGCGTCCCCTTTGCAAGGAGGCGGTGGCTTTTGCCACCAAGCTCTTATTTTTATGTTGCATCATATCATATCTATGTTAGAAAAAGAGAAAAAAAACGAAAGCGAACAAAAGACATTAATTACAATCACCAAACTTTTTCAACATCTATTGGGAACTTTCTTTTTGTACGCTTCCGTTGTTTCCGTTTGCCTACATTTCTTCCACCAATCATGCGAAGACTTCTTACTAATCTCCAATGCTGGCATGTTGACTTTCCTCCTGCTCTTGTTGAACCCAAGGGTTTCAAGGAAGCCAGAGTTGCCTAAGCCAACTTTTGGTCTGATATCTTCATACTCTAATAAAACATGTTCCATCGCTTTCGTAGGTTAGCCGCAGCAAGCACATGGTTCTCCTTCCTTGTTGTATCTTTCTTTTAAGTGCAAGTTCTAAGGCATCGTGATCTCGCTTCGAAAAGTAGTGAGCTACCCTTTGATTTATCAGTTTTCGGCACGCGCTACTGCAGCTTCATCTCGTAGCGGGTCGCCTCCGTGGAGCACATCTCGTGCGGGACTCTGCTTTCCTCTGCATGCTTCTGCTGTTCCCTCATCCTCTGCTTTCCTCCTCGCGCTTTATGCGCTATCGCTGTCTTTCATCCACCGCTGCGCTCCGCTGCGCTCCGCTCGATAGTTCTGCCAGTTACAAATGCGCCGAGGCCAACGCTCTACGCAGGAACTAGCGCCTAAGAGCAGGGCTCTAAAAAGCTGCAGTGATGTTTCACTCCATGAAACCTGGTTATGCGAAAACGTATAGTTGCCGTGGACATGCAGAGTATGCACCTCGCAATGGAAACAACTAAAGAAAGAAAGGAAGAAAGAAAGAAAGAAAGAAAGAAAGAAAGAAAGAAAGAAAGAAAGAAAGAAAGAAAGAAAGAAAGAAAGAAAGAAAGAACGCGCAAATGGAAAAGGCGTGAACGTGGTCACTACATTGATCTCTATGGTGCCGCGCATGGTGGGCCAGGTGAAATGCGAATATTGCTACACATACAAAGAAGAGACCCTGCGAGCATGCACAGCGAGCACCGCGACATCCTAGCACAATCGCAAAGGACGCCACCACGGCTATTCTTGTCTCCACGTCGACACGCCTTCCTGCTGCGACGTTCGGTTCTCTCGCGGCGACAAACATAATTTCGTCGATTTCACCGACGGCGCATCGGCACATGCGCATAAAAGCCTTCGTGCTGCTGCTCGCTAAATCATGGCGATGCTGTTACTCAAGAGTGCGGGTTCTGTGGTGCCCAGCACCAGAGAAATGTTGAGGAATTTAGTCTACATTCAAGAGCGGCACATAACCAGTTAGGCAAGTCGTTGTGAAAAAGCTTCATTGAATTGCGACTTATACTTAGTGGCATATACGCAGCGACTGAAGGTGCCTGAATGAGGTTAGATACAGACAAAGATGCTGCAGACTGAGTCAAGTAACCAAAGAATTGCCCCGTGCCGGCAAAAAAAAAAAAAGTCGGATGAAATATTATTATTCGCTGCAGGTCACTTCTGTTTCATACAAGTTGCAGTTCATTTATCTCAAATATAGCGTGCATATAGCTGCCAGGGCTCATTATTTCCTTTATCTGCGTTCTTTTCGGTGTCCACGAAGAGTCCTGTTGATACACCTTCACTTGTTTCAATGATGGAAGGAGTACGTGCAAACATAGAACATCAGAAGCGCAAGGACATGCTCATCAATATAAGCGCGCTGGCCCAAAGTGAACTTCATTGTGATTGTGTGTGCGTATGTTCTTTATTTCCTTGTTTGATCTACTGAAGTAAAAAGCGGCATTTTATTGTTTGTTCGTTGGTTGCCCACTTTTTGCTAAATTGGTTGTGTTCAGCTACAATAGGAAACTTAGGCCAAGAACGCCGCTGTTATAGAGCGATCTTTAACGGGAAAGCGTGCTTTCTATAAAAACCTATTTTGCAGTCGGCATTAAAATAATAACTTATTTGCTGAAAACAAGGTTGCGTCATAGTGCACGAAAGGTAGTGTGTTTTGGTAAATCGTCATCTGTTTCGTTGTGATGTACGCTACTTTCTTTTTTATAACATGCAGTGCCTCTTGTGGAATTCGAACATCATACGTGGCACACATTTTATCTCCCTCAGGCGCACCCAGTCTAAATAGGTTTTATTTAGGTAACATGCAAAGCATAATACGACCTTTTACGCTCAGTTGCTTGGCCAAAGGGATATTTATGTCCGTGGTTTCTTTTTATTTCCAGTGTTTCAATATTTTATGACTGCATTAGATTCCATTCAAATGTTCTTGACGCATCGTGTTTGCTTTTTTGTTTTGTGTCAAACAGCCTTAACGATTTGTTTCCGATCGCTCAGTACGAGATCGTCCAGTAACATATCCGGCCGACGTGACCGCAGCATGTCATTCGAGTGGACCATCGCGTGTTATGTCTCCTTACAACATCATATAAATCGTTTTTTTTCGGTAAATGAATATTTTAGCCGCAAGTGAGGAGGCGGTTACTGTGTTAAAGGCTTCATGGTTTTAAGGCTGGATGCTTCGTTTTGCTGGTCCCACTTGGTACTTTCAATAGGCTCTGAGGCCAAAAGATTTGCTACAACCAATTTGTCGAGCAAAATGAGGCTGGGCTAGCAGTCGGTTTGCAGGGATTTCATTTTTTTTATACCTTTGCAATACTAGTAATAATGGCGTTTAGCGCCTCTGTATATTGGGAGCTACTGTGTAAACTGAGTGGAGTTGTCGCTGTGACGTTGATGTCGGCACTGATGTTTTCAATGATTTCGACGTTGCTTTCCACCAGCGACCTTATTCTCGGCCGAAGCGCTATTGTCGGTATGTGATATGTTGAAGTTTCTCGCTATCGTTGTTATGTAAACCTCCTTTGTGCCGCCGATGTTAGTTAATAACTATCACTTCAAATAATTCCACGAGAACGCACCGCCACCTTGTCGAGAATCATTTCTATGACAGGCACAAAATGTAATCATTGCCCACTACCGTATAGCTTGTTCCAACCTCTAAATTACACACACAGATACATTTCATACATTTCATATCAGATCATTTCAGATACAGATCATACATTTCACCGTACAAATTACTGTTGCACAAGCAGCTGCGGCAACGGCAACTTGCAATGTCGGGAGTGCATGTCCTAGCCTTTCGTATATAAAAGAACTAGCCTAGGAAGCTATTTCAGTGTTGTTGTAACACTTCTATGGACGGCGGCCTGTTGTTAAATTACCATTACTCCCATTACTAGCATTACCCCAAGTGGCAATTACAACCATTACTTTAAGGCAATAAACCATTGCATATCCCTCTCCGCAATTGTACGCGGTCATTTTCACCAGCTCCGCTCACATCCACTTTGGCAGGGTAGGGATGGCGAGTCAAGTTTTATTTGTCTTGTACGGCGATCCATGTATTATTCAAGCGTCATAAGAGTTGAGCGTGAATATTTGGACTTCTTGTGTCACTTTAAGTGTTTTTCCCTGTAGCACAACTATTACATGGAGGCAGAGAACAACAAGACAAAAACACATAGCGCTAATTTCAAGCAACGGGAAATCACTAAAATAGAGCAGCACTTATACGTTCCGCACGTACAACACAGCGACATCTTCATCCGCAGTCGTAAAAAATGAACTCCTATCGATACAGCATCACAGAACTAACGAACTTGTCGCTATCACTAAGGCTGGCCTTGAAAATTTGTTTTCTTTTTCGACTAAGCCAATTACTTGTGGCGCGCATATCATTCAACGTGCGTGTTAATGCTTGCTAATGTCAGCTCTATCTACGATGCAGCTGAAATGACATTTCTTATTTCACTGGTACCTTGAAAAGGGCGACGGGGCCTCACTTGTGGCAATGAAAGGAAGAAAACTAACCGGCAACATACTGTTTACTAGAATACTCCCTCAGAATCTTTCGTGTGCTAGTTTGCCCATTGAACGTCTCGCAGAAGATAACAGTATTCAATACATGACACACGTCCTGCAGTGAAAAAAAGCTTACTCCGTTGCTGCATTTCGCATCCGTTCTACACTGCACTACTGTGCACGAACTATCGCGCTCAATATCAGTGGCAACACGGTACGTTATTTACTGCACAGTAAAAGGATTATTGCAAATTTTTTTTCATTTTTCTCAGACAGCATGCTTGCTGACGTGGGGGAAGCAGCTGGTCGCTACTGTGCTTCCCTGAGCAGCACTTCAACAACTGACACTATCGCACTCCTCGGAAACCCTGCCACATCCAATCTTGCTATCCGATTTGAAACCACCTGCTAGCGGATGAGGGCAATACATTTTCGTGCATTGCTCGGACACATTTTCGCCATTGCTCTTTTAACCATCTCCTGACACGCTCCATGGTAGGGCAGAAGCGGCTCATTAGGCTCAAGGCCGATGCCACGGACACGTGCGGTGGGCGGGTAACACCAATGTAATTTCCAGGAATCTCATATTTACATCTAACGGCGCCTCGAATGTATCTTCAGGAGGACTGAAACATTCGCAAAAATAACTACTGGATTCGCACACTTCTGTCGGAAGCATTTGGATGTGCACTGAAGCAACAATAAAAGATCCCCAGAATATCTGAAAACTCCCCATAGTGACGTTCCTTTGAGGCGTTCAGCCAGGTCTTTATCCAATTTAGCGAAGTAAATGGTATTGGATACACAAGTTAAGCAGGGCCCAATACATGGCCCTTGCTTCTGCTTATACGAACATTATTCGACTGAATAAATGTTGAAGTCGGGTAGTATCTTAGTCATTCTGAAATGTTTACGACTGAACCGCCATCTGCATAGCAAAACCGCCGCGCACCGAATTCGTCAGTACATTCGACGACGCAAGTTACTAAGTCAGACTCCGGGGTCCAGTGATAAAGGTGTTTACGTCATCGGAGAAAGGCTTCGAGTACCTTGTCATATTGTATTTGGACAATTTCTAAAACGTGGTGCACACTTTCTACAAAGAATTGATTAGTTATGGTAAATCAATAAATTTCCTAACCAGTAAGCTGTCACAGTCTTCTGCCATGCACTTTTCTGTGAAATAATTTCCTTTATGGTACGCCACACTTGTGCATTTCTGCGCTTCAAAATATTTCTTCACGCATATCATTACTCTTCACAATGTATTTTAAAACCTCATAGACATTCTTCTCGTAGCGCATTAAAACTGCTCTTGCTTTGTGTTTGTTTAGAGAGACATATTCATGTTTTTCTTAAAAAACGGCTTGCACGTTTTTACTGATGTTTGCTAGATAGAATTTCTTAGGAAAGTTAGTGAAACAAGCCTTCTTATCGGTTGACACAACACATTGTTTGATAGTTTATATATGAAACTATGCGTTCTATTGGTATTTTCAAGGTTGATACTTAGAAAACATTGATCAACTCGACCAACTGTAGTTCGACTGTGTCACCCTCATCTACCTCTCACGCAGCCAATTCTGTGAACTCATTTCAGGACGGTGCATACACTGAAGGACTTTATCATAGCACGGCGTTCTCCATGAGCCAGAAAACTTAGCGCCCACTTTTTTTTAACTTCTTTTTTTGCGCCTCTCTCCTTTTCTCTTTATCTCCCCAATTCCCTTACCCACGCGGAGCAGCTTGTCAGCGATGTCTGTACGCCGGCTAAAATATCTGCCTTTCATTAAAGGCTTCTCTTTTTTCATTTGAGAATTGCTGTTGCCAAAGCTGATATTTTCGAGCATAAAACTCCATTTCAGTGTGTCAGGCAAACATACATTTCAAACTGAAGAGATGAGCAGAGAAATATTTCACTTATGCTGCTTGCTTACGACTTGTGTGCTTCTTTCATTTCCTGTAGGTGAGGCATGAGATATGAGCAATGACTGCGGTTTACTCAGGAGGTGAAGCCGTCGATGATTAAAAGGCATCACAGTTTACATAGTTTGAAGTTTCTATCCAGGTTCTACTCGCTTTAATGTACTTGAGCGGCAGAACATTCTTTGGCGAAATATGGAAAATGTGCCCATGGGCCTCACGTCTATGGCCGTACTCATCGTTTTTGGAGTCTATATGGTAAACCCTGGTACTCCATGCAATACTCAACTTCCCCGTAAGTAGACGTTTTATACCTCTAATATTAGCAGCAAATTGCAACGTAGTGTGATCAACGTTTTGCTGGTTCTGCTTACCACCTGTGCGCTATTTGGTATTTGGAGATATGGTATTGAAATAATCTACACAGGCAAGGTAATGGAGGTAGCGCGTTACAACGGTAGATATCGAGTGCAACGCGCAATGATGCTTATTGGCAAACGAACTCTTTCACCCCGAAGCGTTTCAGATTTCCATCCCATGGAAACCTCTTAAGAATCCCACTCTTATTTGTGCATAAAAGGCCAGTGAACTTTTGCATATTCTACGGTGCCCTTAAAATATCAGCGTTAGTAACTATGGCGCCACTAAGCCACTCATGTTTCAGGTAAAACATTCTTTATTTCGCGTAATACGCACAAATATACACTGGCCGAATTTTCCGCGTGGAATATGTAATTCCTTATGGTAAGGCCTGCCAAATTATTCAAGTGCATTTAATGTGGAATACACATTTTTGTACTGTGAATGCTTTGTAGTTGCAAAAACGAATGAAGCTTCGTATGCTTTAGCTGTACTTTAAACGTTATGCTCACATTTAAAATTCCAACGTTTTCTTGCGGCTCGCCATAAGTGAATATCGTTCATTCTTCCTACTATGTAGTATTTTCCTTACTGTGTTTAGGTATATTCTTAAGCAGTACTCAAATTTTATATCTTACTAGCATTGCTATAAATGACGTATAAGTGTCCGGAATGCGACTTGCACAATTATTTACCACTGTTGTGAAAACAAGAACAAGAAATAACGAAGGCGAAGAAGTGTCTTCATTTTACGCTTACTCCGGCCCTGTCGTGGTGAGAACAATCTTAGAAAATGATTTCTGCCAAACAGCAATAGCCAAATTTGCAATAGAAGCACAGGAATGTGCACATTAAGGCGCTGCTAAATGTTCAATTTGAACCGTTGATTTTTTTCTGGTCAGCTAAAAATCTATTTCGCTTTTAGGGGCGGATTTCTGTGACACTTTGAGTGGCGGTAATGCATATAGATGGAAGTGATACATAAGGGCTCTTGGATGGCTGCGCTAAGTTAGGTGAGGGGAGCGAGGTATAGAGTTGATGATATAGAGACTGGGAGGAAAAAGAAGCACAAAGGCCGACAGCGAGCACGCGAAGGCGTGTTTTCAGAGAACAATTTGTAAAAAAAAAGAAAAAAGTAGCGCCACTTCAATATAAGCACATTGACATTGTTCTTTTTTTTTGGTGACCATTTTCCACCGGCTAGTAGTTGTTACTGAGTTACCGCTCCGTGCATGACGTGCCTTTTGTATCTGAACTTTCTCGAATGTTGTCGCAGCGTCCGTGGTTGCCGCTATCATTTTGCTCTGACTGTCACTTGTATTTCTTGGGACAAAACTGCCCAATAATAGGTTAAATTCGCCACTCACGCTTTTCGTACTGCGTGATTCTTTACCGTCACTACAAGGAGGCAATATTTTGTAATAGGCAAAAACAGCATTAGACTGTAGCTCGAGTTTGTTCTCACCAGAAGGCAACAGCGGCTCATTCAGATGATTACTTGGTTTTCCGGAAAACTTCTTAGATGATGACAGTTAAGAAGTCAACGGATGTAAACATCACAATCGTGTGAACAAGTAAAATGGGCTGTGCCCGCAAGCCTTAAGCTATTGTAGTGCACCTGTGAACGCCTATCCTATCCCATCTCAAAATATCCTAGCTGCTAAGTTGTTTAATATAACAAACGCCCTTGTATTTTCTTTTTACGCTCACAACCGCAGCTGCGGGGCCTCGTCTTATGCGTGCAAAAGCACTTTTCGGTGAAGCTATGCGAATTTGCAAGAAGGAACTTGTCGCGTACGCAAAGACCATTCCATCTGAGAAAATACGTAAGGTGAGTCAGCTGTGACGTACTTCTGGGAAAATATTTCATATTGGGACTTTACTAACTGCTATTGTAAAAGTAAATCCCTGCCGCTTATCGGTATTGCTTGCGCGTCACAGGCATTAGAATGGGTCCAATTAAGACTGGGGATGGTTATGCTGTGGACAGATACGCCCTTTATCCCGGTGTTTAACAAACCCCACGCGATAACTGCAGACCTCAATGCGCCCCTCTACACATTTTCTACCATTCCTAAGTGTCAGCACGTGAACTCTGAACACGTGAAACCTAGTGAAGCTGGCACAGCAGGCCCGGCGGAGTAGTCACCGCTGGATGGTCGCAGTGATTCACGGGGTTAATGGGGCTGGTGTGGCATGCAAAGCAACGAGTAATACTATCGTCTTCTCCTACAAACACAATTATAATACAATAAATTACGTAGTATGAATCCTATATTTAAAGACACAGTGGGTGAGGTAAAAACATACTGAACTGATCATTGCAGTGAAACTACGCCCCAGTATCATTTAAAGCCGTGTACCGCTTTGCAGAAGTGTTCAGTCATGGCAGTTATACAGCAGCAAATCTTTTCCGCTGTAAAGCACTTTCCCATTCAATATGAGTTACTACGTGTGAGACGCGCTCGCATCGCCCTGCTCGTGCCCCGACGTGCAATGTGGCCGAAGAATCTCTCAAGCTTTATTTAGACAACAACTATTGTATTTCAAATATTTTCCTTTTATTAACCGGGAAGCAGTCGCCATCGTAACGCAAAAGCACCTTTACATGGGGCTCTGAAACTGCAGATATTTTTTTTCACTCGTCTCCGTCAGAAAGTTTGCTGCTATTAATGAACTTTAAATACCTATTGCTGTTACCTTCGTTTACTTGCAACGTTTATCACATGATGGGTGGGTGTGGCGGAGACAGCGTTGAAGACGCCAGCGTATCGAATCACTGCTAGGATTTGCTGATATTAAGTGATATTACTGTGCCTGGGCTGTAGCCACTGCCAACGGAAGGTGGACACGTGAGCAGTTAAATGGGGAGTTTAAGTCGAATCAAGCAATACATATATCGTCACTTGTGAATAGAAGCGATGCTTTACATCTAAAAAAGTATGTGGCTGCTACTTCTATGCAGGTGGAACTCCTTCAAAGAACATTTGACAGCGCGAAACGACACAGAAATGGTTAATTAAGGGAAAATTACATATCCACCCAATCGTAGCAATCGCTACAAAGGTAACCCGTACAGTTTCCTCGTAAGAAAAGTCTCGCACTTGAAGTAAAATTCGTCCTTGTCCGGGACTCGAACCCGGGACCACCCTCCTGCCCTAGCAGATGGCAATGCGAAGTTGAATTTGTCAACAACTCGAAGCAAAAGCAAGAGTCTGACGTAACAGTTCTGTCGAAACCCGCAAGGTGGAGAGCTAATTTATTAAGCGAAAATGAGAAATCCACCCAATCGTAGCAATTGATACAAAAAAAGCCCATACGGGTTCCTTGAAAGAAAAGGTACACGAAGTAGCGCCGCAAGCCAAGTCGCAGGTCATCGAAACGACTTAGGCGAAAAATTAGCTAAAGTACCATGCAATGGGTAATTGTTCTAACTGTCGTCTACAGCTTCGCTCTACAAATACCTTCACAGCATTGATTGGAGACTATTTTTAATAAAAATTTCACGCATGTACACAATTAGTCTTGCATTGTTGACACTGCTGTCAGTGGCGCACACCGATTTTTTTTTATAGGGAGCATGCACTTGACCAGAGGGGGGAGTGTGATGTGTGGTAGAAGAGGGACTTAGCAGGCCACCTAATAATGGAGCAATTCTGGGAGAGCCGGTAGGCGCAAGGTGTGCCTCGCCTGGTCCCGCCAGGTTACGTTGTTTTATTGTGTACAACCGCACTTTCTTTTCTCACGCTTGTTCGTTGTCGATGTGCCACTTTCCACACAGATCAGGAGAAACAATTATCAATTAAGGAACATTACAGCGAAGCTGTTAAGAGGAGTTCTATAACCACTTTCGTAAAACTGTGAAAGCCGGCGTGCAATGAGGAGCTTTGCATCACATGTTAACCAAACGACACCCAGAGTCTGAAGTTTTCCCTTTGAGACAAAATCATCATTCCCTTTAAAATAAAAGGCACCATCCGTATTTTCCGTCTGCATATACAGCAAGTTAGATGCGCAGTTTTATTTAGTCAGTAATCCGCAATTATTGCATCTCCCATCGCGTCTCCTTAGCGGTTCCTTAAGGTTCTCCTTAGCGCTGAATCGTATAGCAAGATTTTGATTGGAAACTAACGCTATATAGAGTGGATGTAAGGCTAAAGGCAAGTCTTTAAGGGTTAGTGTTGCAGCACAGCAAAGTTGCACACATAAAATACCATAAATGCGCGCCATCGTCTTAGGATATATTTGCTGCGCAATAGGATCCAATTGTTGAAATCTTTATGCAATGATATGTTATTAAACTTTTTTTTACTCCTGTTTGGTTTAGTTGTTTTTAACGGCCATTGAAATCATATTTGAATATAACTCTCTAAAATTGTTTGGAACATAAGGATAGTTTCAACGGGCACTTTATTCCTTCTAGATTTTGGCCGCTTCTTGCTTCGCGTACAACAACTGCAAAACTCTCGTTGACGAGCACAACCTGGAACCGGTAAGACCCTTTGCGCAGCTTTTGTTATATGCATGGTACGGTTGGATGTACTTCGTCTGTGCCCTCTCACAACGAAGGTGTCTTTCACTTTTCATTACTAACACTTGTAAATGCAGTAGTATTTTAGAGTAGAATGTTATGCCGTATGCAGTATACATATGTAGTATGGTAGAGTAGTGTATTATACAGCAGTATAAATACAATACGTAACAAGGGGGTTTTTACGGTCCTTAGAGGACCACAAAAAATAAAGTATTCGGCAAAGCCTACCGCCCAATACCGCTTACTGGAGTACTACAGATGAGGAAAAATGCTAATCTCGCATAAAGCTTGCTTGGAAGCGGAGTACATGACAATTTAACTACTCGCAACTCCGTGAGTAAATGCCGCCATCCCAGCCTGGTAGATAAACTGCACGTTACACATTATTCTTGGGAGCGGTCGTAGACGGCGAATCACATTTGTAATAATCGCTTTTTGGAGAGATCGTAGCTGCGATTTCTATCTACCGTTTGAGGCGGTCGTAATATAATCCAAGTTTATTTGGTAATATTCCCAGTCCTCTTTGAGTTTCCTCCGAGCCATGTATATCGAAGTAAGCGCGCAAGGTATCGAAGGTCGTGACAGTGCATGCGGACCTGGGTGAAGGTGACCGTTTGTGCCCTCTTCAACGTTCTGTACGCATTCGATGTCATGAGCCGTCTTGAGACTAGAGGGTGGCGATGTCCGGCACGCGCTGTGAATTGATCATTTCGAGCGATGACATGTAGCCGTCCACATAGTCTCCAACGGTGATGCCGCGTCGGTGATGAACGATTACAGTTCGTGGACGTAACCACCGGTAAGAGAAACGTACCAAATAAACGTAGCACGTGACACTGAAACATGAAATGGCGATGCCGTTTCAGGAACCTAAGAGCCGGGAAGAGGTTAGAAGCACGACCGTGTCAGCGAGGTTTTACTTATAAAGAAATTGGTCACAGTGCGGCATTTCAGCAGGCGCCACAAAACAGGCGACATTAGTGGAAACAGTCTGCAGTGTCGCACATATAAGTGAGGCATTGTAAGGTTACGGAGTAGACAAAGAACAATGGCTTTCAAAGTAAGTATTTGAAGGGAAGCGAAAAAAGATTGTTCGCCTGGATGTCGAGTTTCTGCTGTCCTTCCGGAAATAGAGATATAGTTTCGACACTCGTGGGACAAGAGTTCTTAAACCGACAACGTCATTTATGATTCTCCACTGCTGCGAATAGAAACCGCTTGGTTGATGTTATCTCTCCATTTAGTTTTGGTTGACGCAGGTTGGTTTAGGGGTGGCAAGGCGGACATACCACGTTTACTGGGCGAACTTAGGTTATGTCGAAAAATATGTCTAATGAAATAAAATATTATTTAGAATTATAGCATTGGAGAAGTTGGTCGGTAATAAAAACCTAATTATATAACTAAGTGAAAAACAAATATTTCAATTTGCTAAAAGCCACGACAAACAAAATCACATTGGTTTGGTCTACGAGGTACTTGCATGCTTGTCAATTTTTGTGCAAGTTACGCGGCACACATGGTATAATGAGTCGTAGCTGTTTAGATGATCAAGTAGTGCTATGATAGGCACTTGTGGCACTCTACTGGAACAAGGTAGACGACATGTTCGTACAGTCATTCACTATTTCTTGCCTTCATGTCAGATAACTGTCGTTACTATTGAAAGTTGGGTGTGTTTCTGGCGTTAGTAACTCAGGGGACCAATTGCAATGCATGCTCACTGACCTGGAGAGGCAAAGCAGAAGAGCGGGTCTAAAAATTAATATGCAGAAAACTAAAGTAATGCTTAACAGTCTCGGTAGAGAACAGCAATTTACAATAGGCAGCGAGGCACTGGAAGTCGTAAGGGAATACATCTACTTAGGGCAGGTAGTGACGGCGGATCCGGATCATGAGACGGAAATAATCAGAAGAATAAGAATGGGCTGGAGTGCGTTTGGCAGGCATTCCCAAATCATGAACAGCAGGTTGCCGTTATCCCTCAAGAGAAAAGTATATAATAGCTGTGTCTTACCAGTACTCACCTACGGGGCAGAAACCTGGAGGCTTACGAAAAGGGTTCTACTCAAATTGAGGACGACACAACAAGCTATGGAAAGAAGAATGATAGGTGTAACGTTAAGGGATAAGAAAAGAGCAGATTGGGTGAGGGAGCAAACGCGAGTTAATGACATCTTAGTTGAAATCAAGAAAAAGAAATGGGCATGGACAGGACATGTAATGAGGAGGGAAGATAACCGATGGTCATTAAGGGTTACGGACTGGATCCCAAGGGAAGGGAAGTGTAGCAGGGGGCGGCTGAAAGTTAGGTGGGCGGATGAGATTAAGAAGTTTGCAGGGACGGCATGGCCACAATTAGTACGTGACCGGGGTTGTTGGAGAGGTATGGGAGAGGCCTTTGCCCTGCAGTGGGCATAACCAGGCTGATGATGATGATGATGTGTTTCTGGCGTTGCAAGCGCTACTGAGAAGACGTAGAATATGTATTCTATGACGGGTTCGGTATGAATGCTTGCTACACGATGCGTACACAAGAGTCTGTGCCGCCAGTGATTACACGCTAACTTTATACCACTTATGGCAAATGCTTATTACGTAGCTTACCACGCGGATAATTCGCATAAACAACTCTGAGCCAGCCCATCATTAGTAACACATCCGAAGGAGCCCCACAACGTCCTTGGACAGCGCTTTTTTCTTAGACGTGAAGGCAGGAAATATACTTGTCAAAGCATCTCATGACGATTAATGCAAATAAGATAACTGCTTCCTTCGTCCCTTAGCATGGTATTGGAGAATCGGTGGGTACGGGTGCTGAATGGTAATCAATTTTTATCTCACTACCACCCTCATCTTATGCCAGCGGCACACCGGACCGTTTCAAAAGCCACTGAGTCGCGAGCAATTCAAACTGCCAAACTATGTTTATTCGAAGGAGTTGGGTTGGTGTCACACGGCAGTTTTTGCCGGACTGTTGCACTTGTTTCGCTTTATGAACGAGTGACTTGAGGTAAAACGCCTCCATGTACAGTCGACTGATGGTCGCCCGTACCAAAGCCAAATAAAACACAAGACACAAACGAATCGATAATGCGAAGCCGTAACGGCACAGATAAAATTATTTGTAACTATCTGCCGATAGTTATTGCTCACTGTTGCAAGCTATGTTATGTTTTCGTGGCAGATACTTCTTTTTCGTGTTTGTTTAAAAGCACTGCTAGGAGTGAATGCGTGACCACCAGTGGAAGGCCTTCGAGATTTCCAGACAGTTCTGCGAAAATATGTCGAGTCAATTGGCTTTTGACTCGATGGACGTCAAATTTGATGTGCAGCAGTACGCAATTGGCAGTTCAGTCGAATGGCTGTCAATTCGGGGACCCTCGAAGTGCCCGTGTGACAGTTGTATTCTTCTCTATATGCTGACTCATGCTCACCGTTTTATGTTTGCTCACATTGCTCCCTACAACGACGCTTGTTTACACGGCCTCTTTTTTTACTGGCAACTGCGAATACCAGACTCGTGCTTATGAATTTTTTCAGTAGAACAATGGACCGCACTTTTTATTTATTTATTTATTTATTCATTTACTTATTTATTTATTTATTTATTTATTTATTCAAAATACCCCCAAAGGCCCTCATTGCGAGGGTATTAAATGGGGGGGGGCAATCACAGGCACTGGCAATAGTTTGTACATACTAAAAACAAGAGAATGTAACAGAAGTAATAATGCAGTGAAACATAGGTAATATACAAGAATATTAGGTCACAATTATTAGAGAAAACATTAGTACATATTAGGAGAACATAAGTCAACTGCAATGAAAAACACCAACAAACATCGAAAACACTGTAAAAAGTGCCAAAAATAATAATAAGATTAGTCGATAAGTCATGAGCGAATTAAATGTTAAAACTTAGTCAAGTCTGGTTCCGTGGCAATAATTGATGGTAGGGCGTTCCATTCAGTTATTGTGCGTGGTAAGAATGAATATGCATAATGAGATGACTGGCAGTTAATGCGTTTGGCTTTGTATGGATGGTCACGGCGTGGAAAAATAACTGGTGGTGACTGAAAGAAATCATCATGAAGTGATGGATGGTGATAAAGCTTATGGAAAGTGTTAGGTGTGAAATTTTACGGCGAAGTGCAAAGTTGTCCAACTCGGCTTTATTTTTTAACGAGTTCACACGGGTGTAACGTGAATAATCTGAAAAAAAATAAATTGCGCAGCACGGTTCTGCAAGGCTTCGATGTTACTGATGATATAAGTTTGTTCGGGATCCCAGATGACAGACGCGTATTCTAGTTTAGGACGGATGAATGTTGTGTATGCTAGTTTGAACATGCATTGGGGCTTCTTTTAAGATGTGTTTAATAAGCCCGAGAGTATGGTTTGAAGAGGCAAGGGTAAGATTAATATGAGTATTCCATGATAAGTTAGAGTCAAGATTTATGCCAAGGTACTTGTAAGTAGTTGCGAGTTCCACAGCGTTGTTATAAAGGGAGTAGGTGGTTAGAATTCGTGGCCTATTGGTGAAAGACATTAGTTTAGTTTCAGAAATATTTAATGGCATTAAGCAATTAGAACACCTTGCACTTATTGCAACCAGGTCAGTTTGTAGAAAGTGGCTATCAGTGTTACTTGTTACACATCGATAAACTACACAATCGTCTGCAAATAGTCTGATTTTGGATGACACACAACTCGGTAAATCATTAATATAAATTAGAAAGAGTAAAGGTCCAAGTACGCAGCCTTGTGGAACGCCAGACGTAACATCAGCATAACATGAGTTTGAATTGTTAACTGATGTAAACTGTATTCTAGGTGAGAGAAAATCTGTGATCCATGCAATTATAGTAGGGTTAATATTAAGCTGTGAAAGGCCAAGTAACAACCTATGGCGAGGAACACGGTCAAATGCTTTAGAATAATCTAAATATATTGCGTCAACTTGGAAACCTGCGTCTATTAGTGCATGTATGTAGTTAATAAATCCGGTAAGTTGGGTGTCGCCTAAGTAGCCCTTGCGAAAACCGTACTGATGCTTAAAAATTATGTCATGGTTTTCAAGGTAGTCGACGACTTGACTGTGTATGATATGTTCGATTACTTTACAAATAGTGCTGGTTAACGAGATGGGACGATAATTAAGGGGAGAAGCACGATCACCTGTTTTGAAAATGGGTATTATTTTGGCAATGCGCGAGTCATTAGGAGTACCACCAGTTGATAGTGACTGGGAAAATAGCGCGGTTTACATAGAACAAATATTATGCGACGTATTCTTTAAAATTTTATTATTGAAACCTAGATGGTCGGCACTAGATGACATCTTAAGATTGGTTAGTAGAAATAAAACACCAGCCTCACTGATGATTACCTCATGCATTGTGATTCCCACTAATGTCTTTATGGTTGGCAATGAGTGAACGTTTTCATGAGGGAAAATTGTTACAAACGTATCATTAAGAAGTTGAGCGTAATCTGAATTGGGGGGAAAGGGACACCATAAGAATCAGTAAGAATGATGTCAGTGCGAATTGCAGGGTTCACTACACACCAGTCCAGGGTTTAGCTCGACATCACCACCCAGAACTAGCAGGCACAACAGATACGATGCACAAGCGCAAACACTTTTCAAAACATGAGGTAGCCATGATACCGCTAAAACACAGACATCGTCGTCACGATAGAAAGAAATTTCATAGTAGCTAACCTGTAGAAACATCATCGGTGAGCGCAGGACGGCAGTAGCGGTGCCGTGGCCCAGGGCGGCGTCCGAATTGTCCCACGTTGACAGACGGAAAAAACTGCGGCGTCCAGAAGTGGCGAAGCATCCAGGAGAGGTGAAGTGGCCAAAAATGGCACTGATAGGCCGCAGTTCGTTGACGAAAATGCGCCGAGCGCGGGGGAGCTTGTATCGTTGTGCCATTCACGCGCGGGTGTCATGGGGACCGGCCGCAACGAAGAAACGGGCCATGGACGGCCCAGGACAATCAACAAGAGGACCTGTATAAACATCAGCGGTGAGCGTAGGATGGCAGTAGCGTTGCCGTGGTCCCTCTTATGTTTATGCATTCTTATGTTTATTTACTTTTAAGAGTAAATAAAAGTAGTCGACGTAATTAGTAATATGGCGACAAATGGTATTATTCTATTTCAATGCGTTTTATTATTTTCAGGCCTACAATTGCATGGAGTCTCAAGCCCTAAACGCGGTACGTAAGATTACCGTATTTTGTAGTTGTGGAATGTGCGTTTAGGTTAACACAGTGTATGGCAATGGTGAGACAATACCTTTTTGCACAATCTCCCCGAGACCCGTTCTATGCTTATCTTTAAAAGGGCACTGAAGTGAAAAATTGAATCAGTTTATATTAGTATTCTTCAGGAACTGAGCTTCCCTTTTATTTCATGGTAATAGGTTCAGATTAACATTCAGACGGTTTGTTCTTGAAATTCCCCAAGAAAGGTACACAAGCTAAAGGTATGGCAATACCAGACAGAGGCATTTGTACCAGTCATCTAATAATATAATACATACATAGAAAAAAGTGCGCTGCCTCTGACAGTTGTCTTATGCACAAAAAGGCGTATATTCAAGATTGACTCTTAGTAAATTGTACGTTATCTAGCAATACATGCACAGCAGCTCCGTCTGCACTGTTATAATCAATTTAAAATTATGTCTTGCAGACAATACAAAGAAAATTAGACAAAATACAAGGAAGAATGTTTTAATATGATAAAGTAGAAGTGGATGCATTGGTTAATTTAGTAATTTCTTAAGCTGTTTCTTAAAGAGGTTTCGACAAACTTCGATGTCCCATTCTCTTTCGAGTTTAAGAAGCCACATTACTTGATTTATTATGGATTGCTTCTCATAGTTAGTCCATGTTATTGGAATTTGCTGCTTTTGTTGCCTAAGGTAGTAAGGCCATTTCTCAATGCTGCTACTTATGCATCATTTTTCATAATGTACAAATTGTAGTAGGTTTAATTAAAATATTTTGTAGGCTCATAACATCTGTTTCAAAATAAAGGGGGTGTTGTGAGAGTCCGTGAGTTCCCTTTATAGCAATCATAGCAGCGAAGTGCTCGTTTTTCAATAGCAACAATTTATCGTTATTATCATGTGTTGTGGTTCTCCATAGTAAGCTTGCATGTCATATTTTGGAGTAATACAGTGTGCAATAGATAGGTTTCAGTGGCGGCACAGGGATGAAAGCGGCCTATTTGTATACACACCCTACACACTATGCAAGCTCGATTGCTACACTATTGCTAAGAGCATTCCAAGATAGGTGGCCTTCAAATATTGTACCAGGACATTTTTTGTACTGACATTAATAATAGGCTCCCGTTGAAATGTAATCTTTAACTCGTTGTTTATTATTCTATGAACTGCATGAAATATAATGTATGTTGACTGTTTTATATTTATTTACATTCGTTTAACCCTTAGCCAGCATCAAAGAGCTGACAAATAATGGTTTACATTTGCTTCGAGTGTTTGTAGCTCTTTTGATGCGACGAACATGTTTGTGCCGGCTACACACATGATTATTTCAGGGGAATCAGGAATGTTTGTCACATCATTTACATAACTCAAAAACAAAAGGGGCCCCAGAATGGATCCCTGTGGGACACCTTTTGTTAACATTTGTTTCGAAGAAAATATACGATTTATTTTAATACTTCATAACGACCTTTTAAGTATTTCTCTACTACTTTTAAAGCCGTCCCCTTTATAGTATACCATGACAGTTCTTTAAGGAATACTGCACGATGAATGAAGTAAAAAGCCTATTTAAAATCTACGAACAAACTAAGCATATATTTCCTCTATTCAATCGCTGTTATTATTTTATATTTAATGAGCGTCAAAGCTTGCTCAATTGATTTATTCCTCTGAAAGCCATGCTGATTTTTGGTTAATAAGTAATACTTATTTATGAATGATATTAGTGTACTGTGTATGATGCATTCGAAAACATTGAATGCAGTTAGTATGAGCGACACCGGTTGATAATTTGTCAGCATGTTTCTTCTACCACTTTTATATTGGGGTGATACTCTTGCTATCTTTACAGTTTGATGAAAGATACCCATGCTCCGAGTAAGGTTAATAATGTGGACAAGAACATTACATATATTGGTGATATGCACCTAATTTATACGGGATATCACCGATACGATCTGCCCCATTGTTTTTTAACTTCTCAATAGTCTGCGCAATTTCTGCTGGGCCAGTCGTAAGAAAAGATTTCGTCGGAACAATATGCACTGCATGATTGGTGCACGTAACTTCATTGTCAACTGGATATGCGCGCGAGCTGATAAAGAAGTTCATACCCTCCGCCGAAGTTTTACCGCTTAAGTTTGAACCATCTACAGCAGCTATAATGAGCTCATTACATTTTTGTTTACTCTTCCCAGTCAACCTCCCAGAGCTTTTTACCATTGCCTAGTACTATTTCAAAAAGGTTTTGGAAATATTCTCTTTTTTCTCTCTTCAGATCGGAATTAAGTGTTCTGGTACTTTCTACATTCTAGAAATAAGTCTGGATTTCGTGACTGAACGAATGCATGACGCAACGCGTTTTTTTTCCTTAATTCGCTTACGAAGTGTAGAATTCATCCAGGGCTTTCGGATCTTTTTTGGCTTACGCTTATGTATCTGCTACAATAAGAAAACTTCATCATATATTTGCTTTAGTAACCTGAATATAACTCATAAACTTTATCAGCATTTTATTCGTTATAAAAGATGTTCCTATCAATTTCATTTACAATATCAAAGAAGGTTCTTCTTGCGGCTTCATCCATACGTTGTTTAAAACGTAATTGTTTGTTGAGTGGAGCGGTATCCGAACAGATGGCGCGAAATATTGTTAAATAGTAGCGTATAACGTGTGTGGAAAATCCCACTCAAACTACTTTTCGTTTTCATTTGAGATGCAGATGAGGGGCTGTGTAGCGGTAGTTGCAGTTATTCAAGTGGGCGAGTTAATGTAATTTGTGCAACCGTAAGAACACAATAATTTCACCATTTCTCTGGCATATGAATTACAGGTCATCATGCCTATGGTGATGTCACCCATAAATAATAGCTTATAGCTTGGCGAAAAACTGCCCAGTAGATTCTCCAAGAAGCATATAAAGTGAATTTTTCTTTCCATAGGCGGTCTACACATGCCTACAGTAATTGTACTTTGAATTCGCAGTGCTAGGCATTCAACGTCATCACTAATAGCTCATGGATCTTCTAGTACCTCGAGAGAAAATCTTTCTTTGAAATAAATTGCAACTCCGGCTCCTTCCTTATTAACGTGATATAAAACATTTGAATTACATCCGGATAGGTGAGGCACTTCATCATTTTTGGTGATTCGTGTTTCAGACAACAATACATCAATGTTAACGGATAATCGCTAAAGAAAAGTAGTCATCTCACCTAGATTGCTTATTATGCTTTTTGTGTTCATGTGTAATGCAGAAAATATTTTATCAGCTGTAGAAAATTTTGAATAGAAGTCAGTGGTGGCAAAGTAATCGGTACTGTTTGAAACGTGATCAATTGTGAATAAATTTACATCTCTCAAGATTCTACTGTAATATGGATCAAATCTTTTCCATCTGTATTGTGGGACTACAGACGACTCCTCATTTCTGCGTGCCAACAACCACGCACTGGAAGACCAAACATACTTCCACCTTGCTTCCTTCGTTTTTTTCCTTTTATTGCGATAGTGAACACCTTGCGCCTTACACAGCCATATTTCGCTGTGTAATGTGTTTGTTTACATAGATTGGCGTTGTGTCCCGCTGACCAAGGACAGTGATGTCTAGCCTTTTTTCCCCTGCATTTTGTGAACAAGGCATTGCACATGACTCTTACAACCGAACGATAATCGTTTGGATGCCAGGCTTCGGGTCATCCAATGACAAGTGTCGATGTCTGTAGTGCCGATACTTTCTCCAACACTTTCGCTTGTATTCTTTGTGACCATTACCGGGTCGGCTCCTCTCCTTGAAATTCCAAGATGACTGCACGCACAATAAGGACAATGACAGAAATCCTGATGGCTGACTCACTGTTCCTACACTTATGGGAAGCGACTCGTAACCTAAGAGGTGGACAAACAGATGCACAATATTAAACTCAAACTCCAAATAGCACAACTAAGAAAGCAGGCAAACTAGTACGCAGAGACATTAGGTATTAGCAACTGGCTTCAATTCTGTCACTCGTTGCAGGGCACCCTCCACACACACACAAAAAAGAAATAACGGGTGCTATCTTGAGAGGCTTAATAGAACTCACGAATACCAAATTGTAGTGAACATTACTCTGCAACAAATAAGCAATGGGTTCAAGGGAAGAGACGCGCCACTCATAGAACACCTCAAGTGGACTTACCTTTACACATGACATAACATTAGGTCGTAGAATGGCTGATATACAGAGGCATCAAAAATGACAAACTCTGCAACCGCATAACGGCGGCATGGGTATATTCAGAGGCACAGTCATCAACAAAGAACAACGCCCCAGGTAAGGTTCGAATAAGGAAAGCGAGGATTCGCAACTTGAGTCACGACACATTAGCAAAACTAATAGACTTTTTAACGACAACGTAGGTACCCCTGGTACAGTTTTACGAGGATGGAAGAAAGCTAACATAATCTTCATAGGAAAACCAGGAAAACACAATAACATCCAAAATTTACGACCTACACAATTCACATTGTGCATAGGAAAGCTTTTCAAGAAGTTAGTCCAAGCGTGCTTTAGTAGGCATATCGAAGATTCGGAACTATTTCAATTTTTGATATTCGCCTTTTGATCCCACATTTCAGCGCAAGACGTCTTTCTACTTTTAAAAGAGAAGGCGCTCAACACCCAAAACGCAGGCGGCGAGGTTTTATATTCCTAACACTTGACATCAAAGAAGCTTTTGATACCATTTCCAATCTCACTATCCTAAACGAACTATTGAAAGCTTGATTTGCAAAAGAAACAGAATAACGCAAGGTCTTTCTTATCGAACAGAACGGCGACGATAGTCACAGGGTCGACGAGATCTGCAAACATTGAACTAAACAACAAAGGACTCCACAAGGCACCATCCTATCCCCCTGCTTTTCATCATAGGAATGCAGAAATTTGCACTAGCTCTAGGCGAGGACCAAAACCTGGGGCTTGTTATATATGCAGACCACCCATATAGGATTATACGGGGAAAAATAGAAAACACTGCCGAAGGCGATTGAAAAAGTGCAACACTTTTCTCGAGAGGCAGGCATGAAATACGCACCGGAAAAAAATTGAATATAGCCAGTGAAAGCCAAAGGCCCGAAAACTGAGCTCCCGGATATAAACGTAATATTGCATGGGTAGCCGGTTACGGATGCACAAAATCTCAGAATAATAAGCATGCGGACACAAGACACCGGTAGAATATCGCACGCATTGGAAATATACGTACCAGAACGAATGTTGCGCGAATCATCCACAGAGTGCCAAAACAGCGAACAGGGTTCGTAGACGCCTGCATGATTAGACTAATGCAGAAAACTCTTTATAAACGGGGTGATGTATAGGCTCTTATTTGAAAATCTAAATAATGCCTAAGCGTCCAAAGTGAACTATCAGGGTAGCGTGTAAGTTTCCCTGTGGTTGCGAGAAAGACCGAGCACACTGAGATTGCAGACTGTTTGCATTTAGCATTCCTACCCAGAACACGCTACGGCGGTGGTTGTGATACAGAGAACGTCAGCATTTAACTGAACCCGGAAAATCCTTGCTGCAAAATTTGAGATATCCACTGAGAGCGCAGTACGGCGGGACAGAAACATGCGACCTACCCAGATAAACCAGGATAAAATTCTAATTTCAGCAATCCCACAGACTATGAGTACGGAACACCATCAAACCAGAATAAAAGCGCGATGGAAGGTGTAAGAAAACAAATATGGAAGAAATGTAAACATATACTACATGGGCGCGAGTAGAGTGGCAACACAAAAATTCAAAATAGCGTCCCTCAATCAGTCCTCAGCGAGAGCGGCCTTCCTTCGGACCCCTTTGACCTGCGCGGCAGAGGCAGATTCCACAGCACAATAACAACCTGCATTGGTCATAACAGACTCCCAGGCAGCATGCCTTTCGTACATGACGGGTTCCATCCCGCAGAAAATTCGCTCAATGCTAGGAACCATTTTAGCGTGGCACCATGTGATATTGTGCTGCCCGACGCACACTCAGCTCGAACGAAACGAGAGGGCAGTCAGAACTGCTCGAGGAATAAGCATGCGAGCACCGGTGATGCCTTTCAAGAAACCCCCGATGCACGCGTACGACATCTGAAACCAGAGAGAGGCAAAAATACAGCCAACATACCCCGACCCTGCGGGGAGAACAGTGGATAGAGTAGGGCGGCGTACATGCAAACTCATATCCACACCTCAACATGCCTAGTCGTGCACCCTGCACTCTGCAGGAGTGCCTGGCCTTGGTGCGGGGAGCGGCCAAGTCTTGGCCTTGTCATGTGACATGGTACGGCGTCAAAATTCTAATTCGCTCCTTACAGCGCAAACGCCGAGAGGTATTAGGATGTTTGGCTAGCTAGCGAAGATCTAGAGAGCCAGAGGGAACTTCAAGACCAGCGAACCGCAGAGATCAATGCCGCCCAAAAGTGATGGACCCACCCACCTACCAAAACTCTTATCGAAACGCTGGCTAGCCTTTGTGAGGTACCTTAGTGCTGTTTATAACCTTTCTACTACATAAAGATTATTTTATTATGTGGTCGCGTACCACAGAGAGATAAGCAGTGAATTATTTGATAGGGATGACATCGAGTGATGAATGGTTATACAACCGGAGATAGTTGTTCGACGCGGATGGATAAGTGTTAAAGAGTGATAAGGGCTTATATGAATCGGGGCAATTCTGATACGTCTGGTAATGACTGATAGGGTTGATCCGATAAGGTTGATAAGGACAGATGCGAGTTTATAAGCTTCCTGTTGACTTTCTGAGCATTTACCGGGATCCTTAAGGCACAGAGGAGTTCGTACCAAGAATATATGCAAAAAAGACGTTGTGTTTGTGGGTCTTGCAATGAACATTGCCTAGTGGCGCTCATTGGGTTGTCCGTCTTTATTCTGCTTTCAAGTATATTTGTTCGTGCGTTAAAAGTCATGCTAAGAAGAGGTAATGTGTCCCTTCAGCCCTCTAAATTCATGTTTCATGCAAAATTTACTCGTTCAAGTACCTTTGGAAAGCTTTCGCATCACAAAAAAGAAAATTGCGATGGTGGGCACCGCGAGGTGCAAAAATTGGCAGTTTCGCCAGGAAAGTGAACTGACTTCAATAACAATCTTTAGCAGTGCGCATGAACTTGTGAAACCGCATTCTCAGTATATGTTGGTCATACTAAAAGAGACGTCGCAGACACAGGTGTGTCAAAATTTCCGTACAATTCAAAGCTATAACACGCAGAGTAAGGCCTGTAATGACATCGGACCGACACTGCTATGCTGCTAGTAATGGTTCGTGCCAGTAAAATTATTTCACTTTAAGATTTGCGCGGCAATACTGTCTAGAACTTTTATTATGTATTAGTTTGAGAATACTTATGATAAACAGAATACACGGTAAATATTGCGTTTCGTGACATTTGCTTACGGACACCCTTTCTCAAAATTCTGAAAAATAATTTCTTCAAGAACATGAGAGCTGGTATTGAGCAAGTTTATGGATACATTAATGTTACAATACAAAACGCACGTACGGTAAGTCATTACTAAATCCTGACAGAGAGGTTACTAATTTTATTAAAAAGAAAAGGGCACAGTCATTGCACTGTAGCGATGATACCATGTGAGGCCGAAACTTTGAGCGTTACAAAGCTTGAGAACATATTCAGAACCTCTCAATGAGCGATGAAATGAAAAAAAATGTGTAGGAACTCATAAACTTGTCTACTAATGCGTATGCGTTTGTAGACATCGGCTGCTACTTCGCTTTCACTTAGTTGCTTTTCTGAGTTTGTGCATGTCTATCTGTCGCTTCTCCGTCGCCAAAGAAATTCATTGTGCGTGCTAAACGGTGTTCATATGACTTGCCAGGAATCTGCATGGTCTACTCAAAGTGAAATTATCAAGGGAGCCGGAACGCCGTCACAACCGCTTTCATTACAGCTGTTTAATCCCTTTCATTTGTTTCATTCTCTTTTCCTTTTATTTTGTTCCAACCTGGAAGCTGCAACCGCGAACGCACCATTTTTTCTAATGTTACCAAAATTTACGACATTATTATTATTATTATTATTATTGTTATTATTATTATTATTATTATTATTATTATTATTATTATTATTATTATTATTATTATTATTATTATTATTATTATTATTATTATTATTATTATTATTATTATTATTATTATTATTATTATTATTATTATTATTATTATTATTATTATTATTATTATTATTATTATTATTATTGTCGTTGTTGTTGTTGTTGTTATTATTAATAATAATATTATTATTAAGCTATATTCACATTCACTTGTCAATTATTTTTGTGCTCAGCAGCCTCCCTGGGTATAAAAAACAGACACACGTTTACTATCGTGTGTCTCTTGCGCATAATGCACTTGTAAAAAAGAAAATCATTCGTTTTGTTTGAAGCAAAGTCAAAAATGAATTTTACCAGTGAGTGGAAAAATCGAGGCATTCCATGAATGCTCTAGCGTTTCCTTCCGTCAGAAAACAGCCAATCTACGTAAATGAGTATCTCGTACCACGATACAAGAAATTGTTGGCCGAGGGAGGTAAATGAAAAAAAAGAAGAAAAAAAGGGGATTTTGTTTTCACACATTAATGTTAAATCAAGGCATAAAAAGCAACTGATAGCCATGTTGTGCGTGTTACTCGCGAGGCTCATCATAGTCGTATCAGCTGTGGAGCAAATCAAGCACGGCACCATGGCTTATGCCTCAGTGTGGAGGATTTCAATGTGCAAGGCTTACGGAAAAAGAAGAAGGAAATCCGTGATTTCATTAGCGTATTTAGCAAGAAGTTCTTTATTGACATATCAGAGATATGGTTATCAGATTGTGAAGTCGAACTTCACAATACACTTGGTTCCAAGCTAGAAGCGAAATGTCGTGCAACCCACAGTTCATCTGGCATCACTTACGGGATGCTTCCCGGTGCATATGCAACACCTTTACGTACAGGCGACGCTATGACAATAAATTAAGATACCTCATGGTGAATTAGTATGGACTGAGGTTGATAAAAGTCAGTTGCAGCTCTCCCAGAACCTTATAGTGGGAGTTATATGTTGGTCGCCATCTGCATCTTATCGCAGCTTCTGCGATGGTATGGTATGAATAACTTTATTGAGTCCTGAAGGTCAACCCTAGGTTGACGCGGGCCGCTCCCACGTTGGGCCTGTCAGGCCGAACCCTTAAGCCACATCGCGGGCCTTCTAGACTGCCCGTAATTGGTCAGAGAGTGATTCGCTGTGTAGCATTTGCCACCACCATTCTTGTTCCTTGTCACAGTCTGTGAAGGCCGCGGGGCACTGCCAAAGAATGTGGTCAAGAGTAATGATGCCATTGCACTTATTACAGTTGATTTGAGTTTCCCTCTCCGGATAGATCCTGTTAATAAAATCTGGACTTGGGTATGTTCTTGACTGTAGCAAATGTAATATGACCACTTGGGCTCTGCAAAGCTTACCGTGTGGCAAGGGGTATTCCCTTCTGCTTAAATAACAGTGCTTCGTGATTTCGTTATATGTTAATAATCGATCCCTGTTTCCCCCGGGTGAAGTGTAAGCTGCTTGGTCTTGAAGAGCACGGCTAGAAAGTCCTTGTGCTGCTTCATTTGCCACCTCATTGAGGTTTCTCCGACCTGCGTCCACCACCCCCAGATGTGCAGAAAACCAGCGGATTTCATTCCTCTCACTGTTGACCTTCTCTAGTAATCCTGTTGCTATCCGTGTCACGTATCCGTTAGTAAAGTTGCGTATGGCTGTTCTAGAGTTGCTGTAAATATGTGTCCACCGATTAGCCCGGATGGCTAAGGCGATTGCTACTTGTTCTGCTACTGTTGGATCCTCGGTATAGACGGTGATGGCATCCGGTATGTTACCTTGAGTGCCTACAACAACGGAGGTATACGCATCCTTATTTTTGACCCAGGCAGCGTCAACGAAAACTGCCTGCTGCTTATATTGACCTATGTCTTGAAGGAGTGCCTTCGCCCTTGCTTTCCGTCTCTCGAGGTTATTTGTCGCGTGCATGTTCCTACGGAACGGGGTCGTCTTTATTATTTCTCGCAGTCCCGCTTGCAATTCTGTTAATAATGCTCCTTCTTTGGTGTGGTCGTTAATTTCTACGCCAATTTCTTCAAGTAGCGCCCTCCCAGGTCGTGTCCCCATTAGTCTCTCCTGGCGGGCCACCTGTTAAGCCTCAGCTATCTCTTCTAGTTGGTTAAGCAGCCCTAGGCGCGATAAGTTATCATTGGCCGTGCTGATGGGAAGTCCTAGTGCAGTTTTTATAAGTCGTCTGATTAAAGCGATGACCTTGACTCTATTTTGAATGCGTTCTTGAGCTCTAATATTCATGTGGTAGCAACGGGTGACGTTCATATCATGTAAGTGCCGTTCATTATTTTTTCCTGTTATGATTATATCTCTTGTTCTGCTAGTTATCGTTACGGATTGCTTTTAGACAAACCAACGCGTTCACTAGAACAGAGTATTTCTCTTCTATAGACAACGTGTTGTCTAACTCTCCTGTTTGTAACCATGCGCAATTTCAAATGTTTTTCTTACTTGTCACTGCCGCATGCTTCTTGTAATGCCAAATTGCCAGAAATCAAGCAAGGAGTCTTTTACCCGAACATTATTTAACGTTGACTTATTTGCAAATAATGTGCGCACAAATAATTGCTTTCGTGTATTTTCTTCCAACCGTTCTAAAAATAGAGAGGTGTTTCTAGACATGTTTGCTGAGGTGATGGTCACCGCCTCCACTACTCACTGCGCGCGCATAGGCGTGCAATTCCGCAAGATTCTTGGCTAACCGGTGTGCTCTTGCGTTCTATTAAAACCAAATATAACAAGCACAGAAAAATAAAAAAGACAATCTTATAACACTTCACTGAAGGAAACGTATTCTACGCATTCGCAAACTCTTAATAGAACACTTTATGAAGCAAAGCAAACTTATTTGAGCAAGTGCATTGAACAGAACGGGAACGATTAAAAAAAAAACTGGCGCCTTCTCAACCAGCTTTTTAGGTGCGACGTAAAAGCAACATCACCCGAAAAAAGTCATTTACAATGACGTTGAGTACACCGCAGCCGAAAGAATCTGTAGTGCTTTTAGTGCCTATTTCTTGTCCCACATTAACTGAAATGATAAAGATTTTGATGCAATGGACATTGCACGTACAAATGCTTCTTTTTACCTTTACCGTACAGATTAGCTTGAGGTGGCTTCAGTTATACTGAATTTGCAAAATACAACCTCTGGAATTGACGAAGTCTCAGCGCGTGTTGTTAAAATTGTAACTGATATTTTGTCGCCAGTTCTCGAGCATGTCCTCAATACTGTATTTGTCACGGGGTATTTCTAGCGCGGATGAAAATTGCCAACATGTTGCCACTTTACATGCCAAAGGACGAGCAAAGAATAGAAAGCTACCCTCCAAGTTCAGTGCAACTGGCATTCAGCAAAATACAAAAAATATTGGCGAGACGCCTTAATGACCACATGGACAAGCACAATATTCTTTCTCGTCGCCAATTTCGTTTTAGAAAAGGCCTTTCCGCACACACTGCAGTCTCAACATTTAGATACATAATTAGAAAATCAATAGACAGTGGTTAACTAGTGACGGGATTGTTCATAGATTTTGCGAAAGCTTTCCATTTTCCCAATCATTTTATATGAACCAATAAATTGCTTCGTTGCTTAATGAATAGAATACCTTTTGACATTTCACAGTTACCTAAAAGATCGGCAGCAAATTGTTCGACTTAGACATTTTCAGTGCAACAGCACCCTTACTAATCTCGGCCTTCCCCAGGGACCCTTACCGTTTTTACTCCATATAACTCACTCGCCTTCGCAGCATTTATATGCTACCACTGCAATTTATGCGGACAACACTAACCTTGTAATAGCTGATCGTGAGAAATGCATCGTAATAATAAGCTTAACTCTGAATTGGTAGGCATTGAATGCCTATCTCCGTAATCCAACGAAGGTACTCCATTGTCTTATTTCACTTTGAAAAAAAAACGACTGTTGTTTCAGGTGTCGTTTACAATAGCCATCGCAAAAAATATTCTTGTGAGGCAAAACTTCTTGGGGTTATTATCGACAACGACATAAAATTCGGCCTTCATGTGCGTTTTGCGTTTCGTAAGGCTTCATAAGATTTGCATGTGCTGTCGAAATGTCGAAACTATTTGCCTCCCTACATTCTTATTAATCTTTACTATGCATTTGTTCCCTCTAGCATTCATTGCTTCATAGAAATGTGGGGTCGCACATACAAAAATTATGCGTCACCGGTGTTTGCACTTGAAGAAAGAGCTCTTCGCATTAGAGCACCCCACAATACGCATACCATGAGTGAAGATCTATTAGAGCAAAGATCATCGGCCACCAATGGAGACGATTAAAAAAAGAGTACCTTCTTGGTTTGCAGTCACACCAGATCTACACGTCAGTGCTGCAGTGTAAAACTTGATAACCCGGTTAAAAATCTCATCAGAAATTTCAGGCGACGTCCTGGACTTTCCAGTGTCTATAGCCGTATCTAGCTGCTTAGGTAGGAAAACTTGACCAAAGTTATCGACTAGTTTGGGCAACTACCTATGGTAATAGCGCTAATGAGTCTGCCGTCGTTGTTACACCATTGTCACGTCAGAGTCGTTACGGCACCATCGTCAAGCAGTTCTTGTCATTCTCACTCTGTCGTCGTCAAACCATCAACCTCATTCAGTCGCAATCACTCCGTCGTCGTCATACACTCGCCGACAACCCATTTTGTTCATGCCGTCGCCGGTACGCCCTTTTTATTACACCACCATTGTCATTTCACCATTGTGATACTGATATCGTCATGCCGCAGTGCTTATTCCATCAATGTGATTTCTTCTTAACTGTACCACAGCCATTGAGCCATCGTCAAACCGGGTATTGTGATGACGGACCCTGGCGAGCGGGTGTCATAGCAAAACGGGCTCATCGCCGAGACTGCGTATGTCGCATATAGCCTAAACGATAAACATATCAGGATAACCAGTGCATATTTTTAAAGAAGTGAATTTAGCAATTGGGCGCGTCGCCTCATTGCTTCACAGCAAATCGCAACATTGCCGAGAGTCATCGTGAGATGCGTTTTGGCGGAACTCTTCATTGAGAAACGTCAAACATTTGAATGTATCTGGGTGCTTGGGCGAGGCGCAGAATGCTTTCCTGGTCAAAAGCAGAAGCATCAAAATCGCAAGTTGAAAAACGAACCTATAGGGCGAAATCACCTGAGCGGCCGTGAACTACAAAAAAATACACAAAATGAAGTTGGAATGAAGAAGGAGCCCGCCCTCTGTCTTCTTTCACGTGTCTAGTTAATGTTTTTGAGATTTTCTATTACGGTTTCCAACACTTACATTTTAATTAACCCTGCCATTTTACAGTAAAGGGCTTGCTACTTACAGTGCGTTCAGTGTCGTACACGTTCTGAAAAGCTTAAGTAGATGTCCGCCTACCTGAAGCAAAAGATTCGGGTGGCCAGTCCCCGAACCTCTTTCGTTGATCGGGATATTATTTTTAACATCTTCTTTTTATTTTACAGACTTCGCCTTCTGCCATGTGGCTTAACATGTCGGATGAATACAGACATGCGGCGCAAGGAGTATTGGTAAGTTTCAACTGCTACACCTTCATGCTCCATATTGCTGTTCTTTCTTTACGTAGCGTATAACTGAACTGAAGAAGTGATGGATATTGCTGTGAATTCTGCTCTCTGACACATGCAAGCGGCTGAACACCGAAACTTTCTTTCCCACCTGTTGTTGAAAGCACAGCTGGTCTTGCATTATCCACGTTTACGCCTAGGCATATATTTTTTTTTCTTTCAGTTATGTCTATGGAAGGGTGTTCTCAGTCACGGCGTTGACGGACCTGCCATCGATGATGCTGTTGCCTTTACACGAAGAGCTGTTCTCAATTTTGGATGGACCTAAATTACCTGACGTCACTTGGAAAATATACAGCGCCAAGGAATCACAATGCTGATGTTCAATACACCTCAGTACTGGGTTATATTTAACCCGGACAATTACTGTGTGTTTTGCAGTCACTATACTGCGACATATTCTAGTAAATAAACGTATTTACAATATTACGAATAAAATTATTCATCATGAAAACGTCAGAACGTTAGCTTGAAATTATAAAATAAGAGTTAGCAGCTAATAGTGGAAGAAGTGGTGCAGAAGTTTATTAGGAGACAATGAAACCACCCCGAACTATTTTGAAGCAATCTCATTCAGCTTCTCATCAAGAGAACGTTGCTATGCAAGCATCACCTACAGAATTGCTATTGCCGAAAGCCCTTCTTCGTATTGCTAAAGGAATGCGGAGAACTTGTGTGTATTATTTACCCTCAAGATACCCATTTCAGAACAAAAAAAACGACCATGTTTGTTTCGACATGACGAAATTTTGTTATGGGCCCAGCGGTCCCAATCATTGCACCAAGGCACTTCCAATCAATCTATCAATCAATCTGTTTCATTCTGTCTTATTCCTGCATATTTAACACTCTATCATCATATAGGCAGGGCAGCACAACCGTTTTCTTGGTTCTAGCATGGACCTGATCGTGCGCTAACAAGGGACGACAAGAGTCCTAAGATGTTTACAGATGTTACAATAAGCCCACTGGTTTGGGGGCAAATTGATTCATGATGTAATGTCAAACGAAGAGAGCAAATTAGAGATAGGCCAGACTGTAGAGGATAAAACATTACTAACTTTCTGGTGCAGGAACAGGTGATAGGTGATTCATAGTCTGCACATCTGCGAACACAAACCTCATCGGGCGGACTCAAAATACAAGAAAATCGAGAAACTGAGGTGCTCAATATCTGATCAGTTTACTGTTTAGAGCAACCTAGCTTCTCACATTAAGTTGAAAGATATGTCATTAGCGTAATCAGAGTTGCTTAATGATGAAAATGCCTCCGATAGCTAACGCGTCACAATTGTGTTTACTGATATGTTTTATTCGCGATAGGACAGCACACACTGGGAGCTTTCGAATAAGTGGGCAGTAGCTCATTTGCCTTGTTGTTTCGCAAGCTGGCAGGTTATAGGACATAGCCGTTCAGGCACCTACCAGTCATCACGTCCATCGTTAACAAAAAAAAGCAATTACACGTTCTTGAAAAGGAACCACATCGTAAAGTCTGAAATTTGTACAAGGGCAGGACTGCTCTCAAATTGTGCTCCTGAAAGGCAGTTTCCATCGAAGTGAGCTGAGGAATGTTTGCAGGTTGAACTATCTTCTGCAAAAAAGTAACATTCTGGTTAGGTTTTGCTTTGTTTTAAGTAATCGTGATTAGCATGAAGTAATTGAGACACGATGGAAATAGCATGTAAGACAATTGAAGCTTTACCATGGATCTGAGTAAGTGTTGACATTTTGATCAGGCTGCGCAAGAATATGACAGTTTTTTTGCTGACCTCTTCCAAGTTTGAGTAAACACTAAGGAGACCGCAAAACGTTAGACCATGTACGTTACAATCATTTACCATAGTTTTGTTCTCACAAGACCTTAAATAATGATTTAGCAGTCAAGCTTCTTAATTTTTTGAACGATATAGTATAGCTTTTGCTCTATATAATTATGCCTAAATTTCTTACAGCCGCACCAACTGGAAAGATTTACCAGTGCTTCGTTACATTTGAATGCCAAATGATTTACATAGAGCCCGGAAAATACTGGTGGTGCCGCTTCCGGTGGCAGTTGCGAGCCTGTTGCTCGCTTTTCTTTTTCTATCAAATGTATATATGTCTTCAAAACAATTATTAATAACAATAATATAAATTTTTCTGTTGTATTATTATTTACGATGCAATTCATATTAACAAGAAATAGACCACCCAAGTGCTCCGTATGTCTGTACCTCTTGATACAGGAAGAATAACTACTGATAACCTTTCAAATATACATAATGCTGGAGGTTGTTTACGTATGTTTTTGACAGATCTAAAGACTTGACGCGAACACTGAACACGAACGATTTGTGACGAAAAATGCTATTGCTGAGGATGCCGAAAGCCTTTGAAAAAATCAATAAACTGTCGCAGCATGTAAAACTACTTATCCGCGCCATGTATATTGTTTCCTTGAAGTTCCCTTTCGAAAGTCAAGTTGCGTAACTGACAAGTTGTGTTCGCCAAATAGAAGAGTGGTATCGTCACAAATTCCGGTACACTTAAGACAGAGAGGTGTTCCACGCATGGGGATGCATTTAAATTTAAAAATCAAAAATATGCAACACCCCCTCCCAACCCTAAGATAAAGAAACCTACACAGGCGTCCAAAACACCTAATTATAACTACAATATAAACAGTCCTACTCGTAAACTAAGTCCTAACACTTGCGGTGTCGTGGCCCACTTGTGGCGGTCTCGGGACAATCACCAACTTGGCAGAAGATGGGTTAACTGGTCAGGTAGCTGACATGTAACTGGACGGAGCCTGGGGAGAATATAGCCGCCGTAGCACAGGACCGTGCTAGGTGCTTAGGTGGCCGACGTTGCCGACGACGGGGATCGGTGAGTGATGAGTTGTTGAAGCATGGACGTGCCTCCGTGGCAAGGGCTAGGCCGGAACTGCAACAGGCACCCATTCGGGTAACGCGACGCACCGTTGCAGCAGTCTAGGGAGACTGAGGCACATTGCTTTGCCCGTATGCCCCTTTACGGGCCAGGTATTCCCAGTCTCTCGGGTAGCAGCTAGACACGCGTCCGACCTTGCTGCAACGTCAGTGCGTTCCCTCCTTCTTCTCCCTCTTGATTCTGTTTTTGCTTTTATTCCGCCTCTCCATTTTGAGTTCCAGTTTACCTTTTCTCGAGGGTCAGTTCTTTTTTGTCGCGCTCTTCGCTATATTATATCCGCGCACGAAGTGAAGACAGTCACACCAGAAGATATTATTTCCTGAAAATGTTTTTTTAAGAACGGGCAGCAATCACATTGGCCCGTGCTGGTTTATGGTTTGGAGCGTATCTCATCTTGAAGGCATTGCAGAAACCCTCCCGTTCTTCGTTGTAGGAAAGGTGCCACAATCTGGCTCAAGGTTAACTTATGTGCTTTTGCACAAAATCAAATGATGCGACGGGGTATTTCACCGGCTTTATTTGCACGCAATTTGCAATCAATGCCTTGCCATTGTGGACGCTCAAGGAAGTTCTGAACACTTTCTGTATATCTATTGATGGCAAAAAGATAATGTCAGTAATGGTGTTTCCAAGAATTGCCTACGTGATGCGTCATAACGCTTTGTTTAACAGTCACAAATGCCGGTCCTCAGACAGTATTCATTTTCATGTCCCGCCACGTTTGTGTCAGTAACGTGGTGGCCACTAACCATAATAGTTTTTGGAGTAAAGCGTTTCTTGCGGCGAATGGACATGTTGGATACTTTCCATGCAGGGCAGGAGTAATGTTTCAAAATTTGAAAAATAATAAGCGATTCTCGGACACCTGAATTCGCTGTTCAGTTTGTTTCGCAGCTCCTTAAATTCTTTCAGCTGCGACAAACATCGCATGGGCCGGAATACATGACACATCTTATTTTAGCTTCAAAATACTCAGGCGGATGCGCGTGACCTACTGCTCTCTCATCTTTTTAGACTGCTCGGGTGCCTTGAGTGGACAATGCTCGTTGTGAACCAGAAGAAAGGTTCAAAAGTTCTGTAGTACGGCTCATTTACGAGTACAGTGTGACCTAGCACAACTGTTTATTTCCTGCTTGCACAACTTCGAAACTGCTTCAGACAGGCATTGCACTACCAGCGGCTCCACCCAGCACGTATTATCACTTCTATGTTTATCAAATGCAGCAAATAAAAAATGGGTGTGTTAAGCTGCTAATGAGGCGCCCGGATGAAATATAGCCGTCTGAACATTCGTGGTTACCAAGTCAAGAGCTAACACGGTGGCAAGTGTCACGCCAGTTACGGTCCTAAATAAAATATTTTAACTACTGCAGCCAACATTTAATTTGACATCGAGCATCACAGAACTGCCTCGGTTGTGTCACTTGTACGAGAACAAAATGCAACGACGCCAACTAAGCATATTGGAAACTATATTGACAAAGAAATATATATTTACTCATGTTAACATGCAGGGCAACATGCATTCAAGTGTATAAAATAACTGTGGCACCAAATACGAAGATAAGGGCACGTGACATTGCGAATTTTTTTATTAATTCTGCAGTTTTGCGTGCCAAATTCACGATATAATTATGAAGCACACCATGGTCGCCGACACCGGAAGTCAGAACCATTGGGGATCTTTAACACGCCCCAGACTAGGGTACACGGACATTTTTGAATTTCGCTCACATCGAAAGGCAGTCGCGACGCGATTTGATCCTCCGGCCTCGTGATTAGCAGTGCCAAAACCTTGGCCGCTATATCACCACTGCGGGTGTGGCTCATTTGTGATAATACATCTTCAAATGCTGTGTTCTCTGAAGTAAGAGCTGCCACTATTACACGTAAGAACTGATGTCGCAGTCAGGCTAGTGAGCGATCTGAATCATGGCAGTGAGGTATCTTTTCCCTCACGAAATTCTCGCAAATGAACATTCACATGTATTTTCACTTGTGATCATGGCTGCGCTTGATTGCCGTTTGGAAAAATTGCGGCGGTACCCCCCTCGCAATACATATACACGGTAATGCAATTAGCAATGAAGCAATTTGTGACACCCCTCATTTACACCGCAGAAATACTTAATGTATGAGCCGTGTATGCTGCTGGACGGAGACTTTTTTGCACTTTGAGTTCCCGCTGATTCCTGCGGCAGTGGGCAATTTAGCCATTCTAGCCTTCGTACAGTTGGCCAGAATCCCGTAGATCACTTTGGGGGAGCGGCAGATGAGTGCAATTATGTCCAGTGCTAATCGCAGTTAAGTTGACAGTAACCATCAGCTTCGAGCTCCCACTACTACTTGCGCCCTCATGCATCAGCGACCCAAATTTGCCTCAAAAGGCGTCATTCAAGAGCACTACAAACCCAGCGTCTCGCACCCAACGCTCCAAGTTGGCGTCGAAGAGGGCCATTGGTGAAACGGTCCATGCGCAGGGACCAAAGTGGGCGGGAAATAGGTTGATGGAAGAGTGGAACATCACCAGTCTTACTTATGCAGTGACTCAAGTAGTGCACATGGTTGGGTTGATGCCTCTACTCATTACACCATAGATTACCAAGCGACCCCTGTTGACCGAAAGATGGTTATGCGGGGTCAAATTGACGAACGGGAAAACATACTTCAAACTCAGTGAGATTGCCAAAGAACGTCAATCGTATAGAAAGGCACTTCAAATTATGGCACAGATGGTTAATCACGAACAACGCAGCCCACCTGCTCATCGCGATATCCAATTTGCTCACTCTCGTCCGGGCTTTTCTGAGCTTTACATCACGATAGCACGATATTTAAGCTAGACGATAATGTTAGTTTCCCGGGATACCAACTCAGGCTAATCAATAATATGGGAAGGTATGATTGGTAGCATGGGGCCCTATAACGTAAAACTATTCCAATATGTTTCTGTTCCAATCTCCTGACGTGAAATTTGCGTAACCACTAACGCAAGCACCGGGTGGTCACCCGCAAGGTTGTCTGAACAGACCAATTAAACACTCTCCTCGTTCATAGGAGGTCACTTTTGTTTACTTGAAAAAACGAATAGCATTGCCTACACTGAGCGGCTTGTCGTATCTAATTGGCTGACAAGAGGCGAGGAGAACGCTCAAGTGGAGAGGGATTCGATGGGACCGAGCCACTGCACTGAAAGTCGATAACCGGATGAAGAGGGTGGTGCCGGCGTCTACTATTGGTCGGCTTTCCCTTACTTAGCTTGCGGTGGCTGGTCGAAAATCGCCGCGGCATGCAACGGAACCTCAAGAATGACGCTAAAACGGACCCTCAGCAAAGAAGAGTTGGCAGAATGAGGGGGTAAACGTGCCTAAAGTGCTCGAAAACGTTACATGCCACGCAAGAACTTTTATTATTCGCAAATACAACCTGCTCTCCGGCAGGTGCGAGTAGCCAGGGTCTGAGCAATCGGCGGTAGCCATCTTCTATTCCTTTCGGAACGGGGCATCCTGCGGCTATTCCGAAGAAAATTCAGTTTTCTTCGGCATATTAATGCATCTTTATCGCGTACACGTCACTTTGACGCGTGAGTTCTTGCGGTTTTGTGATGTCGCGTGACAGGCAGGTGAAGTGGGTGCAACCCCAGAACTGTTTACCAATAGCCGAGAGCTAATGGCGAAAAGGGGTCAAATCAGAAATAACTGTTATTCTTTTTTTCTGTCAAATCATGCATAATCAGTGTGTACACATCATATCAGATGGGGAGGTATCGTGGTTTTCGTGACGTGGCGTGACAGGCAGGTGAAGTAGGGGTGGTTGAAAAATGTTTTTGACCAATCGTGGAGGGCTGATAGCAGAATTGGAATAGAAAGTTTGGAATAGTTTTACGTTATAGCGCCCATGATCGCAGCTCTGATCTCTGAAACAATATAAATAACGTTTTTGTTTTAGCCTTTGTCATTGTAATAAATGAGAACGCTACAGTTTCTGTATTACTTTGCTAAATTTGTGGCAGGTTTCTGAAGTTCAGTATTGGGCTTTTTAGGTGTTCCAAGTTTGGTATGCAATGCTTCATTAGGGCTCCTTAACTTTGCCTGTCTTGCAATTTTGTTTCCTTCCACAGGAATGTATGCCTTCTATAGTGTCATGGGAGAAAACAACACTTTGTGTCATGCCTCCTTGCCCGTTACGAACGTTTCGAATTTCGCTTCGCAAATCTCTCTTGAATGACTTTCGCAATGTCCTATGTTCATATATCAATATATCCAGTTCCGCCTGCGGCATTCCCTCTAAGATTACAACCCCCCCACCTGTCATATCACTCCCACAATTCTATGGCAGACAATGCAGCAGTTTAAATGAGCGCAGCTAAAAAAAGAGGGAGAAACAGCGCTCTGTGGGTGTTGCAGCAACGTAAACGTGCAAATACTCGAATTACCTTAAGTGAGCACTCACCGGCAGTGGAAATTGACGGTCATTAGAAGAGATGCAGGACTGCCATCACCACAGAAAAACGCTGCCAGTACTGCAGCCTCAATTTCACCATCATCGTCAGCCTGGATACGCCCACTGAAAGTCAAAAGGCCTCTCCCATACTTCGCCAACTACCGCGGTCATGTTCTAATTGTGGCCATATCGTCCCTGCAGACTTCTTCTTCTGATCCGCCCACCTAGCTTACTACCGCCCCCGCTACGCTTCCCTTGTCCTAAAATACAGTCCGTAATCCTTAATAACCATCGCTTATCTTCCCTCCTCATTACATGTCCTGCCCATGCCCATTTCTTTCTCTGATTTCAACTAAGATGCCATTAACTCGCGTTTGTTGCTTTACCCATCTGCTCGTTTATTATCCCTTAATGTTAAACCCATCAATCTTCTTTCCATGGCTTGTTGCGTCGTCCTCAATTTAAGTAGAACCCTTTTCGTAAGCCTCCAGGTTTCTGCCCCGTAGGTGAGTACTGCTAAGACACAGCTGCTATGACGTATTCTTTTGAGGGATAATGGCAACCCGCTTTTCATGACCTGAGAACGCCTGCCAAACGCACCCCAGCCCATCCTTATCCTTCCGATTATTTCAGTCTTGTGATCCGGATCCGCCGTCACTACCTGCCCTAAGTAGATGTATTCATTTACCTCTTCCAGTGCCTCGCTACCCATTGTAAATTGCTGTTCCTTTCCGAGGCTGTTAAACTTTACTTTAGTTTTCTGCAGATTAATTCGTATACCCACATTTCTGCTTTGCCTCTCCAGGTCAGTCAGCATGCATTGCAATTGGTCCCCTGAGTTACTAAGCAAGGCAATATCATCAGCAAATCGCAAGTTAGGAAGGCATTTTTCATTAACGCTTGAAGTGAAAGTGTTCATACTTCAATGAATTCAACGAAGCCTGGGAGATGATGACTACACGGTCTGCACACGAATTTTCATAGGTGAACGTTTCGTGACGGTGCGCAAATTGGCTCATTATAATTAGTTTTTGCTTCAAGCTATGATAAAGTACTGAACATCTACATTCACCGCCATTGTGTGCAGCAAGAACAATTTTTTGACAAGTAGGAACACCCGCGAGCAAGTAGCAAGAAAATAATCAGACAGTGACTGTCCCGACGAGATTTACTGAGTCAGACACATGACAAGCCACTGCCTCAAAATCATTGCCAAAGAAAGTGCACAGTCAAACACATTGATATTGAGTTTTTTATAAGCGGAATATTTAGACAGCTTGGACAGGAAAACTGCGCAACGTATAGCACTGCATGTCATAATCACTGAAAATTCAGTTTTTCGCACTGCCGAAGTCAGGGAGCTAAACAGAGTAAGAAATGGGTTCTTAAGGACCATTTTGGTTAGACATAAGTGCAATATTTTAGGTGCCAGAGCCTACGTGACTACATGCGCGTAAGCGCGAACGTAAGCTCCATGAGAAATACGCCTTCGTCGTCATTCATTCCGTCGTGATCATTGCTTCGTTATCGTGTCGTCGACATCGATCCACCGCTCTCCCCCGGTCGGCTTCACTACTTTGGCATTTAGTCGTCATCGTGTCATCTTGTCATCTTCATTGCGTTTTCATCATTTTGTCGCCATTCCAGCCTCAGCATGCCTTCGTCGTAACACTGCCGTATACCTGCAGTTGTCGTCATGTCTTAGTAGGGACACCATCACCATCATGCCATCGTGATCAGCTCATGATAGGTGATGGGGTGGCGTATTCCACGCACATGTGACTCTCATTCAAAAATCCCAATTTTCTGTAACTGCACGGCAGGGCAGGCTGCGGTTGAGTCCCCCCATAGGTGTACTCAACCGCTTCGTATGCACTTAATAGATCAATCTAGGTGCAATATGCGACAACGTTACAGGGCACATGCATTCACAAGCGTGTAAAGTACGTCAAGGTGTAGAAGCGTCAGGAACAGCGTGCATTCTCGCTACCTACCCGCGCAGCTGACGAGATGTCACAATGATCATATTTTAAATATGAATGGCACTTTGAGTGCAAGCGATGCTAAATCCCCGCCTAGGTTTTTTTTAAAGCGAAGCTCTTCTTTTCGAACCACTCCGGGTTTTCGTGACTGTGGGTGCTGTGTGGCTCTTCTGTAGCCCAATAGGCCAACCTATGACAGCGGAGGACTCCAGCCGCTGGGCTACTTGCACTGCCCCCAGATGGCACCTGCATCAACGTATCCGAGCTTACGGGAAGACTACAAATGAAGCTGTGCAGGGTGATATGGGTTGGACTAGATTTGAAGTTAGGAAAGCTCACAGTAAAATTGATTATGAAGAACGACTGAGTAATATGGAAGACAGTAAATGGGCTGGGAGAATGTTGAGGTGTCTGTACAGGAAAAACATTGATTGACAGTGGAGAAAAAGAACTAGGAATCTAACCAGCTAATATGCGGCCTGTAGGGTGAGCAACACAGCAACAAATAACGTCAAGCGAAATGTCAGAGAGGCTTAAATAATCTCATGGGTGGCGGAAATGAAAAAGAAACCTGACATGAGTAGCTGGTGTAAAGGGAAAAAAAACGAAATGACGAAAGAAACAATTTATGATAAGTCAAAGGGAAGCTCATTACTTTTCCAAGCGAGATCGGAATGCCTTAGTACATGCACATATCAAGAAAGATATAAGAAGGAAGAAGAAGCACGTGCTTCCTGCGATAAAGCTGTCGATTGCTGCCCAGCGGTCGATTTAGGCATTACTAGCCTCCTTAAAGCCCTTGGGTTCAGCGAAAGCAAGGGAAAGGTAAACATGTCCGTATTAGAGATTAGTAAGAGGCGATTGGAAGATTGGTGGAAGACAAGTAGGGAAAGGACAAAAAGCGGAGATGTACAAAAGCAAAGTTCAGAATAGGGGGTCAGGAAATATGGTTGTGGAAGTTCATCATGGTTTGATTTTTTTTTCGATTTTTAACCTAGGTAGGAGATTAGGCAGTATAATAGTAAGAGCTTGGTGGCGCAACCAACCGCTCTATTGCAAAGGGGACGCTCATAACCTCCGTTCATCCATTCGCGTATTTGCAGAGGAAAAACAATGACTAACACTGGAGGAAAATACCTAGGAAGCCAACCAGCAAGCATTAGACCGGTATAGTAAGAAACATAGCAACAAAGAACGCCAAACGCTAAGTCAGAAAGGTGATGGCAATAGAAGGGAAACTTGCTAGAGTAACTACCTAAGGGGGAAAAAATAAAATGAGGAAATGAACAATGTGTCAGAAATCAAAGGGATATTGTTTTGCAAGCGAATCAGGATGCCTCGGTACGCGTAAATATGAAGCGACGTACACTAAGGAAACATGAGCAAGTGCTCGGTGGCGTAAAGCTACAAAAACTATGCAACTTAATTTGTTCCCATATGATGATATCTGGCCAGTGGTCGGCTTAGGCTTTTCTGACCTCCTTAAATCCCTTGGCTCTAGCGATTGCTAGGAGAAAGTGAACATGTCCACCACAGAGATTAGTAAGACGCGACTGCAAGCTTGGTTGCAGAAAAGTAGGGAGACCATAAACTACAGAGGCGTACAAAAACAATGTTCCTCCGAAAGTTCAATGCACGGAATTCATTGGGATTTTTTATAGATACGTATGATTTAAGGAAAACTAGCAGCAAGAGCTACGTGATGCAATCTACAGGCCTAATTCAAAGGGGTGCTGACAGTATCCGTCAACCCATCCGCGGCAATGGCGGCGCTGGCCGTGCGGAGAAAAAAAAATATCTAGAAAGCTCGCCTTCAACCATCCGCAGCGGCATTGCATTAGCAGATTTACAATGCCGGAATAAAGCATTCTTGCATTTTTTATTTTGTTCTAGTTCTCTTATACAAGAAAGCAAAGGGTCCAGGGCAAAAGGTTCTTCCTCGCAACTTACCGGGTTCGGCTTCCAGTAAAACGTGTACATGGAGAAAATAGCGCTATACAAATCAGGTACGTGTGTCGGTTCGTACTCACATAGAGAGAGAGGGAGAAAGAAAGATAAACTGCACATGGAAAGCAAAAACACACAGCAAACAGAATTCATAACACTTGCGGAATCATTGTCTTACCTTGTGACACACAGGCACAACTGCTTATGAAGGAAAAAGAAAAATGAAGCGAATATTATATCTGCAATATAAAACGATGAGACTAGGGTATTTTTAAAACACTACCCTCAATGAGCTTACAGAAGCATTGCTTCGGTCAAAGCACCCTTGAAAGCAGGTACTGGCGAGTACTGTTCATTTATTGTGACAAGTCCCTTATTCTCGTTCAGAAGTTTATCGATCTTATATGTTAGATTTTGTTTACCCTAATTTGTTCGCAGTTTTGCTAATCTGCCTTTTATTGTTAGAAGATCAAAATTTCAATTAGCTGCCGTGAATGATAGTTCAGGACTTTTACAGTCTATTTTTATTTCCTATATGTGTAAGCTCCAAGCTTGTGTTTGTAAAGCAGGTCTACCGTGAATATTCCTTGGCAGTCTCGGAAAGAGGGCTTGAGGACATTCAAGACTCGACAACCTCGAGCTTCACTATTTATGCACTCACACATAGCCTAGCTATATATAGATTTCCCCTCAGTGAATATGCTGAAATTGTTTTACTATTTTTTGTCTTGCCCCTCCATCCGTCCTTTTATTTGGCTAACGAGGATGGCAGCTGCAGTAGTTGTCATGATCATGTTTTCGTCGCTGATTCGTGGCAATTTATAGGTTCCGCCATGCCACACTGACGCTCAGTAGACGCAACGATCGGCACAATGCAGGAACTCTGATGCATAATTCTGCCCACAGTCGGCGCCACTGTACCGTCACAGTAACTCAGTACTTAGGAATGATAGTCGCCTACCCAGTGACCCGATGAAGACAGCATTTCTATGTGCGTATACTATATAGAAACGCTTGAACGATTCTTTGAGGTGTCAATGCCAGTTCGTTCCACAAACCTGTCGCTGTGATTTTAAAAAATGAGCACGTCAAACTGTGAAAGCAATAAGCTACATTTTGTTGAATTTGTAGGAGAGCGCTCCGCATGGGAAGAGTTTCCGAGGTAAAATTCCGTGCTACACGAAAAAAAAAATACTGTGCGCGTAATTTGAGATAGAGGCTGCTTTTGAGGGGACATCTTTGGAAGAAAGAGTCAGCACTCAAGGAATTGTTTTACGTGACGAGGCAACAACGGTATCATAACGATATATAAACCTGGGCAGTTATCGCTGGAACGTAATATGCAGTGTGGTCAAAAATTTTCCATGACATGTTTGAAAGGATATATAATCACGCATGAGGGGGCACACCCTAGGCTTTCTATCGCACAATATTTATTCAAATTACATGACCGAAAAGCGATTGCATACATCAACTGGATAATCAGTTTATTACTAGAGAAATTCTGTTTGGCCTAAAATAAAGGGCTTTTAGATGAAGGCACCTCAGCCCAAAGTGCAAGCGTTGCACCTATGTACTGGAATATTGTTTTGCTCGGACTGTTCTATCTCATAGATTGACGATGCTTTTCAGTGGCGTAAGGAAATGTTTGTTCACCATGTTACTTTGTAATGGCGCTAATACACATTTCTTCAAAGTGCTCAACTAATCGTTACTGTAGAAGATAGCCGTTTATATCACCAATTTCCAAATAAAATGTCTGCACCATGAAAATCTACACTCCTTCTTACGCAAGTTGAATATTCGCTCATAAATAAATGCATGTGTGAGCCTCAACATTTGCTTCTAAAAGGACGAAGTACTTTCGTATGAGAAAGGTGCGTCCCAATTAGACTGTCTCCGAGGTAGAGCAAGCTATGGAATGGCTTCTTCTAGAGATCCACATGTAAAACACAAGGCTTTGAAAATCTAGCTTTTTTTGAGGCATTTCGTCTATTATTGCCTATCTAATAACATGAAATTTTAAGCAAACAGATTTCCGATACAAATGAATTTACAGTTACCCCGGGTTACTCAAGCAATTTTACCTCAGCCACATTATTTTTATCTCATTTTAGCGCATCTTCTGCTCTTCGGAAAGCTTACCACATTTACGTGTATTGCGTACTTGTATTAGTATGTTGCGTCTAACTGTCCTGCTCTGCGAAGTGTCAAGTTTTGAGCACAAAATGTAAGTGGAAAATTAATTGTGCAAAGATGTGAGCGGAGATATTTGTGAAACCAACTTGAAGAGCTAAAGGTGTCTCAACAGAATATTTATTATAATGGTGTTCGTAAAAAATAACATGTAAAACAAGAACGTAAGTACAAATCAGGGAAGTGTAGGAGATGCTTAGGAGACGTATTGAGAAAAGCGTTTTTTTTTTTTCATGCAAGGCTGTCATGGCAGATAACTACCGGAAATAAACAACGCAAAACAACACAAGACGAACTCATCTTTTTCGTGGAATCCTAAGGTAAGTCAGGGAACAAAAGTGAAGTCCGCTCGATCTTGGTAAACTCTTTTATGTAAATGTACAGACATAATCGAGGATGTGTTCGAATATTAACGAACAATTTTCGCGGCTGTCCGATGAGGCCGCCGTGAATTATCGGCGCCACCTGAGCCGTGCTTCCAGTGAAGTGCCGTAAGTCACACATTGTCTTCTTGTTTACGAACTCTTTGCATTCCGTGCGCTACCTGCAAATATATTTACGGCATCCTCGTGTTTACACAGTTTTCCCCTGGCATGTCAGTACACAACGATCACATTGTCCCTTACACTTTAAAAAATGTATTTATCCCTACGCAAACTTATTTCCAGACACAAACCTTATCTCTGTATTCTAGGTATTTTCTATCCAAATAAGAGGCGCAAAGACTGGTACAAACTAAGTGTAACATTCAAAGGAAAAGTAGTTTAAATAATGTAATGCGGCGATCCAGCACTTATTTTCTAATAAACAGTCAGTCTGTGATAGAGTCAGCGCACGATCACTTTAAGAGAAAATTTTCAAGACAGCAAAAATTTTCATCCACATTCACAACTGCAAAAGGGTTCCAGGCGAATTTCAGGTATCGTCACGTATCAAATGCTTTTTTGTAGGAATCATGATCAGTTTATTCATGTCACAAACCAATCACAATCAATCTGTTAGTCATCAGACAGTGTTGGTGAAGCAGCACGCACACCAAGACAAGCCGGGGAGACGCATGAATACGGGCCACTTGCTGAGGACGATTAAACACCAGCTCGCCCAACTTTCCACATTACTGAAAATCTGTTGGTGCAGCCTGTGAGCAGTATGGAGAAGTGGCGTAAATTGAATTAACTGACCCATTGAAGAAACGCTACTCTATAAGCATGCTTCAGCCGCGTTACCTACGCTAGGTGTCAGACATCAGAGCCAATTACATGCAAAGCCACACAATTTGCTGTCACCTTTTTTGCGGCCACGCCACTACTACCAGGCTATTGCAAACTATTTTAACTTTAATTTAACAAGGCTCAGTAAAACGAGTACGCCGAAAATTATTGATGGCAAAATGCATTTTCTTACTTCGTAGATATACAGACCCAAACCTTGCCACAGGCTAGTGGTCTGTTCTTTCGGAGAGGGCACAGACTGTTTCGTAACAGAAAATGGCGTTGTATTTGCGAATACTTCTGCGGGCGCCTCTTCATACTTAGCTGCCCAATGAGAAATTTCACCATTGGGCTGCTTGCCAGCTAAGTGGGCAGCGTGAAGTTACCTGCAAAAACTGCCTAAGTAGTAAAGGCAATTTAGTAAATCAACCTGCGGCTACAGAGACCCAGCGCTGCGACTAGACAGTGGTTTTTGTTTTTCATCCCTATACACCCCTGAAGACATAAGTGTGTACTTACTGAATTACGTGGCGATTTCTTGCTCTTCTCAAAATTTTCACTGGTGCTCGCAGTATTCCAGATACTAAATCCACACCCGAATCGACAACACTTCTTCCACTTTCGAGAATACCCTGCCAATACAACAATACTAAATTGAGAAAAAGAAAGTACTTCAATATAAGACAGCAAGAAACAAACTCCTTTCTTTATATATTTCGCTATGGTACTTCAAGATCACTGGTAATTTATTCTTTGACATTTATTTAACGGGACAACCGCGATATAGCAGTTCTGTAAAAAAGTTGTATTTTTAAAGCCATACTTTCTTCGCTCACTTGCATGGGCTTGGTGTAGCTGCTGTCATCTGGGTTGGTCGGTATCTCAGCGGGTATGGTTGTGAATATATATATATATATGTATGAAGGTTAGGCATGCGCCGATTACTAGTATCAGTAAAATGTTTTATATAATGCTTATGCACTGACCGAACGTAGGGAGAGTGAGCCCGCCTCTATACTACGTAACGAAGCAAAATATTGTTGAATTTTCGTCTGAAAGTGATGTATTGAGAACAATAGCGAAGTGATAGAAAACTATATTATGTAAGGTACGATGCTTTTTGGGTGGCATCAAGTGGAATAAAAATTACCTTACTAATTATATTAGCAAGCATGATGTCTCTTGTGCTCAAACAAACATGAACCGATCCCCTTCGAAAACTGACCGTGAACACTCGCTCTCGCGACCTTGGCGTCATGAAGAGCCCATTCAGCATGATGCGAACGCATTGCGTTCTTTGGCGCTTCAACCCAACTCCGAAAGTATAGATTATGAGGCTTCCTATTCTAAACCCGTAGAAATACAGTGCACATGAAGTCATCTGTCGTCTCGGCGCGCCCTCAGTTGACACTCACTGAAAATTAACTCCAAAATAGGAAGCGTGAGCCCCGTGGGCTGTCACAAGTTCAGACGCCGTATGCAGTCACGACCGGGCTTGATGACGAGACGCGTGCTTCACTGATCTCTCTTCATTAGCTCGTGCTATGAAGTTAGTGCGCGCTCACTGCAGAGGCACACCGGCCTATGCTACCTCAGTAGCCCCGTAGTGTTCTCTCGAGATCTCCCCGCCCATCTTCACCGGTTGCACCAAGTATTTACTTCTATCCAAAATGCAGGCCTGTAGTCTGACCTAAAAAAGTGCGTGTTCGCTGCTCGCGAGCTGGCGATTGTGGGCTCCGTATTCGGCGAAGACTGCATTTTTTCTAATCTTGCCAAACTTCTTGCTGTATCACAGTTTAGAAAGACCACCACCTTTAAGGCACTACGTAGCTCATTTGGCGCTTGTTCCTATCTTTAGCGCTTTATCCATATATTCCTACGGTGATTGTACCTTTGACACAACATTTACAGGTCGACAATGCACTTTCTACTTGATCGGAAGCCTACAATAGTAACCCAAAAATGCTGTGTCACTTTGACACGAACACACTGACTGAACTACTCTCTGACGTCAGTGACATAAGCGTACACGCACACCGTAGGCCTTACGTTTACGAAAAGCTCTGACTGAAGGTAACGTTCGACAAATCTCATCGCTTTTTTACCGGTAGGTTAGACGAATTTTGCAGTGTCTTTATGGAAGTATGTCCGTCATATTTTGCCTGTTTTGGCATGTTCGACGTTAAGATAGGCCAAGCACAAACATGTTCATGGTTAAATATTTCTACCGCGTCAGTGTTCCTTTTGCGTGTGTTGCGGAGTAGTGTGGCTAAGCGGTCGCAGATCAACGTGCTCATCACTGCGGTAACAGTTGTCACATTAGCATCCGTAGCATTGATGCGCAGTTTCACATAAAGAAAAATGCATTCCGTTCAATGCCCATCGATGCGGCACTATCACAATGTGTGCCTCTGGCAAAAAGACGAATGTGTCAACTATGCTGAGCTACCGGTCCACCCAAGTGATTAGAGGAAATTCGTCCTTTCACAGCAGTTCGCAGTTATGATGGTGTCGAAGTCAAAACTGCCACATGCGAATTAACAGAAACGTGAAATAAGATCGAAGGATAAAAGCGCAACTTCTTCACAAACAGATACCTCCACTGACTGCCCTCAATGTCGCGTCCAGCCTATGTTTGCGAACAGGCATGAGTGATTAGTTTATTTAATGGCCCATAAGCGTTAGTTTTGTGTGCGTCTCTGACGGACTGCTTTAAGCATACTGTTATGCAGATGGATAATATAAACTTTAAAGTTGGTAGCACGAGTTACGGCGTCGTATGAGAAATCGTGTTTCGGCATACGCTCAAAAAACAATCGGCTCTTGTCTCTAAATGCACGCCCTGGTTGTTTAACGGCTATAGGGTTCGGCTACTAAGCACGAGGTCGCGGAATTGTATCCCGGCCACGGCGGCCTCATGTTGATGAGGGCCAAATGCGAAAACGCTCATGTACGTAGATTTAGGTCCACTTAAAATAGCTCCTGGTGGTCGAAATTGATCCGGAGTCCCCCATTAAGGCGTGCCTAATAATCGAATTGTGGATTTGGCACGTAAACGCCATGATTCTTTTTCGCCTCTAAACACTCATACGTTGATGCTGTTTCGTCGACTTAAAGTAGTGAATGCTGTATAGGTGGGGTTCCCTGCAAGCGAGGGGGCAAATGTATGTGCAATACCTGACTTCTCAAGCAATCAGTGCCAGCGCTACCCACCCTACCAACACAGCTGAGCGTTCTTTTTCCTAAGTTAGTGGACGCGTAGAAGTGGCTGTTTGTGTTCAAAAAGTGGTCGATAAACGGTTAGAGCAGAAACTATGTACGAAAAGCCGAAATCAGCAAAAGTCATGCGGTAGAATGCTGTATGATTGATAGTTGATGCTTAATATTACAGTAGAGGAACGATTGCAAGTCGCCATTTGGTTAGCGTTGCGAAAAATATCCCTCTTGCTACGCTGTTTACCTGAGTATGGTACCAGTTCATTGATTTCTTCTTTCGATCCTTGATTTTTTTTCGACAATTCGCCTGACCTGGCGATAACGCTTTTGCCTACTTATATTGGACAAGTGACGATGGCAGTCAGCCTTGCGTCCTGAGGCCTTTCGAAAAGCCACATTGATCAGACGGTCGTGTAATGCGTTTAAGTAGACTACGTTCTTTTTAGACGGGCTATAAAACACATGTAAAAGCAGCGGAATAAGCGTAGCATGAAAGCAGCGGCGTAAACGTATTGAAACGTGTGAAACAACGGTGCAATAGATATGACAGCCGAGCGTCAGTCATACCCAGTTGCTTTCTGTGATTTACCATTGTCAGACCTAACTGGTGAAACGGTCGTAAGCATGGAATCCAACTCAAGAGTGCAACATGGTAATCAATGTTGCTACCTCTAGGTAGCGCCTGAAGCTTACCTAGCTGAGTTTTCAGATGTTATTTTACCCTCTGCCCAAAGGCGGCTCGGGCTTCCAATGCAGTATTCTTGGTGATTTTGGCGTTTTGAAGGCTGATTATTGCGCAGTTTACGTACATTCTGCTATAACGTTTTATACATAACGCATTTAACGCCTAGAAACTATTCTACAGGCATATGTCTCTAGAATAGCGAGCCCTATGCAGCACAAGAACTAATTGCCAGTATACATTCAATGGGCACGCCTATTATCGCTCCTCTTTGCGCCAGTCCCTCTTAGCTCCGTTGAGAACAGAGGGGGGGGGGGGGTATATCTGTATAGTAAGCAGCTCTGTATGTACTCTTGCTCATGTGCTTCGAAAGCAGCGCGAAGCTTTGCGGGATGCGGTTGCGCAAGCGCTTCTGGCATAAAGATAATATACTGAATTGTTCGCACGCACGTTCGATGCAGCTTTAGACATTTCGTTGGCGATTACCTAGTCGCTTACGCCTGTTGTACCCTCAGAAGACCTGACGGTAATTATGAGGTGACATAAACGTAGTTTGGTATAAATGGAAGAGACGGAGGGACACGAAGAATATGCGCCACTGGGGGCGAACATCAGCTCCTACTTTTAACATGTTTTATTCCGTTTTTTGGAAGTTTTCCGGGTGGATTTTTGTACCAAAGGACCTATCATGACAAGAGAATTACGCTGACATTGAATTTTTGCCGGTGGCTAGGCTTTTCGCCTTTTTATCAGTGTTTCTCGTCTGGACCACGAGACTAGGCCTAATCTTGGGGCGGCACCTCTCTCGGCGGTCATCTTACCGAGAAAGGGGTTCTGGATTCACTCTAGCCGAAATGCAAGTGACCGTAGCGGGGGCACAGCTACTCCTGGGGCTATTTTCAGAATACTTGGGCTGTCAGACGGCCGTGGCTAGGCGCGCGGCCACCACGAATATCGGTGCCAGGAGCTACATGACCAGGATGGAAGGCGTTTGGCCTAAGGCTGCAGTACCTGCCAGCGAGGGGCAAAGTGGAGATAGACTGTTGAGAAAGTTGAGATACCAAGATTATAATTCGTCACAGGTGCGGGCTCGACGTATCCAGGGTCGGAGCAACGACTGCTGGCAGACCAATAATGGAGGCAGCGAGGATCGTGGATGCTAAGGCAGGGGCCGACGTAATATGCCCGAAGTTCGAGTAGAACATTGTGGTGGTCAGTACTCCAGATCGAGAGAGTGCTGTGAGGTACACACTAATCAAGGTGGCTGAAGTGGCGAACAAGTCCTATGAAGTCAGCGCATATGAGGCGGCTCCGCATTATACGTGAATAGGAGTGTTAAGGGCCACCTCGTTGGGCGACGGTCGGGGAGAGGTAGAGAGGAAAGTCGTCAACGGAAGGAAACCCCTGGCGTTGGGGGCTAAGAGGGTCAAGAACACGAGAACGGTTCTTGCGATTTTTGATGACTTGAAGGTGTAGAACTTTGTGCGTTACGGACCAGCGCTTGTGCGATGATTTTGTACCTCAAGCAGCTGGAGAAGTGCTACGCGTGCGGCAAGCTGGGCCATCGAGTCGGCATATGCCCGACGTCCGGAAGCCGTGACATGCCGGGGTTGTAGCGCGTCGAACAGGGGCGATCAGCAACACTGTTCCCCAAAATGCAAGCTCAGCGGCGACAGACAAAGTGTGCCTGTCAGCGATATCAAATCATCTACGCCTTCAGAGGAAGAAGGCAGAAGAAGGCGGCAGAAGTTTCTGGAAACCAGGCATCAGCAGCGCCACCTGACAATGCCGGTAGGGGTGAACGGTGTAGTGAGCCTTAGAGATACGAAAGTAGGGGGCCCTCCCGGGCCAGGGGACGCTCCCAATGTAGGGGACGCACCCGTTCCAGAGGCTGATCCCGTTCCAGAGCCGGATCCAGATCCTGGTCCAGGGGAGGCTCCAGCTTCCGGCGCCTAGGAGCCGGAGGACGTGACTCGCTCGAGAGGTCCCGGTCTCGGGATCGCCCTTCCGTCGGAGAGTCAACCTGGGTCGATCGAGTTCGCAAGGGAGATACAGAGCAGGTAGCGCGGCGTTCACCGCCAGAGTACAGCAAATAGAGCGAGAGGCTTGCGCACCTCGACTAGCTACCTGATGGCTCAGACAGCAGAAACTAAGAAGGCAGGAGATAAACAGCTTGCCGCAGTCGATAGTGAGATGCTTCAGCCGGCGGAAACACCTATTGAACCAGAATGCGAGACACAGAGGCTCGCGAAAAAGCGGGCCATAATTAGCGAGCAGCACAAGCCTTTGGCCATGACTAAAGTCGAAATGTGTGAGATGCTCTCTTCAGCCAGCGCGAGCATGGCGCAGCTAAGCGACACGGTCTCGCACCTTCGGGGCAGTATGATGGCCATGGAGGAGGTGTATAACCAGTGATTTTGCAAGATTGAGGTGTTCTTAGAGAAGGTGGTAACTCACGATGGTCGCGGGAGGCCATAACGTCTGGGTTCTTCAGAAAGCCAATTCAGTACCGCAGCAGCAACATTAACAAGACGATGACCGTGCAAACTAACTCATTCAGAATATGGCAGGTGAACTGCATGGTGTTTCTGAACAAAAGAAGTTCCTTGTAGCAATTCATTCTCTCGCACTTGGAAAAGCCGCACGTAGTACTCTTGCAGGCGACACTAACTAATTGCGTCGTGCTGTGCGGCTACCAGTCTAACCAAGCTAACCTAGGCTAACTAGTTAACGCAAGTTGTTCACGACCTTAGGTGGCGTCGAGGGAGGTTGAACACGTTATGATAGAAATCATCTCCGCCCCAGCGAACAGAAAAACATCTTTCTTCTGCACGTGTAGAGCAGTTTCAGCTATCTGAGGCAACGCTTCAAATCGCCCGCCTCCAAAGGAGCACAGCTCGTCAGATGTGCCCCCTTGTTGCGCCGGGTGACTTGCACGCTCAGTGTCATACGTGGGGCTACCCATATGACAGCCGCAAAGGGGGACGACCTATAGAGAAAGGTGATGAAGCTATACCTAATGTTGGTCACGGAGGCTGCCTTCCCTACCAGTGAGGTACGTCGTCTAGCAGGGACACGACAAACAAAGACTTTCGCAGCGACCACTACGTCTTGGCCACCGACCTTCAGATCGAGCAGAACAGACAACGCATGTCCCGTTTTACCGACTGTGACATGTTCTGCAAAGTGAGAGAGAGGGGACCGGGGAAGAGAGGCCCGATCTAGAGCGATGGATTGCACAGATTAGTGAAGACATTGAAGGTGCTACGAGGGATGTTAGCACGGACCTCCCGGTGGCGAAGATGGACAGCAGGTTTGCCCACCTACTCGAAACAGAGCAGTCCCTTCTGGCCGGCTGGAAGGGTGAGTGCTAAATGGAAAGGTCCGCAAGAAGATTGCTGAGATCAGCCAAAGCACCGCAGAGCACTGCAAGGTCCTTTACAGACAGCAGTGGAACGAAGTATGTAACTCGATTGACGGCCAGATGCGGAACGGGGTGACCCGGAGTCTCCTCAAATATCTGCTGCATGACACCAACACCGGTCCGGCGCCCCCGTCCTACAATATGGGGGCGTCGCGAATCCGGAGCTGGATGCGGAGTTTGGTGTCGAGGAGATCCGGCTGGTCCTGCAGGATTTAAATGACATGTCCGCTCTGGGTCCGCATAGAGTTATACGATGCATTTAGGAGACTACATGGCGAGGCGGTGGATTACCTGACGGTCGCCATCAACCAAATTTGGAAAGACGGTAAAGTACCGGAGATGTGGAGGAGGGCTGCCCCGATCCTCATCCTCAAGCCTGGCAAGCCCGCCAGTCTCGACAAGCTCCGACCGATTTCACTCAGTTCGTGCGTGGCTAAGCAGGCCGAACACGCAATATTAAACAGGGTCGCGCAATGCCTTGAAGACCGCGATGTTTGCCCGCACTATATAATAGGCTTCCGGTCTGGGCTATCAACGCAGGATGCCACGAAACTGATCAAAGATTGACGATAACACGAAAGACACGAGAGCCATACTCTGATTAGACCTGGAGAAGGTCTTTGACAGCGTTCTGCACTCCTTTGCTTTTGACCAAATCTCAAGCCTCGCGGTGGGCAGAGAAGCCACTCTCAGGGCGGGAGCGTCGTTTCATATTTGGTTAGGCTGGATTGTAGAGAGACGCCACAGGGTTCTGTGGTCTGTCGAGCATAGTCTCTGAAGTCAACGGCATTATACACAGAATATACGCAACGTGACTTCGCCATTTGGTGTACCGGAGGCAGTGAAGAACGGGTGGAGGCTGCGTTGAAGGAAACCATCAAGATTACGGACCAATATCCCAAGGAGACTGCTCTTCGGTGTTCACTGAGAAAATGAGATCTCCTTTACAGACCCGGACGAAGGGGGCCTAAAGCAAAGGGTTGGCAGCCACACGAGGACGACAACATCAATCTACGGGCAAGTGAAGGCGGTGTCTTCCCCAGGATGGACACGCTCCTGGTCTTGGGTATGACGATCAAATTGAACGGCTCCAATAACCTGACAGTGTCTAAACTAGCGAAGAAAACGAATAATGCGGTCTGATTCATACGGAGAGATTGCAACCGATAGCAGGGCCTCGGAGAGAACAATCGCGTGAGACTGGTGCGCGCCTTTGTAATGTATCATTTTACCTACATGGCGGCCATGCACAATTGGAAAAGCTCGGAGAGAGACAACCTCAACACTTTGATCAGGAGGACTATCAGGAAGAGCCCTGGGAGCCCCATGTATGCAAGCTTGGAGAGACTGATGCGTGTCGGCATGCACAGCAGCTGGAAGACATTGCGGAAGCACAGGGCAGGGTTGCTAGGCTGTCCACCAACGAAGCGGGTAGGGGCATCATGCGGGACCTGGGGATTCCTCCAGCCGAAATTGAGTCTCGCTTTTGTGGTCTCCCTAGGGAACAGCGGAAACACATTGTCTTCGCTCCAATTCTACGCAACATTCATCCCCAACAAAACGCAGGTCGGAGACGAGCTAGGGTCAAAGCTCTCCTGTTCGAGGCTCGCGAACGGGCTCGAGATTGCTGTTTTGTTGATGATGCCATGTACCCCGACGGTTGGTAGCGGTGAACATCGATGACGATGCGAAAATCACGAACTAGGGTTAGAACAAAGTCGGCCGAGTGGCGTAGCTGGTAGCGATAGCCCTGACCTTGCTGGCCGACAGAAGGACAATGATCTACAGCAATTCGAGTACCACTGTCCGAGCGTTCACCAGGGGCACCGTTGCGGAGCAGGTGCCTGCGGATTCTGCAGGACAAGGAGATCAAGCCGCATACGCTTATGTGGTTCCCCGGAGGCATGGGAAATATAGAGGGCACCCCGCCAAACCTCAACTCGTATGCCTCTAGATCTGCACCAGGAGTTGTCGACCGCGGAGCCACCACGCGACGCGGCGCTGAGGTTATGGACAAGCAGGACCCTCCCTTATCATATAACGAACTTACCAAACATTTTTACATGGGATGCACAGGATATCCTCCGCCACATAGGAAACTAGGCAGACCACAGGCGTTAACACTCACGTTACTCCTGGTCGCGGCATACCCAAAGACCGCACTGATACACAGGATCAATGCAGCGATACAATCGACCAATATTTGCGAGCTATGCTCAAACATAGCTAACTTAGAAAACATGCTTCGGGGGTGCCTCGCGTTACGCGGCGGCGACGGTGTCACGTCGTCCAAATGGAAGGGTGCTCTAAGTAGTCTTGGTCTTGAAGCACAGCTATGGGCTGCCCATCGGGCCCACGACGCAGAAGAGAGGCTTGGCCTTCATGTACCGACGGGGGAGCAGGCCGCTACGTGCTGACGCGCGTTCCGAAGGGCCGGAAGAAAGTTTTAGCATACGATACCATAAATGTAGTGCCTGAATATTGCATGGGCTTTTCAAAAATGCCTCCCATAATTATATTGCTACAAGGCGCTGGTGTAGCGAACGATGATGAGAGGACTGATGAAGACTTTTGCTGGTAGTCGAGCGCGCCAACTCCAGTTTGTGTGCTTGTCTTCTGCCTGTTGTATATATCTTGTGAAACTATTGCCCAATGTCTTTTCTCCCCCTACCATTTTGGTAGAGAGGGCAGGTATTTCAAGTTTAAAGACGGATTTACGCAACAGACGCTGCTTCGCCGCATGTACAATCCCGGTGGAAGGCTGGGACCAGAATGCCTCGGGCAGGTCACGAACCGTGCCTCAACCATCCGCCGACAACCGTCCCGTCGTCTTGACACAGCCGCGTGACCCAGGTACCTTCTAAGCTTTTGACAACATCGATGTCGAAGTTTGGCTTCAACTGTAGGAAGGGGTCAGGGCTAGCAAGAGCTAGGGCCTGATTTTGATGCCAGTGAACATTGTATTGTACATGACGGGCGCGGCACAAGTGTGGTTTCTGAACTACGAAAAGACTTAGGAGCTGGGAAGTATGTAAGCAAAAACTCAACGATCTGTTCGGCTAAACCATTTGACGCCGTCGGGCATGCGCAGAAAGAGCTTGCATGCCAAGCTCAGAGTTGCACATATTCCTATGTGACCTACTTCCAGGACTTGCTCGCGCTTTGTTGCAAAGTCGATGACAAGATGCCCGAAACAGAAAATGATGCGCATACAAGGTATCGATGATGACGCGTTTACACTTCTCGTTTTTAAGAGCTCATCCACAGTGCAAGACGTCACCAATGAATGCCGAGAATTTGAAGAAGCAAAAAGTCACCACCGCGTGACTCCAAACTTCACCCGTGTTCTGAACAAGGTTTCGACGTCTACCTGCGAGGACCTCCTTCTCCCAGTAGTTCCACCCATTTCATCTGTATCTGACAAAATTGTGCGCATCGTCCGGCGCGAGAGTTCAGCTGACTTCCCAGTTCGGCTTCAGGTGCGAAACCCTGACGAGTCCTATGCAACCATCTCCTTATCCAAACCGTTGTGCATCAAGAACTAGCAAACGTCGGATTAAAGATGCTTTGAGCCCCCCGTGGTTGCTCAGTGGCTATGGCGTTGGGCTGCTGAGCACGAGGTCGCGGGATCGAATCCCTGCCACGGCGGCCGCATTTCGGTGGGGGCGAAAACACCCGTGTACTTAGATTTAGGCGCCCGTTAAAGAAATCCAGGTGGTCAAAATTTCCGGAGTCCCCCACTACGGCGCGCCTCATAATCAGAAAGTGGTTTTGGCACGTAACACCCCATAATAAAAAAAATTAGAAAGGTAAACACTTTGTCCGCTCAATCCCATGAAACACGGTGCCCACTTAAAGTCGTATGTGAACTTGGTGTGACGTAGATTTTACTCCCAAAACTGGCGCAAATAGTAGATAACTGGTAGATAATGTTTTTCAACCGTTGCTTTAGGTTATTTCAGAAAGACCCTAATTCAACGACACACCATCTCATCTTGTCATCTTCTCTACATGTCGTCATACTGAATAGCGCTCCCCTTCGCCATCCCGACAGCTGCCCCGTTTACCTCTGCGTCGTCGCTCTCTTTCTGCCTCATACTCCTGTGGCTCATGGGAAAACTGACGGGTGCGGCTCCGAGCGGCGAGCCTGCCACGACGACCCGACCCGCAATTCTTCTCACACTACCTGGACATCATAACCTCATCAACGTAGACGTGGACGGTACATCTGTCATCCCACTCATTGACACCGGAGCCCACATATCGGTCATGCACTCGAACTTCCGTATTCGTCTAAGGAAACTTTTTACCCCTCCTTGGATCGCTTAGTCCGCGTAGCTGATGGTACGACTATGGCTGTGTCTGGGTTGTGTACCACCCCTGTCACTGTTGCCAGACTCGAAAATTCTGCTATCTGTCACCTCTTCGAACAGTGCCCACCTGCAATCATCTTAGGACGACTTTCTCTTGACATATTGGGCTCTTATTGATTGTTCTGCAGGAATTATCCAGCTTGCCTTACCTAATGCCGTTCAGCCTTCATATCCCGCACCGAGTCGGCTGTGTTCCGACGATTATATTCCTCTACCACATCTAGCTGTGGTGTACATCGACGTCTCTCTTGATCCCTCTGTGGACGACAGCTATTACATAATGTTCCCCAACGCCACCATCCTCTGTTCGCAGTGTCATGTTCGGGCACTCGGTCTTCAGTATAGATGGCAATATTGCATGTCTCCCTATTGTGAATTTTGCACTATACCCTCAAGGGATACCCCAGAGTGTCTCTCTTAGAACTCTAGCTCGAGCTTCCGGCTATCATGTTTTCGTCCTAACTGATCCTGCTGCCCCACTTCCTGCTGCTCTTGATCCAAGCCCCGCGATGTCAGACAACATAATGAAGGTGATCGCCACTGACCTCCCGCCCGAACACATGCACGCGTTTCAGGGCATGCTCTAGTCATGCCAGGACATTTTCGATCTCACTGACCAACCACTGGCCCAAACAATTTTAAAGCGTTGGATTCACACCGGCGATGCGAAACCCACACACCGACGTGCCTATTGTGTCCCTCCAGCTGAGTTCGAAAGTATACAAAAGGAAGTTGACAAAATGCTTGCCCGTTATATCATCAAACCTTATTCGAGCCCATGGCCATCTCCTGTTGTGCTCGTTAGAAAGGACAACAGCTGGCGCTTCTGTATTGACTACCGTAAGCTTGACCAAGTAACAAAAAAGACGTGAACCTCTTACCTCGGATACATGACGCCCTTGACTGTCTCAGTGGTTCCAGTTATTTTTCTTTGATAGACATTCATTCCGGGCATTGGTAGATTGCAGTTGGCCTTGTCGATCATGAAAAGACGGCGTCTATTACACCCGGTGAGCTCTATCATGTTAAGGTGAGGTCATTCGGGTTATGCATTGCTCCCACCACATTCGAACGAATGGTGCACGCCCTCCTTGAGTGCTTAAAGGTGTCAATCAGCTTATGCTACCTCGCCTTGTCTTTTCGCCGTGCTTTGACTCGAGTGCCTCTCGACAGTTTATTTCAGTTCTCCGCAAGGCGAGGCTTCAGCTCACTTCGACTTCAGCCGCCCGCAACTTACTGTTCTCGGATACCTCGTCGACGCTTCCCGTGTTCGTGCCGATCCGGAGAAATTTCGCACAGTCAAGGATTTCCTTGTGCGCACCTGCGCAACCAAAGTTCGAACCTCTGTAGGCTTCTACTCCTTCTTGCGCAGATTTGTTCGGAATTTTGCTGACATCTCACTTCTTGTAACGGAACTTCTTGAGACAGACGCGACTTTCGTCGGGCGTCCGAGCCGAGCTGGTGGATTTGGTAAGCTTACGACGTGACTCACGTTGCCACCAATTCTTGGCCAGTTTGACGTGTCCTGCCCGACGGGTTCACACTGACGCCAGCGGCCACGGTTCGGCGCTGTTTTAGCGCAAGGACAGCACGGTCGCGACCATGTCATTGCGTTCGCAAGTCGTCTTCTGTCACTAGACGAACGCAATTACTCAATCACTGAACGTGAATGTCTCGCCCTTGTTTGGGAAGTGGGTAAATTTCGGCCCTACCTCTGTGAACGGCCTTTCATGGTTATCACTGACTACTGGCCACTGGTATGCTGGCTTTTGTCTTTAAAAAATGCAGCTGGACGTCTGGGTTGGCTGGCTCTACGGCTCCAGGGGTACTCTTACGCAGTGGTCTGTAAGACAGGCCGACTCCATTAAGACGCTGATTGCTTCTCCCGTCATCAACAAGACCTACCAGGCCTCCGTGAGACCACCGAGTCAATTTGCGTCCTTGCGCTTACCGTGTTTGGTGACTCCACCGATGAGCAACATGCACATTGATGGCGCTGAACTGCTACTGGTCATTCCCAAGCATATGTTTGAGTCTGTGCTCGTACAGTTCAATAATGCCCCGACCGCTGGTCATTTGGGAGTGTCAATAACATATGACCGTGCTCGGCGTCGTTTCTTTTTGCCCAGTATTTACCTTTCCGTCTGCAGTTAGCCCGCATACTGTAACCGTTGTCAGCACCGCAAAAAAACCAGCAGCCCTACCAGGTGGCCATCTCCAGCCAATTGAAACACCATTTGCGCCATTCTTTCGGGTTGTTCTTGATCTACTTGGCCATTTAACTCTATAGGTTATTGGAAGCAAGTGCACAGCAGTTGCTACAGACCACACCGCTCGGTACGCGATCACATGCACGCCCCATACCAGTTGTGAAACCCACGTCGCTGATTTCCTTGTGGACGCAGTGATACTTCGCCGCGACTTTCCCCGACAACTCCTTACTGACCGAGACCGCTACCTAATATCAAAGGTTGTTCAAAACATCCTGCACACCTGCGCTACAAAGCACAAGTTTATCATCATCATCATTTATTTACCCTTAAAGGCCCTTGGCTTAGGGCATTACATAAGGGGGGGGAGCAGTCGTTACATATACAATGGTCGGTAACAACAAAAAAGCAACACAAAGTTCAGGCATATAGCATATCACCCTCAGACCAACGGCCTCACAGAGCGGATCAATAGACCTATCACAGAAATGCTCGTTATGTGCATCTCTACCAACCACCATGACTGGCATGCCACTCTGCCACTCTGCCATTCGCTTCCAATACGTCCCGCCATGATTTTGCTGGTTTCTCTCCATTTTTTCTCTTGCATGGACGAGACCCTGCACTACAATTTGACACGATCTTCCCAGCCGTTCTCGATACGACGTCAGAATACCCCAGGGATGTCATATATAGAGCTACTGAGCTAGGTGAGATTGCACGACTCTGTCCGACCACTTCCCAAAGAGAGCGACGACGCATATATGATGATCGTCACCACGATGGAAACTTTAGTCTCAGTGGCATCGTGTTTCTTTAGAAACTAGTACGGTGAGTTGGTCTTTGTGAGCAGCTGATTTCACTCTTCTGAGGCCCATATTATGTCTTGCGTCAAGTGACAGACGCGACCTACGAGTTACAACCTATCCTCCCCTGATATCGTTCACGTCGTTCGATTGAAGCGATATCACTCAAACCCACCAAGCGCCGGGATATCTCCTTCGCCTCCTGGGGTCATGCTACGTGGCACTGTAGTAGTGGACGATGATGAGAGGACTGAAGAAAACGGCAATCGCCGTCGGTCGCATGCACTGGCTCCATCTCCCATGCCTTCCTTCTGCTCGTTGTATACATCTGGTAAATACATTGTCCAGCGTCTTTTCTTCCTATAAAATTATGATTGAGCGCTTTCACTTGTTTGTTGTCTTCTCCGAGATAATTGTCTAGCCACCTCTCTCTCACTGGGCTCTCCAAATACAGGAATGTGATATCCACATTGAGTAGCGCTCTGGACACAAACACTCTGACGCTGATGCCCTCTCACACTTTCGAATCACTTCCGGCGACGACAGTACCTCTATCTCAGGTCATGTTACCTTGCCGCTTGATATCCTCGACATGGCTCCAAGCAATGGAAGTACCAATGCAATACCACTCTCCTCGATCATCAGGCATGCCCTACCGGGGCTCCAGCTTTTCGTGCAATACGCCTAAAGCACAATATTCCGCCATCCACGACGGACTGCTGTGCCACCTCAACGACATTGATGGTGGCCGCAGATGGCTATTACAGTACCATACCATCTCTGGACGGCTTTATGCGGCACATTTTGCTTCTGCCCCCACTGTCACTATGGCAGAGTGTCTAAGACGTATGCATGTGACTGTGCCAACCATACAATTGGCGCAGGATGTGCAACGTCGTCCACAGACTAAGCAGGATAAGCTGGATGCTTGGCCTGCCGACGAGGTAAGTTTGTGTCTCATCTCCCCTGCCCCACAATTCCAGCAGCTTGCCATCACAGCCCGTCAAATGGACAGCGTTGACATTGATTTGTATCGACCTTTTCCGCGATTTGTATCGACCTATTCCGATGCGCGTTTGGAACCATTAAATCTTTGTCACCAGGGATCACCTGACATAGTTTGTCGAAGTCACTGTCCTAATTGATACAACAGCACCACGCAGCACCTCGCTTATCCTGCACATGCACATTGCTCTATGCTATGCTGCGTCATGCGAACTGCTGACCGGTCGCGGTCAAGTATTCCTCCCAGATTATATCCGGTCACTTCTCGTCGAAAGCCAAATTATTCTACGAACCACTTCCGCTCATCACCGACATATCAAAGGCTTAACAGAATGGTTCAACAGAACTATTGGCGACATGCTTTCGGTGTCAGCTGGAGTTTTGTGCTTCTGTCTTTTACATACGCCTTCAACCCAGCCATGCGGCGTGTGCAATGTATAAGGCTCGTACCTTGAAAAAGTGGTTACGGCGTTGCGCTGCTAAGAGCGAGTCTTCGGATTCAATTCCGGAACATTTCGGCTGCAATTCCATCATGGTGCACTTAAAGAACTCCTGTGTATTTGCACTGACGTTCATGGTAAGAATCCCCAGGCGGTAAGAATTCTGTTGGTGTCCCCCCCCTACGAGGTGGCTTATAATAATGTAGTGGTCTCGGCATGTAAAGCCCCATAATTTCCTTATATTGTTTTGAAATTTATGATATCATAGAGCTGTTCTAAAACATCTTTTATTGCGACAATATCGACATGATGTATTTTTTAGAAGTTAATTAAAGGCCTAGTCTAAAGTTACATTAAACCTAATTCGAATAGAACCTAAAATCAACATGCCGTGAACCTGCATCCAGTGTGCCAGCCATCTAATATTGTCATGCAAATAACATTTCTAATTATGACGCGAATTTCGGTATTGTTTAAATGATGGATGCCAGTAATGTTTTACCGTATATACCTTCTTCAAATTAAACGTGCCTAAACGGCCACTTGCCCTTGGAACTGCCAGTTCATGCATCGCGCAATGCACAAGGGAGGAAATAAAAACGATGTCTTTACTCATGTCTGCTACCACACCAGACCTCAATAGCAACAGCACGTAGGTAAACGGTAAATGTTTACTTTTCCTGTGCGACTTGCTCTAGACTCAATAAAGACGCAGAATATCTTAGATTGTGTCTTTCAGATTAAATACAACTGCAGAAAACACTCAGATTATGAAGAACTTGGTTGTGGGTATTCATTGGACTCACTCTCTGTCACGTCGACTTAAGAACGTAGAGTCGATACGCGGTTAATGCTACTTTTGTAGCTTATAATGAGATAGGAATGATATGCGTCGCGTACCAATATAGAAAGACTAGCGGAACTACAAGAAGAGTGCTAGCATGACATGTGTTATGTAAACCGACACGGCTAGTTCCCAGAACTCCGAACGGTGACAGGTCATATTGTTTTTTTAAGCTGCAGTGACGTTTGGGTAGGGCCAACTGATCATGGCATGAATAAGATATTGCTGGAGCGTAAAAGTTCTTTAACTGGTGGACCGCCATGTAAGCTTTTGTTGCACAGTGGCGATTGTACGCTCACTAAAAAAAATTCGAAGAGAGCTTGCTTTCGTTCCGGCTTAGGATCGTGCAAATACAACTTATGAGCTAAAGCTGGCATATCATTTATAGCGGTATCTGCGTACGTCAGCCTAGGATTACCTCGTACAAAGAAGCATTGTCATGCCTAAATAGTGCACTTTTGGGAGTGCTCCCACGTGTCCAGGATTAAAAAGCTGGCGCTAGCTTCTATATATCGTGGAGAAATAGGATTTCTGTCTTTTTTAATGTGCCATTTCGCACCCATCATTCTGTAGAGTGATTGTTTTTATTAATTTTCACGTTCCTTCTTCTTTCCGTGTTTGCATTGCACGTTCGCCTTTCAGTAACAAGAACGTCTGCAAACATTGCCACCTTTTAGTCAATCCAGGTTGCCATTTGTTTTGACTCTGCCTAAGAATGATTCCACGTGGCGCAGAATTAGCACTGTTTTAGGGGATAGCAAATCGAAATGTTGCGTCTAAGTTACCACCCAGGAGAATGACGTTTATGTGCCGAAGTGACATCTGTATGTAACGTGCGCAAATCAGTGAACTTACTATTCCATGAGATATGTGATGCTAGCAACGCCGGCAACAAAAATAAGTTGTAGTCGCTATTTTTCAGATTTAAAACAGGGATGCATGATTTCTTAAGGTAATGGTTATCTTTTAGAACTTAACTGGGAGACATGGAAAGACACTGTGATTTATATACAGAAGTTAGCAAGGAATCATCGGCGTACCTTTGCAGCAGATGTTTCTGTCGCTTTGCTCGGCTGAACCGTCTTAGCAGGAGAATTGTAGAGACGATGTTGTATAGCGTCACCGAGAGAATGCACGAAGGTCGTAGCGGCTGAAACAAGATGAAATGCGCCACGTAGCGTCAATCACATAAAGTAGCTTTCTCATTTGGGCAACAAATGAAATATACACATTTATTTATGAAAAACACTTTTGATGAAAAAGCTGGGCAGCGTTTATTGGATTCCTTAAGTGCTCCTGGGCCATGCTCTTCCTCCGTTACTCCGATTTCCACATATAATACAATATGGCGGTATCAAGCGTAATGTGTACGTATATTTAGAGGATTTAGGTACGAATGTTGGCCAGAAATTTGATGGCAGTGATATAATGCAGGCCTCTCTCATCCTCCACGCTTTTTAAGTATGCTCGGTCCTCATAGAGGTGCGAATCGTCAACAGATGGTTTGTCTTATTACATCCCCGGTGATTTCAGCATTAATTTGAACGCACTCACGCATGCGAATATTTGCCACTTGACTGGCTGCTCCAGGCACTTTACGTGTATTCGCGGGTTTTAATCACGTCCCGATAAGCACCTTTATATGGCGCGTATTGAGCAACAGATAACTGTATGGAAAGTTTTTCATGAGGCTGTACAATTTTTTCATTGACACTTTTCATCTAACTACAATAATTGAGAAGTTAATTAATTCATTAGGACTAAATATGCAGTTGGGCGAGATGCAAAAAAAGTTATCCGAGTATCTGCAAGTGACGGGAATAGCATTATCTTGAGTTTGTGTGGTTACGTGACAGTTGGATATTTTTTTTAATCTTGGTGCATGATGTTTGGGACACCCTGTACACCTCCATACGGCCCCATGAATACCTATGCATGGAGTGAATCATCTCACGCCTTACAGACAGACAGACAGACGGAAAGACGGACAGACAGACAGACAGACAGACAGACAGACAGACAGACAGACAGACAGACAGACAGACAGACAGACAGACAGACAGACAGACAGACAGACAGACAGACAGACAGCGTTTCGAGAGAAGTATACCTAGAATGCGTATACGCATTAATATATGCTGGCAGTGCCTAATAACTACCAGGCGCACGTTGGCACTTCTACGTTTCCAAAGCGCTCGCGTACCCAGTGCAGTTTGCTAGCAGTGGACATTGCGTGGCAGGCGCCGCTCGTTGCGCAACAGCCATGAGAATGCAGGGGAAGAAGGGGGGGCGATGCTGATAACTCTGGCAAGGCTATGCCTGTTGATCCTGGCAGCCAATAGATGACGTCAAATGTGGACGTACTTCGTCTTGCCCCACTTGCTAGCGCTCCAAGTAGCCGCCGCAGAGCAGACGCCACGCGCTCGCATGTTTCCTTTCATAAAATACCACCGTGCACATGCATACCTAAACATGAAATTTATATATCGCACAAAATCACTATTCAGTCCGGCTATATACTTAATTAAAAAAATTTACGACTTGTGCAATTCAACTAGAAAAGGAGACGACCTGGAATGATTAATTGCGGCTGTAGATTGCTCAAGAATAAGTGGGCCGCTTCGTTTCTTCTCTGGTTCGCCACATACAAATAAAGAAGTACCTCTGCATTGCCCCCTTGTCTAAAACAGCGTGCACTTCACTTAGAATTGAAAGAACGGCATTGTGCCTTGTATCAGGATGCAAGAACCTCTTAACCAGAATTATCAAGTAAATATAACTTGCGTCTCTAATTTAGGATAATTATTCACTGAAACGTCTGTGTTTCGCTTGTTTCATTATTATAGAACATATTTTGTTTACCACGCACGCTGAAACGTTAAAGATACAATATATTTAAAGTTCACGTGAATGGTGAATATTTAAAATTTATCTGCGGTATGCAGTACACGTAATCAAGGGTCCGAACTTGCAGTGTGAGCTGGTATCCCAAGACGAGCCATGCTAGTTGTTATCATGCGAAGTAACAAAACCAAACATGATCAACCACTCTCGGCCCCCTTCCGCCACCTGATGCGCCCTGAGTGCTCTCGCTGTCCGGTCCACTTCATGGATAAATGAAATCCTAGATCTCGAGTTTAGAAGGACCCGTCTCGGCGGCTTAGCGGTTATGGTTGTTGCGCTGCTAAGCACGATGTCGCGGGAGCAAATCCCGGCAGCGGCGACCGGGATTTTGCTGGGGCCGAAATGCAAGAATGTCCCCCATGTCCTGTGCATGGGGGGGGGGGGGGGAAGCACGTTAAGTATACCCTGGTGGTCAAAATGATTCCGGTGTGCCCCACTACGGCGTGCCTCAGAATGAATGAATGAATGAATGAATGAAGAAAGCCTTCAATTTAAGGAAGGCTCTAGGCCGCTGTTGGGGATTAGGAGAGAAAGGAATGTGGGTGCCGGGATTGTTGGCTTAAGCACATCTTCAAATCTGTGTGATTTTTCGCTTTATGCAGTCTCAGTTGTATGTTCATTTCCGCCGCTATAGCATGGGCTGGTCGACCCTTCTACACTACTCAAAACAAGCCATTTTGTCTGACATATGTCGCAATGGCTTTCTGTGTTTCAGGGTTAGCTTGTATGCCAATTCCTAGTGTTCTAATGTCTCCGTGTAGTAAATGTTGAATGTTGGATCTCCCTTGTGAAAAAGCTGCACAGCGCCAAATGAGGTGTTGCAAGTATACTCTTCATGACTCTCGGTAACATGTGCATCGGGTACAAGTGTTCGCAATTGTAGTTTGTCTCGGTTGGTGCCATTTTTCAAGTATGTGTGGTGTGTATGCAGCGTTGGCCATAACCTTATTAAAAAAAATCTCTTCCGTGCGAGTAAGCCCGCCCTTGTCGTCAAACACATGTGCTGGTGTAGCTTCTAATAATCTCCGTTTACTGTCCGATTTCATTTTAGTGCGAATGTAACGCATCAGTGCTCTGCTAGGAGAGTCTTCGGCCAATATCTGTAGGTATGGATTTTGGTCCACGGGGTTTGGCGAGGAAATGGAGTGTGGGGAGCTGTACGTGTAATCAAGACCACTCGCTTGCGCGGCAACTGCGTGAGCGGCTCCGTTTCCCCCATTCGTGCGGTGTGCCTCGGCGTCCATAGGATTTCCTCAGAATCAAATCGTGCAGGGTGTCTACGAAGTTGACATTTCCAAATTCCCTGAGTTTTCCAGGTTTTCCCTGAGTGCCTTTGCCAAATTCCCTGAGCGACACAGAACTTTGTCTTATGTCAAGAGACGGGCTGACATCATGTCGCCTGATGGTGTCACTCTCTAGTAAGCATGCTACAAAATAAATAAAACGACTTAATCCAGCTTGAATAGTAAAGGGTAGTGTTTATTTTATTCAAAAAGAAAACAGAAGGGAGGAGTTAGTAAAATGCACAGCGAAAAAAGATATATTGGAAAAAAAATGTGTAAATCTCAAAGTGAGACATTCTCAAATACAAATAAAAACGAGATGCACACAGAAGCATATATTTTCGAAGATTAGCTATTTGCTAGAGACTTCATAGAGAAGGCAAGTCAAGGTGGGAGAATGCCTCTGAATTTTATAGTGACCCATCGTAAATATATAGTAACTTATATTCATTAATTGTAAAGTGAGTTGTACTTCGTTTCTTCAATAAATATATTGAATCATCCGCTCACATTACTTGTAAAGGTTAATTATTGGGCCCAAGCATTACAACAAGGGAAGAGGGAATTCCTTCAAAGAGGGCATTGTCCTCTTAGAAGGGACGTCAAAGAGGGCAATCCCTTCGTGAAAGCGGTCGTTTGAAGGGATGCATTCCACTGAGAAGTGTAATGGGTGTACCTTAAGAAAGCAGAATGTGCAATTTACTGAAAGCCTATTGTTCAGTGTCTATTCCTTGTAACCACCTCACAGTAAGGGCAAAAATAAGTTGCGTTCGCAAATGTTATGCCGTGACCGAAGGGGAAATTACGAGATTCGCAGTTTGTTTCTCCGGTGTTCTGGTGAGCTTAACAAGGCATCTTGTTTATTTCCAGGTGAAATTAAAGGCATGGTATGGATAAGGTGTAGGCAATGCTCGAAATGGGTGCGTTAAATGCACATTTTCAAGTAGAATAGGTATGCAAGTGGTCCATAGCCTTATTAGTTTGTTTTACGAGCGGTGTAAGACTTACACTGCTGCGCTTGCATAATTACAATAACAACTGAGATAAAATTGTGCGAACATAAGACGAGAAATCCGCCAAGTTTATGTGCGATGGTAAATGCATGTTGATCAAATACAACATCGAAAAATTGTGAAGAAGTGTTCGAAATTATCACGTTACTGCTATTGTCCCAAGAGAGTTTAAGACACTTTATATTTTGAAGGAATAGGCAGCATTTCAAGTGGAATGTGTTGCACAGTTTTAATATTTCGGGGTTATTGAGAAGCGTTACGAATAATCATTGAACCCTCATTCTTTTGTACTTACTTTGTCATACGTGATACATTAGTTTCGGCTGGTATCCTCATTGAACTAAAGAAGGGAGCTTCGTTAGGTTTGGCGACTGTAAGGACAAATTAAAGGGTGACGTGGAAGTGAAGTTCCAAATAGATGGCTTTCGTAATAAATTACGTATGCAAGCACTCCAGTGTGTTTGAGTGCGCCTAATGAGAGCGGAGGAATGGAGCCCGCTGCTCTGGCAGCACTATAAAAGCCGCCAAGACCAAATTTAGCGAAAATTCGTGGCGCCCAATGGAAACTTCCTGTGCGAAGTGGTTGGATCAAATACAGTTTTTGTAAAAATTTTCTTATTCAAGCATTAGAGTGTGTGATATGGCCGCTATCAAATATGCTTCCCGGTGTCCCGACATAGCTGTAGTGTACAACAGGTTCATATTTTGTGGAAAGTGGAGGGGGGCCATTGTAACTGCAATTTGTGACAAAATTTTTACGTTCCTGGTTCGGTTAAAAGCGCAAATAATAATGAGCCGTCATTTTTCTTCCCTTATTTTCATGTGTCATAACACCTTCCATCTTTGTTTCAGCGATGTCCTTCATGAAGTAAACAATACATTTTGTTTATATTTGGCGAAAATAAAGGGCGCATTATCACCAATATGAAGGCAAACTTCGAAGATAGAGAAATAATTATGATATTTTAGTATATTACGCATGTAAGCTATCTGGAGCTTTATGAATGCGTTTTGTGAACAAAGAATTTATCCCATTGCCCTGGAATAATTGTGAACTTAACAGATATCAAATCTAGTGGAAATTGAGTGTGTGGGAAGGGTGGGGAGGGCATTATAAAGCACTAAAGCATTGCATACCCCCCTCAGCAGTTGTAGTGGTGGTTTTCAACAGGTTCGCTGGATGTCAATTGTCGCAGGGCCGATATGGCGAGTCCACGTTTTTTAATGTGTGAATATTGCAAGCAATTTTTGTTTATGTTTATTGTACGTCATCGCCTATAACCTCGACAGTACTATTACCTAAACTAGCCATACATTTATTTTGTGGACTTAAACAGCAAGTAAAATTCTTTGTTGAATAATTTAAATTCTCTGTAGCAAATGTGCCTTTTTATGTACGCAGTACTGCTGCCACTGGGCGCGATCCGAGACCACTGTGGGTGCACTCATTGCCTTTTGCCCCTGTATCATCTTGAGATGTTATATAGTTGCAAGAGATAAATGCAAATTCAGCTCATTTTTCGGGCCACCATGGTTCACCATGTGTGATTGATAAATAGGTCCCTGTCGGTTAAATATACTTATAATAGAAGCATTTCAGGCTATTTCATTTATTGTAATAGTAATTGGCAAAATATATATACACACACACGCACGCACACACACACACACAGAGAGAGAGAGAGAACGAAAGGTCAGAATATCTGAGGTTAGCACCAACACCCCCCCCCCCCCCCACACACACACCAGAAATAGTTGGTATGCCACTGCATGTCTTTTACTGCCGTAGAACATCAGAAAAAGCTCTGAGGGCCGGCCAGTACACTTATTAGGCACATCGGTGCTCATCCTGTGACAAAAGGCAGCGGGTGCACGCGTGTCCCGTGACAATTGCCCCTTCCCACGCTTGTTGAGCTTCACCGCAATAATTTTCGCACGCTTCACCGCGTAATATTGCTGTAGTGAGGCGAAGCTAACTTTCGGCAACAGGCATTATGCAACGCGTCGTGCTTTCCGAGCTTCGAAGCCAATCGCGAGGACCACAAAGGCGGAGTCGGAGCCATTGCTGATAGCGGCGAATTATTTCAATGAAAAACACGGCACAGAACGGCAAGAAGCTTAATAGCGAACGCAGAAGCAGCTAGGCCTAGCGTTGTTGCGGTGGTGGCTCGGCTGCCAGCGGATCTGCGTGCGAGAGCATTCCAGCAGCGACGAGGTAATCAAAACGGTGGTGGTGGTGGTGGTTTTATTAATGCCGTTTCGGACCTGCCATGACGGCAAAAAATCCGGAAAATCGGATGGCGAAGTGTTCTTGCATCCCAAATTTCAGACGTTATTATACATAGGCTCTATGGGGCCTAGCTTTCTTTTTTTTTTGCTATGGGGTACATGGTGGTGCCGCGAAGCCGTCCGAATTTTCGAGAGTCCGGAAAGTTGGTCGTTGACTTAACACTGGTAACTCCTCCTACTCGAGCCAGCTTTACCACGACTTTCTTTCCCTTTCAATAAAATTACTGCGAATTTTCCTTGATAGAAGCACAAATTCCCTGAGTTTTCCCTGAGTTTTTCCAGACTATTGAAAATCCCTGAGAATCCCGGTTTTCCCGGTTTTCCCGGTCGGTAGACACCCTGTCGTGGCTTTGGCATGTAAACCCACGAATTCATTCTGTTTACAAGAAGAACCACGCACAAAAAGTAAACATTCACCGATGTAGGCGCGAATGTGAGGAAGTCGTACATGAAAAGTAATGAATCTGTGCATTAGGGAAGTTTACACGTCCTTGAAAAGTCATAGGCATTTACATAATACAAACTAAATTTTCCAAGTGCCTAGCTATATCTGGTGCAGTTTCCGCACTATACACAAGCGTTTTCATATGCTTCACTCCATAGAGATACTATGCTGCGATTGGCCCAATTGCTACGGATTTGCGCAGCTAAGCTCTAGATCGCGGGCTTGATCCCAGTGACGCCGGCCGTATTTCGATGGGTACAGAAACCAAAAACGAGCGCGTGAAACCCATTCTGAGCGCGTCAAAGGCCCTCAGTGAGTCTAAGCTATTTCCGAGCCCCCACCCCGGCGTGCCTCATATGAGGTCGTTTTTTCGGCCCATAACACACACATGAATTTAATTAAACTTCTCTGCGGAAACTCAATTTCTTCTAATATTCATAAAGAATTATACACATCCTTCGCAATGTGGGAATCGACGCTATGCGAAGCATTTCGCAGGCGTTTGGGGTTCCGCAAATCGTCACAGCTGGACCAACGTGCTTGCCTCGGGCGAGCAATTGTGTGTGTGACCACAGCAAGACGACGGTGACGCCGATCGTATGAAGTGGTCAGCATAATTTTTACTTTGTCGAGACTCTCGACCTGAATTTACGAAATGTTGGTTCCTGGGTTCTACAGCGTCTGGTGGGCTTTGGTGGGCTAACTGGTTCGTGCTACGGACACAATGCCTCTCAGCGACAAAGTTGACGAACACTATGCACAGAGATTTCAAGACTGAACCTCTACAATAATCTGCAGTGCCAGCAAAGGTGAAAATCGACCTTCAGAAAAAAAATAGAGAAGGCAAAGCCACCCTGCATTGAGAAATGTTAGGTGCAGTAGTGGGCAAGTTCTACCTGAGAGCCAGTGCGTGATGAGTGCGATTGAGAATTTCATAGATTTTGTAATGAGCAACATGTTCTACAATCGGGTACGCAGACTATTCAAAGTAGAGCATCAGACAGCCCTAATCCATGCAAACATTTCTAGTGCTGAAGTGTCGTAGGTGAAACCAGCTCAAACAACGGGTGTCAGGATAAGAGAAATGGCATTGGCCGCTTGTCAAAGTCACGCGGCATAGCTGCAGGTATCCTAACTGCAAAGAACACGTGCTTTTTGTGCGCTCCAATTGCATTTTTCATCGCTGCCTCATTAAGCAGAAGGAGACATTCTTCCTTTCCCATCAGTACTCGAAACACACATAGGGAATTCATAAGTTTTCATAAGATGAAGAGCGCTTCCAGAAAAATTGCATTCTTGAAGTGCATGTCCAGCCGCATATATCGTCAAAATTGAAAGAAGAATCGAATTGAGCAGAGTCGTAAATTGAGCAGAGTAGTAACAGCTGCGCAATAAACTTTTCCAGTGTATTTTCAATCCAGGGGCGCGAGCCAAATGAACCACAAAGTCTGAAATTTCTTTCCTGGACTGCTAGAACATCGTGCACTAAGGGGTATATACAATAAAGAAGGAATGTATGCTAACATATGTAGTTTAATAATGTACATTACATTTCCATCGTACATAAGCCAGGTACCTTCATTGGGTACTTTCACGATTTTCGCCAATCCTAATCTCAATGATGGTTATTCTTTAAGACAACAGGCCAAATTATACACGCGTGGCACCCTAAAACACACTAATATTAAACACAGTGCACTTACATCAAATAAAAGAAACATCATCCTTATATTAAAAATGGGAATGGGGCATTGATTTCAAATTGTCACCCCAATGCAATAATTTCTCTGTTTAGTAAAATTATGGAAAAGTGCCTTGAAAAACGCCTAGCTCATTAGCGAACAAAATTATATGTTCGTTCTTGCACACAGTTTGCTTTCTAGCGTGCTACTGTACTAATCTTAACATTCGTGCTTTCACCAATATATTTAAGCACTTGTTTCACGCCGGCAAAGATAGTGTTAAAGTATTCATTGCCTTTAAACAACGTTTGATTATGTTATTTGATTCCTGTCAATTCGCTGATTCAGCCCCAGGAAACCAGTATTCATGGTGTGTATTACTACTCTTAAACGATGGTCGAAGAGATTACGCCAATAAACTAGTAACCCTATGAATGCTACTAATCATTGTCAATTTTTGGGGGGTCATCCTAGATTCTAAACATAAGTATATTTCCTATAGGTCCCATCTAAAGAAAAAAAAACAGTATTTGGTATCCGGATACATATAAAAGCAAGCCCACACTTAAGCCTAAAATTTTGCTTGCTCTATATCACATCGTTAGTCGTTTTACCCACTGGATAGCGTCTTAAGGAGACAGAGTCCCTCTTACCTAGCTCTTTTAGAATACCTCTAAAACCTGGCCATCCGCATTACTGATTTCCATTCACACCGACGAAGTGCATCAAACCTTTTGAGAGAGCATCAAATTTTAACGATTATTAAATAGTTTCAAATAAACATGGCAATCCTTGTCATGTTTCATCTGACACACCTGACTCAAACATTGCCTTGATAATCTTTAACGGAGAACAATGTACTAATTAGAACACCACTCGATTTATATCAGCTATTATCGTCTTACTGCCTAAAACTGAAACTAATCATTGAAAATTACCTTCTGCGTTCAAGACGCTGTCGTTTTAGAGCTCTGTTTCAAGTTGCACGTGGATCGGAGTGTAGACAGTTGCAAAACAAATATATCCACTTTTTTTGGTCTCACTTGGGATTATATCCAAGCCTTTGTATTTACCGAACTTAGTTCACTTTGACACATTTTCAATCATTAGTTCTGCATAAATCCTCATTATTTTATGCTATATTATGTCTTGACGAGTTCACCTTTTTATGTTAGTAATTGATCTTTCGGTTAGCGGCAACCTTAGGTCGCGGTGTTCTCGCATGAACCTGATCTCTTTCTTAAACTTTGTACAGAAGGTCCATCTACAGCCAGGAGATTCGCGATGATACTGTATAATCTGTTGCCATGCATATTTCCACCAGTGAAGGAAAAAATTTTTCTTTTTTTTTCTATAACCCTCATAAGCCATTTCTTGCGTATTCAAGAAAAAGCCCTATGTAACCGTGGAACCTTTAGCTTTGCTTATACATTAAATATTACCGTCATTTTATATTGGTCAAATATAGGCATGGCACGTTGTTTAGTTCCGTTCCCACACTGGGAAAACTGCGACCCACCAGTATCTTGTCTAAAAAATGGGGGAAAAATTCACCAATCGTTTGCAACTCTCATATCTAATTTAAAAAGGTAAACGCTTTGTCCGCTCACTCCTATGAAACACGGTGCCTACTTAAAGTCGTATGTGAACTTGGTGTGACGTAGATTTCTCTCCCAAAACTGGCGCAAATAGTAGATAACTGGTAGATAATGTTTTTCAACCGTTACTTTAGGATATTTCAGAAAGACCCTAATTCAACGACACACCATCTCATCTTGTCATCTTCTCTACTTGCCGTCATACTGAAAATTATTCTGGAAATTCATCTCATCTTGTCATCTTCTCTAAATGTCGCCATAGTGGAAATTGTTCTCACCGAAGACAGCGGCCTAAATTGTAGAGAAGGTCCTGCAGTCCAATTCTGCCGTGGTGCTCGCTGACAATTTCTGGTGGGCCCGTTTGTTTCGTAGATGGTATTTGGGCACTAGGGTGCAAATACGAGCCTCCATAATGGTGGCACCAGACACTCCCTTGCACCGCCCTCTTAAATGGCTGGGGCTCCTACGCGCGCAATCCCTCAGAATACGGACACACTCCCCCTTGGTGAAAGGGAATTGGTATCTCTCGGTCTTTGTGTGCAGATCTATTCATGTAATTTAAGGACGCTATGTGCCAAACGTGGAGGCGTCGTTGCCGAGAAAGCGTAAAATTTATCCAATAAATTCCACACGCGTAGACATTGTAACTCCTGGTGACCACTCCTTTTAGTTCGAATAATTTCACCTACTGTTGCGTGGAAAGCTCTCTCAAACCTTACCACTCCCGATTGGATCAACAAAAAGTGCCGAGCTGTGTCTCTGAAGGCTGCACGCGTGGCTAAATTTAGCACAAAACACATGTGTGTGGCATGGCAAAGGCGCGATATGCACGTGTGATAAGTGCAGGATAAACTACTGAATTGTTTCCTCCACACAGCGATATTAAAGCAAGGTGCGTGAAATTTACTCACGCATTAGAACGCTTACAAGTTTACGCTATCGTGCACCTAGTGGATGTTCTACGGTTTAATATTACAATCCTACTCGCTCCCTGTTAGTAGCGGACCCTCAGTAATCAAAGGTGGCGGGCGTGAATTCTATACATCTCTCCGTGTTGCTTCCCGTGTCTTTTCACACCATTTCTGCCGTGAACTGGCGCCACACTCAGCAAGTAGGAAAAATAAGGAAAAAAAAACATAATTTCAGACTTGAAGGGCCTTAAGGCTCCCCATAAACACAGTTTGAAGTTCAATGGAACGTACGTAGTACATTTTTGTAAACTATAGCAGGCACCACCGCTCCCTCTCGGATCGGTAAACGTACCGCTGAGGCTCTTTCTGAAAGCCTGTCTAAAGGCAACCAAGAAGATGAATTTGTCTGACTGCGTCATGCATGATGAATGAACGGCACCGTCTGTTCACAGCACGCATGCATGATCGAGTAAACGCTTCCTTTCCTCTATACAATGACATTAAACTACGAGACAGAAGTAGCGGCATTTGCAAGGTATAAGCAATAGTCGTATAATATGCCTACGCTAGATATGGTTCTGGCAGGCGGACCTAATAGACGTTTGCCATCGAAATAATAGAAATGACAATTGTTCTTTTTTCTCTTACTCTTAAAGAAAAGCAATTACCAATAAATGTATAGAACAGTACTCCCTTGGAAAAGCGAGAATTGTACGTAACTTTGTTCTACAACACATAAATTTGTGTTTAGTGACCCGTAATGACAGTACAATTGCGCAAAAAGGAGATGCGGACAGTGTAGGCGAGATACACAATCGCTTTTGTGAGACAATGTTCCGAATGAACTAACACGGCTATAGCAAGAGCTGGGCGAGACGATGCTCAGGATAATGGGTATTGATAATGGGCGCGCTGGTTTGCATCACACTTGGTACATGACTACAAAAATTTTCCACTCATTTCTCGCTATGCTTACACTACTAGAATAAAAACTGCAATATATACAATCTCGCCCCATGCTAAATGTTTGCTAAAATACCAACAATGTCGGCAGAGGAAATACTCTACTCGATGTTTTAGAGGTACTTGTAACGGAAATCAGGACAAAATAAACACATTCGCAAAAGAAAATACGAGAACCAAGTGCTACGTTCTTAGCTTGTTCATCTTACTGTTCCTTGTAATTGTGTTTACCTTGCGTTACTATCCGTCAGGTCGTTCCATATATTTTGCATATTTACCTAGAACGCCGTTCCACTTTGGCAAGTGGAAATATTTTCAAAAAAATTTGTGCGCGAACCTGGAACCTAAGTGGAACGCAATTCAGAGTGCAGTCGAACTGACAGCTTCGTCATAAACGCTAAGCAGCCTGTGACGTCATGCACGCAAATATCCTGGCAGCTGCTCACAGTAAATAGCAATTATTTTGCCAGTTTATTCTTTGTAACTCTTATTCGCTATAAAAAGCGTCTACGGGAACACAAACATTAGTTGTTACGCTGGCCACTTATAAGTCCGGCAGACCAGCATTGATTCATTCCTAAAAACAATGTACCATGAATAGGTCGTGTATTGCTCAGAATATTTCTCACCAGCTAGAAACACAGTAGCCATATATTTATGTAAATTAGTGAAACTAAATTTTCATGTGTCGACATATAGCAATATCGTTCAGACTCAGAAAAACCATCAACTACTGTACCTTTAAACGCCGACACCCAGAATCCGACCACCATAGATATAGTCATGCTTATGAACACTCTCATGATTTCAGGCCCAGTGGTTCCTACGCAAGCTGCGTTTACCGACTACGTCGGACTGTGATTATCTTCTTTATATTTACTCCAATTTATACTGCATGCTTTTCCCACCTCTTCGTTTTGCTGACATGTCCTTCCTGATGTGACTGCTATTCTCACGGCGGACAGCACGCTTATATTCTATGCAGCCGAATTTAAATATGAACGGAAAACAGACGCCGAGCCTTCAGAGAAAGCAGGGCCTTTGTGTGTTGTGTTGACGGACACGCGTGAAACGCAAGTGGGAATATGTTATGCCGAGCTCATCATAGTCGCACCGTTATTTTGACGTAGCATGTGCTTGGTCAATTCCTAACACACTAACACACACACACTTATATATATATATATATATATATATATATATATATATATATATATATATATATATATATATATATATATATATATATATATATGAAAAGGCAGAGACAACCCGTGTTCGTTGTGCCAGCTGTTCCATTTCTCTCCCTCGTCGTTCTTTCCTTCGCCCTCGACCTGCATGCACGAGCCTAAGTGTGTATCTCTCTTCATTACACGACGCCGAGTTAGCTCAGGCGGTAGGGGCGCGCTGGTGATGGAAAAGCATGGTCTTCACTACTTGGAAATGGGAGTTGTCGTTAAGGCCGTCCTTTGCGTAACCATTATTTCTGGGGATTGACACTGAGTGTTCGGTTCGGGTTGCATGTCTGGCCGATGATCAGCCCGTCGCAGTTGGTAAAATATGGCAGGTGGTCTGGGAGGCAGAACCGCCACCTGTCTCGCTAAACAGGGATGGTTGCACTGGTCATGGTCTCGTGCAATGCGTCGGGTTGGTAGAACTTGTGTCTCAGGCAACGACGGACCGAGTTGCCGTCTCAGGTACGCGACGAGACTTGCGCTTTCGCAGCGTTTCAGCTGTTGGGCCAAGGCTCTGCGAGGTGCTCGAATTGGCAGGTCTTGACGAAAAGCCGCATGTAACCGAATGGCCCTGGTCAGAATACGTGCCATCTAAATGAAATAACCGGCCTGGATAATGTGCGGTGCGAAAGTATGAGTATCGAAATTTTTAAGGCTCGAAACTGTAGACAGCAGTGTCTGTGCCGAAACCGACGGCTTTTTGCGCGTCTGCCCTCTCGGCGGCGTTTGAATGTATCCGACTTCGGTCAATGGCTGCTTTAACCCGATGAGGTGTGGTGTGGTTCCTTTGTAGAGCTTAAGCATTCTGTCGCCAACTGCAGCGAATGGGATGAGATCTCGGGCTCTGACAGAGACGGTACCGTGCAAGATGGCCATGCAGAGTCCAAGATTCGAGGCTAGTAAAGCAGTTCGCAACCGGGATCTACAGCGGGGCAGACCGCTACCCATCCGCTTAAACCAGGGGCGCTATAACGTCAAATTATTCCAAACTTTTCTATTCCATTTCTGCAATCAGCCCTCCGCTATTGGTCAAGAACTTTTTTAGGCCGTCCCTACTTCACCTGTCTGTCACGCGACGTCACGAAAACCGCGATAGCTCCACATCTCATATGACGTGTACACACTGATTATGCATGATTTGACCGAACAAAAGAAAAATAGTTTTCTGATTCGACGCCTTTTTGCCGCTAGCCCTCTGTAATTGGTCAAAATTTTCGGGCTGCACCCACTTCACCTGCCTCTTGCGCGACGTCACAAAACCGCAAAAACTCGCCCCGTCAAAGTGACGTGTACGCGTGAAAGATGCATTAATATGCCGAACAAAACTGAATTTTCTTCTGAATAGCCGCAGGCTGCCGCGTTCCGAAAGGGATAAAAGATGGCTGCCGCTGATCGCTCAGGCACTGGCTATCTTGCACCTGCCGGAGAGCACGGGTTTATTTGCGTACGATAAAACTTCTTGCGCGGCCCTGTAACGTTTTCAAGCACTTTCGGCACGTTTAGGACTTCGCTCTGCCAACTCTTCTTTGACGAGGATCCGTATTATCTGCAATCTTAACCTTCCGTTGCGTGTCGCCGCGATTTTCGACGAGCCACCGCAAGCTAGTAAGGGAAAATGGGCCAATCGCAGACGCCGGTACTACCCTCTTCATCGGGTTATCGATTTTCAGTGCACGGGCTCGGCCCCATCGAATCCCTCTCCACTTGAGCGTGTCGCCTCTTGTCAGCCAATCAGATAAGAGAAGCAGCTCGGTGTAGGTAATGTTATTCGTTTGTAAAGCAAACAAAGGTGACCTCCTGTAAACGAGAAGACCATTTGATTGGTCTTTTCAGACAACCCTGCGGGTAACCGCCCAGTGCTTGCGTGGGTGCTTACGCAAATTTGACGTCAGTAGATTGAAATAAAAACATATTGGAATAGTTTTACGTTATACGGCCCCTTGTTGGGTGCAGCTGCCGCAGCGATATGCTGCAGATTCAATGCTCCGCAGGGTGTTTGTCACAGCTGCTTACCTGGCGTATACTTCTGCGTGGAACGAGCAGCAGTGGCTTGCTGTGTGTTTAGAGGTTGCGGTGGAGCGTGTGGCACCGGTTTGTGATGTGCGGCCCGGTGAGGGGGGTGGTGGGGTGGACGCGGGAGCGGCGGTCGCCATTCGCCTTCCACCGTCTTTGCTGGAAATGACGGCGACACACAGTGAGCCGGCGTTTGCGGCGATGTCAGCGCGTGCCCTTCTCTGTCGAGGCGCTGGTGGGCAGTATATCCACGTCAAGGTGTTTTATCGCAGAGCCTCCAGCCGCAGAGCAGTGCTGGTCGGGCTCGTCGCAGGCATACGTGAGCGGACGGAAAACAGTTACGCTCCAGTATGACCAGTACCGTACTTGTGGCTTTCGTAGTTGTCCCACACCTTGGCACCACGACGCGAAGCCGCCCTGACGAAAGCACCCATATCGTGTTGTGAGGCCAGGTATCTATATATGTATATATATTGCAGAGAAGGGTCGAAACGATGTACTGGATCGTCCTCTTCAGTGCTTTGGCTCGTGAATATAGCTCGTGCTAGGAGTCCATGGCCTGCACTTACAGTCGATCCCAAACGCGGCTGACTAATAAACCCCTTTATAGCAGAAAATTGCAATGCAACTCCGATCGAGCAATTTTTCCAATCTGAATGATCTAAGTCAGCCTTGGTTATGTTCTTCGAGAAGCTTTGTGGGTTTACCGGTACAAAAGGTGGCGATCCTCAAGTTTATTACGTCTCTGTGTACTGCATGCTTGAAATTTAAATATGAAAGTTCTTGCGCTCCACTATAGACAAGGTAGTTGAACATTTTATTAGCCAAAGGAAAACCAGAATCGAATACAATGCTATCGAAACCGAAACCAAAACACAGCTAAACCACGCGTGCAAGACCTCGGAAGACAAAATTAGCTGTTTGACCAGACACTTGGGGTCGCTGGTGGCAGTGTTTTTTCTTTGTTTGGATTTCGTGGCGAATGGGCGTGCTTTTCGGGGCTTCGTGGCCACTACGAAATCATAAGTTTTGTGCATGCTTTGAGCTTGCTTCTGTTTTTATTTGCTGGTTTTTTGCATTTAAATAGTAATTGGGGGGTTTTCTTTTTCTTTCCTTTTTTTTCTCGTATTTCATGGTGCGCGGGTGTGCTTCGTGTACATTTTTTTTGTCTAGAATGATTACAGCGTCCTTTCGTGCGATGTGTTCCAACACGTGCAGCCGGGTGGGAAGTTGAGTGTTTGTAGTCTTTAAATGGTAGCTTCGAAGCGGTTAGACAAATAGCTATTAGTGGTTTTACTGCGCGTTTGGTATAGAAGTGAGAGCTTGGCCGCGTGGTTGAGCGCGTGCGAGAGCGTGTCATACCTTCGGTCTCCGCGCCATTGATTGTTTTTGAAACAGTGGTGAGAGTTGCTTTGCGGCATTTTGAGGATTTGGATACTGTGCGTATCGGTTTTTGCTAAAAGGCACGTGCTCTGCATTGATATAGTGTTATAGTATTTGCAGAAAGCCGTGCAATACATGGCGAGAAAGCCGGCAAAGCAGGCAGTACGGGGGGGGGGCCATCAAGGCCGATGAGGAGATGGATGAGAATGGAGAGGCCGTCGAATGAACTGGCACACAATGTGATGTCAATACTAGGCTGCAGAAAATAGAGGCTTTCCAGGAAGAAATTTTCAAATAGGTGCAAGAGCTCAAAAATGAGCTAAAGAGGGAGCGTAAGGCACGGAAGGTAGTTGAAAAGAGACTTGAAGCAGCCGAGGAAAAGCTGAACAGGGCCGCCATGGTGAACGAGAATGTGCGTGACAATGAAAAGCAGACCCCCAACGCGACAGGCGAGGGAGTGTCAGCAGAGTACGTGGAATCCATGCAGCGTTATGAAGGGTTAGCTGGAAAGAGCGGCACCTACTTTGAGGCCGCCACGCGGGAAAAGCAGGAGCCCAGTTGTCAATGCCCATTGTCCAGTCCGAATCATGCGGAAAAGGACAAAGGGAAGCAAGGCGAGGTAGGAGAGAGTGAAAGGGTGATTATCGCCGGCGACTCAAACCTGGCTGGGTGCTCAAAAGCAATTGTGGAGAGGGTGAAAGGCGATAAAAAAGTGGCGGTGGGGACATTTCCAGGGCGGACACTGGGTTCTGTCATGGAGCGAGCAAAAGAAGAGCTCGCGAAAAATGCCCATGTGCGCAACCTCGTGATAGTAGCAGGTGGGCTAAATGACGTCCTAAACAGGAAAGGGCCAGGACTAGCCCAGTGCTTGGCGAAGGGGGCGGACCACTTGCGTGAGCTATCCGCTCAGGTTCAGATCGTGGTGTGCACGGTGCCGGAGGTGCCTGTACGTGACAGTCACGTACAAAGAGCCGTAGTGGCTGCTAATGAGGCAATATGGAAATTGAGCCGAGAGAAAGGATTGAAAGTTGTCGAAGTAAACAGGTAAGTGAGATGTTGTAGTGGTTTTAAACGAGGTGGGATCCACTTCAATTACAGGCTAGCACGAGAAGTGGGCTGGCGAATTGGTGGTCGCGCTGTTGCTTTTTTAGGGGGCCCGCGGGCGCTTAGGAGGTCCAACTAGATACACAGACTACATAAATATACAGGGCGGCAGAAGAAAAGTGGGCAGAGATTGAGGAGCAGTTACACAGAGAACAAATTGGGGGGTATGCGGTTACAGAAACGCACCTTAGAGACTCAGAAGAGTCGCCAGTTATTGAGAATTATGTTTGGGAAGGGGTGCAACAGAACTAAGTCAGAAAGAAAGGGAGGGGGAGTCGGAACGCTGATCCATCAGGGAGCCAAATGGAAAAGAGTAAATTCACAATGTCAAGAGCATCTTTGGTTATCAGGTACAATGAGTGGGAAACACACTTGACTGGGCGTTACGTATTTGTGGACCGGAAAAAATTGCACAGAGAAGAATAAAGATTTGGTGGAATGCATAAGCACTGATATTAGGGGTTTCGGGAACGCTGCTGAAATTGTCCTATTAGGGGATATGGATACCCACATACAGGATTTAGACGGATCTACTGAAAATAACGGGAAGTCAATGCTGTACCTTTGTGAGCAACATAACCTCGGGATCGTGAATACAGGGCCTAAGTGTGAAGGACAGATCACGTGGGCAGTGGGAAACCAGCAATCGACCATTGATTACTGTCTGATGACAGAAGGAACTCATGATAAGTTGACAGAAATGGTCATCGATGAGGAAGGGTTTAGCAGCATAGGGAGTGACAATAAACGCATCATCTTGAAGATGGGATATGTAGTTGGAAAAGAGAGCAAGAAGAGCTAAATTTCCAATCCAAATTTGAAAGCTGAACAAATACCCAATATAGTCAGTAGAGTTGAGTAAGAACTTGGCAAATAGCCAAGTAAAGAGTGGGAATATGGCGAGCTTCTAAGTGTAATAACGACAGAAATAGGGAAGGAGAAACAACATGTTCGCTGGAAAGGAAAAAAGAAACCGCAAAGCTGGTGGAACAAGGAGATACGAGAAGCGACCGCCGAATGACAGAAAGCATCTCGAGAGCACAGGCAGGCAAAGAAGGCGCAGTTGCCACAGGATGAAGTAACCAGTAAATGGGAAATATACCGGGAGAAAAAGTCGATGGTTGAAATACTGGTGCAAGCAAAATTAAAAGGGGAAAGTGAACGTTGGTTGTCGAAAATACGTGAGAAAAAGAAGGCCGCACCAAGAATATATTGGAATGACGTAAAATTATTAGGCAGGAAGTCAACAACAATACAACAACATATCCTAGACGAAGATCAAAAGAGACTGGAAGGAGAAGCGGCAATAAATCACATCCAAAAAGTAACAGCCGCATCTTTCCAAAGCAATCACGAGTTGTATTTGAAGAAAAAAAGAGCATGATAGAGGCCCAAGTGGAAAAGGAGCTGGAGCTGATAAATTTAAACTGGAAGAAAGCGGAAGAGAAAATTTCTAAGTGCACAGCCACAGGGCTAGACGAGGTTCCCATTAGGCTGATTAATGAATTAAGACCAAATCTAAGGAAGCCCTGGTGAAAAGAGTGGAACAAACTTTAAAAGATAGACGAATACCAGTCAGTTGGCGACAAAGTAGAATGAATTTATTTATAAAGGCAAGGGGGACAAAGACAGAATTCACTCGTATAGACCGATGACCACTAGATCGGTAATATACAGGCTAGCAATGCAGGCAATCAAATTAAAGCTTCAAACTTGGGCAGAGAATAAAGGCATTTTTGGAGAACTTCAGAATGGCTTCAGAATAGTAGGCGTTTGGATGATAACTTGTTTGTTCTTACTCAGTGTATTGAAATATCAAAAGCAGAAAGCAGGCCGTTGTGTGTTGTCTTCTTACACATTACAGGAGCCTACGACAACGTAGACCGCAACATTTTGTGGGATATTCTGGAAGGGGAAGGCTTAGGTAACGATTGTATACAGCTTTTGAGATAGATTTACCTAGAAAATACCGTTTGCGTTGAATGGGAAGGGACGAGGAGCGAGGAGAAAGTTCATATCAACAGGGGACTGAGGCAGGGGTGCCCTTTATCCCCGCGGCTGTTTATGATGTACATGCTGAGGTTGTAGACGGCGCTAGAAGGAAGTAATATCGGGTTTAATCTCTCATACAAACAGGCGGGTACAGTAATAGAGCAGCAACTCCCAGGTTTATTTTATGCGGACGACCTTGTGTTTCTAGCTAACAAGCAAAGTGATCTGCTACGTCTGGCTAATATCTGTGGACAAGAAGGCAACAATTTAGGTTTGAAATTTAGTGTTAGAAAATCAGGGGTTATGGTATTCAATGAAACAGTGAACAGACAGTGGAGATACAGGGCCAAGAAATACCTCAGGTATAAGAATATAAATACCTTGGTATATGGAGAAACGAAGGCAATGGATATATGGAAACACAGGAAGAAACCATAACAGTAAAGGGGAAGAGAAATGCAGCCATAATGAAGCACAGAGCGCTATGGGGATACAATAGGTACGAGGTCCTCCGAGGTATGTCGAAAGGTGTAATGGTCCCAGGCCTTACTTTGGGAAATGCGGTTGTCTGCTATAAATCAGGGGTACAATCAGCACTCGACGGGAACCAAAGGTCAGTGGGTCGCCTCGCAATGGGCGCTCCCGGGAAGACTACAAATGAAGCTGTGCAGGGTGATATGCGCTGGACTAGTTTTGAAGTGAGGGAAGCTCGCAGTGAAATTGAGTATGAAGAACGGCTGTGGAATATGGAAGAAAGTAAATGGGCTGGGAGAGGGTTAGGTATCTGTACAGGCAAAACATTGATTCACAGTGGAGGAAAAGAACTAGGAAGCTTACCAGCAAGTATGCGGCCTGTGGGGTGGGCAACACAGCAACAAGGAAGGTTAATCGGAAAGTCAGAGAGGCTGAATTAATCTTATGGGTGGCGGCAATGGAAAAGAAACCTGCCATGAGTAACTACTTAAGAGGAAAAAACGAAATCAGGAAAGAAACCATGTATGATAACTCAAAAGGGAAGCTCATTACTTTTCGAAGCGAGGTAGGGATACCTTAGAACACACACCTATAAAGCGAGATATAAGAATGAGGAAGAAGCATGTGCTTGCTGCGGTAAAGCTAGGGAAACTATGGAGCATATTTTATTAGAATGTGAAGACGTCTGCCCACTGGTCGATTTAGGCACCACTGGCTTGCTTAAAGCCCTTTGGTTCAGTGAGAACAGTGGAAAAGCAAACATGTTCAAAATAGGGATTAGTAAAAGACGATTGGAGGATCGGTGGAAGAAAAATAGGGAAACGGCAAAAAACGAAGACGTACATAAGCAAAGTTCGCAATACGGGATCAGAAAATTTGGTTGTGGGAGTTCATCGTGGATTTTTTTTTCTTTTCTTTTTTAACATAGGTAGGATATTAGGCAATACAATAACAAGAGCTTGGTGGCAACACCCATCTCCTCGTTCCAAAAGGGACACTCATAACAACCATCCATCCATACCTCGGCCGCCGGGCCCTAAGGGAGTGTCCGCTCTTTACCTATATGTTTGTGTTTGCTTTGATGGCGAGGTGTGTTTCATCGTTGTTCAACCTGTCCAATCATAATTAGGGAGTTAACGACCTTAAGTTAGTTGTTTAGTCTCGCTGGATAAGTATGGCTGCCGAGAATGTCTTCCGACGATGCGACCAGCAATTTTAACGCGACAGCGTTAGGGAGCTCGTGTCGCAGAAAAGCCGCTGTCGGCGCTGCAGCGTAGGCCGTGCGCGAAAAATCCCGGAAGGCAATTCATCAATAAAAAACAACTTCCAAGATGGGCTGGGTGGGAATCGAACCAGGGATTCCGGAGTGTGAGACCCAGACGCTACCACTCAGCCACGAGTTCGATAGTTGAAAGCGCGACAAAAGCGCCTCTTGTGTATGCGGTGTTGCCTTAGAAACGTGCCGCCGAAAGTTATACTGCGGAGTATATCGCTAATTAGGAGCATGTGTAACTGCGACTTCTGTAATTTATACAGAAGTCGCAGTTACACGAGTAGCGAAGTACGTTTCCGCTACATTTCTTCTGCGCTCTGCGCCCACGCAGAGCCATCTTGCGGCAAACACAGTAGACCCTCTCCTCGCAATGTACGGTGCTGCCTTGACACATGGCGCGCCACTCGCCCCATGATCGCGTCTGCCTTCATGGCGCGTCGCGGCCCGGCTGTCCGTGCCGATCATGACGATTGGCTGGCGTAGATCGTTTTGAGAGGGCGGTGCGAACGGGGTGCGATAACGCTATCGTGTTCCACAATTGAAGGCGAAGCTCAAGCGTCCTCCAATTTTCGTTGGAGATGTTCCGTGCGTGGATGTGATTTTGGCACCCATACGGCTGACGTTTGACTGCATTGCTTCCTGCGCTGGAAGCACGGACCGCACACCGAGTGGCACTGTGGCATATTTGAAAATACAGCTTCAATGGCAGGTCATAAAAACAAATTACGTGCCTTTGACACCAAATATCACCTCCAGTCGGTTTTTAGCAAAAATGCTGTCACATTATCTATGTACAGACGGAAGTGTTATGTCGTCACAGAGATGACGCCCGCCCCATGAAGCGTTGATGAGCCGCCATGCTTTGAACGTATGGGCGTCTGTGGAAGCTTCGCTACCATGTTGCATATACCTAGGGCATTCCGTCAACGGAGCGCTCGCATGTTGTCTTAAGAGCGCTTTTCTTTCCTTCAGTACAGGTCACAGCTAAGTCATAGGGCACACTACGTAGCAGAAGATCGAATGGTGCGTTCATAAAGCAGGTGATCCGGGCTAAATACCACGGAGCATTAGTTCCGCGTCATTTCTGGTAACAAATTCATTTATGCTGGAATATTATCAAACCAGAGACAAACAGGGTGCCGTAACTTAGCTGCATACCATTTTGTTCATTTAGTTCACGTTTGTAAATAGTTTAGGCATAAGTACAGACTTACCAGCTTACCAGCATAAGTACAGACTTACCAGATTAATCACTGCTTTGATCGGAAAACTTGGTGAAACACTGGTCGCGCGGAACCATTTCTCGGTTCAACAAGGGAGTAAGTAGTAAAAATTCACGTCTGCTCTTGAATTTACCAATTCCTCGCAAACGAATTCTGATCGCTAGCCTGCCGTCGCAGAGAGAAACGAGTACAATGTTTTTGTTAGTTTAAATCAACACTGTCCATCATAACTTGTGAATACTTATAACTCATCATTTCTGGTTTCTGTTTTAGCATTTGTGATGATCGCAAATGCGCGTTTGCACTGGCATTCTGCATTGTTTGCGTACCCGCAGTGGTTGCTATGGTGTTCGGCTGCTGACCACGAGATCACGGGATCAAATCCCGGCCACGGCTGCCGCATTTCGATGGGGGCGAAAACACCCGTGTACTTAGATTTGTGTGCGCGTTAACGAACCCCAGGTGGTCGAAATTTGCGGAGTCTTCCACGACGGCGTGCCTCAGAAACAGAAAGTGGTTTTGCCACGTAAAACACCATAATTTTTTCATTGGTTGCTATGGTCGTCCTTTTCGCAGGCCAGGAACATATATTTTATGAAAACACTTTTTCTTTCTAAGGACGAATTTCGCACGACAGTGAAATTCCGAGTTATAGGGACAGCAATTCTGCACCTCCGACTTTCGGCGCGGCTGACGTGGTTTCTCGCATAAACAATTCTGCAAACACGAATTCTTAAGCAAAATAACACCATGGTAAATGGGACTGCAGGAGTGCAGCACGGCGTGGCAAAATTACAAAATGATGAATAATGGAAAACATATTCTGTCCTGCGTTTTAGATCAGAGTAAAGCATAGTCACTAAAACTTCCTTAGGAATGGCTTTTACTGGTATGACGCCATGTTTGATACTGTTCGGAAACTAAAAATATACATCGTAAAACATTGAAAAGGAGGGCACGAGTGTCTACCAGTTTATTAAAAATGATGTTTTCTTCATGTGCAACACTTGTACTTGGTACAATTGATTTCGTCGCTAAGGATCAAATAGGTTTTCCGATAATGCCGCCTACGCTATCTGTTTTTCAGCCTGGATGAGGGGACAAAGGAACGTCATAGGAAGTTGGTCGAGGTGTACGAGGCGCTTCGATCTAGAAAAGCTGAGATAATCGTGTGGGTATGGATGGTTTCTCGCACCATGAGCCATATCATCGCTGCAACCAAGCGTTATTTCCATGTTTACATCGCTATTTCTCGTTCAGTCGAAACAGTAGCAAGGCACAGGCATCACCCACGACGTAAATTAAACGAACTATCGCGCGCCATTCAAGAAAAAAAAATTTAAACTTACTTTCACTTCACTTCACTTTATTACCTTAAAGGCCCCCGGGGTTGGGGGTGTTACATGAGGGGTGGGTTACATGTATAAATCATAATAAACAAAGAAAACACGTAATGAACATAAATTATTCGCTGTTAAATATAGTAGTTATACAATTCAGAAATTTGGATGTACAGATGATTGCGGCGATGTCGTGTGGAAGGCCGTTCCAGTCCGGGGCTGAGCGTGGAAAGAATGAAGATGCGAAAGTAGCAGTGCGCGTACGAAGCCGTGCAACTTGAAGGGGATGACCAATGCGGGGGGAGATACGTGCCGGCGGATTGATGTAGGGCGGTTGACGAAGTGAGCTGTAATAAAGTTTATGAAACAAGCACATACTAGTAATACGACGTCTACAAGCTAGAGATGTTAAACCTGCCTCTGCTTTTAATGATGATATACTAACGTTATATGAATAGCATGAATATATGAATCTTGTGGCTCGACTTTGTACTGAATCTAGGGAAATTGTTAGATAATTTTGGTTAGGGCTCCAAATAGCAGAGGCGTATTCTAATTTAGGACGGACAAGTGATTTGTAGGCAAGTAGTTTTACGTTTTGTGGGGCATGTCGTAGATGACGTTTTAAGAATCCAAGGGTTCTGTTAGCGGATGATATGATTTTTGTGACATGTGCGTTCCAGGTTAGATCAATGAACAATGTTACGCCGAGGTATTTATAAGTGTGAGTTAATTCTACCGTGGCGTGCGAGATTTTGTACGAGAAGAGGAGAGGATTACGTTTTCGGTTAAAAGACACGAGTTTACATTTATTGGGGTTTAGTTCCATGAGCCATTGGTTACACCAGTTCTGTACGCTGTTTAAGTCATTCTGGAGGGCGTGCTGATCAGAGGTGTTATTGATTGTGCGATAGATGACACAGTCGTCGGCGAAAATACGGATGTTACAAGAGACATGCGTTGGTAGGTCATTAATGTATATTAAAAATAATAGCGGGCCAAGGACTGATCCTTGCGGGACACCTGATGTTACGGGAAGAGTACTAGAGGCTTGATTATTAACGTAAACATACTGGGTGCGGTTAGCAAGGAATTCACTTATCCACTGTAAAATGTTAGGATGAAGGTTTAACCATGAAAGTTTTAGCAGCAAGCGTTGGTGGGGTACTTTGTCAAATGCTTTCGCGAAGTCCAGGAATATTGCATCAGTTTGAAGGTTACAGTCAAGGTTCATATGCACGTCATGGATGAAAATAGCCATTTGTGTATCACAGGATAGGTTTTTACGGAAGCCATGTTGAGCAGGAAGAAAAAAATTAATAGAGTCAAGAAAATTCATTATGTGGGAATAAATGACATGTTCCATGATTTTGCACGGCACGCTTGTTAAAGAGATGGGGCGGTAGTTAAGGGGAGATTCTTTATTACCTGATTTGAAGACCGGAACAACCTTCCCCACCTTCCAATCGCTGGGAATGCTACCTGTGGAAAGTGATTGTGCAAAAAGTTTTGATAGATACGGTGCGGAAGCATGGCCAGTATTTTTGAGGAACTTGGGGGTGATTTCATCAGCACCCGCTGAAGATGACATCTTGATATTTTCTATAATACATATAATGCCATGCGCAGAAAACGGGATTGAAGGCATAGGCAAACTTAGGTTGGTAGTTGCGGTAGAAAGTGGCATATCGGTTTCGTGTGTGAAGACGGATGAGAAAGCGGTGTTAAAAATATTTGCACAGTCAATGCCACTTGTCATCTCGCCAAGTGGGTTAGCTAGTGTGATGATCGGAGCCTGTTGCGGATTTAGTACTTTCCAGAACTTCCTCGGGTTATTCATTAGGATCTTGGGGAGGTCAGTTTGGAAAAAATCGCGTTTTGCGTTACGGATAGATTGCAGGTATGTTGATTCGGCTTTGTAATATTTCTCCCAGGCGCATGCGCTTGGGTTGCGTTTTGCTGCACGGAAAAGTCTCTTTTTTTTGTTCTCGAGTGTCTTCAAGAGCTTTGAAAACCATGGTTTGTTGTGACTTGCACGAAATGTGATGGTGGGAATAAACTTCGCGGTGAGTTCGGCAATTTTAGTTTTGAAAGTGAGCCAATTATCCTCCAGGGATCGATCATCGAAACCCGTCTCAAAGTTTGGAAATGACGCCGTCAGGTGATTATTAATTTCTTCGTAATTTCCTCTGTCATAGAGGCGAATTGTTTTGTGGAAAGTTTGACGCGATTCAGGGGTGACGGTGAAAGTAGCGTGTAAAACTTTGTGGTCACTTATTTCGCGGAGGTAAGTAAGCGATGATAAACTTTCTGGGTGACTAGTTAGAATAAGATCCAAGATGTTGGAGGATTCATGTGTGACTCGTGTAGGTTCAGTTACTAACTGGGTGAGATTGAAATTCAAACAAACGTCAACGAAGTTAGTTATTTCGGTGTTGCCTGTTGGTGTTAGGTTCAGCCAGTCAATGGAGGGGTAATTAAAATCACCAAAAAGAATAATGCGCGCGTTGGGATATTTGCCAGTTATTTGATTCAGACTATCGTTTAACTGCGAAGAAAAGATTGCATTACTGGAGGGGGGTCTGTAGCAGACGCCTAGTATGACGATTTGTGGTATAGAACGACAGATTACCCATAGTATTTCAAGCTCCGATTGGATGTTAATAACAGAACAAGGCAACAGCTGGTTAGTGGCAATAAGAACACCTCCTCCTCGTGAGCTCTTGCGGTCCTTGCGAAAAACGTTAAATTGCGGCAAATCAGCCAAAACTTCTGGATTGGTGACGTCGTCTGTTAGCCACGTTTCTGTTAGTACGAGTATATTGCTGGCAGATGAAGAAACAAGATTACAGATGTGTTCACGCTTTGGGAGGAAGCTACGTATGTTGGTAAAGATAATAGAAAAAGAAAGATTTGGCAGTTTACAGCGGAGGCTTTTACAAGGAAGATTAGTAGTGCGGCGATAAGTCGTATGCTATGAGATTTCATGTACAGATTGTGATGACTCGTCGAATGCATAACGTTTAGTACCGATACACAAGGTTTTATAGCGCAAGGAAAATTTAGTGTTAGTAGCTTTGGCAAACTTTACAAGGTGCTTTCGCGCTTCTCGGACAGGGCGTGAAAAGTCCACCGGCTAAACCGACTGAAAGTACACCGGCTAAACCCTGCTAATGCGCATAACGGCTGGCTGGGCTCAACAGACAGCGCACCCAGGTACAGCACTCCTTGCTTAGTCCCTAGGGACATAAAACAGAATACGTGAACTCGCGGACAAGTTTCTGTCGCATTGAAGGGAAAGCTATGGAGGCAAAGCGCACACAAGTGAGAGCGCTTCAGAAGAGTCGCGTGTTTTCATCCACGTTACCTTAAGCAGGGCAAGAGAGAACAAACGCCTTAGCAGAAACTGTTAAATAATATAAAACACAGCACTGAATTTAAAAGTTTACTTATTTTACGGCTTTTCCCTTCCGCGTCTGGGAAAACGCAATACCGCGGCACGTGAAGATGCGTCGATTGAGCGTCTGTTCCGAGCCATCAAAAGCACTGCAAGATGCTGGCGGACTACTTGGCACTGTAACACATGTGCGACAACCACGCGCTCTAGTTTTCCCTTCATTGCCAGAGAAAGTTGTACGCGTGTATATTTAGAAGGATCTAGGGGGGCGCTTGCCGGCTGGCGCTTCGGCCAAATAAAGTACCGAGATATGTGGCACGTGCGAGAGGTGCATGGTGGTGCAGCGGCCGAGCACTGGGTCTCGGCGTACATAGAAACATGAGTAAGGGTGTAGAAATCGCACCCCTGCTCAGAACGTACTTTCTTTGGAGGCCGACGAAACTTTTGGTTTAGAGTGCTGTTCCAGTCGACCGACACCAAGCCCGCCGGCTAGCGCATATGGAAGAGCTACACAACTATCTGGAGGTCGTAACTCATTCGTTTTTTTCTTAACAGGTTAAAAACGATGAAGCTACTTGCGCCACCAAATTAAGACCAACATCCATAAGAAAAATAAACCAACATATGAAGGCGTTTTTATTATCATGTTTCGATTCGCAGGTTTTTCACAGTGCCGCCGACGAAGTAAGCGTCATGGAAAACGAGACATGGTTGATTTAGGAACACTAATGTTTTTTTCTAACAAAAGTGGCTAGCAAACGCTGGGGCCGCATTTATATTTCTTTCTTCTTGGCTTCTCATTTGAACATGACCCGCATCGTTCGTTAGTCGGAGCTGACGGCTGCTTCTCTTTCTGATGATCGGCTCTTCGGCAGCGGTAAACCTTGTTCCAGAGATGACGTCGCCGACCGAGCGGGTGGGCGAGGCGTCCGGTTGCCGTCTTTCGGCCGCATCTGTTGGCAATACGCGTACGCGTAACATGCCCTTTGCCAATGGCAAGTGCGCTGATGTTTTGTAAATTTCTACAGGGAGCATTTGTTCTCTTATAAGACAACCGAGTGACCTGCACAAGTGAATGTGGAATCGGAGTGAAAATACTGGGATGGGTGATGATGGTAAGAGCTGTTGTGAGTGTATATTCACGTTACTCGGTGACCCTACTAAAGCCGCTCGTCTAGTTTTGCGTCCTGCAGAAACTTAAACAGCGCTTTACTTGCCCGCATTGTAGTTGCAGTGTTTCGGACGTCTGGCAGTGTGCATAATCAGGGCTGTTTGACTGACCAATATATATATATATATATATATATATATATCCAGCCTGGTCTGAACAGCCTGGCCTTGTCTATGAACATCTCATCTGATGACAAGATGGAACGGCGGTGTACACGGTATACTCTTAAACAAAAGTACACCCTTTGGCCTGTCTATCTGCCACACAATAATTGTCATCTGTCTTGGGGGCGTCTCCCTTGAAAACGCGGCGCATGCTAGTTTCCTGCCAAGAATGCTCTCTCACGTCGATAACGCGCATGCCGTTCGCGCATAAGTACCGGGCCCGCAGCGTTAAAGAAAGGAAACGAGGACAAGACAGATGACAATTATTTTTCTACTACGAGATACGACCCAAAGGGTGTAATTTTGTTTGAGAGTGCCTCGAGCGGCGAGTCGCGCGACAATTTTGCGTGAATTTCCGGCCTCCTTTCACCCTCGGAAAGCACTTTTATGTATCACGTATTGAGCAACAGAAAGCTGCATCGGGTGTTTTTTATGTCGATCAACAATTCTTTCATTGAAACTTTTCATCTAGTTATAATACTTCATAAATTCATTTATTAAGACTTATAACCGAATTGGGTGAAATGAAAAATATAGTGTGAGTAACTCCAAGCGACGGCAAGCCACATTACCTTGGTTCCCTCCAGCTATTTGGCACTCACATATTTTTAACCTCTCGATAAATTACCTGGGATAGCCTGTTTAATGGATCCGGAGCCTCAAAAAGGTAAGACATAATGCTAATGCAATGCTCTCGCATTGACCGCTCAATTTCCAGTGAATGGGTTTCTGTGCTTTGACCATTTACACACGGTGACATGTGGATGGTTTGTTTTCATTTTTCATACTATCGGAAATTTCGCACAACTCCGCAAGGTAGGATCGCCTATCGAGGGCAGTAGATCCTCCGCATACGAGGATAGAAAGAAAGCAGACGAGTAGATGAAATACAAAGCGTCTGCAAATGAAATAGCGGCAGAGAGTGAGACCGTTCGCGTTGTGGCATTAAAGGTTCATAAAATAAATAACGACGTTAAAAAACAAAACAAGGTGATAGATGGAGGAGGCAGGACTCCACAGGTGACCGCGAGGTAAATGCGAATCAGTCTCGAAACAAAAAGGTCATCCTGACTTGTGAAACAATAACGCGTTGTGTGGTTGCTTCATATCGACTCACAAAAACGTGCTTAGGATTGTGGTATCCCTGCGCACGTAAGGCCACGCACGTAGACTAAGGTGCGTGGATTACCGCTGCCCTTTATATGTCAACAGTGTCACTAGGTCCAGAGAAAAAGAAGGAAAGCGTTTCGCTTGTGTCGCGAAATATTGACATACCAATGTCGACATCAGACGCTTATCGCCTTGCGACAAGCTTCAATCGAATTATGTGTTGACCTGCGCAGAAGCAAGGTGCGGAACCATTTTCTCATGTGACTGTACTGTTCTAGCGCTCACCGAAGTAGCGGACATCCCGCATTGTACTTTTCCAGTCATTCACGCCAGCCAGTGAAGTAGAACCGTTTGCACTTGACTTCGCAGTGAGCGTATGAGTATGTCGGACGACGTTAAAACACACAGTAAGCTTGACCGGGAACTGGACGTTGAAAATAACCTTATGGAGGACGACAGAGTTGAGGCATCACGTTCGCAGATTTCGCTCGTACAAGCATCAAGCCAGGGGGCGGCGCACGTTGAAGGAGGGGACAGCGGTCGAATTCTACCCACGCCTTCATTTTTAACTCAAGCTGGAAAGCTGAGTAGCTGTGAGGATTCCGCGTCTGAACGAAACTCTTGCGAAGAACAGGCCCTTCAGGACAAGACCTATGCAGTAACTGAAAACGCTTCGCCCGATGTTTCGCCCCTGCGAGCTTCAGTCGAGACAGATCAAGAATCTTCACACCTGAGGCTGAGAAGACGTGTGCCAATGATGGACCTGGATGAAGGGGACCCGACAACGAGTGAAGAAGCCAGTAGCAGCGTGAAATGTGAGTCCCTAGCGTCTGCCTCCGGTGCCTCAAGACGCGTTGCCTTGCGCCATCCGCGACACAATGTCTCTGATTCGAACCAGAGCATACCAGCGACTCGGACACATGCATTTGCAACCGTAACGCAGCCAGTAGGTCTTACGGTAACCTATGTGGAAAGACAGCGACCAGTCCCAAACGCCAACCCCAGCGCAAGTGAGGATCACGACAACGAGTGGTTGAGGTACGAACTGATTTTAGAATGGGCAGAAGAGATATCGCGATACGTTACTTGCTTTTACATGTTTGGTGTGGCACTTGGTGCTCTCTTGGAAAACAATGACAATCAGACATGGCTTAACGCTGCCCTTGTGCTCTGGATTTTATTCTATCCTCTCATTTTTTCTTACATGTGACCTGTTCTATCACCTGACATATCGGACCGACCGCATTGCATATTGCTTCATCATTCTGCGACTTGAACTTCTCAAATGCTCCTGCTATTTATCTGTGTCTAATAAAGGCAGTGCATTTTTTACCATGTAAATTCTTGATTTAGCTGCTTATGAAGGATTGCAAAACGGGCGTGTTGGAACATACTTATACTTGGGCAGTGGACATAGAAACGAAACGCGAGAAAGGAAACAGGACAACTTGCCCTGTTTCACTTCTTGATTCATTTTTATGTGCGCTGCCCAAGAGCAGAAATCTGTTTATACACTATGCACCGATGAACGTGGTATCGTTGCCGGCACGAGGGACCTGTTCAGCTGATGGTACACCGCATGGTGTACGCACCTCTGGCACGGAAGGCTAGCAACTCCTGAGCTAGAGTTAGCGCAAGTCCTACGTAAGTAAGGTAACCGTCGGAAGCATATTGGTTGCATGATTTGCAACCCCGCACAGTGTGCAGGGCAGTGATTTGAAGGAAAAAGTTGGCTCATTGTATCGTTGGGTTGCGAGTTACTATGTACAGCGGTGAGCAGCCTGGTCTAGAGCGGGCCGACGGTGCTCTGCGGAGCAAGTCAGCGCCACCTAACGTTACGCTGTGGGTTTGAGCTATGCGTCTCGTGCGCATGCGCGGCCAAATTAAAGCGGTGCCTGCTCGTGGGTTCTCGGCCTCAGTGCTTGCGCATCAGTCCGCCAGGGCCGCGCTGAAGGATATGTAACAGCGGCCGGAAAACCAACGCGTTTCGCGCGAATCACGGGGCGGCTAGGCAAGCAAGTGCAAGTGATATCGGGTGATCGCGTGTTTCTCGAGCACGTCCAAGCGATAGCGGGTGATCGCGCGTTTCAGGCGCAGACCAGGCTAAGAGTGCGAGAATTGAGCCTACATGGCTGTTTGGTGTCTATTTTCGTCGGTTGTCGCGCTTAGCTAAATACGCAGTGCCGAAAGACATTATGGCCGCGGCGAGTGGTGCCTGTGCAGAAATGCGCGGTGATCTGCTATCACTCGCGCTTGCTTGCCTGGCCGTCTCGTTACACTCGTGAAACACGGCGGCATGGCGACGCCCTCGCCGCCGTCACAGCGTCACAATTGCAGGCAGCGCGCCGCTGGCGGCACGAAACGAACTCGCAAGGCGGTGGCTGGACAAGGGAGCGATGAGCAGGCATGCCTCTGTTTCTGCCGCGCATGCGCGCGGGACGCATAACTCAAACACAGAGCGCAACGTTAGGTGGCGCTGACTTGCTCCGCGGAGCACCGTCGGCGCGCTCTAGACAAGGCTGCTCACCACTGTACTAAAATAACGTTTTACGCAATTCGTGGAATCGGCAAGTCTTAAATCCTTGAATAGCTTTCTTATTTTGTACGGTGCAGAAACGAAGTTATGAAGATGACTATCCAGCTCAGTCCGACAAGGTCGCTTGGTGCAATAAAATGATACGTCCGCTTTACCCTGTTTCCACCATTTACATCTTGTATTCCTCAAGGCATCTGTTTGCGACAGTACGTATCCTGGTGTAGCTTCGTGGTGGACACTGCCACATAATAGTTGCTTAAGTATAGCTAGCGATTATGCCGCAACATGGATTAGATGACAGGCTTACCTCTTTTGACTGACTTCCCCGCTTACCATCTTGTTACAGCGCCACGTTGGCCATATCGTCTTCGTGCCGACCCTGAAACTTCATCATTTTAGGGGTTGAAACGTGTTGCATTGTGTCTGATATGGCAAGCTCCTTCCCACTCCAGTTTTCAGAGACGCGAATTAACTGAGCTCGACAGCAGCCACAACGGCGCATGAAGCCTGTGCTTGAAAATCTGTCAAGTTTCGTATTAGTTTAAATAATCGCCCTTTTGCGCACTCTCATACAAGCTACTTCCTTCTTGAATTTGTTTCAATTCATCCGGACAGTATAGCAACGTGATGGCGAAGATTAAATGAAGCAAACCGAAAGCTTAACAGCGTACAATGCCACGACGGTCACGAGTCCAAAAGCTGTCAGGCGATGTGATACTGCTGCGTGGACAGTAGCTTGAGCTGAATGTCGCTAGCGCTCCACTACGCGCAGATTTCACGTTGTCAAGTGGTTCCCGCACTGCAGTACACTACGTCAATTTCGCATTTCTTATAACCAGTGGGTGGACACTCGGGCTGGTTTTGATAGTGGCAATAAAGCGTCGACATGACACCAGTAGCCAAAGAAAAATTCAATAACGTTTCCATATGTAGCCATATAACGTTTCCAACTACTTAACAATAAAGTGAAATGATACAGTTATGTGTAGAAATAAAATGACCTTTTGGCTATTTTCTCTTTCGGCATCTTATATCTTTATTTGGTCCTTTCATTTTTTGCGCCAATTGGAGAGGATTTCGCTACTGTCGCTTCGGCTGCCATTCTCTTCGTCTGCTCCTGCCGCTTTCTATGCACTTGCATGTTTTTTCGTATGTTCTGCTCTTTAAAACTTTCTTTTGGTGCCTGCGAACGTTCTGGCAATGTCGAAAAAAACCGAGGGAAGGATACAAGTCTGGCTGCGCAGCTGTGTGATGTGGCAACTGGGGGAGCAACGCAAGGGCAGAATTTTTACGTTCCCCAGCGGACGAGAGGTAAGCACGCTTTCCTGTAGTCGTCATGAAGAAACAAGCGCTGTGCTTATGAAAACAGCCATAATACAAAACGAAATATCTTCCGCGGTTGTTTTCAGGTGAATACATTTTTGGGTTTGGCGTGGCGCAAACTCAGGCTACTTGTCAGAATTATGCTAAGTCAGGGGGGAGACACTCCCCGGTTTCCGTGGCACAGGATATTGGCGCCATCGCTGTAATGGCCGAACGCAAAAATCCGTTTCCCTTGCATGGCCTCGTAGATCGTCGCGCGCGCGCGCGCCGATCCAGGTGGCCGAGCCCTTCCCCTCGCAACTCCTCTCCAATCGCCCTCTCTCTTTACTACCCTCGCAACTCCCTCACCTTCGACTGTCTCCGCGCGCACGCCGTGCGGCCCCGCCGGCCCGGAGCCAGCTCAGCCCGCTGCATGACGTTTCATGTTTCGTTAACTGCTGTTATCGCGAAGCGTGCGCGGCTGTGCGTTGACCGGCGTGGCTAGTTTCGTCAGTTTCGTGGACCACGGTAGCTGTGTGCTTGTGCTCCGCGATGTTTCACCCGTTTCACGACTCGTACCGCTCGTGCATCGTGCAGTGGTGCACGAACACCTCAAAAACAAGCCCTCCAAGGTTGTTCCTGGTGCCTAGAGACAACAGGTGAGCGCTCAGACCCAAGGACATCAGAAGGCGCATGTACACGAACACAGCCCTGTCCATTCGTCTGCTCCATGAGGCTCCGGACGTCGTTGCGCATTTATTGTGCTACACTCATCTCTTCCCTGTAGAGAAAGCTGACATAGATGTTCCTCCTCATGGTCACCTAGTCTGTGACTCGTGTTTTTTTGTGCTAAGTCTCATTCGGCAACTTCAGTACTTGCCCAGCTTTCCATACCGCCCTCAGTGCTTTTTCTGTGTGTCAAGCTCTACAAACCTACTAACAGCTGAAAAATTACTGTTAGTGTTTGTGTACTATCTCAGTAACCCCCGATGGGAAAACCGCGCGAACAATCTTCATGTGTAGGCATGATACGCTTTTTTTTTCTTCTGGAAAGCATGAGCATTGCAAGTGTCCTACATGCAGATTTTTGCAGTTCGTGTTTATTATAGAAAGGAGAGCCCAGTAAGTACGACTTAATGCCATAAGTGACGTATTTTTATTGCTAAGCATTGCATTCGGGTCGAAAGCAAAGTAGTGTTGTTGGCTTATTTTACCTGGTCTTTGATTGAGGAATAAGCCTTTCTTTCTGCGAATGTTTTCTATGTGCTGCTGCAAAAGCCGACTACCTGCTGTTCCCCTTGCCACCGTTACTCAAGTTGTGACCAAGTGCAAAATAATGTGATAATGTGTGTTTCAGTTTTTAGTACAATGTTATTTTTTTTCTGCCATGTTTTTTCAATTTGTTCAGCAGTAATGAACATGTCACGGATTTCACATACTTTCGTGCAGATTTATAAGTAAGCTTTCTCTTGGTATGGCTCTCAATCAAGCAATGCTAGCATTTTATTCTATTTTTCAGGTATTTTGCGTGTCATTGTTTTTGCCATTACCAGTGAGTTTTCCCTTTTTATAGTTGTCATGACTATGTCATACACGTCGTCCAATTTTGTGCCATATCTTAGTGCATATATCAGGAGCTCTTCTACATTTCGGCCTTGAGGACGTTATATAAAAATCTTTTTTTTATGTGTGTACATGAAACGGCCTTCGCGTTTTCTAACGCTTTCTTTTGTTATTTCACGATCTGTGAACTTTTGTCTTTAGTACTCTTGTATATGTCATGCACCTTTCACTTTTGCTCATTTTTTGAGTGTGTATCACACCACGTTGTAAGAAAAATCTGTTTTCGGAAACGAAGTCAATAAAGCGAGACTAAACATCTGTTGTGTTGCAAGTGGAATTTTTTTTTTATGTCCCGGCACATGCTGGTATAATATAAGTATGGGCAAGACTGCGTGCATGCCAACGCATAGCCCACGGCGCACCACGCGCCAGCTCGCAAGCAATGCCAATGCGCTGCGTAGCGCGCGCATTGCTTGCGAGTTGGCACATGGCGCGCCGTAACAAGCGTGCTATAAAAAAAAAGCGCGCCGCTTACGAGTAAAAACAAAAAGAAGTGAGCGGCGCGCGCGGCATGGGGGAAAGGGGGAAAGGGAGTGGAACGGGTCGGCATAATAAAAACAAAAAAGGAAAGAAAAACGTTTGGGAGAGGAGGTGCCGCGCGGCTGCTATTGCTGTTGCCATGACAACGTAAACAATCATGTGAGCCGCCATTTTGCTTATGCGTCGCCCATTGGTTAGGGCCGTAACTGAAGGGGACCTTGGCGCTAGCGTCGAAAGAGCGTCTGGGAGCTATATATGGGAGCTATACGTAGTCTCCCCCCCCTGGCTAAGTGACCTACCCGCAGGCTGAAATTTCGCTTCGGTATAAGTTAGCCTTTGCTCTTCATATTTTTTTCCACCAGTCGAAAATTTGCAATTTATATCTGGCTAAGGTATTTGAATGCTTGCTGCACAAACTGGTTACGCTGGACAGCATTCCAGTGACCAGTTTTTTGTTATTACATTACCACCTTTGAATGGCCATGAACATGGCAGAAGTGAAAAACGAAAAAGATCAATTACGTAGCAGTCACCATTTGCGTTTTGATTTACCAGTAGTTCGAGTTGCCTGTGTGATAAAATAGGTTAGATGTACTTTGTGAGCTGTGCCTAGTACGGCTGAATATTTTAGTCGCTTCTTGATACGCTGAGCTTTCGTTTCACTTTAAGTGCTCTTTAATCATCACCACGCGGTATTTTGCCTATTTTTGAGACGTGACATATGGCGAAATGACGGTAAAGGCCGGGCTGACCTGGAGCACATGTATAATGGCTACGGTCTCTGCTGAGACCACATCAGAGGAAGGGACTACGCCGACCTTTTTGGGGTCGGTGTTGGGAGTGGAAGAGCATACCACTGCAAGCAAGTTACTTGTAGTTACCAATCCGCGCTTTTGTAGTTCATTATTTTCGTACAAATACCACTTGACAGGGGACGGCTGAAGCAAGATGAGCACGGCTAGCACTGTCTCTTCCTCGTCGCTTGATACGGCGCCGGGTGGCATGGGAATTTATGAAGCGAAATTCACTGCGCGTGCGCCAAGAAACCACGTGCGTGTTAGTGTATCGTTATCGCTTGCCCATCTGCGGTGCGCGATGTTCGCGATTATAGGCTAAACTAGAAAGCGGAAGAGTTTTTGCTGACAATCAGGGAATGGACGTTCGTGAAATGTGGCGCCTCGCTGGGCACTACAGCATACGACACAGCGAAGCAAGTTCTTGCCGTGCGTTACCGTTTTAACTTCCAATGTTTGGTTTGCCACTCTATAGCAGAAATTTTTCCCTTGCAAAATTGCAATACTCACTTGCCCAGCACCTTTAAACAATGGGAGGTTAATAATATTTGGGGTTTTACGTGCCAAAACCACTTTCTGATTATGAGGCACGCCGTAGTGGAGGACTCCGGAAATTTTGACCACCTGGGGTTCTTTAACGTGCACCTAAATCTAAGCACACGGGTGTTTTCGCATTTCGCCCCCATCGAAATGCGGCCGCCGTGGCCGGGATTCGATCCCGCGACCTCGTGCTCAGCAGCCCAACACCATAGCCACTGAGCAACCACGGCGGGTTACTATGGGAGGTTAGTATTGTTCGTATGGGTATATTGCAAAAAAATCAAGCCAAAGTAAATAAAATGCTCAATTATCTAATGCGTAATAAGATGAATCAAAACTTTCATCGATCAAGAAAACTAGCTCTCAAAACTGACGCCTAGTATTCTTAGCAAGCTATTAAGAAACCAACAAGCCTTAACATGTTACATGGATGTATAGTAGCTCTAAAACATAGAACTTTCATTAGGAAATTTCGAAAGCCTATTTTTACTTGAAGTCCTGCAACCAAATATAATCAGAACAAAACGGCATCGATTAAAATGAATATTTCACGAAAACATACGCGTTTTTTGCCAGGTGCACTAGAGATGTGATAATGAACGGGCTTTTCATGTCGTGTTTCCGTAAACGTAAAGCGATGTCATATGGCACGCACGTGTTGCCAATAGAATTATCTTTACAGTGGAACATGAGACTGAAGCATAAATAGGACGCTGCGCTTGTCCTGTGTGTAGTGTCCCTTGACACAACGCGTCACGTCGGCAAAAATTTGCCAACTAGCCTTTCATGATGTTGTGATGATCTATCTTTGCAGGCTTTACATTGCCTCAGCGATGCCAAATGCGGTAAATATACTCACCTGAGACCGAAGGCGTCATCAACCGACTGAGAGATGATACACAAAGGTAGCGCACGTCAGCGAACTTAAAGACCTGCCGGAAGATTACCACGAGGGAAGCGCTTCAGAAGTTGATGTATCCTGTGAACCCACAGTTCTACCAACCTTTGCAGTGCCAGGTGACGCTCCATTATGGCAAGAGGAAGGAAACGTCATGGGTAAATGTTTTCCGGAGTACATTGGTGTGGTCATGCAGTTGTGCAGTGTGTCCACTGTACTGAAAGATAAGCTAAACTGCAGCGTACTAGCAATAATCCTTTGCTCTTATAAGCATCGCCTAGATCTGCTGCAGTAGTTCAGCTGTGCGTGGTTTATGCTGCACATTATTGACATCAATTTAAATAAAAAAACACAGCGTGAGAGGAAATCCATTGCAAAAACAAAGCTAAAAGAATTTGAGAATTAAAAAATATAATCTGACTGATATTTTCTTTTTATAATTCCGATAGCTCTTAGGGCGGTCTCCTAATTATCATATCTTTAGAAAATATTTCGGCATATTTTCATATCTGCATGAACAGGGTGCAACGTATTTTTTCTGCAGACAGTCATTGTTTCCATACTGGCACCCTCCTCTTCAAAGGTTATTGCATAGCTACCATACATGGATCTTCAGATGCTGGAATCTTCCTGAGCTTACTTGAGTAGAGTTGTGCATGTACTAATGTTGCTCAGCACTCTTGACTTGATTGTTTTCTTTATTATAACAAAAGAGGCAGGGAGGGGGGCAGGGTCTCCTTTCGGCAGTAACGAATAACCGTAATACGCAAAGAAAGCAAGTTGTGCCAGAATGTTACGTCTCCCTATTGTGTCGAGAACGAAGTTCTCGTGACGGATGACCTCCAGCCAATGATGAAACTCGTAACATAGCTCTACAACCTGCCTTATGCTTCAAACAAGGAGCACAAATCTCAGCCCGTAGGCTCTGGTAAAAAAGTGCATAATTTACATTCAGCGTGTAAGAGGAAGGCATTGAAAACCATTAAAGAGATTCTTGTTCTGAGCAGGTTGCCCCGGTGCATTGAATGCAGCCGACTTGCGTTTCTTTTAGAAAATATTTCTCCATATTCCGAAGCTACGCGTTCAATAATACTTTGCGCATCACTCTGCCCTTGTCCAACCTCTACTGACGATCTACCGCAAGTTCAATGAATCAATGAATGAATTTCAGTTTATTTGGAACAATCTTGTGGGAGACTAGCAGTGAAAGCTATTTAAACAGCTTCAGAGCATCTGGCCACCGTACACACATGTTGGCATAACGGTAGTTGAAACAGGGCGAAAACCAAAAAGTAAAAAGGAAACACATAGTGCAGTTTACATGACTCACGTACAGGCAAAACATGCTTGCGTATGGCACACGTCAGAAAACTTACACAAACACTATTTCCATAAAGAGCACAACTAAAACAAATCAGCAACAATTCCGTACAAACGTGTATGAGTTTGTGGTAAAGATGTTACTTCCTGTAATGCTCTCTGTAGTTCTTTGAATGAGAGTTGTGAACTGTCAAAGAGCTGTTCTCTACTAATTATACTTAGTAATGTGGGTAGCAAGAATTGTGGCACGTGCTTGGCGTATTTTGTATGGCATTTTTTTAATTTGCTATTCTTCCGGTTTGCGTGTATTATCTTTTGCAATGTTTGTTTGTGGTCCAGCTAATGTTGCTAGCGCGTTAGTATTGTTGACTATATCAACTTTATACTGGTGACACAAATTATAAGTGTACATAGAATTGACCTGAATAATTATCCGGTAGGTCGCCGCAGTGACAAATTTTTAAAACACCTGCCTCTCAGCCCTAAACCTCTAGAGCCCTTTGTAGACAACAGTGCTTGTGTCCATTTGAATAAAACACTTCCTCGCAGGTAAAGGTTTAACCACACTGCCTGGGGATACAAAAAGAACTGCCTGAAGGGTACCACGCTATGGACGCTCATCCAAAATGAGGGGCTCTCGCTCCTCAACGATCTTAATTTTCCCACAAGGATCGGCAACAGTGTCCAACATAACACAAACCCGGACCTTACTCTCACTAAGCACATACCCAATGGTACATGGCTCAATACGCTCAACTCATTGTGCAGTGACCACTTCATCCTTAGCACCTACATGCCTACCCGTACGCTCTCCAAGACACAACGCCGCCAAGTCGCCATCACTGACTGGGACAGGTTTCGAAGGATTAGAGCAGCCGCACCTGAAATCATCGATAACCTGGACACGTGGGTGCAGCAACTAATGGCAGATACCACAATGGCCACATCCCAGGTACCAACCGCGTCAGACTCAGAACTCGCAGACAGTAGGCTATTACACATGTGGGAGGCACACAACAGTTTACAGAAACGCTGGCTAGCAAATAAGGACAATCGCAAACTCAAAACCCGAATCGCGGCCCTTGTTAGGGAAATAGAAGAGCACGCAACACACCTAACACGCCAACAGTGGGGGCAGCTCTGCGACCGGATGAGTGCGAATTTAGGCCTAAAGAACACGTGGTCATTCCTGCGATGCCTGCTAAACCCCGAAAATAACAAGATCCAACAGCGCAAGAATCTTTCGCGGCTGCTGCACAGCAACCCAGCGGAAGACAAAGCACTACTAGACTCTCTCAACCCCTATATCTGGCGGACCGCACAAGGGTCCCCTTACCTACTTACACCGGCCAGGACAATCCAGAACTAGATGCAGACATCACTGTCTGGGAAGTCCGCGCAGCCTTACATAAGCTCACAACCACATCCGCTCCAGGGGAGGATAACATCACGAACAAAGCCCTTCGAAACCTTGATGACTGGTCGATACAGGCGATAACCGAACTCTTTAACTCGCACTGGGCCGCAGGAACCCTCCCACCACAGTGGACCCATGCTAAGATAACCTTTATTCTCAAGCCAGGCAAGCCGCTAGACCTAAAAAAACTACGTCCGATTTCACTCACTTCATGTCTAGGTAAGCTCTTCGAACATGTCATACTAGAAAGACTCCAACAGCATATGCAAACACATAATCTCGTCCCTCACACTATGATTGGCTTCCGCGGGCATCTATCCACGCAAGACGTCATGCTTCAGCTCTCTGAAGAAGTCCTGCACCCCCGGCATGCCAAGTGCACAAGAGCCATACTAGCACTCGACCTGACCAAGGCCTTTGACAATGTGGAACATACCGCAGTGCTGAACGCCTTATCCGATCTACACGTAGGCGGGAGAACTCACGCCTATGTCACAGCTTTCCTACAGGCCAGGACTGCGGTCCTTACTGTGGGAGAACTGACAACAGACAAGGTCCAACTGGGTAGCAGAGGCACACCGCAAGGGTCAGTGCTCTCGCCACTCCTCTTCAACCTTACTCTCATTCCCATGGCCAGAGACCTGGCAAATATTCCCAACCTCTCGCACTCTTTGTATGCAGATGATATTACCTTGTGGACAACTACAGGCAGCATAGGCGACATGGAGGCGACCTTACAAGCAGGGGCCGATGTGGTGGTGGAGCGGGCTATGGCAATAGGTCTCGCGTGCTCCCCCACCAAGTCGGAACTTCTTGTTCTTCACCCCCCGAAGAGTCGCACAGACCCAACTCCAAACCCCAGCATCCGTATCCACATGAAAACGTATTCCATTCCAGAGGTCACACAGCTACGAGTGCTTGGCATGGTCATGCAGAACAACGGCAGACATACGGCGACCTTGAACAAACTCACCACTACATTACACCACACTATGCGCCTGATTAAGCGGATAGCCAATAGACACAATGGGATGAGAGAGCATGACTTGAGAAAGTTAGTACAGGCTTTTGTCATAAGCAGAGTACTATACTCGCTCCCATACCTACATCTCAACCGAACCTAAACGGAAAAAGTGCATGCCCTTATACGTCAAGCGTATAAGACTGCACTTAACCTCCCCAGGCACACGCCAAACGAGCGCCTCCTTCGCATGGGGGTACATAACACATTTAATGAGCTCACGGAAGCCCATCGCACAGCCCAAATTGAGAGGCTGTCCTCTACCAACAAAGGTCGTCACATCCTGGACAAACTTGGACTAATCCCGACTTCCAAGGCCCATCAGACATGTCCTTTACCATCGGACATACAAAACTGCATCACTATTCTCCCTCTACCTAAAAACATGCACCCCACGCATCACGAGACACGCAGGCAGACTAGGGCAAAAGCCTCTACAAACAACACCAACACGACCACCTCACTGTGTGTGTCGACGCCGCTAGTTACCCACAGAAACCAGCCTATGCCGTAAGTGCTGTGTCCCATCAACTTGGTTACATCACAGCTGCCACAATACAGGCGCGCACGTCCAAAGAGGCGGAGAAGGCTGCCATAGCGCTGGCCATATCAACCACCGCTGCCGAGGTTATCCTTAGTGATTCCATAACTGCAATCCGCAACTACTCAAAAGGCCGAGTTCATGAACCAGCACTGAAAATTCTCAATCATCAGACCCCCCTCAGACCAATTAAGCTCATCTGGGTGCCCGCGCACGCAGGCCATCCAGAAAGTGAGATGGCCCATTCTATCGCTCGAGTAGCCGTCAACCGAGCCACGCCGTCCGATGACCTGGATAACGCCAGAGACCGATTGGTCGAATATCACGAGATCACCCTCCACTACCGCGAAATGCGGTTGAGATACCCTCCCCCAGATAAATCCTTAACAAAATTCCAACAAAGTACCTGGCGCCAGCTTCAGGCACAAACTTTTCTTTCTCCAGCTTTTCTCGCCCTGGTTCATCCAGGCCTCTATCAACAGGAATGTACGCTCTGCGGCGCGTCGAGAGCTAACTTTCATCACATTATGTTCTTATGCCCTGAGCTCCAGCCACCCTCTGAGTGGCAACTCACCAACGTCGAGGGATGGTAGACCGCGGTGTCCAGCTCCAACCCAGCCGACCAAATACGGCTGGTGGACTGGGCTCTGAGGGTCGCCGAGGGCCACAAACTCCCGGACACACTACGCGCTCCTGAGCCCCCTCACAAGTAATGTAAAAAGGCTCAAGCAATAAATATTTACCACCACCACCAGGTAAAGGTTTATGCTCATAGCTCACATCCTGAGTCATTGATATTAGTTCAGTGCTTATGTATTGTATCCATTTCACAGCGACATGTTTTAGGCCTCTTTACGGCCACATTACAACTACCATTTCCAACTCATTCGATCATTTCATACAGAAAACAAAGACAATTTGTCATCACGTGTTTTGGCACTTTTTGGTCATAGCTGGCCCTTGTGCCATTAAATGCTACACATCTATCAACTTTTCAAAATTTGTTCAATGTCTGTGAGCCTTAGGAAGTGCCTTCTGTAACATTTTCAATGTGGGCATAACAAGACTCCCGTATGCACAGGGTACATAAATGTTGCTAACAGCCGCGCATCACAAATTGGTAGCGTTGTGAATTCCAAATATGGTTGTTGCTTTCTCTTTCTGCTACCGTCATCTGCAGCCTTGACCGACTTCACCGCTTCTTGCGCAAGAGAAAAATATCATCGTCGATGCAGCTACAGTATCAAATGATGATTTAACAGTCATAGGTATCAGCCGAAATATGTTTATTACATCTGTGCATGAAAAGACTACATCCAACAATAGAATTAAAGCTCTCTGCCGAGTGCCTGCGCCGTCATTATTCATACCACTCTATTGATGATGTGCGTAGTCAATTTGGGGGCGTGGGGGGAGTTGTCTAAATATATCTTATGACACTGGGAAAGATTAAGTGATCCCGGTCTTGTACGGTGATCAACTTTTACAGGAGCATCGTAAGTTTGTATCCATTGCTTTGTCTAAGGGCCCAATGACCTTGTGTGTGGGTCTGCGTATTCACTGACCGCACATCTCTAGCCAATTTTTTTCCTTGCACCTTTGAAAGTTTTCCATGAGAGTGCTCTTTGAACAGTGCTCAACCTTACAATTTGTGTAACCGACATTGGTTCGTTTTGATGCATCGTGTTCACACAAATATATTTTTTTTTATTTATTTATTTCATATACCTCACAGGCTCCAGAAGGAGTATTGCGTGAGGGGGGCGGTACAGATAACAAAATAACAAATGCGGAGCAAAAACATAGTTTTTTTTTACATAAATATATTTATTTCATATACCTCACTATAGGTATAATTTTGAAATATTGAAGTGGAGGATGCGTCTGCGGCTACGTACAAATACTGCTGGTTTGCTCATGGAAGCAGTGACATGTCTTACTTAAATTATCGTATTGAAAGTAACTGTGAACTTCACAAGTGCAATGATATTTACCTGCAGGTCCTACACATCGGCGGTTTTCTACACACGGTACCATTTGCACCAGCACTGTTGAGTGAAATACTCTGGGGCAGTGCGAAATCACTTGTGTACTCAGTTGCAGCATTGTGTGCTGTGTTACGAAGTGCAGCATTGTGCGTGAAAGTCACGACGTTGCAAAAACAGGTAGAACCATAATCTTTTCATTCTGCACAACACTTATATTGTCTCTTCCAGTTAGGTCCATAAATGAGTTAAGCACTTTTTTGCCAGTTCTAGTGCTTCTTGAACGTTCTTATTAAAGCGATGCTAGTCCGTTTAGTGCGCTTTGCATAAAATTATATTTGTGTCTGGAAAAAAGGTATTGTCTAGAAGTAATTCTAGCCTGAAGCGCATATCTGCGCGACCGCAGTGCCGTGAACCATGTATGCTGCATCACAGAAGCTTCGAATATGCACATCGAATAGAGTCTAACATACATAACGGAGATATATTTTTAATAACCTGACTCTCAGGGCACTCGTGGAAATAAAAGAGGCTCAGTAGTCCAGATTCAATTACTGTGCCTATTCGCTCAGTTCAAATGTACTTCTTCCCGTGACCTAGTAACTAGAGTAACGCAGTGGAAGGAATGTGTATACATCCACTGCTTCAGAGTGACCTTCAGTTCAACGCCACTGTGTGCTAATATAAATGTGTGCCCCGGCTTCCGGAAAAAAATGCCTTATGCTTTAGTTTTATTTTTCGTGTTTTGATTGTGTTCTTACAAAGAGGCGCGTTGTTTCAAAGAACATGATATTACTGAGGCATTTCCATACGCTTCTCACAACAGCTTAGAGCAAAAAAAAGCAAAAAAAAATCCTTTCATGTTTCCGCTTTCCCACACTACTTGAAGAGCAAGTTTTCCTGCTTAACTTGTATTCGTGCTCACCTCGTATACGAGCTTTTCTTTACGACCGCAACAAATGAAAAAAATAATACATACTACCAATTAGGCTGGCAGTTCTTGTGTTTGTTTTTATTTAGTTTCTCAACGTCCTCGTTACCCCTCGTTTGGTGTCAACCGCTGGAAAAAAGCAATTATGAAAGACACACGACTTGTACTGATGGCACAGTCAGCTTGTAATCGAGAATCTATCGTTTCTAGATAACAGATGACGTGCGATGGGCCCATTGCTTTATTTATTTTATTAACCTATTCTTCTATTTATTGATTTACTGACTCGGTTTTGGAAAAGAAGCTCGAGCGTACATTCGACCAATACATTAAGAGTACTGCGCAAGCATCAACTAACCGGCTGCTCAGCGTGTTCCCACAGTGCGAAGCGTTGACACCAGTAAGGACTTGTTCATATCTTGCTGATCTCTCTTGTTATCGCTGATTTCGTCGCGTCGCTCTGTTACAAGGCGATCACTGGCTGGCCCGTTAACTCTTTCGCATTAGGGTTACACAATGGGTCCACTACTGTCATGCTTCAAATTGCTTAGCTGTAACAATAGGCCGACGAGCCAAAGAAAGGTCTCTTCGCAAGAAGTCAGCAGTACCCCTTGTCCATAAGGGGGACTGTTTATGTTTACACTGTGCTATTACATGTCAACGTGTGAAACAGCACACAAATATCCAGACACAAGGGGATGTCTACGCGACAAATTGGTTGAATTGCACTGCTTCACAGGGGGAAATTGAATAAAACCCAACACGCTACGTCACCGTCTTCCTTACGCTATTGCAATCTGAGTGTAAAGATGTTCTCTTCGCATGTATGCCCATTTAATCCTGAAGAAGCAATTTAACCATCGTGCCAGGCACAACAGCTACAGGAACAAAGGCAAGGACAGGTGGAACAATCGAGCGAAACGAACAATGGAGGCAGGTATGCATTTCAATTTTGGGCCCCTTGCTCTCTTGGAAGCAAGCTTATTCTTGCGGAGATGTTTAGACGCGCGTCCTTCTTCCGTGTGCTTGCCTTCAGCTGCTCTTTTTGCTTAAGCGTTATCTTCCATTATCATTTTGGCGGCCTTCGTTCCGAGCATCATCATGGGAATATTAAGGTTGCCGGATAATTCCGTGGGCATCGACGACGCATCGGCGACACGAAGTCTACTGACTGTGCGAACCCTGAAAAACAGAGTTACGAGCGAATCAGCAGCTAGTAACTTGACATTGCACGAATGCAGCACAACCCAGGAAGCCATTACTCGCAAGCAAGACAGGTTACCCGGATGCACTCGGAAATCTACATCCTGATTATTCTTTCAAGTCGAGCTACGTATACTTCCTTTGTGACCATCATTCCTCGTAAGTTATAATCGTCCACCGTTTAGCGTCTGTCGAGACTGCCGACAGAAGCAGGCTGGTCACATTGAAGTGAAATATTGTCACTTCACCGACAAGGCATTTCCATAAACATTATGTCAATTGAAAAGATAAGAAATATGTCGTAAACATAGTTAGGGTATTTAGACAAAGCTTTGTAACAAAATCAGCGTTATTATAACTACAAGCGGCAGCAATGTATTCATACTTGGATGCTGACCTCAGAATAAAGACGGCAAATACACAAACCTTGCATTTGACCCTATAGGAGTTATCAGCGTCTGAAGGCAAAAAACTTCGCAAAACAAATATGTTCGCGAATAAATGAAACGAATTACATGGCCAGCTTAACGACGAACTCACGAAAGGCATCGGTATACAACATATACACTTAGAAATTATCAGTGAATATACACTATTCAGTTTTCTCACAAGGATATTTAACAACTAGCTGGCGCAAAACGATAACAGGTGTATATATATCATCATCAGCCTGGTTACGCCCACTGAAGGCCAAAGGCCTCTCCCATACTTCTCCAACAACCCCGGTCATGTACTAATTGTGGTCATGTCGTCCCTGAAAACCTTGTGTTCATATAGGAGGTTGGGCCAAGTACTGAACCTGATGAGGGAGTGCGTTACCGGTTCTGGTCAGCGGGATCAGGCCACACTCTAGGCCTGTTTATGCAATTTTATCAATACGCGGATCATTTTTTTAAATCCGGTGAAAAGTTGCTGGCACCGGGATTCGAACCACGGACCTTTTTCACGCGAGGCGGGCGTCGGCTGTTCTACCTCTACGCCACCGCTGCACATACAGATATATATATATATACAGATACAGATATATATATATACAGATATATATATATGTACTCTGACGAAGGCTGGTCCACCAGCCGAAAACGTTAAGTAAGAAAAAGAAGTCTCCCAAAAAGTTCGTCGTCTCTTTCCTGCGTATATATATATATATATATATATATATATATATATATATATATATATATATAACTACCAGGGCTCTACTAGTACACATAACTACCCAAGAAAGTGGATGGGAAAGGAGCGCCGCGGTAGCTCAATTGGTAGAGCATCGCACGAGACAAGCGAAGGTTGTAGGTTCGGTTCCCACCTGCAGCAAGTCGTTTTTTCATCCACTTTCATTTCCATTAACTTACTGTTTCTACATTCCATTCATTAAGCACAAGTACTTTCCCCTATGTTGTCCTTGGTGTCTGTGTTTGTTGGCGTCTCATGATATGACTAATAAAAAGCGGGCCCCTCGGTTAACCTCCTTTCATCTCATTTATATATATATATATATATATATATATATATATATATATATATATATACAGCGTGCTTCAGTGAACACTTTCAAAAATCTTTAATAGTGGCCTGTCGCAGCTATAACAAGTCCAGTTAATGCGCTGGTTTGCTCGAAGTGGCGGACAATATTTGCATAAAAAATTCTGATGGAAAATCTACTAATTAATGAAAAATCCACTAATTACGTTTTTAACAAATTACATTATGACCCACGGTGCCATTTACAAATTCTAGCCGTGGAGTTCGCAAGGCGGATCTGCTTGGAACGAATTTTCAAGATGACACCAGTTTCAATTGCCGAATTTTGCGGAGAAATGCATTGGCGTTGCAGTTAATTTGTTAGCAAAATGTCATTTTGTGCACTGAAGCACACAAATAACTGGAAAACTAATGCATGTCTCCGCAAAGGTATGGAAGTTATACCTCGAAACTGGTGTCGCCCTGAAAATTCGTTTCAACTGGATCCGCCTTGCGAAGTCTACTGCTAGAATTTGTAAATTTCAATATGGATCATAAGATAAATAGCTAAAAAGTTAACTAGCGAATTCTTCTGAGTTACTCGATTTTGTATTTCAATTCTTTTTGCAAGTATAGCGCCCGCTGCTTCGAGTAGACCGGCTCATAAACTAGAACTGAATTTTCTGCCACAGGTAACCTTTAAAAAGTTTTGAAAGTGTTCGCAGAAACACCCTGTAATATTGACGCTATGGAACTGTGTAACAGCGATAATCACATAGAACGCCATGCATTCACCTTCATGGGAACAAAACAATTGACTATGTGTGCTCATGAAACAAGTGAGCTAGCCCAACAAGCGCCGGGCTGATATTGTCTTTGTCTGCCTCTTGCGCGGCCTTAGCATGTGTAAAAGCAGAACAAGGTGCAGAAACCTGCTGCCCACTGAGCTCAAGGAGGGAAAACCGCCGCCCGCTGCTGCTGCAATGAAAACAACACTCTATAGACGCGTTTAATGAATGCGACTAGCGCCTCTGGTGTTTGTGCGCGTACCTGTAGTCAGTACAAGACAGCGTCCACACGTAGCGCTTTCGGCTTGATCCGGGGCCCGCCGATACGTTTGCTTCAGCAATTTGCGCTTCGCCGGATTACAGAAGAGAAAACATATCCGCAGCTATGTCCGTCATTGCGGCACGCCAACGTTTACATTCACTCCCCGTCTCTATCTCGAGCTACCACTTCCTGTGGCGTGAATGTGATTAACGTTCGAAGTAAATGACCAAATCACTGCTGTTTGCTCGAATGCAACGGGTTAGAAGAGCGATGCGATGCGCCACTTGTCTAATTCACGTAGACCCAGTTGATGCTACAAAATGGGCAAGCCCGCGCTTTTTCAAATACCGATGTCTTAGTCAAAGCCGGATTATGAATGCAATTGTAGGCGAATCCGCGGCTTGCGCGTCGCCTAATCAGGATAAAGAGTGCCGTTGCATGGCGCTGTTGGTGTACACTGACATTTTGGATAATGCTAGGGAAGGAATTTTTAGCGTAGTTTATCCAGTGCATTTGCTGCTGAAACAGCCTTTCTCTTACAAGGTGCACAAGCAGACAAGATCATATTCGAATTCATTACATAATAATTACATGGGGAAAGACAACGCGATTTCCAAATGAATGCCAGCATTATTGTCCCCGCCGACGATATCACGGCGCTCAACGTTAGGCTGCGACACACCATACTCGCGGAACATCCTTTGTTGTATATGAAGCGAAAGCTACGGAACGAAAGCGTCACTGTGGCATCGCCACTAGGACTGGTCCCGTAGTTTGGTTAGCATTTTCTTGCGTGGAATATAAAGAATATGGTTGTTTCATTCTTGCAGAAGCTGCACCCCTGTTGCCTTCGCACATCAGACACGAGAAGTTCTCCGTGAATGTAGGAAAGGTGCACATAAGCCGTGCTGCTCTTTTGTTAGAAGTATACTTTAGCAGACTAGCATGTCACACCATTCACCTGAGCCTTGCATCCAGCACCGCTGCGGGGTGGGTGCCCATCGGCGCTGTGCAACACGGATGCCATCCGCTGTGCGCCGTCTGCCGCACGAGGCAACGTAGGTAGGAGTCGCTCCACAACGCACCCGCCGTCTCACAGCCAGGAACGGGGATGTCGAATAACGTCACATTGGCTCTCTTCATTGCTTCCGTTTGAAAAGTCTGCACGGCCAGACGAGCCCCTGCAAAGAACACGCTAACTCATTCCGATGTGTCCTTGTATATTAGTGTGTTGGAAGCAAGTGTAGCGCAGCATCTCATGTCATACAGTAACGCAGAGTTTTGCTCATCGTTATGTTTTAGTCCCGGTGAAGGACAAACATTATGCCCAAAGTGTGAGTTAAGCATGTAACGCTTTATTTTGCTAACTTGTGCCGTGAAAACCAAGCAACGCTCATATTGCAATAAGGCTTGGGCAGTCGTCGGTAATGGAATTAAGTGTCATGGGGCAGTTTAGGCGCTCCTATACGCACGAAATATTGTAGATTCAAGGCACATTTTTATTGACCACGTACACTATTAAAGTTAAACATCGTTCGCACTGGCGCACGGTGTGATCAGACCTGCTTCCGTTGCTACAGAAGTCAATACACGTTCGAGAAATTCCGCATAGATTTCGCACCTGCACCATGCGTTGAGCGATATTTTGATAACCGTGATAATTCATTGAAAACTAACTGTGGCAAAAAACTAATAGAATCACAAACCCACCGCGGTAGCTTTATGGCGGTGGCGTTGGGCAGCGCAGATTGAGGTAGAGGGGTGACGAAGAGAAATGCAAACTCACTTGTGTATTTATATCTTGTTCACGTTAAAGAGCGCAAGATGGTCCATAATATACAAAAGCCCCTAAGTAGCGGCGTGCTCATGAAGATATTCAGGACTTAGCACTTGAAGCACTGTAATCGTATTTTTCAAAGACGGAAGCGTGGTAATATAAAATAGCACGGCTGTTGACCGAAACGTTATTGGTGCCAGTAAAAATTCACCTGATAATATTGAGTTCTAGTTCATAGTGCACAGAAAATAGTAATATTCATAGTAAAACATGAAGTCTGGTCATCTGAACATGTCTCACTCGTGATAGCATCGTGGTGACTGAACACGTCATTAGAGGACAAGAACGAGGTTGTATCATTATATCAGCTACTATTAGGGGCTAATTTAACCGAACAAAATATCAGCTAGGTTGTTCTAGACATTCAGGTGCAAATTGGGTTTGATAAGCACAATTGCTAGAAGATTGGCCCTATCAACGTAAATGATTCCTGAATACATATGACTCACACTGCTAGATCAGCAAATATGGACGTCATTTCCTAATGTGAGAAATCGAATTCTACTTCAAGAATGTGCTGTATCTCGATATATTACTGTGAACTGTTCCCAAAATCCGAGCGCAGCAAGATGTGATGTGCCGGGGGAAGGTATGCACCTTGTTAGGTTAGACCCCGTATCAGCATTGGCTGATTTCTATTCCTTTTAAAGAAATAGCAAAGCTACCGGGTTAGCTTAGTGGCTATGGAGTTGGGCTGGTGAGCTTGAGAGAGTGAGTTGGATCCTAGTCTCTGCTCCGCCGTACTAATACAATGATAGTCAAAATCACTTGCGTATTAGATTGAAGTCTAGCAACAAAAGAGAACATGGCGAGAATATACCAGACCCCACCACAGCGCGCGTCAAACTGAAATCGTGTATTTGGCGCGTAAAGCGAACGAATTTTATTTTTTATGAACGACGCATGGCAATTTACCAAAGCACAGTACACACAAAATCTACATGTGTCAGTGAAGATCCAGCTTGTAATGTGAGTTCATGTTAATAGTGCTGAATTAAGTGATATTCAAATGAAAACTGGAACTTTGGTAATCTGAACATGTCCCGTGCGTGATATCGCCGTAGTGACAGAACACGTTTTAACAGTCACTAAGAAACAGGCTGAAGCATTATATTACCGAAAATTAACCAGTATTGAGCGAAGTCAATACCAACTTTCATGTTCTAAACTTTCCAGCGCAATGTTATTTTAATAAGCAGAACTTCAAGAAGATTGCAGCTAGTTGCATAAATGTTCTCTGAAAACGTATTGCTTGTTCACTTGGACTACTCAATATGAACGGCAATGTTTCCAATGGGAGAATCGAGTGTCGACTACGAGAATGTGCTATATTTGGACATTGTACTGTGAGTAGTCATTTAAAAAAAGCCACAGAAAGAAGTGAACTGCTTGGGAAAGGCATGAACCATGGGCCCAATTCACAAAGCTTTTCTATTGCAACTGAGATTTACCATTTACCAGCTGTCGTTGTTAATTATATGTCTGGCACCAGGATTTGCTTTTTTTGCGCATACGAATAATTTTACCTAATAGCTCTTTGTGAATGCGGGCCCAGGTTAAGTTTTACTCTGCCTCAGCTTTACTTATTTCGATCTGTATACTTGGAAAAAATGTAATTATAGCCACTATGCTTGCACGAGTAAAGTTCGTAGGCTATCAGAAGCGCGTCCGCTGCTCCCAAGATGCTATATTTTAAAGATACTAGAGGGGCTGCGCAATATCTCTAATTTTGATGTCACAGTGAGCACGCGTGTACAAAACCACATATATGAATATAGAGATCAACCTCTTTCTTTCTAAGTGCACCCGCTTTTTTTCATTGCCGGTGCTAGATATTGACACGTGTACTTATCTTTATCGGGCGACCATATTTCGCCGCACAACAAATGTTATCGCACAGCGCGGGACGCGCCTGCATGTATCCGAAGTTTCTGGAAAGTTATCGATGCTTCTATTCGCTGTCTGTTGTCGCCGAACTTTATGTTATCTGATTTGGTCGCGTGACGCGAATGCTGTAGAACTTTGTGGAAGGAACGCGGGTCACAACGATTAGTCTGGAACATTCGACGCTTGATGTATAAAAGCCGACGCGCTCGACCCGCAGATCGGATTTTCGACGATCGCCGACCGTGTTCGCCGCTACCGTTGTGCTATCAGTCTAGCCTGTTTTGTGGGCACTGGTTCTCCCATAAAAGTTATTTTTTGTCGTTCACAGCATTGCTACTGTGTTATTCACCACCACCTGACATCATGACGTCACCACCGTCACCACTACGTGACGTCACCACCACGTGACAATATTAAGCAGCGTCTCCTGTCAGCCTACAAAGCCACACCTATACGCATGTTTCCTTGCACTTTTGTAGGATATCATTTATATAACTAATATTTATCAGACAGGATGCTGCAGGACATTATAGTAGCACCTGTTTAAGAGTGTTTTTTGTTAAGTACTTCACTGTAATTCTACAAGAAGCGGTTGCTCCGATAAGATTTTGTTATAAATATTTATAAACAGGGCATTCCACCCAAGGTGTTCGTAAGGTGGCACTGCGCTCTTTTGAATCGAAGATTTCCGTTTCAGTCAAGAACTCCATGCTTTAAGGCCCGAATGAAATCTTTTTGTCGCCAAGTCATTTCCGCTTAGTATACGTGGCAATCCAAGCAGGAAGAACTATTCTACAGCTCCGGCTCACACAGGTATGATCGCTGTTCTACGTGCAGTATGAAAAAGACGGTTTCTAGAATAATTCGAAAATCAATCAGCTAGTGTCCATTCATCTAGAATCATGCATATCTGATTTCCTGTGACTTCTCACCCCTCAGATGACCTATAATCACGCATTCAGAATAGTACAGAATAAAGCCATGATATTTCTTATACCTAGTAGACTTACCAGCAATGGCGACATCCCAATCGGCCTCGTTCGAGAGAAACTTAGGATCAATGATGGGATATACTGTAGGATCAGTGCTGTTAAGTTTAATGAAGCCGGTTGATTTTGGTCGTAGAAGAATAGGCACAATTTGGAAGACGTACTGGCCTCGTTTCTGCTTGTAGTAGCCATCCAACATCTGTAAGTTGTATTAGCAATATGAAACTCTCCAACAATTCGAGACAGTAAATTGTTGATTATGTCGATGTTATCAAAGTACTTTCATGATCTATGGGCAGCGGCCATTATATAGACAATTCTGAGTAAGGATCGTAGCCGCCATCATCTCAGGATGTTACGAGATCATTTGTATAAATTCCGTGCGCAGACAGTTTGATAGTCGACTTGTACTTCTGCGTAACCACGTTTGCTCAAATAAAGCAATGGTATCCATTTTTCTAGCAGGCAATGCTGATGCAAAAGTGCCAGTTCTTAAATAACTCACATTACCCTTCACTGTGGTAGCACTATATAAGTGCCAGATGACCTCTCACCTTATAACTTTCGGCCAAGAACGTGATGCTTTAGTACACGGCGTAAACGTCTCTGTATGAATCTTTGATGCATTAGAGCCAGATTAACCTTTCATATCTCACTGCGCGTCTACCTGGAGGCACACTTATGGTATTGATCACGAGATGTTTGATTGACTCAAAAATCACTCGCTGTGTCTCGTTACGCTCGGGTCATTTCTCTGCCTTTATGTCCCCCTGCATCAAACTTAGCATACTACTATTGTATCAATTCAATTTTTATGAAAGTGTCACCGATAACCTTTACATTCTCTCGCCGAGAGATATTTATTAATGGAATAGTCTTAGAATATCTCAAGTATAAATGCAGCAAAATACTCTCAGGGAATCTAAGCCCCGCTCTTCCAAAATTAAGCATTAGTAATAGAAAGTTTACTACCACTTCGCTTACATACATAATTTCCATAGAAATTAAATTATGGCAGGCGCCCCATATCTGTAAAGGCTGCTCTAAAAAGCAACCAATTTAAATGCCGGCTTACACTGTTTATTTTTATAAAGGAAGAAGCTCGCAGCCAACATATCGAGCCATTCGTCGAAAGTGAATTTCTATTCCAGAATAAGGGTTCTCTTGTTCAATTTTCTGCACATTGTAGCTGACATACGCAAAGTGTAACTAGATTGTGTGTGGATGAAAATCTGGCGTAAGCATTTACATCGTTGCGGAGCAATGAGGCGTAGTGTGACTATGAACAATGACGACGGTTTGGCGAGGAGGGCGTGCGACCGGGTCAGCCATATCCGTAGGCACCAAACCAAGTCGAGCGGCCGGTTCGGGCAGCCATCTTGCGTACGCAGTGTTGATACAACCTTTATGTAACTTCTACATACAATTGCGCTTCACTTATTCTGCCCCGTGGCATTTTAGAGGGGGTGCAAGGTATCGCCAAGAGACCCCGGAACTCCGCAGCGGTCGTCGCCTTGGTATTATCATCAAGATGGATAGAACGGGGTCTGCACCATTAACAACAGCCCGAACCGCTATCCTGACGCATCCTGAACATCCAGTCACTTTGTCTGGCACCGATGACATCGACATGGAAGATTAGGTTGCTATGTAAGAGCCAGTGAGTGCCCACAACTGATGGGATGCAACCATAATGTTGGCCAAGCTGATGTTCTACTTGCAAGGCAAGGCGAGGGTGTGGTTTCACAACCACGAAGAAGAGTTTACGGACTGGAAAACATCTAAAGAGAAGCTGAAGGACTTTTTCAGCCGTCAATTCGGGTGGAAGAACACAGCTTAAAGGACCTAGCGACTCATGGGCAAATGTCCGCGGAATCATATGTCGCTTACATTCAGGAAGTGCTTGCACTGTCCCGAAAGGCTGACAATGACAGGTGCGAGTCGGACAAGGTCGGGGATGTTTTGAAGGACATCGCGGACACTTATTTCAAACTGATAGTGTGTAAGAATTCTGCGACAGACTGAAATGTTATCAAGAACTGCCAGCACTCTGAGCAGGCAAACCAGCATTGCAACGTAGTTCGCCCGCATGCCTAACACAGTTAAGACTACCTCATGCGAATACAGCAGAATGCAGCGACCATTACTTCAGAGGACGTGACACTAACTGTGCGCCGCGAAATTGAAGCAATGCCACCTGCAATGCTTTGTGCACGTGTCAGTGATCCGAAAACCTCGGAGTTCCTTCCGTGAGCCGTATTGCAACTTCACAACTCTCTGATGAACCGTATCCTTCGGCACGCTTTCGATAACCTCCCGAAGGATAAGCTCCATCAGACAGTGGGGAACTGAAGATGATCGACCATTCAGCATTGTCTGCCGTGAAATTGCTCATATTGCCCGCCATTTCTTCAAGCGTACCATTTCTTCACTTTCACAACCAACCTGTCGTTGTTACCACTCCGGACTGAGTCCACGCCGTTCCAGTTTCCATTTTACCAATAACCGCTGAACGCCAACCCTACTGTTACATGGAACAGCTCCTCGTCATTATTCCACCATCACCCGTCCCAATCGCAACCAGCTTCTCGGCCGTTGTCCCTAGTGTCTCAAGCTCGTCATCCGCCTTCGAAAATGAACCTCCGAGGCACTTCCCCGGAAATTTAACTGCTGCAGTTCCCGGAGGTGGCGCTGCACTAACCACTCGGCCTAAAAATCATCTGCTCCCTGTACCGACCAGACAAAATTTCACTTACCCTATAGTCGACAGCGTAGACATTTCGTCGTTGATTGACACTAGTGCGAAATTATCTGTAATTACTGCCGAATTGCATCGCTGCCTGAACAATGCCTTCACACCTGCCGCGTGAAGAGCACTCCGCGTCACCGATGGAGGAATGCCCACCCTGCACGGAATGTGCACAGGTCGCATCAGCTTCGCAGGGCACCTTACCAGTGAATTGTTTACAATTTTAGAACAGTTTCCTCACGTTATAATCCTAGAATCAGACTTGTTATCATCTCATTCCGGCCTCACGCACCATTATTGCTCAGTGGCTATCGTGTTAGGCTGCTGAATACGAGGTCGTGGGATCGAATCTCGGGCGCGACAGCCGCATTTAGATGGGGGCGAAATGCGAAAACACCAGTTTACTTTGATTTAGGTGCACGTTGTTGCGACTCGGGGTCCGAAGATGTGGGATCCTCTATACCGGCGGATGGGTAAGGGAACGTGACGCTGGGTCCGATATTCAGGACGTTGGAAAAACACGTATATATTTACACAGATGCAAGGAAATTGAAAGAAATGCGAAGAAATACAAAGAAATGGAGAAAACTTGGTAAAGTGGTAGTCCCGCCGTCCGTAGCTCCTTTTTTGCTGTGTGTGATCGTTGTTTATTCACTTCCCCCAATCTGGTGCCAGGGGGTCGATGACACCTGGTCCCGCCGATTCGGTGTCAGGAGGCCGCTGACATCAGGTCCAAGCAATCCGGGAGGTAGGTCGCCCTTTTCGCCGCCGCCAATCGTAATCTGATGGGTGGTGGCGGGGTCATACTGAGCGCATCTCTGGCTTGGACACGCCAGTTTGTGCTGCTGACAGGTGACAGCCGTATCATTCCTAATCGCTGAAGCCTCTCATGAACGAGGTATTCTCGCGCTGGTCATAATTAATCCGTGTCGAGAAACATCCCGACGAGGCCATCGGCCCGTTCCCCACAATCGTGCCAACCGTGACCGAAGGAGGTCGCGGGGTGTATGGCCGATCACAACAACGTTAAAGATCCCCTGGTGGTCGAAATTTCCGGAGCCCTCTCCTACAGCGTGCCTCATAATCAGAAAGTGGTTTTGGCACGTAAAACACTATAGTTTTTCATTCCGTCCTCTTTGAGTGTGCATACGGCGGTGACTGCCCCAGAGCTGCGACATTCCACCACAGACACTACAGCACTTAAGTTCCCTTGATGACATCCTCCTGTCACCGCAGGACACGAAGTGCGTTGCTGTGAATACATTTTATTCTGTTCCGGACGGCGTCCATGTGATGTGTCTCAGTGCTGATGTAATGCTTGCAAGGAACATCGCCCTTCCGTACACCCTATTCACTATTGCAGACAATTGAACCACGTTGCCTCTCCTCAACTTTAACTACTTCGCTCAGGTTATCCAGAGAGGCATGTCGCTGGTTGATCCCTTCCCTTCCAACGATTGCAAGATATTCGTTTTAAACGCGAACGTTCCACCATTGCCCGCAGGCAATTTCGATCAGTCTAATCCTGCACCACATGAACTAAGGAAGATTATCGCACCTGACCATCTTCTTACGCAGGCTGCAGTCATACATCGTGTCTTGAAGGCTGATCGCGCCATTTATGACCAGATGTCAGTGGCCACTCATGGTGTATATACATGCGACGCCAATCCCCTATGCCGACATCAGTACCGCCTTTCGCACGCATGTCGAACGTCAAGTTATACAGCTTCAGGAAGACAAAACTCTCACTAATGACGTCTTCGAATATTCGTTTAGTCCGTGGGAATGCCCATTTTTCTTGTTAAGAAGAAGGGCAGCTGATGCTATTGTGTTGGTTACCGCCCTCTGAATAAGATCGCGCGCAATGACGTCTAGCCGTTGCCATGTATTGATGGCGCCTTGCCTGCCTGCATAGAACCAAGAACTTCTCGTCCATAGACCTTCGTTCTGGCTTATTGGCAGATGTCTGTAGATGACATGGGCCGCGAAAAGACTGCTTTCCTAACACCCGACGGACTTCATCAATTAGAAGTTATGCCGTTCGGCCTTTATAACGCCCCGGCAGCCTCAGAACGAATGATGGGCTCTCTACATCGCATCTATAAATGGCCCACTTGTGTGTGGTTCATAGACGATATGACACTTTTTTCGCCCACATTTACGAGTCACCTTAGGCGCCTGTCGGACTTTGTAGATTTTTTCCGACGTATTGTTTTTCAGCCGCCATTTGGGAGTCACCTTAGGCGCCCTTTAAATCTTCGTTGCTGTTCAGCCGTGCGTAATCTTTCCACCGCATATCATCCATCGTGCAATTGGCTAAGTGAGCGTCTCAACCGGACATTAATGGAGATGCTATCCATATACGTTCCTCCGGAGCATAGTGACTGTGACTACACGTTACTATACATAACATTGGCACATAATTCGCCTCGCCAGGACACCGTGGGCTTTTCTCGATTTTATCTCCTGTTGAGCCGCCACGCAAATTCCAAACCCGTCAAAAAATTTACCGGAACCAAAATTACAACTGAGTATGCTGCAGCGTCTTCGCCCGGGCTCACGCAGCTCGCCAGGATGCCTGCTCACCGCTCACCGACTGACAGGTTGCACAGAAGACGAGGTACGAAAGCCATGACCAGGACGTTCGTTTCACACCTGGATCTCTAGTTATTCTATGGGCACCATGACGCCGCATCGAATTTGCAGGAAAACTCCAGCGGTACACAGTGCCTTAAAAAATCGTGGGCCAGCTCGGCGATGTCAGCTACGATGTATGGCCGCTGGACGGTCGTTGATCATTTCCCCTTGAGCCCAGTGATGTTATCCACGTCTCTAGGCTGAAACCTTACTTGAGCGTGACTTCACTCGCATAAGCACTAGGGCCGAGACGGCGTCTTTCCAACCTTCGCGAAATGCTACGGGGCGTTGGGGAATAGTGTGACTGCGAAGAATGACGGCGTTTCGGCGAGAAGAGCGCGGGGCCGGTTTGGGCAGCCATCTTGCGTACGCAGTGCTGTTGCAACTTGTATATAGCTTGTAAATACACTTACGCTGCACTAATTCTGCCCGGTTACAATTTTTGTATTAACCTTTACACATGCGTAAATTTATATTGAGTATTACCAACTCGGCTAATATCCATGTGTGTTACATAGCACGCAACCAAACTTCAGACCAACTTGGGGCATTGGGAACTGTTCAATGAACTTTCTGATGACAACCTTGCAACTGGCATCAGTGTGTGGTCAGTTAGGAGCCCAACTTGAATTTCTAGCCAGCTTATGGCACCGAATATGCGCGACAAGGTATGTGATGCTCTTCAATGGACTTTGACACCAACTTAGATAACTGACTATGTTACGGTGGGTATAGGCAGCTCTTTGACAAACCTCACTGGCGCCAACTTATGTCAGTGGGTATGTGCCACAGCTATTCGCCGCTCTTCGACGAACATCTCTGATGGATGGTGTTTTGCGTGCCAATGTGCCGATTAGTATGCGTAGGTCCACAATGGTGGAGCAGATTAATATATATGCGGTGCTGGCTAGAATGCCACATATATAAGGAGACGCAATTCTCCGATTGATTATCCACATACGTGCCAAGAGTGGGCTTGGTGGCGGCGGCGCTCGACGAGAGGTAAGCGCGAGGGAAGAGCCCAGCTTAACGCGCTCCTCGTAAATGACGCGCCTCTGCGGTAGCCGTACAGTGTATCATTGAATTACTTCCACGATACTTCCATTAACGTCTACACTGATCGTAAGATTATTCTAGGCGACCTTTCATTGCTTACCACTTGCGATATGCCAATTTGCCTGGCGATATACTCAGCCTCTGGTGTCGTCGGATTCAGCGTTGAAAGCAGAAACTGAATATCCGGGTATTCGGGATCCGCTTGTGGTGTGCTGAGAAACGCCACGCACTCGACCCCGAACGGACGGCTGAGCACACCTTTATTACGAAACAGAGGAGTGAACAACAATAGATAACAATGTTTTGCACAGTTTCTGAATTTCTTGTCGTTGTTACGTTAGAAATTTAAAAAAAGTAACACTACGACCATGAGAATAAACATAAGATACAAACTCACGCCAATATAGTAATACATTGCGTTTCTATCAACAGTCCATTTGTCCTGGCAGTGAAATACTTATGCATTAAGAAATTATGGAAAAAGAAACACAAGAAAGCGGTGCACAGCTGCATAAGGATAGCTAGTAAACCAGACCTCAGAAGCAACCGCTAAAGAAATGTTGCTTTCACAAACACATAAGTATCGCACGTAAGCACTGACACGGATCTTGCAGGCCGCAGAAATGCGGAGAGAACTATGTTTATTGAGGGAAATTCCGCTTACCTGTTCTTGTAAACGTGTACTGAGGTATGATGGAAGGGTCGTAGTAATCTATGATAATATCTTCTTTCGCGGTTGCTGCAACGCCGTTTACTGTTAAATGATCTTGTAAGTATTGGCCGACGGGAAGATCTGCAATAACGGGTATCTGAAAGAGAAGTGGCATTGCCACGTTTGCACACGCTATTCAACGCCTTGCATTCCAAGCGTTAACGTTCTCTTCACTGGTAATTCCTGCTACAGGCAGACTTTGTGTGGATAGCGCTTAACATTTTAGCCCTGTATATATCAGTCCTACAACTGCATAAAGTTTGCCCAAAAACTTGCGAACTGAAAAATCAATAGTGGCCGGAAAAGCAATCTCTCATGCTATAGCGGCCTTAACATGTGAGTCAAGCAAATTGTGATCCTCCTGGTTTTCTCGGTGCCTGGAATACTTAGTCATTCATATTGTTGCCATTTAACTCGTTATATTTCCTATCTAGCTTACACTCTTGTGAGGCCTATTTTTTCGTAAGTGTTCACGTAAAAAAGATAAAAAGAATGTGAAGAATTCTCTGCAAATTATGGCTAAATTATTATGGATAAATTGTACCTTGTACCCTTTGTACCTGCTTGCGATGAGGTAACTAACATTGCACGTAAAGAAGTTAGCAATATATTGTATTCTACTTTATATTTATATTTCGTATTTATAATGGTTGGCGTATGCGGTGACAACGTAGATTTTTATACAAAATGTATCCGTAGCAGCATCAGTGAAGCGGAAGTATTCTGTGCTAGGGAGGCTTTGAGCGACGTTGGTTTTAAGGCAATGACATGAACACGCATTTTCCATTGCACAAATTCCTGTCACAGTAACACTTTCTGACACGGACTTTGACGGAGTATCAAGCCTCACGATCATCTGAAGAAGCATGTCAGGCGTTTGGTTAAATTATGTTCCCCAGCTCTGCTTAGTTTTATGTAACATTAAACGTGCATTTCTTTTTCATAATAGACATACAATTAAATATAGCCAAAGTCCACTGTAGCATATCGTTTAAAAGTACTGACGTGCACTGAACAATGCCACTAGCGTAGATTCACAGTGAAGACTATTAGAAAAGCGGGGTAGAAAAGTCAGAAACGCCAGGTGGCAACATTCACTCAAAATGCAGATACTCTTTTCTTGTGGACGCTGTTGCGAATAACAAGTTTGCAGGTATGAAATTACTTTATTTCCTTTCATAATTAGTTAAAAAGCAATAACAGTGAGATTCAAAGGAGCACATCGGCGTTGGATAATATAGCATTCGTTTTTCATGAGTTTTATAGTATCAAGTTTCGCATGAATCCCGACCTTGTCCAAGAAATGAAGGAAGCATGTGCCTTTATAACTCCACTTTGTTTTCGTTGTGAAGAAAAATATTCTTGGGTAACAACGGGTATACCGTTGCGTGATCTCTGGCAGAAATAGCCCCTAGAATAGAAGGCACGGGCTCCAGCATGTCTAATTGCACATAGATGCTCATTTTATTATTATACTACAAAAATTCTTAAATTCACCTTCATACTATCCAACTGCATACATAGTAAAGAGACAGAGAGAGAGAACAGAAAAAGAAATTGCCAACGTTTCCCCTACTGGAAACTGGGGGTAAGCAAAGCTTGTCGTACGTGCACCCGACTATCGTCAGAGTTAAGTAAACCACAAGTAAGAGTGCCGGATTGCTTCGACCTCCTGCTCCCTCAGCTCGGCATCTTCTCGTTGCTGCTGTCGGAGTGCCTGGGATCGGGAGGCACTAACGGCTGGGTCTGCGCGCCGAGACAAGCCCTTTCACGGGAAAGTTTTCGCTGCCGCTCGTCGAAGGCTTCCTGCTCCTCGAGGGAACGCACAACGCGTGGGCTTCCCAACCGTTCTCCGAGAATAAAATGAACGGAAGTGAATCCGGCGTATCGCGCGTCAAACCATTTCCTGCCATTTCCATCTCAGGCGGAAGCAAAATGACTCGCATTGGTTGCTTGCATGGCGTAAGCGTAAGTCTGCAGCTGGAATCCTTGCTATTGATTCACACTATGGCCTCAGCGCAGCTGCTTCCTTATCGAACCGCCCTTTCCCGCAGCTCTACTGCTCTGGGAGCAACTATGTTGTTGTTGTTTTTTTTTTGTAGCTAGACCGCCAGCTAAATTTGTGAGCCAATACAAGCTCCGCTTGAAAAGACAGCGAGGCTAACCAGACGTTCGTTCCTTTTGCTGGTCTGCGCTGGGTGATCGGGATACAAGGAGGAAAATAGAGAAAGAACAGTAGTTTGCGTATCAGAACTGCTCGCACCTTTAAAATAACTTATTTTACTTTGAACCTCATTTGCTTTGTCGCCTTGACTGAGATGCAGCAGCCATTTTCCCCATATGACTTCTACCTCGTAGCAAGTTCATCAAAATAAGATCAGTCACCACGTGAATTGTCTGCTCACCCCTAGTGATTGGAGATCAGCCTTCGGTCCTATGCCGGAAAGCAACAGGATGTGCGCCGAGCCTATTGCGCCGGCTGCCAGGATGACTTCGCGTCGTGCTCTTACCGTCTGTGACCACAAGTACCGAGTGTATCGCACTCCAACAGCCGTGGTTCCCTGAAAGATCACCTAAAAAATTATAAATCATTAGGCAGCCAAAAAGTTATCATCATAATTGGGATCTGCCTTCATTGTCTTTCGAAGTGTACAGTTACGCCTCACTTACTGAAGTGAGCACTTGCACTATAAATTAAAACGCAACACATGGGGTGCAAAACACATAGTTTAAGAAATGCTTGTTACAATGCCGAGTGAGTAAAAGGCAGACACTGACAGTCAATTAGAATTGAGGTTGTTTATTGTATGCTCTAATACCGCGGTTAGTTCCCTGCCGTTCAGTCAAAACATGTCTGCAGTAGTGTCATGCGCCCAGCATGGCCGAGTGACAAATTTTTATGACTTTCGACAATGAAAGGCCACTTGCTTTGTTATGAAAAGTCACTTGGTATCTCAAGTCTGAGAAAGGTGCCACCAAAAGTTGGAAAAATAATTTTAATTGTTAAAAAATTGAGTCCGTGTACTTTCATACGGCAATGTCTTCGAAAATGTTTTTTTAATGACGACAAAAGTAAATATGTTTTCTTCTCCTGGAAACGGTGGCGGTTAACCCTTTGTGTTTATTAAGTTCACTTTACAGGACCACAGCTCTCAAGGATGCTAAATCTTCTATCCTGCCATGTGAAAATTATTGCCAAGCACACGTACTTTTGTCACACGCGAGAACAATCCCACGTCGAGGTTTGACCGGGCGCGTATATTAGGAGGGATGAAAGACTTGCTTGAACTCCATCGCTCGCCATTCCTGATGTTGTTTTGCACACGGGAAAAGTCTGTGAAAAACCAGTAATAAAGATTTTGAATGTTGATGCAGGGCGTCCAAGAATTAGACAGGCGTTACAGAGAAAGCATTTGACGCGGGGTCTATCCGTCACATGTTGCTTGTTCCAACCATGACTGTTTATTCAGGGTTCCGAGGAAGAACACCAGCGAGAAGTGGCTTGGATACCGGAGCAGGAGAAGAGCAGTAAAAAGAAGGACTACAGTTAAATGAAGGAACCATTTTGTTAGTCCCTTCTGAAACGTCTTTGCTGTACGATGCTGAAAGCAAGGTAATGGACCTACGACTGTTCTATTCTTTATTGTCTCCCTCCGTGTAGTGGTTATTAGCACTCTGTCAGATTTTTTGCAAACTTGAATTCGTCAATCATTGCGTATAACGGACCATAAGCTTTTTAAATACAATACTTCAACCAACCACCAAACATGCAGTGAATCTTTTGATCCTTGAGACCTCCTAATAGTCTGTGCGCATGCTCCACTGCTACCGTGACAGCGCGGAAACGGTGGTGCCAGTGGCGGAAACACGAGCGTATAGACTGTGCACGTGGTAAAAGCATGAAACCAGGTCTGCTAACGTACGTACTTATCACACTTTGAGAAAATTGCAGCGACTCAGGAATGGCGCGCAGAGACGTCGCTCAATATTGCATGATTTTCGATTTTAAGGTGCACAAATATGGTTTGAAATAAACTTTAAATCAGGATGGGGTTTAGCGTTGAAAATTAGCAGATAACTTCTGTAGCGTATTCACTTGATCTAGCTCCCGAATCAACTGAAGCATATAGCATTCTTGCGCGTACAATGGTAACAGGTATTCTATCTTTCTTTTGGATGGCAGCTGAAAGGCGACGTCTAGGTCACGCACAATGTAAATGGCACTCAATCGAACAAAATGTAACTCACAGTGCTGGTTCCCACTGTTGTAGTCGCCTTGATCATACCCAAGTTCTTGCCCAGCTTCTAAAAATGCATCACTAGCCACTGTACGCGACGTAGGAAACGTGACGGGGACTTCTCCACTTGATCCACGATATGCTGCAAAATCAGAAGGGAGCCGAATCTCAAGATGTTGCAGAGGCATTTGGAAATGCCTGCATGTAAGGGATTTTTTAGTGTAGAATTTACCTCACTGCTTTGTCATTTCCTCACGCGACTGCATATCAAATTAAGTCATGTGTCATTTTATAATGTGGCGTCTTAACGATTTGGCAGGCATTCATTTGCTTTTGTACCAGGCTCCTCAGCAAGTGTTTCCTATGTTGTTGGAAGAGGGATTTTCCCCCTGTATTATTATTTTTATTAGATGGAAGCGCCATAGAATCAAATGAAACGTCTATTGAATCGATCAATATTGTTTTTCATCAGTCCTGCAATCCCCAGTGGGGATTTTATCAGGGTAGGATACACTACATATATAAAGAACACTATACCATAGGCAACGAGCACAATACAAATAAGGTCCATGGAGATAGAACATAACAGCGGCACAGCAAGACAACAATTTTTACAGTGAAGCTGTTTACCTCTACCAGCCGGCGATTCTTTCGTGGTGGTCTGCCGGAGTCGCATCTACGCAAGAAAAGAAGCGTGCCTGACCGCGTGCACGCTTAAGTCTGAACCGGTAAACTGCAACGATCTGTGTGCCGTGAAAACCCGCGATGGAATCGTCATGTACATTTCGCCGGGCCCCTGCAAGGCCGACGCAGAGCTGCTCATGCGAACGCACTTGGCGGTGTTGGCGAGTGATAACACTACGCCTTTCGCCATCGTGGGGGAGTCTAACGTCGACATTTCGAAACAGGAAAATAAGTTGTTCTTAGACTTTGTCTTCGAAGAGTTTGTGCTAAAGTGTTACACAGAAAAGAAATTACCAACCACCATCCATGACTCGTGTGTCGACCTATCATTGGCGAGGAGCGTGGCAACTCTCAAAACCTAAAACCTCAGTGTATACCACAGCGATCATAAAGCCGTTGTGAATGCCATTGTGCAATAAATGGTTATACACTGCATATTGCGGCGTGCTCATTTCATTCGTTCGACTAGAATAGGTTAAGTGGTTGGTAACAGCTTCGCTGGCAATGCAACTTCACAGAGTGGATTGGGCCTTCGAATATGTTTACTTAATACGCCAAACAAACGCCAAAAGTAATGATTTTAAATCTGGGTCATTGGTTAGATGATTCCGATCAACTACTGTTCGTGGAAAGAAGGAATACTTCAAACAATTACCACGTGTACTAAATGGGGCCATTTTTCGACTGTATCTTTGGCAAGTAGCATAACCAGATGAAAAAATATTTATTCTCTTGAGATCTGTCTTATACTGACTGTTAATACGTTGAAGGAGGAATTGTAGCCCTGATACATGGTTTCTTTTCGTTAATGGCGGCAGGTTGACTGAAGTGCGTCCGACTCTGTTATAAATGAAACGAACTGCTTTTTTTACACCATTTCACAATCAGAATCGGTTTTACTGTGATAATTAGAAAGATTACAAGATGTTAATACACAAAAAGACGTCCTGAAGTGAAAGAATTCTAATTTGTTAATGCCAGTTTTAGTAAAAGGGTCCCAAAATGCACATGCATAGGCTAGCATCGGCAGAATTACAGCTTTATATGCGAGTAGGCCTAAGCTGAGGTAGAGCTAAAATTGTTGAACTAGACTTCAAATTTGAAACGTCCCGTAATACCAGAGTTATTAGCGAGGCACGTTGTAGCGGATGGCTCCTGTTCAATTTTGATCACGTGGGTTTAGTAAGGATCAGTCAATGCATCATGGACGAGGAACCCGACTTATCTTTTTTGATGTTCGTTCAAGATATGCTTTCCGGTGAAAAGTCGAAAAACAGAAAGGACCCCGTTGAAATGTACCCCTCGACAATGGCGCCTCCAACAGATGACATAATCGAAACAGCACATGCGCCGAAGCACAGAACCCTGATTTAATGTTGCTGGGTTATTTAATAACCGTTGTACAGCACAAAGCGCGTTTATTACTATAGTGTTGAGGAGCAACTGAATGAAGCTCTATGCCGAATCGATTCGCAGGAACTTCAGGCAATAAAACGCTCAGAATAAGTTCTATGTGCTAACAAATTCTCGCAAAAAAAAAGATCGTATGTTTTTTTTTCTTTATCCAACGTCTAATGCGCAAAAATTGTTTGGTATACAGGCATGCAACACGGTGCTATTATTTGTACCCACGTTATGCACTTTATAACAGTTATATTAATTCCATACTAGGGTATGCTAGTAATTGCTCTTGAACAGCTTTATGCAACCTGTCTAGAATGAGGTGCTGCAAAAGATTAAAGCACGAACTAATGATTGTGCGCCCAACAAAACTTTTATTAATGGAGAAGTGGGTTCTTAGGCATCTTTTTTATTATTCGGTTATGTACGCCATTTTCGATGCTGAGTGCTTTGTATCGCTTGTGTTTTTTTCTCATAAATCGTTTCGATAGCATGACATAAAATCCTAATAGCACGTGAATGAAATCTGGCCACAGTCAATCTGGCTAATTTTTGGGGGAAGGAGACAATTCGTCCCACTGCAAAATAAATGAGCTATGTACCAATTTACTTTTCTTTCTCCAGCAGGCGGAAAGCGCAATGTACATTGAATTAGAACTGCGCGCACCTGTATTTGAACAGTATACAAAATGCAGGGCATAAAATAAAGGTTGGAGAGGTTTCATTACAGATGTCACAAAATCTCCCTCAAGTACCGCTTCATCTAGGATCTAGCACAATGGGACTACTGGAGCTCGCTGGGACTGCGCAGTGAGTGCGCTGTTTTCCTAAAACATTATCAAATAAATGAAGGACGCAATTGACAAAGCAGGTGCCCTGTAATGACAAATGGTGCTGAACAGCGTAGCAGCAAGTCCTATTTTTGAAATCTCTTGCTTCAACTCTTCCCTTAACATTACATTGAGCATAAGTCACAGGTAACCCATGAGGTCCGAGTAGACGTTAACTCTCCCAACACCCTTTGGGACTTTCTGCGTTGCCTACAGAGCAGTCTATAAGCGAACCTGTTTTCATATTTATTTATTTATTTATTTATTTATTTATTTATTTATTTATTTATTTATTTATTTATATTTGCCGTCTAGAGTTGAGTTTTACCGAGTGTGCAAAAGTGTTCACCGATCCTGTTGCATCCTGAGACACTAATTTCAATGCCACGTGTAGCAGCGAGCTCGAGGATGATGTCGCATTATGGGATTTTATTTTATAGAATCACCACCCGAATATCAACAGGGGCACTTTTCAGCTGTACGGCACTGAGCTGTAGTTTCTGCCTTTTGAAGTCTGATGGAATCCTTCTGGCAATTGAAATGTTGTAAATGTGTTGACAGTATTACACCTCTTAATTTGCCTGCTGAACGTTCATACAATGTCTTTTTATGCCTAATTACATAAAATGCTACGTTTACACAGATACTTGTCGTATCTACAAGTAATAGGCAATTTCGATGTCAATGTCTTTTTGTAGGTCAAGTTTATTATGAGCTAAACAATAAAAATTTTTGATGGCCTGTAGAAAATTCAACTGAAAGCACTTTTCTGTAGTTCAGGCTATTTTATATTTTCATTCTTGTGCTATCATCACAACATTGTAAGTATTTCCAGTATATTGAAGTCATGTTTGTATATTGCAAATTATAACATTTTATAGCCCAGGACATGTGTTCTTAGTATCTTCATCCTTAAAAAGCACGTTTCTCCATGTTTCAGTTTATATATCGTGTTACTATAGTGCTGCATTCAGTGAAAACCGTTTACTAAAGGCTTCAGTAAAAGTGAATTTTTTCGATGCGAAACATAAACACTCTTCTGAAGAACACACCGAAGTGGGAATTTAAACGATTGGCTACGTAATTACCCTAATTTAACAGGCAACAATAAATGCTAGACAACTCAACTCGAGATCATATTTTTTTAATATGTCGTAACTTTGTGTTTGACTGTTAGTGCAAACACTGTATACAAAAGGCGTTGCACCTACAAATCCTATAGAGAATGTAATGCAGACAATGATTATCACTGCTAAGAGAAATGCTGAAAAACAGTCTTGACCAATAGGGATAAAGGATAGCCAAGGAACTGGGTCACAGCCACCGGGCTTGCTCAATTGCTAGCCCGTTACGCGTGGCAGGCTGGGCTCGAGATTTCTAGTTGAACCTGCGCTGTTTTCTACATTTTATTACGCGTTTCATTAACGGAACTCCTGTGAGTGGTTTGTGTCTCTGCTGACACATCAGTTCTTGGATGTCTCGAACGAGTCTGGGCTACTATAACGCTCAGAAACCGAAAGTGTTCACACAATTTGTTATAACGAGCTTAACAGCAACATACCGGTATTGTATCCTAGGTATGACCGCTCAAGGTTCACAAAGTATGGAAGCACGTCATCGTAGGACCATCCCGTAGCGCCGTATGTGGAATTCCAGGTGTCGTAGTCTCGTTTGTCGCCTCGGGAGTAAATGATATAGTTGATGGAACTTGAGCCTCCCAAGGCTTTTCCTCGGGGAAACCGGTTGACCTGCATGTTTCAAAGATGACAGTTGAAATCAGGCACCATCAATGAATGCTTGATGAAGTCCAACTATACATATACATACAACGCCGCAAGTATCATCGATGAACAACCCGAAAGAAAGAGCATGTCGGGAATATGTGCTTAACGAAAAACGCTTACTTACCGAGGGACAATAACAAAAACATAAGAGAAGTGAGAGGGATCCCGCTTGAGTGCGGCATGAAAGGAACCAAAAGAGCCGGTAAATGTCTTTTTCTGGTAGGCACTAAATGGCCTTCTCTACGTCTCTGTGCTTGAGCTGACAAACATATCTAGGTATGCGTAAGGCTAGAAGTGCAGGTTGCGTTGATTCTATGTTGCTTTTTTGTGTATTTACTAACATGATTACCATCCTTTATTAGGTATCGCCATCGCAGATCGCTCTGAAGGTCAGGCCCACGCGGGCGCGCATTTTGGACACGCCGCAGATTGTCTTGAAGGAACGACGTCCGCTTGGCCGCGCCGTAAGAAGCAACCGCTGGAGAAGAAGGCTTTCTCCCTCCCTCGCATCACCCCCGTTCCTCGCGCGCGACAGGAGAGAGTTCGTTTTCGGCCCGCCTTCCTCACCCGCACATGCGGGATTCAGCCACCTTCTCGGCCTGGCCCTCTGACGCTTTCACTCGCGCGTACAGCATAGGACACGCGGCGACGATTTTATCACCCATGGACTTTATACGGAGCCTGGTGGCGACGGTGGCGGCAGAAATGTGCCCGCAGTGTCCATATAATTGGTGTCGCAATAAAAAAATGTATTCCTAAATTGAATAACCACCCAGAGCATGCGTCCTTTCCCTGCACAATATATTCGACTGCCTCATCACAGCAACATTGTGTCAATTATGTTAAGTACAGGCAACATCACTCAGTGTGGTGCTTTCGTCTGAACATATTTCCGTGTATGTAGTATGGCTGCACTGCGTAGAAAACTTCTTCGCAATTGTAAAACGGATAATGCTCGAGTGAGGTTTTACTTAATAACAATAGCCAGTCATAATATCTCGCACCTGTTTCTCACGTGATTCCTATATGATCGAACACTAGAGGTCAAGCATACTGCATCAGAAGTGCTGCGTATAAATATCACAAGTATCCGGGCTTATTTCTCTTTGTTGTGATCTCTTCTTAAGCCCTGTGCTGATACCATGCCTTCATTGCAAATCAATGCAATATGTATAACGGACTTACGTTGCCGTCGTAAAGATAGCTGGTGTTCTGCTGTGGCACACTCGTATAACTCCAGTCGAGCGATGTCCGCTGAAGCAATGGCGCGAAAAAGGGCACCTGGACAGCTTCATCTTCCAGGCCACCGGCTTCTAGGAGGAGGACCGTCTTGCTACGATCCGCGGACAGCCTATTAGCCAAAGCGCAGCCGGCTGAGCCTGCACCCACTGCACCAGTAGTCACGTACAAGTTTGGGCAAATGTTTCTTTTCAGCTTTACACTTTACCGAAAAAAAAATAACTGGGAACTCAAGCGTACACTACCGGGGTAGACGACTCCTAGTGAAACACTGCAATCCTGCAAATAGCAATGATACCACCTAGGACTCCTCATGTAGCTATTTTATTTTAGCGCTCCATGATGGATGAAACGCTTTTAGGGTCACGCCCACTTCAACAGTGCGTGCCGAGGGGTCACGAAAACCTCGAAAACTGCCTGCCTCAAGATCATGTGTACAGACAACCTTTACATAGTCACCCTGCCACATTTCTTTACGATAATATGCCTATGTCACCGCTAGCCTTCCGCGAATGTTGAAGATGTGTTTAGGCCACAGAGAGCCTGTTAGTCGCGTAAAACCACAAAAGCACGAAAACTCACCTCGTTAAAAGTACTTGCACCCCCTCAAGACGCTCTTATATGCCCAGCAATACAATCTTGTTTTTGGGATAGTCGAAGACCGATCTGCTCAAAAGGGAATTGATTTGTTTGCATTAAGTAAACATTTTGTTTGGCCGTATAGCGCTGTCCAGCCCTTCTGGCACGTATACGACATCGCTTTACCAATGTTTCTTTACGGAGCATCTGCATGTCCTATATTTTTAACGCCCTGTTGCACGCCACCGCAATCAAAGCTTCCTCGGTTACAATTGTAGAATAGCTGCCGTAATCTGAGCAAAGGAAAGCGGCCCAATCGTAGACACCGACATTTATCTCCTTGCCGCGTAATCTGCGTTACTGCGGTAGCTCGGCACAACCAAATTGCTATCCTTTTCTGCGCTCTCTTAGCCTTTACTGAGTCAATCCGATACGGAAGACACGTCGTGGCAGACAATGCTATTTGCTTTCAAGCCAAACAACAATCACCTTCTATCCGCAAGGCGAGGGTTTGAGTGGGCTGCTTACGGGTCAGGGGGTGGGCACCAATGTTTGCATCGATGGTTGCGCAAATTTAATGCGAAGAGATGGTAATAAAATCTGAATGGAATAGCGTATAAATATATCGGCCCTGGTTACTTTGTAGCAAATATTAAAGGTAGGAACTTTACTGTCTTGTTGTCGTTCTTATGCGATTTTGCTGCGTAAAGGCGATTAACAACTGCCCATTCAGAACTCCATGTTCTTTTTGGCTTTCGTAGCGCTAGACACGCTTCCCTAGAATACTTGCACAATACTATCAGCAAACCGGGAAAATAGTACACCGCCGAGCCCCCATAAGACGTTAACTGGGTTAAAAATTAGTTCTGACAAGTTTGCCCATCTCTCACGCCTACAACAACTGCGAAATACAGCACTAGTTATTAGTCTATTACAAAAAAAAACTAACATGCCTGAGTGACTCATGCAGCACAGTCAGAGCGTAAGCTGGAGGAGCGGCTCCATAGGGGCTATTGATGGTGGTGATGATGATTTAATTTATCACCTTCGGAACGGGCTGGTGACAAATAGTCACCTAGTCTGCTTGCGTTAACCAGGTACCACTACATGCAGCCCGCAACTGCTATATGCAACTGCTACATCTCGGGACAACTCCTGGAGTATAACGGAACCGCAATGCAAAGTTTGTAAGTATCGATGCTATGCGGCGTGTACCTCAAATGATATGATGCGATGGTAATTATGATGAAGTTGATTTAACGGCGTCTTCTCGGAAAACGGGATGATGAAAAGCAGCAACCTAGTCTGCTAGAAATAACCGGGTATGCCATACGTGTTTTCATTTCTCGTTTATACAACTACATAACTTTCTTTTTCTTCCTCGTGACTTCTCTATCTCTCTTGTACAGCTACCCTTGCACAAGTTTCATGGCGTGCCACCTGGTGCAAGAATACGCCACTGCAATGCAGAAGGCGCACGTATAGACACTAGTCAGCGCGGATCTCACATCGCAAGTGGCACGATACGATGATAATGATGATGATTTGTTGTCATCTCCTTTGAAATACGGCAGTGACAGAACACCCTAGCTAGCTTGATTTTATTACATACGCAATGTATATTTTCTAACATCCTTGTATTTCTTTTTTTCGTCAAAATTTCTTTAACTGCCTTATGCGGCTACTTGTGCCTCTGCTACGTGACGTTCTACCTGGTGTAAGGTTGTGCAGTTGCAATGCAAGATGTGCACGGACCGACGCTATGTGACGCGCACGTCATATTGCGCGTCCCCTCGCGCGCTAGTACGTTTATAGGATATTTTTCCGTCACATTCTAGTAAGCGCTCGAACTCTCCAAATTCGAAGCAATAAAGAATAGAAAAACTCTGGCGTGGCTCAGTGGTAGAGATTCCCACGCAGCGGGCCCAGATTCGATCCTGACGGGAACAGCTTTTTTTCCCTTCTAATTCCCGGTGTTAGTTCTACGAACATCGGCGGCTGCGGCAGCGGCAAACACCATCGTCACCAAAAAGGGCTGTTGGAATCAGCCCCCCCATAAGAGCTTACACCATAAAACAACTAAGGCCCAGAAAAAACTAAAGGCGAGTTGCAGTAACCAAAAAGAAGATGGACGAATCAGAGAGCATTAACCATAACAAGCGTAGACGCTTGAGCCTGTTTGTAATTCGTCGTTGACGAATCACGGTGATTAAACACGGGTAAAAGATAAGAAAACCAGCGCAGCACTGTATGTGTCCTTGGATCTTACCCCGTCTGTTGCACTGTGCTTGTGTTACGAGTATAATAATTTCCAATCGAAAGTCATTAAGATTTTCTCGGAGGGTAAACTGAAAAGCCATTGTGGTTTTCTTGGGAGGTGACATTTATTGGCTTTAACCAGAAATAAAGGTGTATCGTGGGGAGACATCTCGGTATACGCGGGTATTAACAAAATAAGGAAGCAGTTCACTGAATATAAACCAAGGATACTTCTGTCTTCACCAAGTTCTTCTGTAAGAGCAGCCATAAATGAATTAATCAATAGACTATTTGCTGCGTTTCTATGAGTGGCGAGTCATGCTTCTTCATCAGGCCCCACTTCACACCATTGATTGAGCAGGTAGTAGCTAGTGAACTTACCAATTATGTAGTCGTATTCGCTTCCTATTATTAATGTGTTGTAGACGCTCAATGTCGGCAGGTCGAAGAAAACAACAACTGTAACAACGTTTAGTAAACCCAACAAGATATTTGATGTGGCCATTCCTACAGATCCCACGGTCCCGGGAGCGAGAGAACTATGGTCGGTAAAAAAAGATGTATATACTATTTCAGTCGAGCGGAAAGGGAAGTGGAACCGGCAAGCAGAGAAACAAGAAACATTTTATTGACCCACGTGGAGGCGCAAAGTGCATTACTGGTCAGGATGTAATGTCACTGCAATGCAGAAATGGAGCGAAAAGGGCTCTGCGACAATAACCTACACCGTGCGTGATATATTTGTTATTGTTCGAAACTGAATTGACGCATTAATTCTCCCTTACTCAGAAACAATGAAAAGAGCCATAAATACATTGTTGCTTAAAACCATAAAGCTAACTTTTTTCGGATGACTGACTACCTTCCTGTTTTTACTTGCGGAAATGCTAGCAACATAAAAAGGCGGTAAGCTTGCTGACAATAGACACGAACTTCCAATACAGTTATAATTTTTTGGTGAGCAGTATGATGTACCCAGCAAAGATGATATTGAAAGATAGTGCATTCTTCAAGTAGGGGCATTTTTTTGCGATTGCATGGGAACAATTGTTCGGCTGTAATAACTTTTAGAGACGCTTCCATATCAGCTCGTGGTGTTTGCCCCTGGCAACACGCTAGAAATATTTAATTATGCTATTTCTCGATACATATTTCAATACCGACCTTTATTTTTTGATTATTACATCATCTTCGTACGTCAGCTTACGTCATGCTGTGAACTCGGCAGATTGAATTCAAAATCTTTCCACCATTTCATTATACATGAATCACACACTATATTCGGTTCTTTGAAGAATAGGTATCTTTAGTACATTACCGAGTATTTTAGAGCCATTTAACCTGATTTTCCTAGAGCACGCTATGGTTCGAGGGGTGCAATTTTTTATATTCCAGGTGAGCTATTTCTATCCGATAGGTCCCTAACTAAACCAGGTAAGTAAAATAATTGTTCATTAGCTTTTGCACGCCAAACGCACGCACTTAAGCAAAACTATGAGCTTTTGAAATACAGTAATGTGTCACTTATCAATAGTGTGCGTTCAATGACAGCTGGAAAATCCAAAAACTGTGGCGTGCATGTATAGCATAGGTGTACCAAAAAACCCTGAATTATTACTAAATACAGGAAGTTTCAGGAGGTATTCAGAGACCTGGATCGGGAAGAATTGGGGATAGAAGGTAATGGAGAATACCTTAGGAATTTGCGATTCGCTGATTATATTGCCTTGCTTAGTAACTCAGGGGACCAATTGCAATGCATGCTCACTGGCCTGGAGAGGCAAAGCAGAAGGTTGGGTCTAAAAGTTAATCTGCAGAAAACTAAAGTAATGTTTAATAGTCTCGGAAGAGAACACCAGTTTACGATAGCTAGCAAGGCACTGGAAGTGGTACGGGAATACATCTACTTAGGGCAGGTAGTGACCGCGGATCCGGATCATGAGACTGAAATAATCAGAAGAATAAGAATGGGCTGGGGTGCGTTTCGCAGGGATTCTGAGATCATGAACAGCAGGTTGCCATTATCGCTCAAGAGAAAAGTGTATAACAGCTGTGTCTTACCAGTACTGACGTACGGGGCAGAAACGTGGAGGCTTACGAAAAGGGTCCTACTTAAATTGAGGACGACGCAACGAACTATGGAAATAAGAATGATGAGTGTAACGTTAAGGGACAAGAAAATAGCAGATAGGGTGAGAAAACAAACGCGAGTTAATGACATCTTATTTGAAATCAAGAAAAAGGAATGGGCATAGGCAGGACATGCAATGAGGAGGGGAGATAACCGATGGTCATTAAGGGTTACGGACTGGATTCCAAGGGAAGGGAAGCGTAGCAAGGGTCGGCAGAAAGTTAGGTGGGCGGATGAGATCAAGAACTTTGCAGGGACGACATGGTCAGAATTAGTACGAGACGCGGGTAGTTGGAGAAGTATGGCAGAGGCATTTGCCCTGTAGTGGGCGTAACCCGGATGATGATGATGATGATGATGATGATGATGATGATGATGATGATGATGATGATTCAGCGAACACCTTCAAAAATCTTTAAGAGCTGCCTGTGGCAGATATCACAATGCTAGTTGTGTGCTGGTCTACACGAAGCGGCCGACAATACTTGCACGAAGCATTGCGATTCAAAATCGACTAATTAGGAAAAATACACTAATGAACTTTTTCACCAATTACATTATGGCGCATACTGCAATATACTACTTCTAGCCGTGGAGTTCGCAAGCCGGATCCACTTCGAACGAATTTGCAAGATGACAGCAATTTGTACATATAAATTTACGAACTTTGCGGAGAAATGCATTGGTGTTCCCCTTAATGTGTTAACAAAACGTCGTTTCATGCACTGAAGCACTCATGTCCACTGCTAGAATTTGTAAATTGCAATATGGGTCATAAGATAATTCGCCTAAAAGTTAATTACTGAATTCTTGTTAATTAGTTGATTTCGCACTCCTTTTCTTTTGTAAGTAGTGTCCGCCGCTTCGAGTAGACCAGCTCATAAAATATAATTGTCTTATCTGCCACATGCAACTCTTAAAATTTTTTAAAAAGTCCTTGCTGAAACACCCTGTATATGCATTGCAGACCATAAGCTAACTCACGGGCCACGACAGATATTGTAATAAGGGCCTGCAGGTTACGAGCACTCTAGGTTTCCTATCCTGTACACAACTACAGCACTCGAGCGGTTTGGCATTCTGCTGCCATGAAATACAACTGGCTATTTCGGTATTTCAACTCGCGACCTCGTGCTTAGCAGCACGTTGCCATGGCAACTGATCCAGTTCGGCATGTACCGCATAAGAACAACCGTAGGGATAGGTTCATCAGCAAAACTTCGTACGCTCGGGCGACGTAGGTGCCATTTGAAACACCTTAATATTTTATCTAGGACGTCTATCAGAAATGCGTTGCCGTATTTTGTGGACACTCTTTGGGCTCATGGCACGAGACACTGCTCGTTTTTCTTTGAGAAGGCTTGATAGTGTGGCGGTTCGTTTTAATGCGATAGCATTATAGGCTCTCATTACACATAACGCCTATTAGTTACACACTGACGTCATATTACCACATTACATTGCGCCTATTAGTTACACACTAACGTCATACTAACGACATATTAACACATTACACACTAACGACATATTAGTTGTGAATGCGAACGCGGGCCTTAGAGTTATGAACTCTTCGCGCGCAAGCGAGCACGCTGAGATGCTTGGTCAACGCCTCCGAGATAGCACAAGGCCGGTGCACTTCGATGCGTGACGTCATGCTAACTTGTCCGACTGCCATAGAATGTATTCGGGACACTACCATGTTAGCCGCGATGATTTTGACGTCATCACCTTCGTCAAGCCGAGCTTGAATTTCAGTACATGTAGCATGCTGCCGTAAAAGAGAGTGCACCGGCCTGCTATCTCGGAGGCGCTGGTTCAGCCTGGTTGGTGAGGCACTCGGCTTCTGCGTGTGGGTTCGTAGGCTTTAAATTTGCTACCACCAACGTTTTTCCCTTCGAATTCATTCTGTTCCTCTAAACAGTAATTTTTTTAGAGTGATTACAGTAACACTATTAGAACGCCAGTGTAGGCTTGCGCGCACAAGGAATGCGCTGATAACACAGGTCTCCGAGAGAGAGAGAGAGAGAGAGTGACGTGGCGTCGCGAAGATGCCCGCCTCCCCTCCAGCAACACCTGGCGCGCAATGGCGCCAACAGGCTTCGCCTTCCGCCCGTTCTTTTACGTCAAGGCGAGCTCGTGACGTCGCGTCCTCGCCAATGGGAATTCATATGCCGTTTTTCGTTTCCAGAGACGACAGACACCGGCTTTGTCGCTCAATGGGGCACTTGACGTTTCGTCATCGTCTTGAAAGGCACTGTAGTCAAACATAAAATGATCGTTATTATAACCTCGTATACTTGTTTTATGTTAACGGTAAAGATATCTCGGGTTGGCCGAAATTATTCCGCGCCACCTATTATAGTTCCCGTCATTGCCCACTTGCCGCGTGGTTCAGCAGCACAGGCGGTGTAAGGAACACTGATAAAATCGAGGGTTCGACGGAAGCCCGTCAGGTCGGAATGAATAAAACGATGGACACCGACGAACAGAAGTGCTAAAAAATGATTAAAACTTAAAGATGTTTCCGCTTCCCTACGGAAGCCTTGTTCACAATGGGAGGACGGAAGTTTCGTGGAAGCTTATGTATACTTCAGAACGCGACGTAAGCAGCGCGTGTATGACGGGGGCAGGGTTCCCTCATTTCGATGAGCGTGTGACGTGTTCTTCTTTTTTGTATCTCCGGTGATTTCAGATACAGTCGTGACTTTAGGTTTCTTTCTTGGCCGATATCTCTCGAGCGATCCCAGTCAATCTTGTGGCTCGTTGCATCCGTGTGCTCGGCAAGGGCATTCGGAACTTACGTTTGTTTTCAACATCCTTCTGAGGCTGCCTCAGTCTCTGTTTGAAGTTGCCCGATTCATCTACATATGTGCAGTCGCAATCTGTGCAGGTTACCCATGAACCTTCCGTCATACCATTGTGAACAAGGCTTCCGTAGGGAAGCCGACACGTCTTTTAGTTTTAATCATTTTTTGGCACTTATGTTGGTCGGTGACCATCGTTTTATTGCTTCAAGGAACACTGACAGTGACACCCAAGTCTTCTACTTTAACAGGGACAGTCCACGCATAGGTGGACTTTTTGGCGGCAGTGCCGGCAAGAATGCATAGTACAATCTTCGTTGTCTCAAGCTCTGCCGGGCGGTTTGAATTTTGGGTAAAGTAGTACTTTATTCTCGTTACGCCGCTGCCGCAGCCTATTATTGATGTCTTTTTTCTTGATGCTATATTCTGTTTCCTCATAAATAGACTCCTATGTCTCCAAAACGTGATGGTTTACGCGGTACACAAGATGTAGGAAAAGGGACGGAATGCTTTTGGAGAATGTGGTCACCGGTACCATTTTGGAAATTGCGCTAATGTAGCGGAACCGACCTGTAAATTACATGGGAAATCGCAACGAAAGGCTTGGCGGTGCGCAACTTCGAGGACTTTGGCAGCGGCGGCAGTGGCTCAGGGGCGTAGTCTGAGAGCGCCCCTCTGTTTTTCAGTTGACGACCCGCACTTCGACGTTCCAAGAGGAGACCTCCCGTACTCCTTTCAGGCTCGGCTGCAATAACATGCTGGCGTGCATTTACAGACTGAAGATGCCTTTTGGCAGGCCACAGCCCATTTTTTTAATCCTAAACTCATCTCCTCCCCCCCCCATGGGAGTCGCTGCTGATTCTGCTATCTGTAAACAACAGACGAAAGTTCTTAAATCTTGTCATTGGTGGCTGGTGGGCGTGGAACTGTTCACTGTGACCGCGGCGGCAGTGGCTCACGGACGTAGGCTAACAGCGCTCGTCCGCTTCTCAGGTAGGTTGTACTTTTCTTTTTTTCTGCTACGCAATGCCGATGCTCCCAATGCCATAACTACTTGTGTGTGTTGCGTCTTTTGTGAAGTGTTGCAGTGTTGTGTGGTTACTTGCTACAACCCTGTAGCTGTCCTTGCCCCCTTTCCATGTGGCAGACGCATATATTGTTCGTATTATTGAAGTAGGGAAAGCTGAAAAGGCTCCTAGTAGCATCCAAGAGGTAGTCAAGGTTGAGTGTGTCAAATTCATAAATGTCAGATTCTAGGAGTTTAAGAAAGATGGGGGGGGGGTCGAGAGCTTTCTACAGGAACTAACCTAGGGGAAGACTAAAAACCCAGAGATTGTAAAACAAAAGCAAGCGATGACCAGACAGTTGGCTGGCGCAAAGAGGGAGATAATTGAACATGAGTAGCACGGAAGCAACATAAACGTGGACATCCTTGGGCTTCCACATACTGCAGACGAAAATCTACAGTCGACAGTGGGTGCAATGACTGCTTGCCTGGGAATCGCGTTGGCTGATGGCGACATTGATGTGGCCCATCATGTCCCATCTAGGGATAAGGATAAACCACATGCTGTCGTAAGATTCGCAAACAAGACATCCGCGACAAATTTTTGTCTGCAGCTAAGAAAGCAAGACTAAACATGAGTCAGCTGTCTTTATAGGATACCGATCCAGTCTAGCGTAATAAGAATCTTTGCTTAGAAAATAAGATATTCTTGAGGAAACTCATGAGGCGGAAACAAAATAAAATGGAAGTGTACATACATCAGGGCCGGATTCTGATGTGGAAAGCTGAAAACTCGACGGTTCTACATATTCAGTCTGAAGGTGACCTCGCCAAAATTGTGTAGATGCTCGTGTTCAGTTGAGCACTGTATTTATTGATATGCTTAATATTTCACATCTTAAAAAACAGAAATGTAAATTTTTTTTCGGTTTTCATAACAATGTGCGAAGTCTGCGTAGGAACTTAAACGCCCTGGTCACTTATATAGCGCGACTTGATGCTGTGTTCGGTATTATTGCTACGAGTGAAACATGGTTCAAGGCTGATAAAACCGGCAGTATGCAGGGTTTCAGGCTGTTGTTGCAACCAAGGAACTCGCGTCCGCAAGGGGATGGAGTCGCCTTGTTTGTACGGGAGAATATTGTGTACAGTGTAATGTTTGATGCGTCTGTTACTAATCAAACTATAGAATCGCTATTAATCAAGATTGAAAGAGGGCCAGTCATTGGTGGTGTGTACCGCCTGCCCAGTTCTTCGAGCAAAATGATTCTGAAAGAATTTGAGTCTGTGCTTAAGAGAGTTTCCTGCGTGCGCTGCAGTCTTATTGTAGTTGTCCGGGACTTTATTATTGACTTGCCCTGGGATAGCTGGAATGAATACACACTTCTCTTGAAATCGTTTAACTTGCATAACGTAATAACTTAGCCTACACGTATTTCTAACAGTTGAAGTACCCTTACTGATCATGTCGTTTGCAATGTTGACAGTGGCTAAACATGCTGGTGTGCTTCCTGTTCCGGTAGCAGGCCACTCGCCCATTCTTGTTGCCATCAGAATTGAGCCTCTCAATACTAAACCTTCCAGGGAAAGAGTTAACACAAAGGTTGCTCACAAGGTACTACGAGACGAAATAAGTCAGATGGGTTTTTGTGCTATGTATGATTGGAATGTTAATGTAGAATATAGGAATTTCATAGGATCTCTTAAAAATGCTGTATTACTAAGCATCCCCTTCTACAACCCGCACTAAATATCCAAACCCCCTCTGCCCTTGTATGACACCCAGTATTCTGGAAATATTAAAACAAAAATGCTGCTAGTACCACAAATGAAAGCAGCATAGACATAATGGTTATTACTTAAGCCAATTCAAACGTTATGGGAATAGGTCAGTTTCTTTGATGACGAAATGAAAGAAAGAATACTACACAATGCTCATCGAAGGGGCTGAGGGCTACACCAAAACAGTTTGGAAAACAGTAAAAGCTGCAGTTGGTCTTGACTGTGATAGACGTGTACTGTCTGATGTAATAACCCAACACACGGTCGATCGTTTTAATAACTATTTTGCAGACGTCGGGCGCTCTTTGGATGCACAATTTCCTAACACCACGAATCTTCCGCACCTCTCATGGGCGGTTTCTGAAAGTTTAGCCTCGTTCCTAGCAGACATGACACATATCGTATAGATACTGAAAATCTAGACGTTAGTAAAGCGGCCGGGCTGGATACTATTCCAGTAAAATTACTTTAAAATGATATAGATATTCAGGCAGTCCACCTGTTGCACATGTTCCATCACTGGCAGGAGTGTGGTATGTACCCAAAGGAACTTAAGTTGGGCCAACTCGCCCCTGTATACAAAGACAGAGACCGTTGAAATGCCTCAAGTTACAGACCGATGTCCGTTTTAAGTGTGATTAGGACAACATTCGAGAAAAATATTTTCAGCACAAATTACGTCGTTTCCATCCACGCATAGTATAATTTGCCCAAGCCAGCATTGTTTGCGGTCACAAATATCCACATCTACCGTAGTTATTGTACTATTCCAACAAGTTAGCAAAGCGCTGAACCAGAATAGGATCGCCGTTGTAGTTTTTCTAGACGTAAGGAAGGCTTTCGATTGAATTAACGACAATAACCACCAAATATTGTTAATGCAACAACCGGTAACCACAACATATTGTTAACTAAGGTTCATGACTATTGTTTCAGAGGCAAAATTCACAATCTTCTCAAATGCTGCCTTTCCGACCGACAGCAACGAGTAGTGATGGATGGTGTTGTACCCTCTACTCAGTCAGCAGCCTCTGGGGTAACACAATGCTCAGCTATTGGACCCATTCCTTTTTCATCGTACATTAACGATTCCTATCCATTTTATAGTACTCTGGAGCTTTAATGTACGCAGACGATAGGGCGCTAATCTTTGTTGGGGACAGTTTAAACGAGATAGAAGACGAAATCAACGAGGAGCTACAGATAGTTTATTCATCGTTTAAACAAAACCACCTAAATATTAATGTAGGCAAATCTAAACACATAGTTTTTCACTCCAGGAAGATGCAGCTTCATTTTGATAGGACTTATTTACTTTTAGAGACTGCACTGCTGCAGCTAGTAGCCTCGTTATGTTATTTAGGGGTTATGTTAGAAGAAGCTATGACCTGGCAATCGCACATAGGCAGGACATATTCCAAGCTCGCGTATGGTTGTCACAGGTTCCGAAATTCTGGGAATGCCTTGACACAACGGTTTTGCGTACCCAATATTTCGCATTTGCGCACAGTTATCTGAGTTAGTGCATAGTATCGTGGCGCAGCACACATAAAACTTATTTGAAATCTATAAGCAGCTTGCAAAATAGAACAATGAGAATTATTACATTGTCAAATAGGACGGATACCACAAAACAGCTATACCAACTGGCGCCTGTACTTCCATCTGACTCGGTTCCCATATTAAGTGTTGCTGATATAATACATATAATAATTAATAAGGAGGACCCTCTCCGACTAAACACCTTTACGTTACGTGCGCGCTGTACAAAGACTGCAGCAAACGAGCGCTTTAATTTACCGATTGACCGATTGACAGAACTGCCTATTCTGGAAGGCTAGTAGAATTTCGCGGCGCCCCCATTCGAAATGCCATACCGACGGATGTGAAAGCAGTACACAACTTTTCCGCTGACGTGAAGCGTTTCATGTTCAGTGGATAACTGCTATATTTGAACAAATGGTCAACCTGTTCGCTGTAATCCTCTCTATAATGGAAATACGTGCTTTGAATCATTGGATCAAACAGCTGCTGCTTCGTAGCAACGCTAGCGAGTCGGGAGTGCAAAAAGTTAGCGGAAGCGCGCTCCCCCCCCCCCCTTCCTTTTTCCTCGGTTTGCAAAAGCGCCCATCCGCGTATCGCACTAACTCACTTTTGAGGCTGCTTGTCACGCATTCGCGTGTTCCCACTCCTATAGCTCACGATAGAACATGTGTTATCGCCCAAGGCTGCCAGCCGCACTAACAGATGCTTTCCTGACGGACGTATGTGACAACACAAACGTGTCGATTAGAACGCATTCTTTAATTAAGAGAACCTTGCATTTCCCGTGGGCGAACAACGAGGAACGGCTATAAAATCTGCAGTATCAGCACGTACAGTATACCGAGTCGGTGGTTAATTGAAGACATATTTAGATGTTCAAGTACCAATAAAAAACAAAAATCAGTGTTCTGACACTGTAAGGCATACTGTTCAACGCAGACAACTTTTCATTCAGGTAGAGGCGTAAATATTCCTCACGCGGCGAAGGACCAACTAAAGTTATTCCTGGGTGGGCACACAGTAAATTATTCAAACTTTCCGGCTTTCGGTGTAGCCTAGTGCTAAAGTACCAGAGCTTATGATGCTTAGGAGAGGGCATCGCGTTCTAATCAAGGAAAGTTTTATTTTTTCCATTTCTTAAACCGTTTTATTATTGCATTAAAATGTCGCAATCGTTTATTTAATAAATATATACACGGTTTCCAGGGACCGCGTATCCATCGCCTTCCAGTATGCCGTGCCAGTACGGAACTCCATCATCAAGCACGGGACACTCGGTCCTTAATCAGGCACGACACTGGACGCTGGGTTTTGCACTAGGGATGACATATTCAAGTCATCTAATCAATCCTTTTTCCAGAAGTAGTTACAAGATTCTTTGATCCCACATACGCCAAATCCTTCTGAAGCCAGCGAAAAACTCGTGCCTAAGGCACGGTGTAAGGTATATGTCCTTTATGCGGGGAGATTTCTCGCATTGCTTGCGAGACGCAATCGACCAGATAAAGTAGCCACGATGCGCGTCCATCGACCCGACTACGGCAGCGAATACCTATAGGGGGGATGACGCAACTTCAGTTAGAATGCTGGCGTGAGCTTATAGCATAACCAAACAAAGAATGGCGTCTGAACGCGGCGTCGCGCCACCGTATATACTCCATCGAGGCGATGGCCTCTCCCCCATGTTATCCTTTCACTACGCAGTCCTAGAGCTACCCCTGTACACAAAGTTACTGTATATACAGTGACCTACTTTCGGATGCCACTCAATCATTTCAGATTTACAGCGAAGCGCTGGTTGCTATATGAACGGGAGATAAAGCTAATGAAACGTCATGGAGAAAGGAAAAAGGAGAGAGCATCCCGAAACGCGATTTAAGCCGAGTGTGGAGGCCCAACACGTGATAACACGTCAAAGCGCGCGGTTGGTTTTAGTGTTCCCGCTGTGCAGGCTGAGCCAAGGCTGGGCATCCGCACGACCGTGCACCGAATAAAGAGAGAAATTTATTTACAGAAAGGCAGAGAGGTCGGCCTGAGCTATAACCGAATAAAAACTGCTGGCATAGCTACTAGGAACCAAACGTGTCAGAAAATCTCGATTCTTGCTACGTGATCTCGACTAAAGAGGTCACGTGTTCGGCCACTACTGTGCAAAGGGGGCGCTCACGGAGCGTTCGCTTGCCAAGGCTGGCTGCGTGCCGTAATGTTCTCTCCTTTTTCCTTCCCGCATGTAGACCTTACCTTTGTTGAATTTCCATCGTGCCGCAGAGAGCTATCCGCTGCAGTCACCGGGCCGATGGATGCGCGCCGTTGCTGCTTATCTGACCGATCGCGTCTCGCAAGCGTCCTCACCTAACGAGTATACAGGGTCCGGAATATTTCGCTGCACGTGTTCGAAAAAAAGATCTTGCGCTCACCGCTGCGCTGTCCCTGCTCCAATTACGTGCGCTGAAGGGCCCGCATCTTCAACCGCACTGGGCGTTTGCAAGCTTTTGATTGTTAGCTGTGATATGGTGCACTGGAATAGGGCAGTGATTCGCCTGGCCGGTAAACCGTGACTCTGTCCACGATGACCGCCTGGGGTGCTGGAGCTCTCCGGTCTACTGCAATGTCATCTGCCGTTACACTCTGGAGTCTGCTTGTAAGCGGGGCATAATGGGGCAACACAGGGTCTTCGGGATAAGCAGTTATGGTTGTCGCGGAGATCATGCATGTTCTTGCGGAGTTCCCCGATTGTTTGCTGCCGTTTTTCATGCATGTTCGCAAATTTTTTTGTGTGTGTGCCGCAGCAAACGGTGGGTTTGTAAAAGTTCTTTTATTACTCCATTGTGGATGCTACACAACGACTAGAAAAAACTCCGGGCTTCCTCATTTCGGGCACACATTGGGCTAATATTAGGCACATTGGCTGTATTCTCCCGCTTCCGCGCCCTTACGCGGAGCCAAATGTCCAAATTATTGTGGCAGCATTCGTCACACAGGACTATTGTTTTTTCTTCAGTAAAACCTGACTACCGCATTTCTGTCTCATGCAGCATGAAAGAAATCCCGTGCAATCCACCTGGTACAGTGCAGTGTGCCTTCCGAGATTCTCACCCTCGCGTGTCTAAAAATTCTTTGATAGCAAAAACACGTGCGTATTTACCGCAGGGAACGAGCAGAAGAGCGTTTGTTTCTCTTCCGCAACTGAAATGCACCGCATACGATCAGGAACAGTGAAGGATCTGTAGTTGGAACCGTGCATGCTTAGACGACGTTATTGATGTATCTTAACAGTTTGTACTATTTATATTCAATATTAAAGTAATTCTAATTTTGTTTAGATAGCGTTTAACTTATAAATGCACACATGTTTGCACAACACATTTAAATTTATCGCACTATGCATACAGGTAGATCCCAGCACCAGTCCGGTGGCGTTATCGCCGAAGCGACCATGGTTCTCCCATTATTTTACTATATACGGACGACACACTGCCCTATTGTACTACTCTATGCCCCTGCGCAGGCCGCATAACTAACACAAGAAGCGTGTTCCTGAGCGACCATGAGTGCATGTACGCGTTCAAGCGCACCATTTATTTAATAATAAAGCGAGTACCTGTGTAAAAGCTTTAGGCTGTTAGATTATACTGACAATCAGCATCGCTGCTAAGCTGTGCTTGCTCACTGTTGTTTGGGCCAGGCAGTACACATGTTACTGCAAATACAATGAAACTGGACACTCAACCTTGCTGATTGGATTTGGACATTTTAACACTAAATATTTTAAAAGCGCTGACCACGTGTACAAAAAAGAAGCAGCGGTGCATAATTATTTTGCATGCGGCGATAAACTTTATTATGATAACCGCATTACAAGGAAGGGACAATAAATACCCGAGCACCAAGAAGAAGATTCCTTCGTTGGATGTAGCACGCATAGTTGGTGATTTTTCTACGCGTACTGCTGTCCATATTTTAGAAGCGTGAGGCTGGGGGTTGCGGGTGCCTTTTTGGATAGGATTCCGTCGGTGGGCCGGCAGACTCAGTTCCCTCGTCGCTAGTGTTCACACAAGTTTTGGTAGACTGTCGATGTTAGCGGACGAAAGTACTGTAGTGTCGAAATATCCTGCGTGGTATTTGATTCCGGCACTGATTCATCACTATTTAGACGGTCAGCTTTCCCGAAATGGAAGTGTCTCACTGTGTGTGCTGTTTGCTGATGGAATCTCCTCATACAAAACGGTCGCTGTGTCGCCGAGCTACGGTTTGTTGAGTCCTTCGCAGACAAAGGAGCCTCTTAGGAAACTGCCGCTTCAGTGGTCGATGAGGAGCTGCTGCCTCTGCATATGAACGCGATAGAACGCAGTCAGCGTCCACGGCAACTTCCGCAATCCCGATGAAACTCTAGCACATTGCTGGCGTTTTCATGGGCCGCAGTGCAGTGTCAAAGCTCCGGTGGGATGGGAGGGTACCGGTTTCAGGTTCTTGCCCGAACAATTCACATTGGACACAGCGGGCCTGCTGCAATCATTTACTATGTGCAGTTCTCAGCGCCTCAAGCATTCCTTGTTCGCGCCACGATAATCACGAATGACGTTGTGAGAGTACATATACAGGGATTTGAGGATGCGCTCCAGCATTTCCACTCGGGCGACGCAGGTGCCTTTGCAAGACCAGAACACTGTTTAAGAGGGGTTTCCTTAAGTTTGGCAAGATTTCGTATGCTGACAATGCCGTAGCCAGTACTGCGTCTCCGAACCACGAATAAATTCGGAATACAGACACCATGTACAACAGAAGAGCCAATATTCGTGAATAGAACCGACACTTCGTTGACAACAACGATGCCTCGGGACTCCAGCTTCGATGTAGCACTTGATCATGCGGCAGCGGCACATAACTTCACTGTAATTATGTGTTAGGACTCCTGCAGCCCTTCTGTTTGGTCACTTCTTCAATTGCGTTGACATTGTCAGCGATGTTGGATACTTTTGGCACATTGAGACGGAGCAGTGCGTGTTTCGTGGGAGTGTCCGGAATGTCATCTTTAGCGTAGGTCAAAGCCTCAGTTACCACCATCGATGATGGTTAGGAGCGTCGCAGACAGTGCCGCCCATGCTGAAATCCTACGCCGTGGGTACTTCCCGGTAGTTCTCGATGGCTAGTTTCTGGCTTTCTAGTTTGCAAAACACTACCGCTGCTATATTGCTGGAGAGCGCTCTCACAGGGCAGCACTGTTCCAAGAGCGAGCAAATCTGAAACTCCGTCTTTACTACCCCAAAATTTGCTTGCTGGCTGCTGGCACCGTTTTCTACAGAATCTGTTGCGGAAACCTTGCGTCTAAACCTCATGATGAATTAAACGTAATTAATAAATTAAACCTGATTAGTAAAACGACAATGTCTTCGTGGCTTACAGAAGCGTACGCATTTGCGCTCGCGGGTTCTTGACTTAAGAGGGAACACCGCGAAGTAAAAGGATGCAAGAAAAAGACAAACAACAGCGCTGGTTTTGTCCTTTCCGCACGCCCTGCTATCTTGCGCTCCTTCCATTTAATTCGTCACTTAGTTGGAAGTGTCAAAGGATGTCAGAACCGTATAGCTTATTATAACAGGTACGCTGTAGATTGAATCACCTTCCAACATATCTGAGTGCATTCAAAGCGACGTCGGGCACCGCCTGAATGTAGCTCTACCGCTTCTTATTTTGCGCTTCGGTTCGCAGATTCTTCGGGTGCGGCATGGCAATGGGAATACGAGTTGAGATCTAGCGAGTGCCTCTCTCATTCTTCGCCAAGCACTCGATGTCGTCAAATATCCTCGGCGGGAGTGCGACGTGGCCCTCCTCCACGAACTAATGGTTGTCTCACTGTGCACCGCACTGTAATGTCGCGTCAGCTTTCATGTGAAGGCAATAGAAAGGACGCCGAAATTTAATGAAGGTTACCTTCTGGATAATCCCTGATGTGTAGACTGCTGTATATTCGGAATAAGCCTGGGTAAAAGGCTTATATTACAATCAAACATACGCGGAAAAGCGGCAGTGTCTCGACAACACATTGTTTTCACAAAGAAACGGTACATAAATACCCTCATTGTGACAAATATACGCTGTAAAACACATCGTCTATAAAAGCAAAAAAATCTTTCTAAGCTCTGTTTCCAGGGGCTCGACGACTTTGTTCGCTCGGTCTCCGGCCGAATAAACCGCAATTGTCTCTTTAACTCTTGCCCGCATAGGCCACTTTACTCCGAGAGCCGACGCTGAACAGATTATCATCGCGAAGTTACCATCTCCGGGAGACAGCCTTCTGAGCAACAAGAGACAGAATTGGATTCGTTGTATAGCATTTAATTACACGCTTTAAGAAAGCTTCGCTCATCGTGCATACCAACAGGTGCGTTGGACTTGCACACATTTTTACAATATGAATTACTAGCAACCCATCCGCCCGTTTGCGTGTGCGTCATTCGCGTGATCTGAGTTTCGTGTATGCAGTAGGATTAACTTCGATCAATTTTGAAAGAACCTAGAGAAGCCAGCAGTAAACAGCGCTGAACAGGACGAAGAGAGGGACACTGATACCAGCGCTGTCCCTCTCTTTTTCCTGTTGTTCTGGGCTGTTTACTGCTCGTAACCACGAACCAACAAGCCCCAAATGCGTACTCTTCTACAGAAGCAGCCGCATTCGCACTGCCTTCTCTCATGTCGAGCAGTTCGCAGGCTTCAGGCCATCACAGCTGCCAGCGCTTGCGTTGAGCGTTGCACGCTCCAGGCGTATATTTCAGGTTATTGCTCTTGCAGCGGGAACACTTGCAGCGGGAACACGTGGTATTTGTTCCACATCCTGAACAGGCGTTTGCGTTTCCTGACTTCCCCAGAATTAGGGTCGCTACACTGCGAGACAAGCAGGTAAGCAGGGGAAAATGAAGCCTTTGTGGACCACTAAGGTATCCCTTACTTCCAATGACTCTAGAAGTCCACTAATTCCAAGCATTGTCTTATCGGATGCGGTCCACCTCAAAAACAAGACACAAGTGCTAGAAAGTGGTCATGTGTGCAGCCAACTTGGACTTTGTACGTCTCGTATTGCTTATATGAGGAGAGAGTCTGGCGCTGTGCATTTGTTAACAATGGGCGCTGAATTCAGACTTCTGTCGTGTCCAAAATTACCCTGGTGTGTTCAAAGAAATGGAAAAATTTTGAAATGGTGGTCCAATTTCCCCTTGCCATAGATTCGAGGTGATGGCTAGAATATTACGCTCAACAAGGCAACGCACATAGCAAATATCCAGCTCACTTGGCTATCTGCATGATGAGGTTACGTTCAATTTCTTTTGTGGGCATACCAATCACCAGGCGCACAAAAACCACAAGAAACACAGCCGCATGGAAACTTTAGGCAGATCACGTGTTTCAGTGTCATATTTATTTGTCCAGCCCCATTACGACATGGTACCTTCACTTGGCTCCAGACACTCAATCACTGAAAAACATAGCTTGCGAGATCTGTGTACTGCATGCGTGCTTTCGGTGACACTTTGATTCTACTTAGTGTAAGCACTTGGGAGTGAGCTTAATCAACCTTTCTCTCAATGAATGATTTCTCCCAAGCCACCTTACTCTGCAATGCTGTAACTACTTATTGTGAATTTCCAATTCATTTCGCCATATCTTGAGCAATTGATTTCCAATCTTCGCTTTAAAGTTCTCCTATATCTGTATTAATAGCAGTCAAAACAAATTGGCGCATATTTAATTGGCGCACAAGAAATCGTTGAATAAAACAAAATTTTCATTACTGCTACAAAAGATTGTTGAGCGGAAGATGCGCGCTGCACTGTTTCCATTCAGGCAACTTCACTAGCATTGCTATATAGGAAAAAAAATTCAGCATATTCTCCACAAGAAAGTTTAGTTTTTGTGTAAAAAAATACCAGGAGAAAGTTTCAATATTCGTGAATAAGCTTATTTTCACACTTGATCTTAAAGTACACCAAGAAAATGTTACGTTGAGCTGGATCAGCATAAAATTTTTGTAGAAGTCTATCATAATTTCTTGTGTGACATTTCTGCGTAGAATGACGCTGCAGAAGATCCCGCTGCTGCTCATCAATTTTAACCGCCCATGCCACAACGAAAAAGTTGAAGTAATTAAAATCAGGGAGTGAAGGGAAGGAACTAGCCATAACTGAATATGTAGTTTTCGGCAATAATTCCAGACACCCGCCATGTAGCCCTACAAGGGACGCTGCAGAGGCGATGAAAACAGGTCTCGCAAACTCCAGCTGTGGCTTATTACTATAACAAAATATAAAATAACCTAGGCTGGCTATTCACAAAAAGCTAACCCATGCTGCCTAGAAAAAATTGGAAGTAAGGGGAAGCCAGGAGAAGACAGGATATGTGTAGAGTAAGAGAAAGACGAAGGTTGGAGGGAGAGAGAAACAGGAAAAGACAAGTACTGATTTCTACCAGGTGGATCAGTCCGGGGGTGCCGTCTACGTGAAGTAGAGGCCAAAGAAGTCTGTTGTCTCCTCCAGGGGGCCATAGCCGTCCGAACGCCCGGCATGAAATCAACCCCCTAGATCCCCTTTTCTCTGGACACAGCTAACCCGTGCACGACTACACAAGGCAAGGTGCAGCCCTCATGTGCTCAGGTACGTGGTGTCGAAACAGACAAAAGACCTGCTGACGCAGACGCCCCTCCGGCACCTCCGGTAGGAATGGTGGTCCGTGTTCTTGCAGGGATTGTACATTTGCCATTGTGTTTCACAGCGCAGTGCTCAGTACACCCAGTGGATGGAATTATAGGCACTGCAATAGCAGAAAGCCATCTGAACTTTCTTCAGACACATTTGCTGCCTCACTCATCAAGCAAGCTCACACGTTCATCTGATAATGTGAATATCGACTAATATGCGCACAAGGAGTCGAATGGTTACTCACTTTTCCTAACAATGTGCAATCGGTATGCTACTTTGCCTCTGTTTAAGGTCCACCTGGCACTCGAAAAGAGCCAAACACAAGTGACGAGGATAGCTGTTATCTGAATATCTCGAGCACCACCTCGCAGGGTGGTCTGAATTTTATTACTGAAGAATTTCTGCCGGCTTGTATTGGGCGAGTTGCGAGCAATATGCGGCCGCGTGATTTATTTTTATATAGAAAGCCTGCTGATTACGAATAGGACAGCGCCTATATTACTTTTATTCTATCGTAACAAGCCGTAACAATGTGCGAAAAAGTAGCTATTTGGCTTCTCAACACTAGCGTTTCTAGGGGATCATCCAAAAGAAATTCTAACGTGCTATCAGTGAGCAAATGGCAATATGCCCTCGATAACTATATAATTTACAGCGGACCTGTTTCTGCCAGTGGTTCCGAGAAATTTTTATGCACGCGATCAAAAAACAATCATTATCAGCAATAGCTTCTGCCACTACTCGCGGGTTCACCGTCCTCTTCCACAGCTGACTCGTTGGCGCGCCTTGGTGTACACTCGTGAACACGCTCACACCACTGCTCATGTGTTCGCGGCCGTCGTATTCCACAGCTGGCTCGTTACTGCTCATGACGCAAGCATGCTCTTTAGAACAAAAAGAATAAATACTCCAAGCTGCAGAGACAACCGTTAACACCTTCACTCGCAGCAGCGCAATGAGCTGCGCGCCCAATAAATCAGACTGTGTCAGGATCCGAGGTCGCGGCTGTCAAACTCTCGAGCCGGTCGAACTTTTTTTAGGAGACAGCCAGATAGGGAAGGCCCAGAAATGGGAGATCTCGGACTGCGGCTGCAAAGCAACAAAGGAGTAGACCACACCATTAAAACTTTTAGGAATACGGTGAAACAGATCTCCCGTATCATTCGTAGAGTAACCTATCACCGAAAGGATTTCAAGAAAACCGACGATCGGGCTTTTTAATCCTCCTGTGCTAGGTCATCTCGCATATAGCCTCCCTTTCTAGGAACCCACGAAAACAGGACTAAGGACCCTACGTACGTTTATCAGAACGTCGTACAAAGCGGCTCTCGACCTACCACAGGGAACCTCCCCTGAACGCCTGCTGGCCCTCGGTATTCACAATCACTACGAGGAGTACACGCAGCGGTGCTCATATCTCAACGGGAGAAGATTAACTTAAACTCCTCTGGCCGAAAATTACTCTGCCGCGCAGGTTACCCTACGCGTTCAGAGTAGTGGGAAGAAGAACTGGAATCCCTGCACAAAGTCCTTTGTGAAAGGATCATAGTAGCTCTAATCCCCAAGAACACCAGTACAAAATACAACCGGGGTCGTAGAATTGCTCAAGCTCGCACGTTGATGCACCAATTCAGTGGAAATCGGTATACTGTCTACACAGATGTCGCTCGATGCGGTACACACAAGTAGGAGCGGCCGCAGATGTAGGGCTTGCGACTTGCGCCACGCCTCGAGTTGCATCTGCGAGTGCCGCAGAAGCTTCAGTCATTGCACTAGCTAATAAAACTAACGATGCTCCGGGACAATCGTCTATAGCTCCTACTGATTCTCAAGTCGCATGTAGACTCTTCCTTACCGGGAGGATACCAGACAGAGCCATTCACCTATTACGATTCATCCTAACGCATCCACACATGATAATCTGGTGCGTGGTTCACGCGGGACTTGAGGGCAGTGAGAGAGCAGGTGGTGCAGCTCATGCGTTTGTCAACCGAGCAGCCAACCACTCTGACGAAAACCCATTCTTACCACGAGACCTCCTTGAACACCAACGGCGCGAGCGGCGACAGAACGGTCCATCACACCCTTACCTATCCAGGCGGGACTCTTGTGACTGGCGCCGAAACATATCCAAACCTTTATTTGAAACATGCCACTCACCTCAGAGTGTACAGCGTTCGCTGTCCGTGGTGCGGACACCGGAAAATGTTGCCCATATTACGTGGAATTTCCAGAACAAGCCACCCAAAATTAATATACCGATATAGCCGGCATACTTTCCGGAAGGGAGAAATGGGACACTTGGCTAGCCAGCGAGGATCGGGAGATGCAATTAGAGCTCCTCCACCCGGCACGATGGACCGTTCAAGCCAGTGGAGCCCTGAACTAGGGACTCCAACCACTCGCATTATGCAACCGTATTTTGTTTTCTTTTGTACTGAAACTATATATATATAGTTTATATATATATATATATATATATATATATATATATATATATATGTATATATATATATATATATATATATATATATATATATATATATATATATATGTATATATATGTATATATATATATATATATATATATATATATATATATATATATATATATATATATATATATATATATATATATATATATATATACTGTAAAAAACATCTTTCATTCACGGAAGATGGGCCGGTAATTTGTGACTCAACACTTTTACGTAATTAAAGAACGTTCATTTCAGAGGAAAGGACACCTGTAAAATATAAATCGCTATACAAAGACGGGTGCTTTCGTATTCAGAAAATGGAAGAGTCTGTGTGCTTAATAAGTATTATACGGAAAAACCGTTGAAATACAGGTAATTTCTGTATTAAGAAAACGAAAGACTCTGTGCTGAATCTGCACTAAACGGGCCAGCCGTTAAAACACAGGTACTTCCCATATTGAAAAAAGGCAGGTGACTCTGCGTGCTAAATCTGTACTAAACGAACCAACCGTTAAAATACAGGTGCTTCCCATATCTGGAAAAGAAAGAATATGTGAATTGAATCATTACTATGTTATACCTTTTACAGAGCATATGTGATTTTGTAGAATGTACGTATGCTATAACGCAAGTTTTGTGAAGGTGTCTCATTACAGCAGCAGCAGGTCTCCATTGAGGAATATTGTCGGGCCAGCGAACCGATGTTTGTATACATTCTACAAATTTGAATTCGCTGTGAAACATAGGTTGTACGGGTTGAGTTTGCAGAACAGCTGGAAAGGTCATAGATTTCTCACTTTGTGATATGAATGAAACACACCAAGAGAAAAAAATCACTCGACAAGTTCTTTAGTAAGCAGAATCATCTTTATTCTCGTCAAGTGTTTGTCCTACACCTTTTCTAGGTGAAAGTTCTCTTGACCCTACAACCCTGCCAGACTAAACTTGCTGCCATAAGAGGAATATGTATGATTGTTGGTGAACTTACATCCTAAGGAAAGTGGCACAAAAGGATAATCACAGAACACAACAACGTGATACCTTATGTGTTGGGGAAGCATAACCATGGATCAATATTGTTGAGTCAAGGGATGTTGCTGTAGCCAACATTTTGACAACCGTACTTGTCGTCAGGGCAGCAATGGTTTTAATTCGCTGCATTTTATGTATGCATAGCTCACTCACAACCTCACTACGCTGGACCAAAAGCTGGTGCATATAATATAAAAGTAATCATTGTAAAAACTGGGGGAAAAAGACTGTGTCCAGATCTGTTCCAATAAGAGCAGGGCAAATGAAGACAAAGACATGGATATACATGTCAAAAGCAAAAAAAAAAAAAACAAAAACAGAGACTGACTCAAATATAAAAAATGAATACATCAATATTGCAGTGTGTAATAATAATATAGCAGTGAACAGCCTCTCAAAAATTAAATTCAGACAAGCGATGATGAGTGCACGTCTAACCAGATGTAAACGTAAGAAAGGTCGATTGATGTTTATATTCCTTTGACTGTCACAGTACCTTGGTGGTAAAGCAGCAAATTGACGAGGACAACGTGAAGATACACAAGAATACGCGACACTTCATGACACTTGTGTCTTCGCCTGGTCCTTGTCAGTGCGCTGCTTCACCGCCGAGGTGGGATGGTTAATCACGAACTAGCCCAACTTACCACATTACCGAACATCGCTTGACTGTTGATCATTTTAAATGTCCATCTTACTGTGAAGCTCTGTCTCACTTCAACAAGAAAATGGGCCATTTTTCTAACAAGTCTAAGCTATGATGCTATTGCATTTTACTAAGAGCCAGAATTATAGACAGTTCTGAGCGGGGCATTCAGCAGCATCATCCTCAGCTCTAAGCTCAAGATTTAACAGTCTGAATGCACCTTAGTTCCTGAACAACCGCTTCTTTTTTCTTTTCTTGCAACACAGATGCCTTCAACAAAAAAATATATTTTTTATTTGGGTCTCATGAGCTAATTGTTCAGATCGTTGGTGCTGTGTTATGCCAGACCGCTAGGCTACGGCAAGAATCTCTTGGAAGATACGCTCCATTACTTTATTAGTCACACCACATAGCCCCCCCCCCACACACACACTGCACACAACCTGCATATTCCCAGAATGTATCACAAGGAAACCAAATATATCAACCAGTATGTGAAAATATGTGCATGCTGGTGAGCTTTTTATTGAAAAGTGGAGAGGTTAACTGAGCAAAAAAAAGGCTTCGCATGCTACTACAGGTTTAATTTATAACAAGATCAAAGGATGCGTTAAAATAGAAAAAGAATACACGCGTATCCACCGGTACACAAACATGGAAAGTAGAATCAGTGAGCAGTATGAAATGAACAAATTGGAAAGTGAAGCGTTATTACAACACAATATGTTGGTGGTCTCCAAAGTGAAGCGAAAGGTACAGAGATGGATAACTTGATATCTGTTGATGGTGTCATAAAGGTCCACTTTTCACTTTTGCATTTAACGGCGCTCACTGCTTCCCCTTTCAGAGTAAATGGGTAAGTGGATGCATATTTTTTTTCTTTTGTCTCATCATTTGAATTTTTGTTTTAAGGGATGATCATGTTTAAGCTTTATGGATTCTTTAAAAATCACCTGTGTCTGATAGCATATTTCTTGTCTCTGAGCTGTATTATTCGCAGAGGCAAACATTACTAGCACAAGAAATCGGAACACATGTAACTAATCCACAAAAATTGCTAATTAACTTCCTAATTACTTTCCAGTAGGTATTGACATTTATAAGTTGTACCCCGGGAGATTCCATGACATGTCCACTTCAAATGAATTGCCTGGATTTCCCTAGTTTCGAGATATTACCCATAGTATGCGATGAAATACATGAAAATTCCAGTTACTTTTTTGCTTCAAGGCATGAGTGTCCTATTAAAAAAAGAAGCGCAACAACAGTGCACACCTACAGCGAGTGGTATGGTGCATATCTCCGAACTGGTGTCATTCTGCAAATTCATTCCAAGTGGATGCGCCTCGCAAACTCACCAGCTACGATCTGTATATGCTATAGGTGCCGTAAAGTAATTAAACAACAAATTAACCAGTGAATTCTTGATAATTATTTCAATATGTGTTCCGATTTATTGTGCATGTGCTGTCCACCTCTGAATAATTCAGCTCAGTGACTAGAATTATGTTATCTACAGCGGGCGATCTTTTAAAGTTCTGTTCAACTTATGACGATACACATTGCCTACGTGACCTCGAAGGCATTACGCAAGCTATTTTATCTGCGAAGATGTCTCCGCCTTGCGCCAACGTCGACTAAGCTTCTCGCGTATACTACTTTCGTTAGACCGGTTTGGGAGTACGCTAACACAGTTTGGTTTCCCCACTCAGTAATTAACATAACGAAACTGGAAAAAGTACAGCGAAAAGCGCTGCGGTTTATTCACAACAAGTAGAAGCGTACAGATTCACCCACTGACATTGCCGCTATATCGGGTTTAGTGACGCTCTCATCAAGGGCGAAGCAAGCACGGCTAAAATTTTTATTTAACTTGATTCACAACTATTATAAGATTGACCTAACAAAATACATACGTTTTTAGCAGTCACGATCATCGAGACATAAACATGCACACGCTTTAACAGAATATTCATGCCATAATGACACATTCATGTACTCTTATTTCCCCCTCGTGATAAGGGAATGGAATCGCCTCGATCCGTCAGTCATTTCTGCAGACTCATTGTCTCAGTTCACATCACAGTTAGAATCCACACCTAGTATTCAGTAATGCAGTCTTATTCACATAATATGCTTTGCAATTCTTGTAAGCCATGCTGATTATCGTGAAGGTGTTAACTGTTATTTTTGTTCCCGTTTGCTATTCTTTTCATGATGTATTATCTGTATTGCTGCGCATGTCTCCTAGAAATATGATATCTATATTTGTTTTTTTATGTATTCTTACCTTGTTCCTTTACGTTCCTTGTTTGGCTTATTGACAAGCAATTTGTATGTGCACGTTTATTACCATGTCTTTCATTTCTGTATGTCCACCTGCTATGGTCCCTGATGGGACTGGCAGTATTGAAAATAAATAAATCTATGATCACCCATTACATTAAACCTGTAAAAGCTTTCCAAGCCTCTTCCAGGGATAACCTCCTCACTCATAAACATTTCTCCCGACAGCACGCACATATTTTCACATAATGTTAGTGTACAGTTTCTTTGCAACACGCTTTGAGAATACGAAAGTGATGTGCAGAAAGGGTGGCCTATGCAGTGTGACTAATGTAAGATGGCAATGCATGTTGAAGGGACTATTGCCTTAAGCTAGCGGTATTGCATAATGTTGGGCTGCTCAGTCCGAGGTCGCGGGATCAAATCCCGGCCTTGGTAGCCGCATTTCGATGGGGGCGAAATGCGAAAACACACATGTACTTAGATGTAAGTGCATGTTAAGGAACCCCAGGTGGTCCAAATTTTCGGAGTCGCGACTACGGCATGCCTCATAATGAGATTATGGTTCTGGCATGTAAAACCCCATATAATAATTAATTAGGGAGTTTTAGCCCATTTTTTCTGTTTCGTTACGATAGCGTCGTCTAAAAAGCTGTTCAGATTTCAGATGTTCAGATGTCCCCATGCTTTGCCCATAAATTGCACATATTACCTTTGCTGAAGTCCCTCAGTCATCTTAATTCACTCAAAATCACACTGGGAGAGGACAACAGTGCTAAACAAAACTGCTCTTGCAGAACAGCCAAAGCAACTGAAAGGCACGCACCTGCAGGCTAAAGGCTGAAGTCATCATTCACCCACGTCACACGATGTGGCAAACCTCTGTCATATGGTCTCCTCTAAAATAAACAAGGTTGGATAATTTTCAGACAAGCCTTCTATGCCTAACCGTCTTGGGTGCAGATTTCTTGACCAACTCTGGCCCCAGTGCTAATCCAGATTCTCATTGCCTTGTGAACACAATAACCAGTAAGTCTATATATACAAGGCATCCTCATGCCTGCCGCCACTAGCACATAAAGAGCACCGCATAATTATCTTCATTTCCATCTATCCTAATGGACTTCCCTGTCATTATCAACCAACCAGCATGGAGCTCCCACATAAACACAGATTAATAAAGAATCACAAGTACAGCATAAAACACAATCAATGTTTTTACACAAGGCAGCCACTATCTGGTGTTCCATTCAGGTTCTGAAAAGAATTAATGAAATACTATTAAGGATAAAAAAGTTTGTAAAATTCATCAGGAGAATGAAAGGGCTCAGTTGAGATTTCAATTATGCCGTAAATTGTGCTAAACTTGTGCAAAATGTTCAGGTAACCACAGTGAACACTAACAAAAATCTGTAAAACAATTAGAGTCGAACCCATTTAGAACAATATTCAAGTGCCACGAAAATTCCATTGCTATAATTGATCATTATTATAACCGGGTTGCATGAAAAAAAGCAAACAAAGGGATGGCAGACCTGCTGTGAGGAATCTATAATGGAGGGCAGGCCAGGGCTCCTCGCCATCAGACTGCTCCATGCGGGTGCGGGTTGTGTTCACTCGTGGAACTGCTTCCGAGGTGCTCCGTTCGCATGTAGCAAGCCATGGCTGCCAGCGTTAAAGAATGGCACTGATATAACTGCAAAGAGGGACCATGGGGGGCAAGCGATACGCGAGCTCCGCCGAGGCATCGTTTTGGTAGCCAGAAATGGGGGCTTTTAAATTATGTGAGAAGGTTGCCGCGGCAGCCTCTCAGCTTGAGAAATCCAGGAGAAATGGTGAGGCAAGATTGCCACAAGCGTCTCAAAACGTACTTCTCACTAGCTTCCACGAGAAAACCCCATGTCTGTCATCATTGCGTGCGTTACGCGAGGCTTGCCGACAGTCTTCTGCAAGGCATCCAGGTGCTTGACGGGGTACAGCGGAAGCTTCCTCGTGGAAACGAAGCACCGGAGGGACTTGATCATCTGCTGGGCCTCTTGTGAGGACAACTTTGGGGCAGCCTGCTCTATGGTGTCATCGCTGCTGTAGTTGTCATCGCTATCCGATGCAAGCATGTTCGCGACGATCGCCTCATCAGTTCATCATCATCATCAGCCTGGTTAGGCCCACTGCAGGGCAAAGGCCTCTCCCATACTTCTCCAACTACCCCGGTGATGTACTAATTGTGGCCATGTTGTCCCTGCAAACATCCAATTCTCATCCGCCCACTGCTATGCTTCCCTTCCCTTGGAATGCAGTCAATAACTATTAATGACCATCGATTATCTTCCCTCCTCATGACATGTCCTGCCCATGCCCCCCATTTCTTATTCTTGATTTCAACTAAGATGCCATTAACTCGCGTTTGTTCTCTCACCCAATCGGCTCTTTTCTTATCCCTTAACGTTACACCCATCATTCTTCTTTCCATAGCTCGTTGCGTCGTCCTCAATTTAAGTACAACCCTTTTGGTAAGCCTCCAGGTTTCTGCCTCGTACGTGAGTACCGGTATGCCACAGCTGTTATACACATTTCTCTTCAGGGATAATTGCAACCTGCGGTTCAATATCTGAAATTGCCTGCCAAACGCACCCTTCTTCTGATATTTTCAGTCTCATGATCCGGATCCGCGGTCACTACCTGTCCTAAGTGGATGTATTCCCTTACCACTTCCAGTGCCTCGCTACCTATCGTAAACAGCTGTTCTCTTCCGAAACTGTTAAACATTAATTTAGTTTTCTTCAGATTAATATTTATACCCACCCTTCTGCTTTGCCTCTCCAGGACAGTGAGCATGCATTGCCGTTGTCCCATGAGTTCCCAATTCCTATTCCCAATTCTTCCCAATCCAGGTCTCTGAATACCTCCTCTAAACAGGCTGTGATTAGCATTGGAGAGATCGTATCTCCCTGCCTGGCGCCTTTCATTATTGCGATTTTGTTGCTTTTTTATGGAGGACAACGGTGGCTGTGGAGCCGCTATAGATATCATTCAGTATTATTACATACGGCTCGTCTACACCCTGATTAAATAATGCCTCAATGACCGCTGAGTTTCGACTAAGTCAAACGCTTTCTCGTATCCAATGAAGGCTATATTTAAGGGTTGGTTATATTCCGCACATTTCTCTATCACCTGAATGATATTGTGAATATGGTCTATTGTTTAATAGCCTTTACAGAATCGTGCCTGTTCCTTTGATTTCCAGAAGTCTAAGGTGTTCCTGTTTCTATTTGCGATTACCTTAGTAAATACTTTGTCGGCAACGGACAGTAAACTGATCGGTCTATAATTTTTCAAGTCCTTGGTGTCCCCTTTCTTATGGATTAGGATTATGTTAGCGTTCTTCCAAGATTCCGGTAAGCTGGAAGTCATGAGGCACTGCGTATACAGGGTGGTCAGTTTTTCTAGAACAATCTGCCCAGCATCGTTCAACAAATATGCTGTCACCTGATCCTGCCCAGCTGCCTTACCCATTTGCATAGCTCCCAAGGCTTTCTTTACTTCTTCAGGCGTTACTTGTGGGATTTGAAATTACCCTAGACTATTCTCTCTTCCATTATCGTCATGGGTGCCACTGTTACTGTATAAATGATTATGGAACTCTTCAGCCACTTGAACTATCTCATCCATATTAGTAATCATATTGCCGGCTTTGTCTCATCGGATAGAAGCCTTTATTTTCCTAATCTATCGCCGAGTGCTTTCTTTTCCCCCGCAACACTGTGCATTGACGATGATCAGCACGCGGATCAGTCATCCTAAATTTCGGTGGCTAGTGAAACGAGGCTGGGAAACCAGGATCAATTTCGACACAACCAACAAAAACAAACACGATCGATTAAGCTGTTTACAGAACTGCGCTGAATGAGGAGCCAGCAAGCAACCTGGGAGTGGCGCAGTCGGCACTGTCTGTGCGTGCTTCAGAGGGTGGTGTGGCGTAGAGATATGCGCACAGCCCATTTGTGTTCAGCGTGGTCGAAGGCGACGGGAGAGAGGCATGCGGAGAAGACTGGAAAATGAGCGCGCGGTGGCTATCAGGGCCACCATTCAGCGGCTCGAATTTCTCGTTTTCTTTTTTTTCTTCCCAAGGATTTCACATTTCACTACCTTTCGGCACAGGCATCCAGTAGACAGACTTCATCGGTATAACCGATAACGCGGCATCGGGGCATTCTAGTATGCGGGTGATTTCACCATGGAACGCATACAAAAGTTGACAGTGCAGCAGCTTCTAATTGGTATAGCTGATATATTGTTAAAACCAGTATCGTTATTAGTGAGCTCAACTCTATCAGAACCTTGATGGGGCTTACGATTAGGATAATTGTTTACAATGGGGTTTTGCTCCCAATTTCGCATATAGGCCACCGGGGCATTGTACTTGAGGCCTGAGGATTCAATTTAGGCATCCGCAGGAGGACAATACAATGCCATTGAAGTCGGTAATTTTAGGCATCGCAACTGCACCTCTAGAGGCTGCAAATCTACAGCTTGAATTTTTCACTAATGCATGACAATCATTTTCTTGTCTGACACTATTTATTAATGATGACAAAATTATCCACAAACTATCCAGTAATGCTTCGGCGATGTTTCTGCTTGCTACAAGGCAGGTATAAAACAGCCAACCTAAAAGCTCCTATAAAGGTATACAAAATTCATTGGTCTCTTCCTGTGTACATGCACAAATGTAACTGTACCGAAATGTAGTTCCTAGTCACATTCCTTTCGGAGGCACTGGGCCAGCTTCTCTACCTTTGAAGGAATAGCCAAACGGCAGGCCTTGCCCTAGAATTTGCTGTCTTTGTAAGGAATAATATCACATATTCGCCTGCAAGAATATCAGTAGTAATGTGAACATCTCTAATCGCCATAGGTCTGAATGACTTCCCATTCACACGCCTCAAACGTTTTTCGTATCATAACAGATCCACTCTAAACAGTAGCAGTGGATGAGATGACAAACACTCGAGTGATTTTAGTTCAGATATCAAAAATGCCCGAATTATTGCGAGTTTGTTGAGAACATTCTTTGCTACAGATATACACACTTTTGCCCTACAGTTGTTTACCATCTTACAAATGTTAGTGTGTGTGCATGTTGTGACACCCCCAGGCCATGGTGACAAACCAACAAACACCAATGTCCAGCGTTTCCGACAACCAAATGATTGAACTTTGTTTGGGTGAGTTGGGAAGGAAGTGCCCAGCCAATGATTGTGACAAAAGACCTGGACATGTAATTCCATACCTCGATGAAGTTTCACATAATTTCAAAAAGGTCGTAAACCCACATAATGTCAATCTCGTTTATTCAATGCTTTGTAAACTGTCAGCAGTGTGTAACCTTCAAAACAAGAAGCACCAGAAACGCATGCAATTTCATCCTAACCACCAAACCAATTACAACGAATGCACTTCAGATATTGTCTATCATATACCCTTAGATTTTGGACGTGTTCATATTGACACGTGTACTTATCTGTATCGGGCAACCACGTTTCGCCGCCTAACAAATGTAATCGCACAGCGTGGGACGCGCCTGCATGTATCCGAAGTTTCTGGAAAGTTATCGATGCTTCTATCCGCTGTCTGTTGTCGCCGAACCTTACGTTATCTGATTTCATCACCTGACGCGAATGGTGTAGAACTTTCTGGCAGGCACGCGGGTCCCAACGATTAGTCTGGAACATTCGACGATTGATGTATAAAAGCCGACGCGCTTGACCCGTTGATCAGATTTTCGACGATGGCCGACCGTGTTCGCCGCTATCGTTGTGCTATAAGTGTAGCCTCTTTTGTGGGCAAAGGTTCGCCCAATAAAAGTTAGTTTTGTGTTTAGTACCGCTGATATGCTGTTCTGTCAAGAAGTTCATGTGCGTGCAAAAGAACTGTTTCTGTGTTGAGTTTTGCAGACCATAAAGTTCAAGGGCAGGTAAAAGTGCCGCAGGTGTATGTAAAGCAACAAGGCTACCGCGTCACTATGGTCTTTAACAATGGCTGTCACGGAAACAAACACTCCATTGGATCCTGTCCCGGAGACAAGCACATAATCATTAACTGCATAAGTGTAGTCCTCTACTGTAGCTTTCATTAGCAGCATACATTCATCAGAGAACTCTTTTCTCTTCAAACTGCCGAGTATGTTCAGCTTCTCACACATGCTCATGCCTGTGAACTCACTGGCAATACAAAATAAGCCACGTGCCGCCAAGAATGATTGAAAAAGCTGATGCCGTTCACTCATTGTCTTGATGACAGTCTTGTAGTTCCTGACAGATCGAATACATTCTTTAAAGTACTGATGCTTACTTTCGAACCTCATCGTCCACACATGACAAAGTGGGCGGAAGTGCTGCAAGAGTTCACTGTATTGCAACATGTTTTGGTGCTGTGGCCTGAATTTGTCTCTGGGAAGCAGTTCACAACGAGAAATAACATAGTCTTCAATCAGCACTTTCATACATGCAACCTGGGCAGCTGTTAACTTTGGAGCCATTAGATGATCTACTATTTGCATCAAAGTGATGACAAGCACCCAAACAGCATTATTCATGTCTACCACTTTGCTGCCCGAATACACAGGAAATAAACTCAGCGAAGTCCAGTTCTGGAGTGCATGGCATCTAAGTTTGGTAATGTGGCGGGATACTTTAGCAGGCTTGTTACACAAGTCATGAGCATTAGGCTTCATGGTAGAGATTCTGTTGTTCAAGTAGCCATATGTAAACCAGCCTTTGTTCACGAAGTATTGAAGGCATAATGCCAAATATTATTGCACCACACCTTCAAAAAGGCCCTGGCCAATGCATGGCGGCAAACCTGGGTTGCAAACACGAAAGTGTTTTAGAGCATGGAAATGAAAATTTTCATCCAAACCACACTCAGTTTGTGCATCACTTTCTTTGGCAAGGCGACCTGAATTTTTAATATGATTTTTGGGGGTACGACATTTTCCAACTATATTAACCACCCCCTAAACTATGCGTGGGTCACAAGGCAAAATTTGCAAAAGTACATGGATGAGCTAACGTTCAGTGTAAATCCTCCCACCATGTGGCTTCCAAGATTGTCTTCTGGAATGAAACTGAGGCACAGCATAGTGAGCCTAATTAAATGACAATCCCGAGCTTTCAAGGGATACCAAATCCTATATCAATGACTGCAAAACTACGTTTAACCCAAACTATCTTATATCCTTGTTACGACAAAGCGTCACCAGCGGCAAGCGTTTAACATTTCATCTACAATGCAGTCGGAAATTGCTTAGTGTCATGTGCACACCATGCAACTTGAAATTTACTTTTGCTGATCCAAATGGATTTACAATATCAAATTCATCTTGGTACAGTACGATTTGTATCACAATCCCTTGTTCTCTGAAAGGTTGACAAAATCTAAAGTCACTGAAACATTCATCAGACATAGTCCGAGTTGTAGGCAACTGACTGCTTGTGGGTGAAAAGTACCCCAAGAATTGTATAAGGTCTGATACTGGTACATAGTGGCAAATTGAAGCACTGCTTTGCCTCTTGAGGCCTAAATGAATCTCAGATTGGCTCACATAACACAACCTATTTTTGTAGTACTTGTACCGTTGATAACATGAAGCCACTGTTTGCGATGCTGTGTTATGGTTGTCATTAGCAAGACGAGACTGCACTGCAGCAAATTTCTCTTTTGGAACATTGTCGCTACCACTTTCAATGATACCTACTGGCTCAGCTTGTGAATATTTTTATGCCTTCTGCTCTATATTGCACAGTTGTAGCTGGAACATGGTGTTCGCACTCAAGTTTGAGAAGTGACAAAGCAAAATTTTGTGTAAAAGTCATTTTCAGAAATGCGTGCGCTGGGCTCCCCACAAAAACCATCCTTTGAACTTTTATCTGAAACATCTATTACTTCATTACCTAAAACCATTTGGTCTTCCAGTTCAGGACTTATGCTTGGTGCCTGCGTGTGCTCTAAAGCGCTCTTCGCATTGTGGCATCTACACACATGCGTCCGAAATGATACACCAGACGCAGCACACTTGTACAACCTTCAAACGGACAAGAAGGGAAATTCAAACCACAGTTATAGTGGTCAGAAATACGCGAAACAAAGTCTGTGCACGTGGTCTATAGTCTCTAATCTAACATTGAGACACAGGACACTGATAAGTATTGCAGTGTACCTGGTGCTCGCTGATTTGGTTCCTGTAATGGATTAAGGTATGTTGCCTGAGGCTCCTGTAGGTTTTCAAAACAGCATGGCACTCCTTGACGCGGCATAGGACACCGTCCGCCAAGCTACTGTGGAAGGCGAAATGTTCAAAGTAGGACATGAAAATTGGAAAACTTATTGTGCAGAGGTGGCAAGTGTTCATCTTGCATAACTGATGATGGTGCTACAATAGAAAAAGCAAAGTCTCTTGTAAAATTATGGCATCCACTAAATATTTCAGATTTAGTAAGCTTGAATAAATTTTTATGGTATGCACTCATTTTCTTCTTGGTCACATGAAAGCAGTCTGACGAATATGCACTGTTTCCAACAGATACTGATTCTTATTAGGCTTTGCCGTTAAATTGCACGCAGGTGCACTGCAGACATAAAATAAAACAACGTAATGTTCTCTAATGACAATTTTTAGATACCCTTCGATTAGCATGAAGGTAGCGTAACATTATGATCCAGCACACCTGTGAGGGCTTGCGAAATCCAGAAGAGTTTCACTATGCCCTTCGAAGGGCTGATACGCATACGCTTAACCACACTTGCCTTAACTGGGATGAACTATCCGTGACTGAGATGAACTATCTCCGTCACTGAAGGACAGGCACCATTGTTTATCTTGCCTGAATGTTTCACAGAGACACACATTTTCTTTGCTTTTGCTTTGGAAGAGGGGAGGGGGGATTACTTTCACTATTTTTTTCTGTCAATACATTTCAGGATAAAATTTGTGGTCACACATAAACACTACTACTGCTAGTCATGGCTGTCTTTTGTTTGTCACTTCTTTCCTTTATCGTGAAGCTCTACCAACAAGCTCAGGGCAAGCACGAACCTATTCATAGTTGTATTATGCTAGAAAAAACGTGCACTCATTCTTGTGGTTCGTAAAACCACATAGCAAGAATTATTGAGGAGGCGAAAAAGTCGACTCATCTGAAGGCAAAACGCACGCGGCGTGTTCTCCGAAAAGGCTCGCTGGTTCGAAGCCGTTCGGTGGAATTCACGACTAGTGCTTTACACACAAATGGAGTGCTTCAGGCGCTGCTTCGCCGGCTCCAAATGTCTTGAAAAAGTTCACAAAAAAGTGCGTCACTTCAGAGGAATTAGCCATGTGCTGTATGTTTTAGAATGGCAAATCTATAATGTATATTTTACAGAACACAAGATCGATAAGTTAGGTATGATTGATCCAGCGAATGACGGCACTTACCTTCTATGGCATTAGTCAATAATATCCTGGGAATCCAACAAACAAGGAAACCAAAGGGCAACATAGGGGAAATTACCTGTACTGAATAATTGAACTGAAGAAATGGTAAATTAATGGCAATGAAAGTGCGCGAAAAAAAGTACTTGCCGCAGGTACGAAACGGTCTAACGTCTTGGCATCGATCCCAGCAACGCACGCATAATGCGACAACTTGGGATCGTTCTATTTGCGCAAGAAGCATTGAAAACGTGAGATTACTGTCGAAAGCTTGTAGTAGGTGGGATACAATGCTTGCCTTGAGTGGCAGGTTAATGACAGGTGCAACGAGGTCGACATGGTTAAGTGAATCAAGCTACTCCGGAATTAATATTTTCCTTCTTCACAGCAAAGCTCTTAGAGTCTCGGTGGCCGACATTTTTCTTGTCCGCGTACCCCCGTAAGACAGAGACTTCAAGCACTCAGCAAAGTGAAGCGAAATGCGCATACCAAATCAAGCATACGACATACAGAACAGCATTCGTTTGAATAAAGAACAAGTAAAAATAAGCATCCTAACCACACAAGTTAATTTATGACAGGTCATTCCTGATAACAATGCGAAGAACGTAGCGGTCCCCGCATGCGTTTGTCGGGCCATATTACTGTTGCGCAAGCTGCCCCGGTGACGGCAGCTTGCGATGTAGGGAGTAACGGCTCTAGCATTTCATATATAAAAGAACCAGCCTATTCACTCATTTCATCAGTTGCTACCGCTATGGGTACGTTATGTGTACGCTGTGCCTAGTTAGGACTCCCGAGTAGCACTGTCAATAAGAGGAGTGGCAAAGGAAAAAAAAAGAAACGCAATATCATCATTGCCGATGTGCTGCTAAATTTGCTAGTACTCCCACTACCCTTAATTACGAATACTACTATTACTGCAAAGCAATGAAGCACTGCATACCCCTTGTGGTAAACGACGACGAGGATTAGACCCGGAACCAGATGTCTGACCCGTTCGACGTGTGGCAGTGACTGCGCGAGCAGCACCCGTTGCCGCCGCTCCTGCTCGGCGCACCATCTTCTGTATTTGCAACTCACTCCCGCGGCCGACAAATTGCTCAAGGCTACCGGCTTCACAAAAGTTGCCATTATGTACGGGAACCCTTATCACGGATCAGGACACCAATTTCCGACAGCTCGGATGAGGGGTGCCGCCACGACCAGGAAGCAGTTATGACCCCGAAAACCGGGGCCAGCTTCCACAGGGTAGGCTGCGAATGCTCGTTGTGCACCACGACGACGTTTCCGACTTAAAGATGGGGGGACACCTTGGGTGTCACCAGGGTGTGCACAGCGCAGAAACATAAAGTACATTTTGCGCCAGTGCTTCTAGAGAGGACCTGTTAAAACTTGTCGATGTATGCTTCCACGTCGCAAATAACTGCTTCTTGATTTGCATAGCGTAGCGCCCAACTCTTGAGGAGAGCGAGTTGAACGTTTGCCAAGTAATAAGCTTGAATGTGTCAGGGGCGCCCATCAAAGGCGCCCTTGTGGTTCGATTTAACGTTCTTCGAGTACGTGTTTCTGACTGTGTTGAGCTTCGTTGAACGTTGGCACTTGTGCACTAGCGTTCACTCCGGAACGATCGGGCTTCCACAACTGCGTCTTTATGTTGTCACCTATTGTCGTGCCTGCACTCATCGTTGAATTGCAGTCTGGAGTACATCAAACCATCGGTGGCAAGCCTTGAGCCCCATCTATTACGCTTGGACAGCCTTGTAGGAGATGGTAAATACTTGCTTTTGGGAGACATGGTGACGCCGCTACTGCACTTGGGTTCCATAGGTGCGCCTGTGGCGGCTGCTTTAGCCGGTGCTCCATGATGGCCAACCTTGCCACTCTTGCGGCTCTTGTTGCGTTCTTTGGCTTTTACTTGCTTTCATTGTACTTGGTGCATTGTAGTTCTTCTGAGGCATGGCGATGCTTTGTGCTCTCGAGAGGAGCACTTTTGTATGGAAGCTTGGTAAACTTTGCAAGAGCTGCGGCGCGGTCTCGGGCCCTTCCATGGGGAGGATAGCTGTGTACTAGTAGTCGCTACCTTTCTTCGCCCCCAGTGTAAGGTAGCAAAGCGGCCGCTCGTCTGGTTGACCTCTCTGGCTTTCCTCTCTTTGCTATACATATCGCTCTCTCTTCCTCAGTAATATCTCGTGTGCCAACTGTACCTCAGGTGCAACATAATAGAACTGTCTACTTTCAACGATTCATTGTTTATGCAAGGCTCTCTAGTATAAAAACCAAAGACGGGCTTTGTACAATTGAACTTCAGTAGAATTCGTAAAGGCTTCCCTGTACTGTCCATCTAAAGCTAGTTTCCTCTGCAATGACTTGAGGCGATAATAAAGATATCTGGGCAGTTGCAACCTCCCAGTAGATATCGGAGCCAATGAACTGTGCTGATCTCGTTTTCTCGGAAAGGACCTGCTTCGTCGGTGCGAACAACATCAGTGCGAAAAAGAGCGAGACTTCTCATCATCGTGATCATCGCGCCATCCGCTGGTGAAGTGGTTAGCCCAGAAATTTCCGCCACTTCAAGGGCATCTATAATGATCTGGTTGGTACTGGGCTGGCACGATGGTGTGACGGACACTCGGATACATGTACGTTGAGGCGCCCAATGCATTGAACATGACAATTAGGTTCTGTAGCAACATCTCGCCGAACAAAAGTACGCAGAGTGCCCGAGCCTAGAAAAAACCGCAGCAAGCCTGACCGTGCTGGTGCGACAGCCAGCTCTGCTCGTCTGTAATGTAAGAGTACGGGCAAGGATCCGGTGCTACTCGTAGACACGTATGTTGCTCGAGGTGGTGTGTTGGCAGATTCCTTCCCGCTTGCACGCTGCATGGACTACTTGCATCGAGGACTTGCATCGACGCTCTGATCAGTTTTGACATGGAGTACACTTCACAGCAGCGTCAACTGTTGTCCAGCACAGTGGGCAGATGCAAACTCCGGCCGATTCGCCATTCATTGACATGGTTGCGCGTGAGTTTCTCGAGTTCTTCTTTTGAAATGAGTGACGTGGACTATAACTGAACTGTATGGTCCGATTCATTGCACCGGAGGCAGGAACGCCTGTACGGCGAACTTACTTCAAATGATAAAGCCGCTGCAGAGCGCGGGTGAAGCCCCAGAGGTCGCGATTCATCCTGATGCCACTGGCTTGCAGATGAGCAAGCTTCGTCAAGACCGACTTCATCCCTCGCCACGACTTGAATTCGGATGAAGGCCATAAGACATTTAACTTGCTAGGAGTTGTCTTCTGTAGCCGTTCCCATGTCAACGTGGCTCGAAGAGGCCACTGACGGTACAGAATATGCAGGTCAGGTGCTGAGCCCTTCGCGATGATGCGTCACCGAACAGCAGCATACGCTTCTAGTAAACCTCCAAGGCCCTCCAATGCGCTTGTGGGGAAAGTGACCGAAGATTCCGAAGCTTGTCGTGATCTCCTGAAGTATGAAAGAATAGGTGTCATTTTGAGCAGATGGTCCCGGTGGTCGTAGACCAGCATGTCACGACGGCCGAACCGGTCAGACAACACCTTGATGGCGGCATTGTAGTTTACCTCGAGGATGCAAATACCCTGAATTGCCTTCTCATCTGACCCAGAGAGGTACGACCGCACATTTTAGCATTTGTCTATCGTGGATGGCGAGTCACTACCGTAAATGCTTGCCTGGTAAAGGTCACATAAGCGTTGCGAGAAGCGCTCCCCCCCAGAAATCATCGTCATATGTAGCTTTGGCAGGGCAACGTGGGAGAACGACGCCGCGGATGACACTAGGGGCGTGGCGGAAGGGGCAGTTGGGCACGGTGTCTCAGCAGGTTGCGCAGCAGGACTCGCGGTGGAGTCGAGGGAGGCGGGATTCATTGTTGAAGGTGGCTCGGTAGCGCGGCGCATGCTTGTAAAGCTGGCCTCCCAGCCTTCGTACCAGAAATCTATGACCAGGCCTGCCTCCAGGTCAGCATACCTGATCCTATCTTGCGAAGTCGAATGCGATAAGCTATGCCTCCTTCGCTAAAGCTAGCTCGAGATGCTGGTGCAGCACCCGGGTAGGGATGGCCTCATCTGTCAGCAGGGTGTCGGTCGTAGGAATGGCCTTGATAATGGCCCTCCGGACAATGCTGCGCTTGATGTGGAGTTGCTCCCCCGGAGGAACACGAGGGCCAGACAGCAGGGTAGTTTTCGGCACCACTTGAAACGTAGAAAACAACGACGGGCATTAAATCCTGACCCGGATGTCTGAAGCGTTTGTCATCTGGCAGTAACTGCGCGAGCAGCGCCCGTGGCCGCCGCTCGTGCTCGGCGCACCTTTATTTGCAGCACCCCCTCAGCAGTTGTTGTGGTGTTTTCAACAGCTTCGCTGGCCGTCTCCTTTCGCAGGGCCCGGATGGCGAGACAGCTTTTCTATGTTCAGCTGAGGACCTAGTGCAATTATTGTAGGGTATCTAGTGTATTACAGAGACAAAAAATATTCTTGTTCTTCTTGATATTTTAGACACCTGTGCATGATTGCCGTGAAAAACGGGCAATAAGGCACTGACACAGAAGCAAAATTAGAAATTAAAAATGAAATTGCCGCATGACTGGTGCCTCAATTCACTTCGCACGTACTAACGATTGACTTTGCACGGCTTCTGTCATGCTCGGAAAGACACTTTTATGCAGCAGATATCGAGCAATGGAACGCTGTTTTTCTTTTTTGCCCCAATATTTTCTAATTGATCCTTTTCATCTAATAATATTGTGACACGCTGACGAAGAAGATGTTGTCAGCTTGGTCGGAATAAGCTGACGCTCTGGACTTCGCGCGATATCTACCATCTTGTCAGCCGCTACAATTTTTGTAAATATCCTGTCAATATACGTGTGACTGTGTTTTACCCCGTAACTGTTTTGATGGAGGTTGCGGGATCATTATCAAGACGGATTTAAGCAGCGGGCGCTCCTTGGCTACATCTAGAACGCCAGCACAAGGTGAGGATGCTTCGTGCCCGTCGACACCCACGCCCACCGTCATTCTAGCACATCCCCGCAACCCAGGAACCTTTCCTGGCACCGACGACACTGATGTTGAAGAGTGGCTTCAACTATATGAGTGGGTGAGCTCCAGCAACAACTGGGATCAGACTATTATGCTCGCTAATTTGATATTTTACCTCGCGGGCACGGCACGCGTCCGGTTTCAGACTCACGAGGAGGAACTTACCAGCTGGGACATTTGTAAACAGAAGCTGAAATATTTGTTTGGCAAGCCTGTTGGGCGTCAGCGCGCCGCCCAAAAAGACCTCGCTTCGCGTGTCCAGACGTGCACAGAATCCTACCTTACGTACATCCAGGACATCCGAAGATGTGCAGACCTCATAAAGCAGAGCACATAATTAAGGGCATACCAGATGATGCCTTCCACCTCTTTGTTTTCAAGAATTCTTCCACTGTGCAAGCCATTATTACCGAATTTCGGCGGTTTGAAGGAGCTAGGAGTCGCCGCATTGCCCAGCCATTTCTCCGCCTTCCCAACACGGCTGGTACGTCCACCTTCAAGGACCTCCGCAGTCCGCCCAAGCCCGATCGCTCTGATGACGTTCTACATATCATCCGACGTAAAATAGAAGCCGAATCTCCTGTCACAACCCCAACCCAAGGCCCCGATAATAGCCAGGCGACTGTCTCACTGATACAGTCCGTCGTGCGCCAGGAATTGGCCAACATTGGCTTGACTAACATCTGCTCAGTTAATCGACCTGACTACACTCCGTCCAGCACTGTCATACGCACTCGCAGCTGAATGCCCCAATGCGGTATCGCAATCCGGCGGAATGGCGCACCCCAGACTACAAGCCTATATGCTTCTTTTGTGGCCGTATCGGCCATACTTCACGTCACTGCCAGTCTTCGTCGAATTCGACCCCCTGGTCCCACCACCCATCCCACGGCCCTCATGCTGCTCCTCGGTTCCCCCACGCAAACGCAGCCAGTACATTCTGGCGACACTTCTCTGCGTACCCGCTATAGCCGCTCTCCTTCGCCAGGTCGGCGTTTCTCCCTATCGCCCCCATCTCGCCGATCACCGTCCCCTAGCTCCTTCTGGGGCACACTTCCGGAAAACTAACAGGTGCAGGACCTGGAGGTGATGCGGCCAAACCGACGCGACGCAAAAATCCTCTTGTGATTGTTCCCTCACATCGGAACCTCATTAAAGTGAACGTGGATGGTGTACCTGTTACAGCTCTGATTGACACTAGCGCGCACATATATGTGATGAATGCTCAGCTTCGCAATCGTCTCAAGAAAATCCTTACTCCTGGCTCGTCACCGGTGGTCCAAGTCGCGGACGCAGGAACACCAGCCGTTATTGGCATGTGTCCGGCTCGCGTGAGTGTCGCGGGACATCATACTTCTGTTTGATTTTATGTTCTAGAACACTGCCCTCACGACCTCATTCTGGGCATTGACTTTCTGTATACACATTCCACTTTGATAGACTGTTCTGCTGGTGTTGTGTAACTCGCTCTACCTGCTGCTATTGACCCTCCCGATAGGGCTCCGATACGGCTATGTTCAACAGGGCCGATTCGCTTCCCGCACCATGCCATTACCTACATAGGTGTCTCCCCCGTTCCACCTATACAAGACGGGGACTACATCGTATACCCTAATCCGGATGTCCTGCTCTCGCATAACGACGCTTTTCCTCACACCGTCATTACCATTTCGGACAATGCGTTCTGCCTTCCAATTGTGAACTTTGGACTTTGCACACAAGTACTCCCGCGTGGAATATCCCTGGCGCAAATACCACCGGTTAGAGACTACAACATTTCGGGTTTAACTTGTAACAGCTCCGCGTGTTCAACTCTTGCTTCGCCCCCTGTCACTTTAGACTTGAATGCCCTAACAAAAATGATTGCTCCCGCCCTTTCGTCCCAGCGTGCAAATGAAATACGTTGCCTCCTTGCCTCATACTGGGACATATTGGACCTTGGAGAGCGCCCTCTAGGACAAACATCTGCCGTAAATCATCGAATAAACGCCGGTGATGCAAACCCGATCCATCGGCGATCCTATCGCGACTCACCTACTGAGCAACAAATCATCCAACATGAAGTTGACAAGACGCTTTCTCGAGACATTATCGAACCCTCTTGCAGCCCATGGGCATCCCCTGTTGTACTAGTTAAAAAGAAGGACAACAGTTGGCAATTTTGCGTGGATTATCGACACCTCAACAAGGTAACCAAGAGGGACGTCTATCCGGTACCACGCATTGATGATGCCCTGGATTGCCTGCATGGAGCACAATATTTTTATTCCATCGACCTTCACTCCGGCTACTGGCAAATTGCCCTCGACGACATGGACCGCGAGAAAACAGCATTTATTACTCCCGATGAGCTGTATAAGTTCAAAGTGATTCCTTTCGGTTTATGTAATGCCCCGGCCAGATTTGAACGAATGATGGACGCCCACCTACATGGTTTCAAGCGGTCCATCTGCCTCAGTTACCTCGGCACTGTAAATATCATTAGATTGATTGACTGAATCATTGGTACTTTATTATTAACAACATGCATACAGACAGTTTATGCATATTTACAAGTAACATAGCTGGAGCCCACATACCAAAGGGAATATGCTGAAAATGGAAGCTCCAGCGGTTATGACTCTAGCAAGATACTGTAACAGGATTGTTAAGAGTAGGAAGCGTTCTATTCACTTGTTCATTTGGGCTCAAATACAAGTGTTGTATACTAATAAGTATATAGTTTGATTGCAATGGTACAGTGCTACGTGAGTTAGATTGTGCCCACTGCGGGAGAAACGTAAATAATATTTTTTCTAATAAACAATAACGCGGACGATGATATATACACTCGTACTTGCAACAAATATAACAAATTTACAGTGTGCAGCCATCCCAACGAAACTCGCAGCGTAAGCGCTAAAATTATTTACATCTTACAAATTGTATTGTGTACTAAACTAGTGATATATTTAACAAAAGATTGGCAACGCAAATTCGTCTGAAGTGGAATTTAAAGAAGATTTGAGAGTATTCGTGCAACACCAGATGCAACGAAACATTTCCTCTTTTATCCTGTCAGAGAGAACGTTTCCCAGATTCTGTTATTTTAACCACAGAATGGCAGTGGCCACAGCAGTTCGCAGTGTGTGCTTTCCTATCAATGCGCAAGTAGCAGCACCAAGACGGTCGTTTCTGACATTTAGGACATGAGCCTGAAATCGCAATTTCGAATGTCTATAACGTGCACATGATAAGGTCGACAAGGACTAAGCATATTTTGAACAGTGCAAAGTATATCCAACACGTGTTATTAAATGTTATGCCCTTATTTCACCCTCCTGCTGCCGAGGCTCCTAGTCGAAACTTTCCTTTCATATTTTCTTCAATGCCAAAACGAGAGATCCAATGGCCTATGCTCATCGTGCATGCATAGGGACTAAGAATTTTATTATAGACAACATTAGTTCTCTAAGTGCGCATACGTCAGTGGTATACAACAACCACATGATAACATTTATTGTGGGACGCACGTCTTTTTTTCCTTCATGAACGTGATGCGGGAGGGTGGGGGGGCAGGGAACATTTTGTAAATGTCAACTGCACTAAAGCGGTTGTTCTACCATTTACGATATCTTCCAGAAATGGCAGCTTGAAATGCTTATAAAGTTCAGATGAATGCGTCAAGAACGCTTATTCCGGCGATACATTCGTGCACGATGTACCGAACATGTCTGGTCGCTATGTCCCTATTTAACCTTGCTATTATCGACGTTCTTCAAGGTAAGCTATTTTCCATATGGCCGACTATCAAAACCGAGGCACTCAGACCTTTGTATGAGTGTTCTTTTAGTTTTGACGCTTCGTCCAAGATTTTGCGTCATTTGGCGCAGCCACTTACTGGCCTTCTAAAGAAGCATGTGCCTTTTACCTGGGGAGCCCCTGAAACTGTCACACACTCGAACCATCCCGACATCCTGGTTGCACGCCTATCGTGTATCACTTTGTTCCATCTGCTCTTACAATGGTCTTTACGGACACAAGCTGTGAAGGAATCGGTGCTGCCTTAGATCAACACCAACGTGGTAGCAACCGTGTCACAGTCTACGTCAGCCGATCTCTGAGAGCTGCACAGCACAACTACTCGGTTGCAGAAGGATAATGAGTTGAGTTTAACTGGGAGGTATCTAATTTATAACAAATTTATACTGCTGGCAGTTCTCTGTAATGAGAAACCATCACACCCTGTTATTTGTTATCGTTACTGAAGAATCGCACGTGCTGGCTGCACTAATTGACCTGCTTTCTTATGGTACTTCACGAACTTTCCTGGGGCCATCTATCTATCTATCTATCTATCTATCTATCTATCTATCTATCTATCTATCTATCTATCTATCTATCTATCTATCTATCTATCTATCTATCTATCTATCTATCTATCTATCTATCTATCTATCTATCTATCTATCGATCGATTGACCGATCGAGCTACTAATCTATGTTTCTATCTAACCGTTTTCCACCTACCTGCGTCACTGACTAGTCTGTAGACGAGTGAGTAGCGTATCAGGCTGTTCTGCTGAGGCAACAAGGTTTGACTCCAACCATAATTGACTTGTGTCACTCAAGATGTGGCAGTGTGTACGTATATGCTGCTCTTCAACGAACCGCTTTCACTCCAACTTAGGTCGCTGTAGATGCGAGACTCGGTAGGCGCCACTGTTGAAAGTAACTTATTGACGCCGACTCGGAGCACTGGCAATCTGACACTGGGCCTATTCTGGCTTTCAATGAACCTCTTTGATGCCAGTTTGAGTGTCCGGATACGTGCCAGTAGGGGCATTGGCTCTTCATTGAACGTCTTTGACGCCAACTTTGGTAACTAGGTAGGTGTCACTGAGAATGTGCCGCTCTACAATGAAGAAAAAGACCCTTAAATTTTTTGACGTTAAAAGGAATCGAACCAACGTCTCACAGGCTTCCGCAAGGACAGTTCCTAAAATTGTGGTATTACCCCATGGCGGTCAAGAGAGCTGTTCAGTGATTTCAGATCTTTTCACCAGCCCTACCGGATGTTTGGTATGTTCGCAGTAAGCCGGCCCGCACTGCTATTTGGGGCATTAAGTTTTTCGTGGGCTTGCAATGTCATGCTCTTCATGCGAGAGGGAAGACCGGAAACATGCGTTTATATGTCTAAAATTACCAAACTTGTTTCTGTTGGATGATTTCCTGTCGTATCACGCGCTATCGGCCGCAGTCTGGTATTTATTACACCGTGAATGCGTTGAAAGGTACTTCTCACTCGATGACTGCGTAGACTCCCTCTCAGAACGCTGGTATGGTGAATACTTTGGCCTCGAGGACTATGCGCGGACATAGTTTGAGAACCGCGAGGCGGCCCTATCGACATGGGACGAATTCCGACGGCAGCTAATCGGCACATACGCCAGCCTCGATCGCAAGAAGCGAGCTGAATCTGCAATTCAGGCGAGAGTACAGAGGCCGAACGAAAGCGTCGCAGTGTTTGTCGAAGATATGTGCCGACTTTTACAACGCGCGGATCCGTCCATGCCGGAGGAAAGGAAGTCAGGAACTTGATGCGCGGTGTCAAGCAAGAGTTATTCAGTGGCCTAATACGCAACCCACCAAAGACCGTTGCAGAGTTTCTCGCCGAAGCCATATCAATAGAAAGGCACCGCAGCAACGAACAAGGCAGTACAACCGCGACGTGTCGACCCTGTTGCGTGACTATCTCGCTATACTCATGGAAAATACGGACGCCTTGCGGGAGCTCATCAGGCTTATCCTTCGAGAAGAGCTCCAAAAGCCCCATGTGACTCCAGCAACGGTACAGCGACTCGCTCTGGCTGATGTCGTCCGGGAGGAAATCCGGCAGGCAGTCCAAGTCCCAGAGCGAAGCGGGACACCACAGCACGAGGTACGGCAGCCACAGCCTCGCATGTCGTATGCGGAAGCTACGCGAAGTTCATTGTCCCCATTTTTCGCGATGTGAGCAATGTCCCGGACTTTCATGGTGTGCGCGCCGTTGAACAAGCTATTGGCGAGTTCAGGCCTCGTCGCGCGCTATTCATGGCTGAAACACGACCACCCTGCAAGAGCGACGTATGACGCACCGCAGACCGGAGTCCCTTGTCTTTTCATTGCGGTGAAGCCGATCCCCTCTACAGGGCGTGTCTTCACCGCCGAGCTAGACTCCGTGGATTTTCACTGAACGCGCCGTGAACGCGCAATGGTGAACGCGCCCTGGAGATTGAAGCCTACCTCGCTGACGCCAGGACCTCGTTTGCACCACGATTCTGTGAACCCCGGTAAATGTCAACCACCCGAAACAGGGCTTCCAGGCCCCTCTTGACGCCCAGCACAACAAAGCGCCACTCACCGAGCCCTGCCTCCCGGGAAAACTGAGTCCAGCGACCTGCGGTGGTGAGGTCGCTGACGCTGCGAACGCTGAAGATCCTTCACTACGACGACCACGATATGACGTAATTGAGACGCAGATAGAGCTGTGTAGTTCCGTGTCAGTATCCTGCGACATACGAATTACCATAGATGACCACGAAATCACGGCGTTAATCGACCCAGGGGCGGACACGTCTGTTATGAGCCAGAATCTCGCGCGTATGCTGAACAAAGTTTTGACGCAATGGACCGGCACTCAGACTGCAGGAGGGCATCTCATAAGTCCAATGGGCCGGCGCATGGCGTGAGTCAACCTTCGGCCTTCACGTACAACGGCGACTTCGCCATTCTTCCTGAATGTTCAAAGGGCCTTATACTTGGCATGGATTTTCTTCAGGCGAACGGTGCCGTCATCGACCTGCAAGAGCCTAGAGTCAGCTTCGCTACTACGCAAGCCATAGCGAACAGTAATGACAACGACCGTGACATCGCGCTTCGCGTAGCTGACGATCCCGTCACGTCGCCACCCAAGAGCAGTGTGCTTACGCCTGTCCGATGCGACATGGAGGACGACGCCGATGGAATTGCTGAGCCAAACATGCACCTGCTTCTTGAGCGCCACATTTGTATAGCCAGAAGGCTTCTTCAGGCGCGAAAAAAATGTTCAGTTGTTTTGCTAACAAACTTTAGCAACGAGTGTCGGCATGTACTGCGAGGAACGAAAATCCCATTCCTTCGCGAAATCACTCATGTTACTGACATTGCCACATTGGAAGCCACATCGTCTCAGCAATCTGAGTTACCCAGCCTAAAAGAAGGGATTCACGTTAACGCCGCTCTGCCAGACCGTCAGAATGACCGTCTACGGAGTCTCGTGAATGAATTTTCGGACTGTTTTCCAACGTCATCCAAAGTGCTGCGCACGTCCATCACAAAGCACCGCATTATTATGGACGAGTCCGCACGTCCTATTCGTCAGCATCCTTACAGAGTGTCTCCAGTGGAAAGGGAAGCGATCAAGCATCAGGTGAAAGAGATGCTCCAAGACGATGTGATCCAGCCGTCCACTAGCCCGTGGGCCTCCCCTGTACTGTTAGTCAGAAAGAAAGACAACATACTACGCTTCTGTGTAGATTATAGAACGTTGAACCGTGTCACCAAGCGCAATGTTTATCCATTGCTTCGCATCGACAACTCATTGGATCGTCTACAACATGCCACGTTTTTTTCTTCGTTGGATCTTAAGTCAGGGTATTGGCAAACCAAAGTTGATGAACAGGATCGTAAAAAACAGCGTTTGTGACACCTGACGGGCTTTATGAGTCTAAAGTACTCCCCTTCGGTCTCTATTTCGCACCTGCCACCTTTCAGCGAATGATGGATACCGTGCCTGCTGAACTCAAAAGGCAAACCTGCCTCGTATACTTGGACAACGTCGCCTTGTTCTCGAGCCCGTTTGACGAACATATCGCACGACTCGAGAGTGTCCTCGTCGCGATCCATACTGCCGGCCTCACCACCAAGCCTGAAAAATGCTACTTCAGGTTCAGAGAGCTAAAATTTCTTGGCCATGTCGTTGGTCCTCAAGGCGTCCGACCAGACGTCGACAATTTAGCTACCGTCGCCGAGTTTTCACTCCCCACAGACAAGAAGGCTGTCCAACGGTTTCTTGGTTTCTGTGCATATTATAGGCGCTTCGTCGAGGGATTCTTGTGAATTGCTGAGCCTCTGACACGGCTTACACGTGACGATGCGCCTTTCATTTGGGCGGACAAGCATCAGCAGTCGTTCAATTAATTGCGCAAACTTTTGCAAGCGGCCCCAATGCTTGCTCATTTTGACGAAGGCGCTGACACTGAAATTCATACTGACGCCAGCAATGTGGGTCTTAGCGCAGTTCTTGTGCAGTGGCAAGTTGGTGCGGAACGCACCATTGCTTATGCAAGCCGCTGTCTCACTAAGGCTGAGAAAAACTACTCAACCACTGAAACAGAATGTTTAGCGGTTGTGTGGGCAATTGGTAAATTCTGACCCTTCTTGTACGGTTGACCCTTTAAGGGTGTCAGCGATCACCACGCCATGTGCTGGCTTGCCAACCTCAAGGATCCTTCAGGCAGACTAGCCCGTTGGAGCCTGCGCTCACAAGAGTACGATATTACAGTTGTCTACCGATCTGGAAGGAAGGACAGTGACGCTGAACGTTTGTCTCGCGCACCAGTTTCTACGACGTCATCGGACCCTGACCATGACTTGCCATTTGTCGGCGTTATCCACGCCATAAAGATGGCTTAGCACCAGCGCGCTGACACTGAGCTTGTGCCGCTGATCGAGCACCTTCAAGGAGTTGAAGGTGGTTTACCCCGCTCGCTCGTGCGCGGCTTATCATCATACTACCTGCATAGCAACGTCCTTTACAGAAAAAAACTGCGGAAGCGGTCCCAATACTTACCTCCTTGTCGTGCCGTCGGCGCTACGCCAAGACATTTTGCGAGCCTGCCATGATGAGCCCTGCGCGGGACACCTGGGATTCGCTAAGACATTAGCACGGATATGACAGAAGTATTACTGGCCCCGACTTTAATCTTCTGTGCAAGGGTACGTGAAGACCTGCCGGAATTGTCAGCGCCGCAAGAAACCACCAGTTAAACGAGCTGGCTTTCTCCATCCTGTGCACCCTCTTCAAGCACCGCTCCAACAAATAGGAATGGATCTACTTGGACCATTCCCAGGGACCCCTTCGCGCAACAGCCGTCGCTATACAATAGCAATAGCCGTCGCTACCGAATACTTAACCCGGTACGCCGAAACAGAAGGTATCCCGCAAGCAAATTCGTATGAAGTGGCCAAGTAAGTCCTTTGTCCGCCACATCGTCCTACGACATAGTGCACCGTCTGTTCTGATCACCTACCGCGGTACAGCATTTACAGCGGAACTTATGCAGGACGTTCTCCAGCTGACGCATAGCTCTCACCGCAAGAGCACTGCGTATCACCCTCAAACCAATGGATTAACGGAAGGTCTGAACAGAACGCAGGCTGATATGCTCTCCATGTATGTCGACGTAGAGCAGAAGACGTGGGACGAGATCTTACCCTGTGTGACTTTCGCGTATAACACTGTTGTACAGGAGACTACATAGTTTACCCCGTTCAGACTTGTATACGGGCGCCACGTCACGTCATCACTTGACGTCATGCTACCTCTGGCTGATAATAGCCCGACCAGCGAACACGTGGAAGAGTTCGTACAAAGAGCCGAAGAGGCACGACAGCTTCCTCGGCATCGTATCCGGAGCCAACAGCATACCGACACCCTCCGATATAACTAGGGTCGACGCGAGGTCTATTACAATACCGGCGCATGCGTGTGGGTCCGGACCGTCGCTGTGGACTCTCGGAAAAGTGTATCTGCCGGTATTTTGGTCCCTACAAGGTTACTGCCGCCTCACTGACGTGACCTACGAAGTCGTCCCCTGAGGTTCTGGCCCCGGTTCACTCCGTCGTCGTACTCGCACAGAAGTTCATGTAGTGCGCATGAAACCATACTATGCGCGTACGTGAACGCCGAAATAAATGCACCTGAGGAGCTCCATTTCTTGTGTCGCTGAAATAACTTTTTGACGCAACCGAGACGGTCGCTTTTCGCATGGCGGGGTGGGGGGAGGGGGGGAGCAATTGACACAAAGATGTGGGGCTCCCGCACTGCAGGACGGCGCGCGCAAAGGTCGGCCTCACGAAAGACGATGAAGTGTGGAAGCTGCACGCTCTGGTCCTGGCCCGCCATTAAAGAGAAGCGTATATTTTGCAAGACTCCGTCTCCCAATCTGCGTTACAGCTATATATATATATATATATATATATATATATATATATATATATATATATATATGTGTGTGTGTGTGTGTGTGTGTGTGTGTGTGTGTGTGTGTGTGTGTGTGTGTGTGTGTCATGTGGTTGTTTGCTGTTGATATATATAGGTAAACAAATATCGATAACGGAAGACCTATTTCGAACTCTCGTTCCCCAGTAAACAAGCTCTATGCTCTCACCAATAGAATCCGAATGCACGATTGAAGCGAGAATAAAAATCCTTAAGAAAATTTCTTTTGCAAGGCAGCATTTGAGATGATTGGTGCGTTATGGACGTCGCGTAGCAACAGCTTACTTATAAAATGTGACCGCGCAATTCTTCGACCTCACAAAGAAGCAAGAAGATGCGGAACAATTTGCTAATATTATTTTCGTCCGCGAAATTTCCTTTATTAAGCACACAAGCTGGGCCGGGCTATCCACATTTAACCGTAAAAAAAAATCCTGCGACTCGTCTTGTGGCTAAACCTAATCATGGCAGTTGCAGAACATGACAGAAACCATGCTTTAGTTGTCATCTGAAAGTTGATATTACCAGCGCCTCTGTGTAAAATTTATTCACAAATCATAGGACCTGCCCTTGATTAAGTATTATTAAATGTCGCAGCTTTCTCTTGGCGCACTGAATGATATTGCTCAAATTTCTGCTTTCTGAAGGGTGAATTTCACGGGGAGAAAATGCGTTCACAGGCTAAAAGATACGCATTAGAACACGCAGTATCTTCACAATGCTTTGCAATTTGGAATAATAAGATCTCCGCAGAACCAATCTTAAGTGAATAAGTTTGTAAGCGCTAACTTGCGAGTTACGAAAACAGGCATGCTGCAAAGTCCAATGAACTATGCGTCCCTCAGACTCAGTGGTGGATCGTATAGACAAAGTGCCATTTTTGTCAGGCTTTATGACAGGTTGACTTACAAGGCAGGACGGGCCTGGCCTTCAGAAACACGACGCAGCGTTACAGTACGATCAGATATGCAAAACATATTTCGGGGGTGAACATGTACCGTAGCTTCTTTCTTCATCATCAGCAAGAAGCAGCAGTCACTTTTTGTGAGTAAATTGTTAAAATGCGCCTTTGGTAACGCACGAAGCTTCTTTGTGGGAGATCCCAGTTAACAACCCACCGTAAGGCATTTTAATATTGCAATGCTTTATTCATATATATATATATATGTATAGTAGGACTTGAGCGATGCTACAGGGTAAAGAGAACATGTATTTATTTTCGACCTGTCCCTTCTTGTAATACTTTGATGTCAACTGCGACTTCATAGCGTATGTTACGTATAGTCGAAAAATTCAGAAAATGCTATGCCATTTTCCGCAGCAAGGAGGAGTCCTGAAAAAATTGGCACGGGCATTGTATTGCAAGCCAACGTCGTTTATGATTCAAAGTACCGCGAGAAATCAGAGAGCACAAGGAAGTATTCCACTGCAAGCGAGAGTCATATGAACTTCGTCGGAGAAGGGTATTTCAAGTCGCTATTTTCGAAGGCAAGTATTTATTTTCGAAATGTAGGTGTGCCTAGTCCTACGTTTAGCGTTAATTTACCGTATTTCGTATTCATTGCGATTTCGATTATATGGACACTACAGGTGAATGAACCTATTGCTTACGCGACGAGCAAACAAAAACCCGTATCTCTCCCACGCGCAGTAGCCGTCGACGAACGGTTACTGACGCCCTTTGAGGGCTTTATTCCACTATTCCGCCTGATATGCTAGTGTTTAACAAAACAATAGGAGCCCAAATGCGAGTGGCCTGTAGGGTGCAGCCAACAACCATGGTTGCTTAGCGGCTTGGACATTGCGCTGCGAAGTACGAGGGCGCGGGTTCAAATGCCAGCCCAATTGTCTTCACGATTACGCCGCGCACGAAACTTTACACCACCAGTGAATTAGAACACGTTTGGTGATTGCAGTTAGTGGTCTGTGTTTGTCTGGTGGCGCTCTGCACCATCAGCAGGCTTGGCACCGTGCCGGCCACTTACGTTTGCGCAGTCCCTCACCTGCCATTTCGCTCGATATATCTGTGTTTAGCGGAATATAGAACACGGCAATAATTGTTATTGTGTCATCGAAATAAAACGCTCCAATTCTAAGACAGCGCCGTGACTTGTGTGTACCTTCCATTTGTCTTCGCATTGCGCGCTGTTTTTCTTCAGGAAATCCAATCAGTCCAGCCTGTTTTCTTTAAATAAATTATGGACAGACAAACAAGATTTTGTCCTTTGCGATTGGCGTCTCACTTATTCAGCAAGCTTCCTTACTGATACAAAAATGTAATAGTGTAGAATGTGCATGATTTCAGATAAAAATCTCTACACCAAGAATGCTTTAATATACCGTACAAATCCCATGAGCTAAGGAAGTTTATCTGCAAAGCTCGTAAACTCTCACGCATACATGTGTGTATTAAATTTCCCAAGGTGCTTTGAAGGTAGCAAGCAAACGTTATCTCAAAGAAAGTCTAGACGTGCCCACAGGGCAGTGAAAAATACGATGAAATTAAATGGTAGATCTTAAATAAAAAACATGCACGTGAATTGCTGCAGATATATTCCTTATAGTTCAAACAGCGACGTTGCATTCAAAGCTTGCCATGTCGTGATGGAAGCGCCTTTTGCTCGACTTCTTTGCCTTCGCAGTAGTTTTGTTACTGTGATGAGCTCATTTGCAAATTTCAATGTGTGAGGACTGAAGCCTTGAATTTCCGTGCGAAACACCACACGACCAATGAGGTATAGCCATAAACAGTGTGAAGAGTAAACACACATCTGAATTATGTGCCTGTGAAAGTATGATTTGGTGCTGTGAATGATGGTGCCACAAGAAGTTTGCGCCTAAGAAAAGAGCATGCGCGCAAATGCACAGTCTCCTTAAAATTGAACTGCTGCCAGGAGGGACGGGGGGGGGGGGGGGGGTGACGCGCTTTCCCTACAATAATAAGATTTTGTATCTGGGCACTAGAAATTAAATATTTCATTCCGTTCTTGCAGTGCCATCATCAGGTTATGATGGAAATGGCGAGAGTAGTAGGTGTGCAGGCTGAAACGTTTGAAAACAAAAATACTTGACCTTTTAAAATTTGCCATTGCAGGAAATTGGTTGCGGCCCTTAAATTGCTTAGAAGAGTAGTTTGCTGGGCCAGTTGGTGCATGGTGAACGTATAATGGTTCCCACAAGTACGGACGCGAGCACAAGTATGTAGAAACAGACAGGACAAGTTGTAAGTCAGGCGTTGTCCTGTCCGTTTCTACTTACGTGTGCTCGCGTCCGTACTTGCTGGAGACCATTATACGTTGACCAGAAGTTGCTGGCGCAAAAACAAATTCATGCTGTACAAAATTACTTGATTTGACACAATTTAATTTTAGGAGGGCGTAATCTAAGAGCGCTGTGCAACAGTTGTCGTGGCAGGAAGCGTCGCCACAGTAACAGCTCAGCCATAGTTCGATGGAGTGAAATCTAAAAACTCCCGTGTACAACGTGTTCAGCTAGGTAACCTATGGTCGTCAAAACTAATCCAAGTCCCCCTTCTAGGCCGTGCCGATCATTCACATCGTGGTTTTGGAACATTGAACACCACAATGTAATTTATTTTAGGCTTGGCTGTAGTTTTAGGTGCAGTCCTCGAAGGTCGCTAATCTTCTGTACTATTTTTTATTAACACAGGTTGAAGAATATTTCCACAATAACTCTATAATGATCAATATCACCGTGGGAACCGTTGCTGAAGTAAGCTTGAACAATGACTGAACATGAAGTACTCAAAATAATCATTTCGGCGCAGCAAGCAAACCAATAAATGTTATTTCCTGTAGGTAATCGGTAAGACGTACCGGTAACATCCTTATAAAAACTCCTCGACGGACAATTTGCATTTGTCCAAACAATATATTCTTTGGTTACAAAGCTGAAGAATATTAAAAAGGGATCATTATAAGTTGTGGTCAAATGGGGGGAAATGTTTTTTTTTCATATTTACAGCGGAAGTGTCCACGGACAAAATCACTAGCACAAGACGTATGGTATAATCGTTTATTCATATTTTGCTGACGGTGTGAGTATTTATTTTCTAAACAACAATCCTCAAGTATACGACGCCAGCTTTTTTATATGCTTGGATTTGACCAGAATATGTAACCACAAAATCAGAGGCTATGAATTTGTTCATATGGTAACTTCAGGTACTGTTAAAAAGTTTATAATAGGCTAAACGTGTTTTTTACAGAACGACAACCTAATGGTCTTTTCCGGGGACACGACGGAATTAAGTGTAACTAAAACGCTACAGAATGTGAAAACATACGGACAAACTACAAGCCGATCTAACGACACGGTTATCTACCTGTTCACTTGGTGAGCGCATTTTTTTGCTATTTCATGGGCCCCCTACGCAGCTAAGGCGGTGCTGTTAGATATCGCTATACTAAAACTACGCATTTTAGAAGCCATTGAAGATAATTGTCAAAGTAAGCGAGTAGTTCATGCCTCCGCATTTCACAAGTATGCTAGTTGAAGACGGCAACACACATTATTGCGGACAATCTTTTATAGGCGGCACGACAGTGGGAAGACGACGACGTGGGAACCATGGAACGACGAGCATAAGGGCTACGGCGCGATGACTGCAGCAGCATTGCCAAAATGGCACAATGAAAAAGCAATCACGACTGCGTGGCGATAATGGCATAAGAACGGCTGCGCACTTGCTTTGTTGCTGTCCGTTCTTTTAGACTCGGGAGTCAAGAGCTCGTTCGACCATTCGCATTGAAATCGCGCAGATCGCTGGTATTGCGAGAGTTGGTCTAGCTCACTGTTTCTATACTATTCCAGCACATGGCGCCTTTAGTACCGCCAAAGTTACATGACTCCCCACCTCCCCCACCCCTCCTCTTTATAGACCTTCGGAAAACTTACTTTTTCATGTGCGCAGATATGCTTACATAATAACTTACTTAAAGGACATTTACCATGCGTGATGTAGCTTCGAAAATACGCTTGGTAATATTCTAGCAAGGATCGATTCATCAACCTGCTAGACGGATCAAGGATCAACCAGCTAGACGCGACAGTGCACCGTGTCCAGGCACACACAGCGAACGCAACCACCGAAAGGCGTGTGTTAGTTTCCGTTTCCAGCAACATGCACGCTCCAACCGGTTCGCGGTGATCTTTACTTTTTTTATTTCTATTTTGTGACTTTTAAATCGGGCGAAACGCGGGAAGTGGTTGTCTTCGTGCGTTCGTCGAGCTTACCGCCGCTCAGCCCTGCCACTCGCTCAGCGATAATTCGGATCGAGCTTGGTGATCTGCTTCGGTCGTCGGCCGAAGTATCAACATGGGAAAGATAAAACAGAAGCCTTATCAGGCGCGCAATAAACGGAAGACGCAGGAAACGAGGTTAGCAAAGCATTAGACAATGATGCATAAATCGGGGCATCACAAGCGTTGCGCTGGCCTGTGATGTTTTAACACCGGTAATTCCAGTTCCTAATGACAGCAGGTAAGTACAAGTATTTCACTTTATTTTCAGAGCAGCTATTCATTTTGCATTAGTAAACCGGTTTTGTGTGGGCCTGAGTGGACTGACATAAGAGCAGTGTCGCTCGACCCAGTCGTCATGATGGCAGCCTATCTGTTGTCGGTGAAATACTTGTACTAAAGGGCTTGAGTGCGCGTTTCTTGGGCTATGTGTTTTGTTCAGTCTTTGTCGACACATACACGGAAAGCTAAAAGTAAAGGAGAAAAACGCAGCCGTGATCTTTGATCAAATTTCAAGAGCAATGAAGGCGAAAGGATGCACGCAGGTAATTTCTTGTTGCGTTTTGATGGACCACTACTGAGATTTCGTACTGAGGAATGTTTAAGCTCAATATTTCATCTGAATTTTGGAGCGTAGGTGGCGCCTTAGGTTCAGTTACCTAGCTTGCGGCTCAACTTCGGTATGTGCAAGTTTTTGAGCAGCTGTATTATAGAGGAGGCGCAATGTTATTTGTTTGGCCAGCAAAATGTATTTGCATGATAATAGACTATATAATGATAATTAAGTACGAACTGGTAATCTCCCTTGCGATGAAGAGTGCTAGTAAGTTTTACCAGCGATGCTGTTTAAGCCGGCGGTTAGGCCGGCAAACGTGCGCAGCAAAACCTCGCCGAGCGATGACGTCATCGCGCGCGCCGGCACCGCTTCACCGTAGCTTTCCATGGCCGCGCCGTATGGATGCCGCGCATGCGCAGATGCGGATCAGCGCCGTGACGTCACCGCGGGGTATTAAAATCAGCTCTATTCCGCCGCCGCGCCGTCGGAATAACCGGGTCTGCGACGAAGAGTGAGATGGGGCGCCAGAAGAAAAGCGTCACTCCCGAAGAAGAAGAAGAGACTTCAGTGCAATCCCGAATATCGCGCCGGTGAAGCGGCGGCGAAACGTCAGCGACTTGCAGAAGATCGACACAACATGCTGTGCATATTTTAGTGACCGAGTGTTCATTGCTCTTTGGGGACTAATGACGACAGCACGCAGATAACTTAACCTAGTCTCGAAGCATAATCGCGCAGAGAACTTCGCCGAGTCTCTATGTTTAACCACGCGTAAACTTCGCTGAACCAAGAAGAATATAGGTGGGGCCGCCAGTTTCAGTTTGCCTAGTCTTGGCGCCAGTAGTGCGAAGCTTCCCCATGCTTTTTTTTTTAAGAATGGTTAGTGCATTTCGTCGTTGTGTAAAAATAGGCTCCCCTTATTCGCCGTGCTATTCTGTATATATTAATACGACGCAAATTATGGCGACAGATTATAAGCGCTTGTAAGCGCTAAAAACTGTGCTTTCTCATTCGGCATGTCGTTCAAATAATAAGAGATGTTATAGGCTACTTCGCGTTCATGCAGATGCGTGTGGCCAGTTTAAAATGCTGTGGGCCCTTACTTCTCACACTGTCAATGAAATACATTTATTGTGCACAACATTTTTCTCTAAGCCACAAAATGTGTCGCCGTCATAACACACGTGATAGTCAAATTCCGTGTGACCAGCCCGTGATGGTTAATTTTCGCATTGGTTTCGATCTTCAGGAAAGTATGCTCGCTCATTATGACAAACTTCAGTTGTGAATAAAAATTGCTTCTCCAGATTGATACTTTCGCATTGCGTGGAGGTTAGTCTTTTTTTAATACGGAATGTGTGAACAAAAACAAAAACGTTCAATTTTTACTAGCGTTGAGTTTTGGCTGACGGAGAAATCGGCCAGCTTAGTTGATCGACTTCACAACACACGAATAAAATTAACATTTGCTGGTGCCAGGAAGTTACATTCGTTATGCTACAAACCACTATATCTTTGGACTAGCTGAACCGCAGCCCTAAACTTAACATAAGGAATTTTAAGGTGACTAGTTTCACGAAATGACGAGATGTAATTTATTACCTGTGTGTGCATATAACTGGTAGCTAACGAAGGTTGGCTATAAAAATAGTTTTCATTATAATTGCTTGGCACTGGTGTGTACGAGCGCTGTTCCAGTGCTTTAACAAATTAATAGAAGCAGATAAGGTAAACGCGGCACAAGAAAAACCGCTTCGTAAACACGGCACACTTCAGCGAGTTGTGCTCCGCGATTTGGTCTATGTCGCCGCGCGGCCAGCAAACCTGCAAGAACACAGGACACAGCCCACTTGCATGCGAAGTAGAAAAGGAGGGCATCCCGGCAAGCCCCTCATCCCGCCGGCGCACCCTCTCTCTCTACCTTCAGTCATCATCAGTGACGTGATAGAGGCGTTGTTTTCTTTATTAATTATTTCCATTTGGATATCCGGCTACCACTGGTGGTAAAAGCGGCGCTGCCGCAGCGTGTCGGCATGGGATCGAGTGTCCCACAGGAGGTGTAGCGAGTTTCCGTACCCTGGCGAACGCACACCACCTCCTGCTTTCAAATTGTACAATGAGTGCGCCAAGGAACAAAGAAACCTCTTTCAGCCAGCCACGGTTTGACAGTCAGCGTTCCGGAGTGCAATTTAAAAAAGAACGTCTTAGCGCCTGACGGTACTAGCGTCGCCTTAACACGCTTCAGAACATTGTGCCCATGGCTAGCTCTGTAGAGATGCAAGAGCGGCTCGCCAGTATTTCAAAGACAGCATACGGAACTTTGTAGAGGGACAAAAGTTGCTGGAGTGCATCCCAGAGTGGTTGCCACGTGTGGAATTATTATTGGCAATAAAGGAATTTTAGCACAAGCGCAGCCGCACAAGTTCTGCGGTCGTTTTTAACATACTGTGAGTGTGCCTTTTGATTATTTGTGAATGTGTATTTTTTATCCGGGCCAATGACCGACAATAAAGAAAAAAAAAAAGAACGCACACCACAACGGTTAGACCTCGCCGCGGACAAGTGCGACACAGCACCACACCCGACCACACCATGTAAAGCTACACACGCCGCAAAGCTCTAGCACGAGAATGAGGGATTCTCTAAGAGCTAGTTGGCGTTCGGCGACGAATGCAACTTTGATTTTAGTTTCGTAGGAGCGGCTGCCATTGCGTTTTTGAAAAATTCCAATCGCGGACCACAACTAAAACACGCGAAAGGTAAGAAAGGTAGAAAAAAAAAGCTGTTCCTATTACCAGCAACGTGTTCTTACCTCTCTTGCGTCGCAAACAGGAAGACGATGACGGGAACATATCTCGCCAATATTAAGGTATTGTGTTTTAGCAGCTCAATGCAATTGAAACTATTACGACCTTATTCTCTAATTTGTAGTGGCACTCAGTTTTGATAATAAAACAATAAGGGTCAACTAAGCGTCATCCAGTTTTGCCTCTCTCGTTGTCACTTTGATGAATTCGACATATTTGACGTATACATCCCTCTCGGTGTTGTGAGTTGCCCTCGGAATAGCCACATATAATTCAGATTTCTCCGCCTTGAATTGTTTCTTATAGGTCCGCTTGACATGACTATGGCATCTGCATGGCTGAGCCTGTGCAACATTAAAAAAGATCTACAGGTTGCCCCAAAGCATTGAATTTGTTTGCGTTCTAGCGTACCCTTAGTTATTTTTTTCTGTGAGCTTAAATAACGAACGCTTGTTAAAATTTGGAACTGTCTTCTAAATCTGCAAATCTGCCTCAGGATGTTGGTGGGTTTTAAAGAGAGCATAATCTCTGTTGATAGGACAAGGATTGCGTTAGTGAAGTATGTTTAAGAATGGTTCACAGCCAACCACACTTTAATCGCTACTTGCTTTCTGGTACCTTGCGGTTTTAAAGAAGTTTTCTGGTTAATACATGATTCACACACTCCTCCACGTTGTATGTCTTTTTTACAGGACAACAAACAAATTCAATCAGTGGAATTTAAACGAAGAAAATTCTGACGCTTCAACAGGTGCGCAGTTTTTCTATTTGTATTTTATACAGCAACAAGTAAACTTTCGACTTATACGACGACATGGGCTTACATCGGTTTTTAATAGAGAAATGAATTTACTTTTTCTTGTAGAAAATGTTCCATTGATATGTCTCCCATGATGTAATATGTGTAAGAAAATAGAAGCAGTATAGACGTTCAGGAATGGACATTAACTGTAGCGCCTATGTTATGCAAGTTCTTTAAGGAATTACAGTGCTTTTTTCAATGTGCTAAATGCGTTTCGAATAAGAGTGATAACGAAAGTGTGCTATATCCGACACGATCAAACCTGCTGCCTGTGACTGGAGGCCAAATGTAATTTCGGACAAAAAGGTCATGGGTATTGGCCAGGTCAGGGGGAACCGCTTTAAAAACGCCGTTTTATAGCGTGGTCAAGTTTCCATTCGTCAGTGCGCATTGAAGTAATACACAAAAGGATCCATCAAAACTGCGTAACAGCAAAGCGGAAACATACTATAACTGAAACGCGCGACGTACGCAACAGAAAGTTCTATTAAAAAATTTCGCAGATCCACTGACTTGGAATCTATATAAACTTTCTTCAGCGCATAAAGAGTCGAAACACGCACGCACGCATGCACCGCCCCCCCCCCCTACACACACAAGTGCATTCTTGCACAAATTATACCCACCTTTTCGTAGAAATCAGTGTTAAGCACAATAACGCAGTAGAGTAGAGGAAGAAGCGATGAAAACGAAAGAAGCGCTTTGCCCATTTAACTGTGCTTGCTCTGCCCATGGCACTGCTACTCTATTAATATGAAAATGCACCCACAGGCACAACTTCGCGCCTTTTAAAAGCAGGGTGTCGAAGGCCAACTTTAGTTAAAATATAAAAACATTAAAAAAACTTTTGCGTTAACTGGAACTGCACCGAAGCTTAAGGCAGTTTGCCTGAGGAACTAAGCTGAAGAGAGAGAAACAACAGTTCTCGGTTTGGGCTGTAAACTTTCTTTGGAGCTTTGGTTCAGGCATTGGCTACACTTGCGGCTCGTGGAAATGAGCTACATCGTCTGTAAGTAGCGATGAACTTACTGGAATTTAAGAACTGGCAGCACGACTGTGCGGAACTAATCATATCAAGTTTTGTGTTCACTTTAGTTGCACAATAGCCCACAGTAGTCAGTTGCACACGTTTAAGATACAAGAAAACATATTCAGTAATGGAATTGTAGAGTGCCTTCAGAAATGCCCCATGAAACAGTATGTTTGTCTTCTAGAATAACGTACAATAAATAAACCAAATGCAAAAGCCATCTCATGAAGACTGGCGGTCGTATTACGATAACTATTGAAGCAATACAACAACATACGCTGTCACCGAAGAAGATGGTCATGTGCGAGACATGCAGTTCAGTCGGGCTCCTGTCTTGCACTTTCCTCGTGATATAGTGCGCCATCTGCCATGCTGCCTGGAAGTTTGCGCGCAGAGCCTGTTTTAATTCGTAGAAAGTTTTCAAAATTATATCACATGGATTTAATTACTCCCAGCACCGGTCAAAGATGGCGCTAATTTTTGTAAGGAGGGTGCATACGAAGTAGCACAGAACCAGTCACACAAGTCTGCGTCGAGGAGGTTCATTGAACATCGACACATACCAAGTGGTGCATACCGAGTGAACCAATTTGGCATTTAAGGGGATGATGAACAGTAGCAGATATTCAGTAACACATACCCAGCGGCGCAAGTTTTTTAATAGAGGGTAATTGAAGAGCAGTACATATCATTTGTCACATGTTTAGTGTCTCATATTGATCCAAAGCAACGGGTCGAACCTGCTTTCCTCAGCGCACCATTCCTACACGTCGGACCATTGAATATTAATTGACTCAAGTTGGCTCGAAAGAGGTTAGACACGGACAAGCACAGAAACCTAGGGTAAGTCCCCAAATAATGCTAATTCCACAAAATGCGCGTAAACAAGCGCTTGTGCCCCACAAAAACGTGAACTCAAACGTCCCACGTGCGAAAGAACAATACTTTTAATACGCCATGCTGACTGAAAATATGACACGCCAGTGATGAAGACACGGGGTCCAAAATTGTGCCAACGATCGGATTCATTTGTACTACCGAAAGCAACCGACATGACCGGTCACAATAGTCATTACAGCTTTTCTTGCTGTTTCTAAGTCTAACCTTGGCTCAATTGCTCCGTGAGCGGAAAGTCGGCTACATTGCCTACGGCAACTTAATAGTTCGGAAAAAGCTCCATTTCGGCATTTCGCATAATAAAAACCTTGCGCAAACTCACCAAAGGAGAGGATAAAATATGCCCAGTTTATGTTCGCCTTCTTTTACGAAAGTCTCACTAAATTTTTTGTATTCCATTAATATTCCTTCGCATAAACACATATCAGCTAAGTAAGTAAAGTGAAAAAAATTGACGGAAAAGAAAAATATATATGTGCTCATTAAAAGAGCACATTTGATACAATGATCACCACAGGGCATGCCAATCTATGGCCAAAGTAAAAAGCGTTATGAGTAGCCGAGAAACGAGTGTTGAAAGAAATTATAAACTTCTGCAATTGCGCTTAGAAGCGGTAGGATATGTTCTAGAAAATTTTTCTTTTCATTTTAAGATATGTGATGTAATCTCTTTTTCTTCTGCAATGATATTTCAAATTATTGAACATATTTAGTTCCATTAAAAAACCAAACCATGTGGCTCCTTCTGCACAAAATCCGATCTCCAGACCTCCCTTCAATAATAGACTACTACGTCCGAAAACGACTAATGATATGAACCGACTATGTAATCAAATACAAACGACGACATCAATCATCAAGATACATGCCCTCTACTCCATTCAAATATGTCGAGAATATTCAACAGTGTTGTGGCATCTATAAGGTGGTACAATATGCGAAAGGCTTAAAACGTAATTTCCAAAATTAAGACCTTACTGCGGGGTGTGGTATTGTATGCTGAACAAGTGAAAGGCCTATGTCACCTTGAATTTAATTGCAGACGTCGAGACGGCCGCTACATTTTGCACTAGCGAAACCAGTGCTGCAGTCATAAGACACTTGCCTGGAAGTATGAATTATTGGAGCCTACTGAAGTCGACAGCATTCATGTGAGTGACCTTTCCTATCTGCTTTTTTTCCGTGCGCCGGAAGAAACATCCAACATACTCGTCGTGCTGAGTTCTCATTCCTTTATTTGAATCATGTGGTCATTTTCCCTCAACAAATTTTGATAAGATTTTTATTTCAACTGCTTCATATTTTTGCTGGCATAGTTGCATTATGAAAAGTTCAAATGAAAGATCTCCAGTGTTGACAACCTTACGGAACATTACGTGTAGTTGGCCGACCTCAAATCAATCAATCAAACATTCATTTCACTTTGCAGTACACTGTGCAGTACACCTGGGGATGAGAGAAAAAGCCATCTATACGACCGCTTGACCAAGTCTGCGGTCATATAGACTTCAGAGTTTGTTTATGAGAGAGAGAGAGAACGCAAAGAAAAGACAGGGAGGTTAACCAGAGACTATCTCCGGTTGGCTACCCTGTACGGGGGAGGGGCAAGGGGATCCGATAGGTGAGAGAGAGAAAGATTTTAAAAAATAAAAGGAAGACTGCACACACATACACACGCACGTACACACAAACTGTTTCTGTGGGCCCGGTCGCGCAGCCCGCAAAGGCGTTCCTAGAGTTATGCTGTGTCACCGTACAATCCTGAGTCACACAGTGAAGTCACAATCTGTCAGAAAGTCCAGTGTCTTATAAATACCGCACCAGCGCCTTGATAGCCGATAGCGCTGACGTTCGCGTAGGTCAGTTTACAATGATCTTGTTTTCTGTCAATCAGCGCTTGTGCAGTTTGTCTAGGGTGGCTGATACGACTGCTCTTTGCGGTTTGAAACGAGAGCATTGACAAAGAAGGTGCGCGCTTGCTTCATTGCACCCTATGAAGTCGCAAAGTAGCTTTTGGACATTCCAGTAACAAAGGAGTACGAATTTGAAATTTGAAAATGCTACTCAAGGCATATACTAACTAGAAGGGTGCAGTCGCATCGTGGAAGCTCGGGCGGAATATGGAGCTGTAAATTAGGGTCCAGGGTATGAAGGTGTGCACTTGCGAAATTGGATGAATTCCACTGAGCTAATGTCAGGTTGTGTGCAAGTACGGCAAGTTTGTTTCGCTGCGTCGGCTCTCGAAAGAGGAATGGTAACGCAGTTGACGCCGTCGTGGGCAGATCGGGCAGCTCCGTCTGCTCGGCCATTGCGATGTATGCCACATTGACTAGGCAACCACTGATATATAATATCGTGTCCTTCGTCAACTATGCGATGGTGTACTTCTCTGTTCTCTGCGACGAACTGTTCGTGTGATCCACGGTGCAGTGCTAAGTGTACACTCTGTAGGGCTGCCTTGGAATCACAGAAGACTGACCATGCATGGGGTAGTTCCTCCTGAATGAAATGAAGAGCCGCACGCAATGCTACCAGTTCAGCGGCTGTCGTTAATGATACATATGACGTTTTAACGCGATAGCGTTAAGGAGCTCGTGTCGCAGAAAAGCCGGTGTCGTCGGCGTCGGCGTCCGTGGCGTTGGCCGTGAGCGATAAATCACGGCAGGCACTTCATAAATAAAAAGCAACTTCCAAGATGGGCGGGGTGAGAATCGAACCAGGGTCTCCGGAGTGTCAGACGGAGACGCTACCACTCAGCCACGAGTTCGACGCTTGAAAGCAGTACAAACGCGCTTCTAGTGAACGCGGTGTTGCCTTAAAAACGTGTCGTACAAAGTTATACTGCGGTGTATATCGGTAATTATGAGCATGTAACTTGCAGAAGTCGCATTTACACGTGTAGCGAAGTAAGTTTCCGCTACATTTCTTCTCCGCTTACCGCACACGCAGAGCCATCTTGCGGCAAACACAGAGACCCCCTTCTCTCAATGTACGGCGCTGCCCCGACAGGTGGCGCGCCATGCGCGCATTGGGGCTGTGCGCGGACCGGTGCCAGGCGCGTCGCGGCTCCGACTCCCTCTCCCCTGACGACGCTTCGCCGTGCTCCCACGCGGGTTGCAGAATCAAGCGCCGTTCCTTTCTTTAGATCACTATCTATCTATCTCTCTGCCCGTGCCGATCACGACGTTTGGCTGGCGTAGACAGTTTCCCCCTCTGAGACGCCGAGTTCTTTGGTTCGTCCCGTTTGCTCAGGCGCACGTTTCGTTGCCGCGCCGAACGCTGCGTTGCTCGACGCTCTCTGTGTGATAGGTGGCCGCAAAGTCCGATGCGGGGCACCTCGTAAGTGATCCCTGTAGGGTGCCTCGATGCGCGCGCGCATCGAGGCACCCTAGATCCCTGTGCCGTAGCGCATTGTCTTACACCCCTTGGCGGGTCGATGGGAACGCTGTCGCGTTCCACTCTTGAAGGCGAAGCTTAAGCGTCCTCCAATTTTTTAGCTGTATTTTGGCGGATCTCGTTGGTATCACCACAGCAGCAGCTGAACTTGCAGATGTGACTGAGCCATCGATGTAAACGTGCACACGGCCACTGTACACCTCAACATTACTAGTAACGTTGGTACACCTCATGTAAACGTTCTAATGTGGCCTGCTTCAGCGTAAACGACGGCATGTTAGCCTTCTTCATGATTCCTGGAATGGTAAGGCGTATTTCAGGTCTGTGCATGCACCAAAAGTTGAGGATGGTCTTGCTGCAGGCATGTACTTCGATGGCAATGAGGTACGATTGGCAACAATTATACGACTGATAGTTGCGTGTGGCCTTTCTGCGGGTAGGGCGGCAAGATGATGAGAAGGTAGTCGGGCGACGTGGTGAATAGGCGCTCTGATAGCGTCAGTTATCAAGTACGTTGATATTGGGTGATCTCGTGCTATGACAACCGTTGCCGCTGTAGACACGCACCTCGGAAGACCGAGACACGTCCTTAGGGCGTGAGCCTGTAGTCCCTGGAGTACGCAGGTTTGTTTTGCAGATGGATTTTTAACTAGCCCATAAACCATACACGGAGTATTAGAATCTTCTTAGTGCCCGGCTGCGAAAGAACCAGCAACTGAAGTTCATTTTCCGCCGCACATTTATAAGGGGGCTCTTACCGTTTAGCTGCGTTATTGCAAGGGCAAGTTACGTTTCAACTATGGCGCTAGCTTTTCTTTTTAGTGATTCTCACTTTGCGGGCAAATGAAAAGCGTAATTTTTCTTATGCAGAAAGGATACGCAGTGCTATAAGGAAGAGTTATTTATGCATCGTAATAGGGTTCACGGAAAAGAGAAAGTGCCCAAGGGAAAACTATCAGATGTAGAGTAAGAAATCTGGCAATTTGCTGCATATAAGCGAGAGCCATGTCCTAGCGTGCTCAATATTATTCGGCAGGCGCATAACCATCGACTTACAGCAAATTTATGTTTCAAAATTTATCCACCACCCTCTACATATATTGCCACATCCAACATGCGGCACGTACAGAAAAACGAAGATTTCACGCTTTGCAGAAGAGAACACGAGGCCCCTGCCTAATCGTTTTTCAGTTTGCCTAATTAAAGTGTCGTGCTTTTTTCCCAGTTCCTGCTGCCTGTAAGTCGTGGCACAGGTGGAGGCGCAGGGTAAATGTTTGGGACGCCTGTAGATAGCCCCACATCAAGCCGAGGACATTTTTCGCGTGTCGGTACACCCGTTCACCGCGCCAGCCATCGCCTACTAGGCCAAAGTCCAGAATTGGGTCCCCTACCAGGAAGCCTGCCTGTTACCGCGAGTGTCGAAGACATCACAGACTCGTCGTCCTGAACAGGTGACTTTTCTGACTCATCTATCTCCCATGAGCTTGCACGGCTACGCCTAGGAGAATGAAGAAGACAGGCTCGAGGAGGACGAGCGCATAGCCAAGTATGATTGGCATTAAGGGAGGAAGCTATCCCACGTGTGTTTCACTTTTGAAGAAGGAGCACGCACGTGGTTCGTAAAGCGCGAGGGAAACTGGCCAAGCTCTGATGAGTTCCGCCGCCAGTTCCTTCATACGTTCGGGAGCACTGAAAGGCGAGACCGCGCACAGCGTCTTCTTGAATAACGGATTCAAAAGCCTAATGAAACTCGCTATGTTCGCTTAAGACATGGCTCGTCCTTGTTCTCTTGGAGACCCCGATAAGTGCCAAGCAAAAAACTCAGCCCCTTCGTGCGCGGCGAAAAGGAGCAGGCTGTTAGCTGGTCTTGTGCAAAACCCACCTACGAATGTCGATGAATTTATTAAAGAAGCGACCGCCATAAAGAGCGTGTTACACCTACGCTGCCGCCAGTATGATCACCTGACCTGCAGTGGACCGGCAAGTGCCGCAGCAGTGACAGTCACAGAGGAGGGTAGCTTGCGCCGGCTGATATGCGAAATTGTTCAGGAAGGGATTAAGAAGCTCACTGCCACGGTCAAGTGAATGCACAGTTGCGTCAGTGGCTAAAATTATGTGCCAGGAAATAAAGCAAGCGTTTTCGGCTCCCGAGCCACATCCCCAGACGTGGCAGCTCAGCTATGCAGATGTTGTCCGTCGACCACCACCTCCGCTGCTGACGCCGCAGTATAACCAGCAGTCAGCACCGGGATCGCCTTGGTACCTTAGGCAACAACCAACACGACCAGGGCTTCGTAGAACCCCCGTTTATCGCATACCTGACTATAGGCGCTTGTGCTTCCACTGTGGGGAAGCAGGCCACACCTGCCGTCATTGTCCTTATCGCGTGGCGGGGTACCAAGATTTTTCATCCACTGCTTCTAGTCGAGATTTCGACGGCAGTCGAGTGAACATCGACGTGAATTCGACGAGCTGGCGGGCTAATTTTTCAGGTTACTGGACGCGCTCCCCGTCTCCGGGACACCATTTTCCAACTGCAAGACGAAGTTCTAGATATGGCGCGAAGCCGATCTCCCAGCCCACGCCTGAGTAACGGAAGGACGCGAAATCAGGGGGAAGGTTGCCACACGTCGAAGTGCCGAAAATTCCCCATTGCCGTCGAACGAGCAGCCGATACAGCCGGATGATTTGAAGACAGACGAGGTTGTTATCACCCATGTTACCGTATGAATTGACGGTCACTACATGATGGCGCTTGTAGACACTGGGGCGGACTTTTTTATGGTAAGTAAAAACTGGCGGACGAGCTTCACAATGTGAAAATGGATTGGTCAGAGCCGCACATTAAGATGTGCTGGAGGCCACCTACTGACACCGACTGGAAAGTGTACTGCAAGGATCAACAAAGGGGATTCGCCATTCGTAGCAAATTTTGTTACGGTTCTCGACTGTTTGAAAGATGTAATCTTAGGTATAGACTTGTTACGCAAGTACGGCACCGTCATCAAATCACTAGAAGGTTTAATAACCTTTTCTGCGGAAAAACTTGCAGAACTTCAACGCAAGTCCTTGCGCGTCATAGACGACGTGATGGTACTACCGTTATCTTGCCGTCTTGTTTCCGTCAGGTGTGACACAGAATACGATGAGGAAGATCTTGCCAGACATATAATTAGGATTTTGCTCAATCAAGGTGATGCCATACCCAGAAGTCCCGTCAAAGTGATGCATGAACAAACGGAACCACTGCTTACAAACTTCAGAAAGGAACGACGAGATATTGCAAAAGGCGCAGCAGTTTCTTACCTCGACGAGGCTGCGGAATTCGGGAAGTGCTTTGTATTACAACAAGGAGAGCAAGACATTTTGGCCCTGTTACCTCGTCTTGACGCACGCGTGCACTTATCCCAAGCGGAAAGGCAACGTCTTCATGGCCATCAGCACCAGCTTCACGATTGCTTCTTGTCAAAATCCAGAGTCGGTCAGACGCCACTGACGAAGCCCTGGATTATTACGGAGGAGCCAGTTAGACCAATGCGACAATACCCGTACCTCGTAGCACGAAGATAGTGCGAAGCGAACCAAGAGCACGCGAAGAAAATGCTCGATGACATTGCTATCCAACAGTCAAAAAGACCGGGAACATCGTCGGTAGTGATAGTCATAAAGAAAGACGGCTGTCTAAGGTTTCGTGTCGACTACCATAAGCAGAAGCAGGTAACAAAAACGGCGTATAACCGTTACCGCGAATTGGGAATTCTCTCGACAGGATGAGGCATTCACGCTACTTCTCGTCGATGGACCTAAAATTGGCTATTGGCAGATCGAGGTCGACGAGAGAGACAGAGAAAAACTGCTTTCTTCACGCCTTACGGGCTTTACAAATTTAGTGTCCTGCCTTTCGGTCTATGCTCAGCTCCAGCAATTTCGCAGCGACTCATCAATACGGCCTCAGAACGGCAAGTTGTGCCAGTTGGTTGGAATTCATGGTAAGGGTTGTAACAGCGCACCCAAGGCAAGGACAACAAAAGGACAACAGCGCTGTGTCGTCATTTTATTCCTTCTGTTGTCCTTGTCTTGGGTGCGCTGTTATAACCCTTACCATGAATCATCGATACGGTTTTGTCGGGTCTTAAGTGCCAGGCGTGCCTTGTATACCTCGAAGACATCATAGTTTTTCTTTTTTGAAACGTTCGAGGAACACCTGATACTGTCCCTAGCGGTTCTACAAACGATACAATCCGTCGGCCTAACACTGAAAACAGAAAATGATCGCTTTGGTTTCGAGGAACCCCAGTTCTTAGGTCCTGTCATCAGTCATCAAGGCGACCTGCCTGGCATAGACAATATCACGGCCGTCAAGACAGTTTCCAGTGTGAACGGATAGAAAGGAAGTGAGGCGTTTCCTAGGTCGCTGCGTGTATTATCGAATATTTATTGCCGATTTTTCACATATAGCTTCAGCGTTGACGCGTCTTACAAGGCTGGCTTTGTAAAGGGCAAATAAGAACAGGCAGCGTTTAATGATCTCCGACAGCGCCTGGAAACAATTCCTGTGCTGGCTCACTTTGATGAAGACTCTGATACCATATTTCACGCGGACACTAGCAGCGTAGATACAGGCGCTGTGCTCGTGCAGTGGCAAGACTCAGCTGAGAGAGTATTTGCATACGCTGGCAGGATACTCTCACGTGCTGCGTCTGATTACTCATTTACAGAAAAGGAATGCCTTGCGATGGTGTGGACAATTATGAAGTTTCGCCCATATCATTACGGCCATTCTTTCAGTGTCGTCAACGATGATCACTCACTTAGTTTCCTGGCGAGCTTGAAGGATTCGTCCGGTTGACTAGCACGTTGGAGCCAAAAGCTTCAAGAATTCAAAATGAGTGGTGTACAAATCCGGACGACAGCGCTCCGACGCCGACTGCCATTAAAGGTCACCGAGTGAGCAGGGAGTCGCAGAGGATGACGAAGATACGGCTTTTATAGGATTTCTAGACATAGCTACCATTGCTCGTCAGCAGAGGGAATACAGCGACCTAATTCCGCGAATTAATTTTTTCAACGTCAGGATTATAGGCGCGCCCAAAAAATTTCCCAGAAGCATCCAATCATCTGTTTCCGTAATGATGTCTTCTACAAGAACTTCGCTAGAAGCTTAAGCAGCCACCTACTTGTACCAACGTCTACCTGTCATGTATTCTTGCAAGCCTGCCATCATGAACCTACATCTGGCCACCTCGTCTACACAAATAGCAATATTACATAGCAAGCAATATAAGTCAAATAGAAATATTACTGGCCAAGGATTGCCGCATTTTAAAAACATTACGTCCGTGTCTGCCTCCACTGTTATCGACGGAAACCACTACATATTAAACCGCCTGGGCTACTACAACCACGCCAAGTGCCCACGACGTCATTTGCCGAAATCCGCATCGAACTTCTCCGACCATTCCCGACTTCCTATGCTGGCACGTAGTGGGTAATAGTTCCACCAATTACCTGATACGCTATGCAGAAACCAAGGCTCTTCCAAGCGGCACTGCATTCGAAGTGGCGGGATTCCTTATTGAAAACGGGGTTCTGATTCACGGTGTGCCAACAGCGATAATAACGGACAGAGGAACTGCCATTACGGCTACACTCATGAAGACAGTGATTAGCCTCAGCGGCACGGTTCGTTGAAAGAGGACAGCCTATCACCCGAAAAAGAACGGCCTAACACAATGCTTGAACAAGGCTCTCGCGGACATGCTGAGTATATACGTAGCCGTGCAACACAAATATTGGGATGACATACTACTGTGCATCACATTCGCTTATAATAATGCCCCAAAGGAAAAAAACGCGCAAGACGTCATTTAACTTTCTTTGTGGCCGTGAAGTGACGACAGTGCTCAATGCGATGTTGCCACATCTCTGCCGTGATACAGGCACTGACGCTGAAACTTTCACTCAACGGGCTTAAAAAGCAAGGTAACTCCTCCGCGTGAGAACCACCCGACAACAGTAGCACGACGCTCGGCGTTACAATCTACGGCACCCATACTTCACTAGCAGCCAAACGATAAAGTGTGGGTTTTAAGTCCCATCTGTCGGCGAGGGCTTTCAGAGAAGCTACTCAGGAGGTACCACGCTGTACGACGCTTCAGCAGTCTGAACTACAAGGTTATCCCTGACACGCTTGCTTCCTTCAGGGCGGGGCAGCTTCCACTAGAAATCATGATGCAAGTTGTGCACATGACGCCCTATTGTTTGGAATGAAGTGCCCACAACTCGTCTAACATATCTTCCTGCCGTTAGTTTAGGATGTAACGATACTCTCTCTGGTCAAAGGCAAATGTCACATCTAATATGCGGCACGTAGAGAAAAATGACGATCTCGCGCATTGCAAAAGAGAAGACGAGGTCCCAGCCTGATCGTTTTCCAGCTTGCCTAATTAAAGTGTCCTGCCTTGTGTTCCGAATTCCTGCTGCCTCTGAATCTTGGCAATATGGATATATTTATCTCGTTTATATTACGTTCCCCCCAATCTATGCTCAGAAAACTTAGTGAAATATTTTGCTGTAGGTGTTCATAAAGTATTACCTTTATAACTGCGCTCTTTAAGCAAGTCTGCATACTCGGGTCTCAACTCCTATAAAGCGCCACTATTACAGTGTCGCGACATACCGCGACTATCTATTCGCATTGCTCTGTTTGAACAACTGAATGTAGAGCAGTGTGGTGGAGAGGACCGCGCAGTTCACCGCGTCGACCGTACATTGATATGACTGCGGCCGCTAGCTCCACGCATAATGTGCATCTATCTGTTCGTTACCCCATGCCGGTGCTCCTATGTCCCCGAGGAAACGTTATCACATTGGCAGGTTCTCGACGATGGACATACCTCTCTACATTGCCGATTGTCGAGTTACGATTTGCATGACGCTTTCGTCCTGAAATCAGTACTAAAAGAAGTACAGTTACGTTACGAATCACCAGTCGACGAATTCTACCCTAACTCAGGGATGGGTGGCTCTGAAAATACATTGAGTGCTTGAACATTTTAGCCTATGAGTGTTCACAAGAAATTATTTCGGCCTCCAGCAGCATATGTCGTTCTTGTCGTTCTTGCCCTTCTTGTCGTTGAGTATGGTTTTATTCTGTAACTAATCTCACAGATACTAAATTTATTAGAATACATGTAGCCGCCCTACTCACGTGGGTATCATTGCGGCGTTTTTGGTGTTCCACACCCAATGCTACAGAAAAGCAATCGATCTAGCACACAAAAGAGCTGTAAAAGTACTAAAAAAATGTAATAGGAACACCAAAGAACGCAAGCTCTCAAGAACTCTTATCTTTGGTAGAGGAAATTTACTTGGGTTCGCTATTTTTAATATTCGCTAATGCCGTCGTAGGTTGCTTGCCAGAGAAGCTACACCCTTCAAATTTAAAATACCACCGCCATGATAATACTATTATTCATATACTGGCTAGGAAGCCGCTCAAATGCACTGCGACTTTCGCGGCGTAGTTTGAGTGAAGGTGTTTGCAAAAAGAATTTTTGGAACAGGCTGACATAGGAATAATGAAAAAGTAGAAGATGTCATTTGTAATAATGTTGTGCAGGTTGGAAAAGGTTAGTGAGCAGCTGTGTGAGCGTTGTTTTTTTTTGTTTTGCACGATTGAATAAAAATTTGAGCTAAATTATAAAACGCTTTTACGCGAAATTTTATCACACTTTCAAGTTCCAGACAGATCTCATAGAGACATAATTATCAAAGGCTGCCATTCAATGACAATCGTTTGTCATGCAGGTCACTTTTGAAATTATTGTTACTTACGAGTGAAAAGATTTCTGAGCTTGGACCCCAAATTTTACGTAGCGCCACTTTTGATTCTGACGTAGAAAAACAGCCTAAGTTGGAGTGTTCCTGCCTTCTTACTCGTATTACTTAGGTAGCCTCATTTAGTTAGGTCAATTTTAGTCGAAAGATTCCTCAGCTACCCTAAATCTCGACAAGAAGAGTAGGAAGATACCTATAAAGAAAGGGATCAGACAAGGAGACACAATCTCTCCAATGGTATTCACTGCCTGCTTGAAAGAAGTATTCAACCTATTAAATTCGGGCGGCTTAAGGGTAAGCATCCGGTTTGCAGGTGAGCACCAACATTCGCACCGACATTCGGTTTGCAGGTGACATTGTCCTGTTCAGCAACACTGGGGACTAGTTACTACAAATCATTGAGGACCTTAACAGCGATAGCGTGACAATGAATTTGAAGATTGATGTAGAGAGAATAAAGATAATGATCAATATCGTGCCAAAGGAACAAGGGTTCGGTATCACCAGTCAACCTCTAGAGCAGGCGAAAGAATACGTTTGCCTAGGACAATTACTCACAGTAGACATTGATTATGAGAATGAAATTTACAGAAGAATAAAATGGGGTGGGGCGCGTACCGCAGACACACTCAAATCCTTAGTGGAAGCTTACCAGAAAAGGAAGGTGTACAATCAGTGCATTCTACCGGTGCTGAGATACGGGGCAGAAACTTGGAGACTGACAAAGAAGCTTGAGAACAAGTTATGTACCACGCAAAGAGCGATGGAACGAAGTATGCTAGGCATAACTTAACAAACAGAAGGAAAGCGGTTTGGGTCAGACAGCAAACGGGTATAGACGATATTCTAATAGTCATTAAGAGAAAAAAGTGGCGCTGGACAGGTCATGTAAAGCGCAGATTAGATAACCGTTAGATCATTAAGATGATGGAATGGATACCAAGAAAAGGGAAGCGCAGTAGAGGACGGCAGAAGACTAGGTGGTGCAACGAAATCAAGAAATTTTCGGGTGCTAGTTGGAATCGGTTGGCGCAGGACAGGGGTAATTCGAGATCGCAGGGATAGGCCTTCGTCCTGCATTGGACATAAAATAGGCTGATGATGATCACCATCATCAGCATGATGACCCTGATCATGAGAATGAAATATACAGAAGAATAAAAATGGGTTGGAACGCATTCAGCACACATTGTCAGATCCTGACTAGAAACTTACCATTATCATTAAAAAGAAAGGTGTACAATCAGTGCATTCTACCGGTGCTAACATATGGGGCAGAAACTTCGAGACTGACAGAGAAGGTAAAAATCACAACAAGGCACACACAAAGAGCTATGGAACGAAGAACAACAGGCGTAACGTTAAGAGAGAGTCAGAGAGCGGTGTGGATCAGAGAGCAAACGGGCATAGCCGATATTCTAATCAACGTGAAGAGAAAGAAATGGGGCTGGGTAGGTCACGTCATGCGTAGGTTAGATAGCCGGTTGACCGTTAGCGTTACAGAATAGGTGTCAAGAGAAGGAAAACGCAGCCAATGACGCAAAAGCTATGCGGAGTGATGAAATTCAGAAAATCGCAGGCGCCAGTTGGAATTGGTTGGCGCAGCACGCGGGCAACGGAGAGAGGAGGCAGAGGCCTTCATGCTGCAGTTGACCTAAAATAGATTGTTGATAATGAGTACATGCACAGTGTCTGAATGAAACTCCGACATGACACTTGGTCCGAACGACTTCACTAACTTCATCTCTTCGAACATTTTTATTGCAGATTTGGCTCGGAACACTTCATGTACTTTAACAAGAAAGAACGCGGAAAAATGAACGCCACCTTCTCGTACGTAAGCTCTAATTAAGCACTCGTTCCTGCGGCAAGAAATTTATAAGACATATCCACACAGTTTCTTCTACTGTGTATTTATTAGTTTCTCAGCGATATTTTTTGTTGCAAATGAAGATAAAAAGTTACAGTGACGTTTCACTTCGGGAAATCAAGATACGGGCAAGCGTATGGGTGTTATAGCACACACGAAGCTATCGGCCCTATGTGCGCCTAGACACCTAGGCTGTCCGCAACGCAGATAAATTTCAAGATAGGGCTCGCGCGGCCGCGCCATACACAGCAGCCGACGGAGTAGAACACTAACCCCTCCTTAAGCTGGGAAGGCGGAGCGCTTCCCCTCTGCTTTCATTCCTTGCGCGCGCAATATCGAGGCGCCATCATCAGGTCAACGTCGCTACAGTCTACAAGAATATTTTACTGTTGCTCCAGTGGGGGCGCGTCCTGTTGCGGTTCGCATACCTGCTTTAGGAGAAAGTAGCGGCGGCGCTGTCGTACTCCGGACTTGAAACGAGTGGGCAACGCGTCTTCTTATGCACGTTGTTTGTCGTGGTTGCCATCGCTGAACGTCCTTCCTTTAGCGCCTATTCCTGCGTGACCTCTTATGATGCCGCCCAAGCGGCGGTTAAACCACTGTTACGCGTGAGGCTGCACATCTGGCTATCGAATAATAGCCGACAAGCGTAAGTTATCGGTTTTTAATGCTCCGAAAGATGAGCAAGAAAGGCTTGTTTGCTAGTGAAATCTCCGTAGGCTTGACAAGCGCTAAGTCGTGATTGTGCTGTTTGGGAACTTCACTTTGAGCCGCATATGATTTCGAGGCATTATCTCCGAGTTCTAACTTCACTTCCGGAGAGTGCAAATATTGTGAAGAGACTACAGAAGTATGCGATTAGTGCCTAAATAGCGAGGAAGCAGGCGAAGTGATACGCGCGGCCGTCGAGGGCGAGCGCTGCCGAACAAAAGCGGAACGAAAGCGAAACTGCCTCTGACCAGGCCGGCGAAGCCTAGCGGCGCCGATTGGAGGGCCGCGTTCGAAAGCAATTTGTTCAAGTCGGATTGCGTTCGACGTGTAGCGTCTGGGACCGCCTCTCGTACGTCGTACGGCGTCAGAGTGTCGCGGCCCGCGCATGTTGCGGCGTCCTCGACTGAGCGTTTCCCGGGAAGACGCGAGTTCGTTGCACTTTCACACCACGTGCTCGGAAGAAATGCTGCGCATTCACTCAGATAACCGTCCAGGATGGTTTCTGAAGTAGTTTTTCATAAGCTTGTATTAAACTCTGGGAGATTTCCTTCATCTCATTGAAAAGCATTGGTGGACTCTCTGAAACATTGCAAATCATTACCTTTGATACCGCTATTCTTGATTATCGTGCTTGCCTGTTGGTGTAGAAAACTGTTCTTGAAAAAATTGGAGGACGCTTAAGCTTCGCCTTCAAGAGCGGAACGCGACAGCGTTCCCGTCGACCCGCCAAGGGGTGTAAGACAATGGGCTACGGCGCAGCGACTACGCTCCCCGCATCGGACGCGGTGAGCGTCGAGCAACGCAGCGTTCGGCGCGACAAGGAAATGTGCGCCTGAGCAAGCGACGCACGCCTGAGCCTTACAGCTCGTTTCTAAGGCAACACCGCGTTCACTAGAGGCGCTTTTGTACCGCTTCGAAGCATCGAACTCGTGGCTCAGTGGTAACGTCTCCGTCTCACACTCCGGAGACCCTGGTTCGATTCCCACCCAGCCCATCTTGGAAGTTGCTTTTTATTTATGAAGTACCTGCCGTGATTTATCGCTCACGGCCAACGCCGCGGACGCCGACACCGACACCGACGCCGACGACACCGGCTTTTCCGCGACACGAGCTCCTTAACGCTATCGCGTTAAAACTCTTCCCTAAGTGATTTGGTCGCCCGACAGTTAACGATCGTTGTCCTTCACGCAGCGACTCAGTGTCTATCCTGCCGCCGATGTACCGGCATCCAACTCGTTGAACACAAGAGAACTGGAAGTGTCACGTTCATGTTCATGTACCCTGGTCACAGCGCGAAGCTTTGCAAGGAGAGAGATCGAGCTACAGGTGTTTCCTCAGCTTGTCTTGAACAACACCGGAAAAAAAGTTACAGTGACGTTTCACTTCGTCAACACGGGTGACGCGCAAACGTATATGGGTGCTATAGCACACACCACGCTATCGGCCCTCAGTGCGCCTTGGCGCAGAACGCTGTCCGCGTCGCGGATCGTATTCAAGGCAGGGATTCCGCGGCGGCGCCATAAGCACCAGCCGTGTTAGTAGAACACCCCGCTATAAACATTTGCTTACTGTTAATACCCAGCATGGTGTCAGCGCGCACAGGCGCACAGCAAGTGTCTGCACTCGATGACCACGGACCACGAGATAATCTCGGAAGTGAACGGAAGTGAAGTTAGAACTCCTAGGGGGACCCCAACGCTTGCTCCTGACGCAGTTCCGACCCTTCTACCCAACTTGCCCGCCTATTTGAGCAAGTCCACTCCGACTCCGAGGCATCAGAGGAAAACACGGCAACTGGAGATGTCATAACCAGCAGTAAAAGCCCGCCGCACCGACCAGTGTCATCAAGAAGGTATCATGCTGCGGACGCTTCAATGGGCAACGAAGAGTGATAAGGTGCCGCCGAAGCAGACAGTGTTGTCAGAGTCGTCGGCCTCCGTGGACTCTCGCTCCCAATTATATCGTGGGTGCTGCATGCGTTCCCGAATTTTACTAGTGTGTGCTACGTGTGTTGCGTACTGAATACGGCCACGACTTGTTGCGAGAACAATAATTTTCAACACTGGAACCGAAGGCATCTTGAGCGCAAGGTACATCTGTTTGGCAAGCTGATAGAACAAACACATATTTTTTAGAGCGCAGCTCTTTGGCGTCCGTTCCTGGGTTTCGCGTCGTCGTCGGCGTTGTCGTCGGCGTTGTCGTCGGCGTCGGCCTCGTAACCAGCTCCGCCCCCCTTTCATCCCCCCAGCGCTAGCAGCGACCGACTGATACCGCTGGATGCCGCTGACGCCGCTAGAGAGTCAAGATAACGTGACTGCATAGAACACCGTCGCCGCCATGCAGAAAGAGTATCAGTCAAAGGCATCAGTCAGTCGCTGCTATCTCTTCCCTCCTCCCTTTATCGTGTTGTCCGCTTGCTGCGCGCGCTTCTGCCCCCATCGTTTGCCGCTGGGTGTACACGCCGCCCCCCTCCGCTTCCGCTTACTGCTGGTTGCTCTCGACGGCGGCGATGAGCCTCCGCTTCGGCGGCGCGAACTGCAGGGTCTTGTCGGCGGCGGCGATGAGCTTCTGCTTCAGCCTCGCTTACTGCTGGTTGCTCTCGACGGCGGCAATGAGCCTCCGCTTCGGCGGCGCGAACGGCAGGGTCTTCTCGGCGGCGGCGCTTAGCCTCTGCTTCCCCCACGGCTGTGACAACCTCGCGAGGCACTTGTATACATCTCGTCTTTGAGAATCAAGCATTGGTGTACCAAGTCGAACATATATCAGTCTATTTCTCCGACCACAAAGCTTCCTTCATGACTGTCAAGAACTGTTAGTGGAGTCTTTGTTAAAGGAATACGTGTGAAAAATAAAAAAAAATTCTGTGATAGCGCATACATGTGTTGCTCGATTTCTTTGCCTCAATCTATCCAAAAGGTGAAACAGCTTATTTGCTGCGCTCAAATTTCGCATTAGGAAGTAACGTAATCGTCGGTAATTTTTTTTCCATTTAACAAGCGGAAGGTGTGCTACGAAGATCAGCTAGCATTCCAATTATGCGCGATCAGCACAAGGGAACTAGGAGTCGTTCGAACTGATGGCAGGTCTTCTGACACAAGCAGAAATAAATGGAGGCGCTTCCTTTAACGTGAATTGCATTGGGAAATCATGAAAACAAGGTGAGTCCAATCTCAATACAGCTGTTCTGCGGAGTGTAGTTCGTGGCATGACATTAAATGATTGACTGAATGTTTAAGCCAGCTAATGATTTATTAGTACAAGGTACTTGTAATAATCCATTATCTTTTCTTGAATTGATTGAAAAAAACAACTAATTCTAGTCTAAGATTCGCTGGCAGTAGTCAGCGGGTATTTTATTTCACATTAGAAGAATTTTATGTTTGTCATCTGAAACCTAGTGTTTAATTATTATTCTTTTAATATGTAGCATTTGTATCTGTTAAATACTTTGATTTTCACATAATAAAAGACATTTCATGTCTTGTTCCAGGGCTGCCTTGCTTACGCTGAAAGTATCTACGTAACGCTCTTCAAACAAGAAAATGAAGCATGCAAGAAACTTCCCAAGCCAAGCTGTTCAAGATCCCACCGACTCCGAGATGCGAATCTCAAGCTAAAGAGGCTGGGCATCGAAACTGAACAACTTGAGCGAAAGAATTTCAAGGATGAAAAATGACTCTGCAGTCACAATATATTCCAAAATAGATTGAAACACTTGTCTGCACAGCAGCAACTAGCTGCAAGAGAATGCTGTCATGCGGCAAAACAAAAGAGCACACGGGGGCTGGACTATACACAAAGACGAAAGAAAAAAGAGCAGAGAGGGATGGTCGAGGCTATTGCAAAGCTCGGTACCATTGGGTATCGCTGTCAGCGGTAGCCAGTCGGCACATTCACAGTTTACTCGACAGCCCCGTGTCCTCCAGGAACGTAAGAAGGCGCTTGAAGGCGGAGCCGCGATGGCGAACTGCGAGAGGAGGTCAGACCAGCGCCCATCCGCCTATCCTCCTCCTCCGCGACGCTTTGCCTTTCTCTTTCCCCGCTTCGCTCAACACCACCTAGACTTTCTTCTAGGTGACGTTGCTTTTCCGTGTCCTCAACGCGCTCTTTCGTACTTTCCCCGGTGCACGATTGTCATCATCCATGCGCTTTCCTGCGCCGGCGCTCGCTTCCTTCACGGCTTCAAACTTCACCGCTTTTAATGGCGGGGCACTTGCGCTTGTGCGTAATAAAGCACGCTTGCTTTTGTTTTTTTCTTCCATACAAGGTTATCTGTGATATATAGAAACATTTGTAATAATTTTTTTGGCGGTAAGAGGCTGTGAATACTAAAACAATCTCTTTAACATACCTGAAAGCATTAGCGGCTGAAGTATTGATAGCAATATGTTCCACTCTATAGCAATTTCAATTAACAAGGAAAGAGGGCAGCAGAATTAAATTGAAATGCGGTCATTTCCCTGCTAGAACTGCAAATGACTTTTCATATTACACTACCCAGTAGTCTGCTTGCCTGGACAACGCTTCTCATTATTTTACATCCATCGGTTACTCGAAGAGGCTACCCTCGAAATAGCAAATTTTTCGTGTTTTGACTATATAAAACAATTATAACAGTGATTCGCGATTGTTCTGTTACCTATAGTACCGCTTCTAGTAGCATTACACCAAACCATTTCCAATACGCCACTCGTAGCTTTCTTAATATACCACAAAGATGGGTTCAGACAACCTTTTCTAATATTAGGGGTTAATTTCAGAGTACAGTAGTAAGCTGTCGTTAATAACGCCTAATGACTTTCAAATGAGATCTTAGAATTTTGGTAGAATCCCAGATTTTCCCTTCTTGATTCGAATCTGGGTTTATTTTGCCGCCTAGTTAAAAGGCATAGGCTTATTGAATTAGCTCAGAGGTGCTTGCTAAGAATCACAAACTCGAATTCCCTTGCCTTGTTTTCGATTTATAGCTTGACAATCTGCTTACTTAAGCTTTCCAAAATTTTAGCAATTCAGTGATAAGTTACTCGTTTCAACTTACGTTAAGCGTTATGCACGAGACAAGGCTGTGTGTAAGCCTGAATTTTTGTGATATGAGTGATCTTTTCACATAGTCCTGACAAATTACCATCTTTAATCTTTTTTAGAAGAATGCGGCGATTACAATCTGAATTTGTCTTCGCTCCTTTCCCCAAACTTCGCGTTGTGATTCCGCTCCTTTCTTGATGAATAACGGAAGTACTTCATCTTTGTTGGAGCGTCTTGTACAGTAGTGCGGACTAGTAGGCGATAAAGCAGTTCATGAATACCTGAGAAAGAAGTCAGGGCCATTGCCCTCTGCGAGGGCAGATGATCAGCACAACATCGCCGTAAGAAAACTTCTGGTAAAGACTTTATTGGAATCACTCATTGTCACTTTGTAACGACGGTCACAATGGATTTGTAGTCGCAGTGATGCACACTGGTCTGCGTATTCCGTACTGTCAACACATTCTTTGATAATGTCAAATCGTTCCACGAACGCATTTGATCGCTTCGCTATCTTGGGGCCTATCCGCTCGAGCCGGTTCCTTACGGCCAGCCTCCCCGGCACGCTCCTCGCTGGCTACTGCCGCCCGCTGCTCTCGCTCAGAGTCACGTCTGAGGTCCCGACGACAGACCTCGTCAGCAGCTTGTTCTTTGCTAGTAAGCGCTACACGCGGCCTCCCCCATACGAGCTCACGCAACGTACTAACTGCATAATTCGTTCCTTGCGCAGGCGCAGAAATGCAGCACATAGCACACAAATTATTCGATACGCGCTACGGCCATCGGTGCTCCCTCGACACAGCCACACCGAGCAGCTGGCTAAGTCAGGAGCTGGGGTTGCTGTCAAAATCGCCTCACGTCCACGCTTCGCAACATCTCGAGCCTTACCAATAACCATCTAATTGTTCTCGATGCACAGTCTGTCGCACACCGCACAGCTTAGTTGGAAGTGTCTGTCCAGAAAGTCCCTGTGAAATTTCGCATATGCATCCTTCTGGTAGTCCAATTTACCGGCATGGTACCTGCGGCGCATCGCGGCACCCCTCTTCTTCTCGAGCCCACCGCTTACGGGAAGCCTTTCGGGCACGATCTTTGCTTTACTCGCTGCCACCTTCCTAGCGTTCCTCTTGGCCAGGTGACAGCATATGCCTTAGTGGTGTGCTCCGCCTCCTCAAAGAGGGCTGCGTTATGTTGTATTCGGTGGTTTCTTAGCTTTCATCTTGCTACACGAATTGTCCGCACATGCCTTAGATGTTTGATTTGGCTCATCATAGAGGGTGCGGATGTTTTCAAGCACCACATTAAAAAATTTATTTGAGGGTAGACATATACAGCTCTGCTATAAAATTTCTACCATAAGCTAGAGAAATTCTGAGAATTGTTCATTAATGCGCAAGCATTGCTTGGCCCGGGTGGGACTGTGTTTCTGCCTAGTTATGCTTACTTGCTGTTCCTAGCTTAAGCGCGTCTAGATATAGCCTTTCCGGTGGCTGAAATTCTTAGTTTTTATTGCAGCTTTTATCAGTCAATTGTAAGAATTTCTCACCGTATCCGGCACCTTCAATGCAATCGTGCCAACTGAGCGGCTACACCGTGCAGGAGCGCTACTCGAGGGAGCAGAGCGGTCGAAAGAAAACGCCAACTGCCGCAGTTACGCGCGAGACGTTGTGTGAGGGAGAGTGCACTACTGCGAACTTATGTCACCCTCGCTGTGGCTCTCATAAGGATGTGTCACGAACGCTTTCTTTATGCACGCATGCACTTGCCTGCGTTCTGACTGCGCCTCGGTAAGGCAAAAATGCGCCAAGTGACTCCGCACCCTCGCTTATCTGCGCGGTGTTCATAACTCGAAGGACGCTCAGGAACGCTCAATTGGACGTTGGCTCACCCCAATATCTAAAGTTCGCCCACACCCAAATTTTATGTTGACCCAGCCTCACATTACAGTTGTACCAATCCCAAATTTCAAGTAGCCTCAACCGAAAATTTAACTTGGCCCACGACAAGATTTCAAGCTGGCCCGCGCCCAACTTTCAAGTTGACCCCCTCCAAAATTTAATTTGGCCGACATCGAAATTCCAGGTTTACCCACCCCAAATTTCAAGTTAATCCACCGCCAAATTTGAAGTTGGCCCACCTTCAATATTTAGTTGGCCAACCGCCTGAGTGCAACTTGGCCCACCTCCCTAATTTAAGCTAGCCCACCCCATATTTCAAGTTGGCTCATCCACAAATATGAAGTGGACCCACCCAGCAATTGGTACACCCTACTATAAGCTTCGATATGTATTTTCCAATGAGCCCATTGTATCTCTGGGGGATTATTCTTATATTTCATTGCTTGCTTTCTATTGCAGCTTATCGCTTAATAGCTTCCAGTTATCTAGACTTACATTTTATCAACGATTAAACGTATTACCGTAACAAATTACGCATTTTTCTACAGGTACAAGGCGTTACACTTTGCGCTTGACAGGCCTGGGGAGCTTCTAAAGAAAGCTTACGCATTAAAAGCTTTATTCAGTTTGTGGCATAAATACAAAATGCATTGCTCGAGTAGGTAGGCCGTTTCTTGCAGCATAACAGCATACTTTACATTATAAAATCATTTAACGTAACATCATATTTTAAGGCATACACTGGTATTCAGAATACTGCAGACAATTCAGTCGTTTTTCAACTTTCTATGTACTGTTATCATTCTGTGTATCACTGTAAAATTACAGAAGTGAACATGAATGCACCTGCCTGAACGTTATTGCTTTATAAAGTTCGGTACTGTCATCATCAGCCCGCAGGCCCAAACCGTCGTCCTTAAGAGAAAGTAATTTTGTTTCCCCATATTCATATTTTATATTTCTGAAACCATGCCTCTTTTCATCTTTCACAACATGCACCTTATAGTTCCTGGTAACCATCCTCCTAAGAGTTGCTTTCAAGCTTCCCGTTTTGTGAACTGCTTCTTCATGTCTTTTGGATTCACTTTGATATTGTGCGTTCGGATAGAATGCTACATCTGCTTGGATTTAGCTTTATCTCTGAATCACTATAATTCATGCTGTATTTCTTGAGATTTTTTTTGTTATATTGCCTATTTCCTGCATTCGCACCTTGCTGCCCACACTATCAATAAATAATTTATTAGGGTGGTATTACTATCGCTTGTATGCTATCTTAATTTTCTCTTTTAAAAGCCCAAATTAGTTGGTGAGGAAAAGCCTGGATTCAACCGCATCGGTCTGGATAGCGTACAGCTGCTGCATAATTGCAGTCATTTCTTCCTGAAATAAATTCAATGTCTGAAATACGGCAAACTTGCACTTTACAAATATCTGGCGACTAAATCATAACGCTATGTAACACATCGATAACGTGCACAATGCTGGTGTCCACACATAATATAACATGTATTTTATGCCTTGCCCTTTCTTTCTAGCTTATCGTTTTCGGTCAAGTAGTACACCGGTTTGGGTAAACCAATCCGGTGTAATAATCGGGTGTATCTATCCGATGCATGTACTGTTTTCGATGGCATTTAGAGTTTCCCTTGTGTTTCAATGCAAGGTGTGATTCGAAAACCACAATAATGGTTTGTACAATAATATAAGGTGTATTTTATGTCTTCTCTTTTCTTTCTTGGTTATCATATTTGGTTAGGTAGTACACTGAATTGGGTAAAGCAGTCACGTTCACGAAACGCAGTCATGGATATATATGTGCAGTTCTGTACGGTAATATGGGTTCCCCTTGTGTTTTAATGCAAAGCACGCTTAAACCTGCAACCATACAGGCCTTTTGTAAACATTGGAGGACGCTTAAACTTCACCTTCAAGAGTGGAACGCGATAGCGTTATCGCACCCCGTTCCCACCGTCCACTCATTCGCTCGGCATGCTCTTGAGTCACACGAAGACGAAACGTGCGCCTGAGCAAGCGGAACGAACCAAAGAACTCGGTGTCTCGGAGGGAGAAACGATCTACGCGAGGCAAACCTCGTGATCGGCACGGACAGCCGGGCCGCGACGCGCCATGAAGGCGGACGCGATCATGGGGCTGACGCCTCGGTGGGATCGTCCTCTAGACGCGGGCGAGTGGCGCGCCAGCTGTCAGGGCAGCGCCGTAGATTGCGAGGAGGGGGTCTTGTGTGTTTGCCGCAAGATGACTGTGCGCGCGCGCCAAGCGCTGTAGAAATGTAGCGGAAACGTACTTCGCTACGCGTTTAACTGCCACTTCTGTAATTTACATGCTCATAATTACCGATAGACACCGCAGTATAACTTTCTGCGGCACGTTTCTAAGGCAACACCGCATTCACTAGAGGCGCTTTTGTCCCGCGTTGAAGCACTCAACTTATGGCTGAGTGGTAGCGTCTCCGTCGCACACTCCGGAGACCCTGGCTCGATTCCCATCCAGCCCATCTTGCAAGTTGTTCTAATTTATGAATTGCCTTCCACAATTTTCGCTTTCAGCCACCGCCGCTGACAATGACGACATTGGCTTTTCTGCTACACGAGCTCTTAACGCTATCGCGTTAAAACAACGAAAGCGCGAGCTACATGCAAGGTCGTACGTCAGTAGATATATGCGTCTGTGGCAACTACATTGGACAAAAAATACTGTATCTCACACAAGTAGAAAGGTAGGTTTGTATGAGTGGAGAGCGTATCAACCATATCGCTTTGATTCATGGCAACCAATGTTGCTGTAAGCTCGCAGATGACATAATATTCCCAGGCAGAGGTCTAAGTGTAAGCCTAACCACTTTTAGTAAAATGTTTATATGTGTGGGGTATTCTCTTCGCAATGAGATTTGTCCAGTGCTTGTGTGAGCAACGCCGCTTGTGGTATGTAATTTATCGTTTTGAAAACATTAGGCCACATTATGCAACTGATCGCTAATTACTTAACATAAGGACTTATGGGTCACTTATATACATCAATTTATGTCAATATATCTATATAAATATGTTTATTTTACTAGCTTCTACACGTCTATAATATACCACCAGAATTTAACGCCCATTTATTACAATGCCTCACGGCAGCCACATTTCGATGGGGGCTAAATGTGAAAACACTCGTATACTTAGACTTAGGTGCACGTTAAAGAGCCCCGGATGGCCCAAATTTCCAGAGTCCCCCACTATGCCGCGCCTCAAAACCAGATAAGGGTATTGGCACGTAACTCCCCCCCCCCCCAAATTATTACGATGATCACCGCTAGAAACCAGGCCCGCTTTGAGTATTCTTAGGATATAAGAACGACAACTGCCGAGTTTGTAAACATTCATTGTAATGCCTCATCGCTACTGAAACGAAGACGAAAGCCGAAAACAGCGCACATCCCGTATTTGCTTCCTTGCGTCTTAGATTGAGGAGCGCTGTAGACCTACAGTGAACGTCCATTTAACTAGGTTTCTACTCGATGGTTTGATTCTAAATAAGATGCTAGCAGAGCATCAGAGGCTAGGTCTTTTTTTTCTCCGCGCCTTTAAGCAGTGACTGACTCGTATAACTACACTCTCTATCACCAGACTGCTAAACTACAATTGTAAAATCGAGGTCTGGGGAATTCGAGACTACTGCATGACCTCATTTTACTTACCTGTTGTTCTTTAAGGCAACCTATAATTACTTGTCATAAGTAATGGGTTTGAAATCTCATGGCACATAAGGGTTTATAACATTGCTACAGCTAACTAGCATGCGCTGTAGATTCACACTGTTAAATGCGTAAAAGGCAATACTCGCACGTCCCACATCGCGCTCAACGTGCTTAATGATAAGGCCCAGGCTCGCAGCATCTGATACGCGCTGTTGATAATGAGGTTCAGGCTATATTTAAAGCACATTCTTCACTAGTGTGTCCAATATTTCCTCATTCAATTCACAACATAATTAAACAACTAAGTAGAATTGTTCGGTGTAGAATTCTAAGAATTCGGAACACGAGCCATATAGGGATTACGTACAGTTTCTGCAGCTGTTAGTCGCAGAGCAGTGTGGTTACACAGACAATATTCTGTGTACACGCTGTAAGCGTTCCTTGATAGTGTGGTCACTGATATACGACAGCAAGCGAGGACATAAGCACAATGTCATCGCTTTATTTTAGTTATGTTACATTACAGCGCTTTGTTTCGTTCAAATATTTGTTCTTGAGACTTTATTCCGGATGCAAATTTAGTGCGCTGCACTCCAATTTGTATTTATAATATTCCAAAAAGAAAGTGTCCTTCATTGATGTTTTATGTTTATTCCAGGCGCTGTTCCATTCGCAACACCAAACGGAATAAAAGTGAGCAAACGAAGAAACCCACTAATGTTGCTGGCTGTTAGTAAAAAAGCAACATGGGATCTTGCAGAAAGAAGGTTACATTTTCAATTGCCAATAAACTAAGACACATGTGCATTGTTTTTTTGGAGAAAATGTTTATCAGCACATTCTAAAATCGCATATTCGCTGGTCAGCACAATCGGGATGTGAGTTAGTGTGTTTGTGTGCGTGTACGTGCGTGCGCGGGTTTCTGTGCGTGTGTTTGTGTGTGGGGAGGAGGGTCATTGAGTGCGTGTTTAAGAAAAGAACACTGTTTCAAGGTCATTGCATGTCTATCCGCATGTTGAAAAAGTCGCAGTAACGCCCAAAGGGAGCAACTGCGATGTTATGGTCAAGGTTACGCCATAGGTTACGCCTAAAGGCAAAATGTCCATTTCCATAGCAACTCATTAGAAAGCTGTAACGAGTAAGCCTAGTAGTTTTATCATCTGTGTAAGTCCAAATTAACAGAGATGCAATAAGCTGGTGCCGCCATTATAATCGACAAACTGCAACCTGGTAGAACGTGCTGTAATACAACCTTCCATACATAATTACTTGATGAAGTCACGTGAGCACATAGTTGAAAAGGGTTTCTGGGGCCAGGTCAAGTGTCTGGTTGATTCCGATGACCCCTTACAAATACTTTCCACGTTCCACCTTGGCAGTGGAAGGTTTGTGCAAAAAGCACGAGGCTGATTCGAATGAGTGCAATAAAACCGGCGTGCCAGAAAAGTGAAACTCGCACCTCACATACATAACATCTCGTACAATGTAAAAAGAATAGCGAGAAGGTCCGCAGTGGACATAGTCTTTTCCACCTGTGAACGATTGCCGAGGATCCGCAAGAAAGTGGACTGGGACATAGAAGAGACGACCATCTGTACCACCAGGCACCACACGTCGTTTGTGAATAGCATGCAGAATGTCGTATTCTTAATACTCCTGGGATGCGACTGTGTATGAATCGATCAGACAGGCGGTTGTAATAATCGGATATTAAGAAGGCATCATTATATGCAACTTTCACAGATAGTAGCGACGCCATGCGGCAGCCGTCGTAAGCCTCAACGAGGGGATACCCGCGTTTCGTACCCGCGTCGCCCGTGTTCAGTTAGTGTGGTGCGCTGGAGCCTTTCTTTTGTATTTGATTGGGGTCGCTTTTTACAGCGGTATTTCAGAGCTCTGCAGTGATCTACGTAGTTGAGGCACAGGTTGCCTTTCGCAGTGACACTGTTTTGACGGGTTACGTCTTTGATGAAATGGGCAAGACGTACAAGAGCAACAAAATGTGTTGTGTGCCTGAGTACACACACCGTGCCGTCAAAGGCGAGGTAAGCCTTCACTCGTTTCCTTGCGACGAACGAATTAAAAAGGGGTGGACAGTGAAATTGCGCATTGTGAAACCTGTCACCAAAACAATGTGTTAAGCGCATGCTCTTCGATAGCTTGCCTCTCGCACGCATTGCCATATCTTGTGGCCTCGTTTCCTTGGAAATTTTGCCTCAGCAGTTTTTCAACTTTGTTTTGCCGGCTGTTTGTTGGTGATGGCAGAAATCTGCACAATGTGTGGCATGTGCTTCCTGTTATTCTGAGAATTCGCTCTCTTTGCCACTGTGTATTATTTTGCCCAGCAGTCTTGGCGCAAATTCTAGCTCCTTGTGCTGAGCTCACAGCAACGATGTCCTTATCAAATTTTGCCAGCTGAGCACTCAAATGGTTCATATAGCTATGTAAATTCTTAACTTGACCCAGTCTCTGAATTCGACTTCATAGAAGAGAAGCTCCTCAAACTTTTGTGCATGCTGGTTGGTGAGGATATGCTGCACAATCAGGTCCGGCTCACAGCCTGTGTTGCCTGCTTGCTTGCCTGCGTTGCAAGAGGAGTGGCCCTGTAAGAAAAAAATATTGTTGCTTCAATGCAGGACAAACACTCTTCATTTTATGTGAATAAACGTGATGTATTGCTCTTTCTCCCGTTCATTGTGTATCTTTTTTCCCCTTTCGCGCTGCCTTCGTGCAGTAATTTCTTGGTGGCTTTCCGCGTCTGGGCTCCGCAAACAAAAAGCTCCAAAGAAGTACTGGAAGAACCACTTTTGAGGTGTGGGCACGCGAATGGAGTTCTACGGTTCATCGGAAAACGCTCAAATCAATGTAATGATCCTACGACGATGAAATCAGCTTTGTGGCATCATTAAACGTTTGCCATGTGTTGTACGACTGAATAGACGATGCTTGAGCAAATGAATGCGAGCGAATACCATTTGTTTGTTAGCGCATAAAGGTAGCATAGTTTGCCAGGCAACGCGGAGCAAGGGTTCGGACATTGAAGCCGCGGCAGTACACGGGGCCCCTCTTAGCGCGTAGCCATGATCACAGCCGCGCATTGCAGCAAAAATGCGGACAACTTGAAGCAGCAACTCGTGGTCCCTTTAGGCATAAACTAGTCTGCCTAGAAACGCACATGTGTCAGACGCACTTGCAGGCTGAAGAGCGCAGCCATGTGCTCGCGTGTTCAAGCTAAGAGTGGACGACCGAATATGTAGTACACGGTCACACGCACCAGCAGCAAGCTATTCATTCTCACGGAGCGTTGGGGCCCGCTCACGCCTCTGCAGGAAACACAAAGAGCTGTTTTAATTTTCTGAATTTCGGCCACTGAAGCCTATTTGGCGAGGGACTCACAAAAAAAAAAAAACAAAGCCACTAAATAGCACATGTACCTACCTTTATGGTTTCGTCGCTCCTAAATTCTAACCACAGCTCGTGCGGTTTCGGCCGCACTTGTGATGTTCGCAGGCACAATCCTTGGACGGTGTACTACGATACTGTGCATTCTATCAAGCCGCATCAAACGATGTGTCCTGCCTTGAACACGTCTTCACCTTCAACCAGTCACCGAACACGCGTTTCTGAACCCCCATGTGGGTCATAATACATCCCAGAGTCAGTGGTCATTGAAATGAAGACATGATAATACCACGCTGGGCGGCCGGAAACACTATGCGATCCGATGCAGCCTGTACACTAGCCGGTGGCGTCTACACAATCCCCTTAACGACAGTTAATTGAATTTCGAGTAGCGCCATCTATAGGCGGAGAAAGTTGCGAATAATGCCGCAAAAGTTATTTAAGGCCATTTAGGTGCGCACTGCCAGGAGTCCGGCGGCCTCCAGGTCTTTTAAATCTACTATTCTAAATCGCACCCAAATCAGAATAAGAGAAATTATCGAGGTATATAAAATTCCAATAACGAAAGAAACAGTATGTGAACATGCCTTCGGTGCCATTATCGAAAAAGAAAGAGATGCGTGTCTGTCGAGGTAATTAGGTAGCCGTTTACCTGACAAGCAGCCATTAAGCTTGTTGGGAGCTCAGTTTAGCGGAGGCAAGGCATACGCGACATGACAGGTTGAGGACAGAGAGTCGACTGGCTTTACTGAAAAGCAAAATCAGGTTTGCCTAATGGCAGTGGTAGCACCCCAGTGGGACAGCCATCTCGCGCCTAAAACCAAAGGACAATGACCCCCCATGGCGAGTCAAAGCTTGTACACTGGATTTCTCGAGCAAAGAGTAATGACTCCTACCGCGAGGCAAGGCGAAATGATGGACGGTCGCTACAAGCCCCCCTCCCCCCCCCCCGCTTTCCCTAGTATGCGGGAGGCTTAGGTGTGAATGGCAGAAGGAATACTGGCGTAATGTTCAAGATACAGGCTGCTTTCACATTGTCGCACGACACTGATTCTTTGCCACGAACGTCAGTCCTCAAGGTTTTATCTGAACGCAAAACCACACGAAAGGGGCCTTCATAGGAAAAAGTCAATGGTCGTCTGACCGAGTCGCGCTGCAGAAAAGCGTGCATGTGGCTATGTCCATTGTCTGGAAATTAAACACACGCTGCCGCGAGCGATACTGGGTGCCGAAAAACTGGCCTCCAACGCGGATATCTGACCCATAGAGTATCTCGGCTGTGCTGACTCCGAGGTCATCCTTCATTGCCGTTTGCAGCCGCAGTAGTACAAGGGGTAGCCTCTCCACCCAGTGTTGTCGTCCGTGTGTGGCGGTCAATGACGCTTTCATTTGTCGTTGAGACGCTCGACTATGCCGTTCGACTGCAGGTGATAAGCCACAGCCATATGAAGCCGCGTCCTGAGCAGTTTTGCCAGGGCAAGGAAAAGCGAGCTTTGGAATTGTCGGCTTCTGTCAGTAGTTGCGCGTTTAGGGCAACCATACCGCGACACCCATGTAGAAATAAATGCTACCCCCCGCTGTTTCCACCATGATGTCTTGTAGAGACGTCGCCTCAGGCCACCTAGAGTACCGATCGACACGCGTGAGGGAGAACCCCTTACCCTGGCAGGGTGCAAGAGGCCCCGCAGAGTCTAAATTCACGTGACCGAAATGGCTTTCAAATAGTCGAAACGGCTGTACCACAGGACAGGTCTGTCGGGTCGCTTTCACGCCTTGACGGGCTCGACAGCTACTTGCCCAGCTTCGGAAATCTCTGTTTATCCCTGGGCAGACGAAGGTATCTGTGATAAGCCTCTGTGTCGCTTTGAAGCCGGGATGGCGTAGGCCATGCAGTGAACCCAATATTGGCCGCCGAAACTGATCAGCCACGAGTGGGCTAAGAGCTGCCTGCGATGTGTCGCACGTTACCAATGTTGATGTGCAGGTTAACAGCACCTCCGCATGCTGCATCGACCAGCCTTGTCCCGCAAGTGGCGTAGCTCGGGGTCGCTTTGCTGGGCGGATGCTAAAGCTTCGAAATCCACAGGGCCGGCGCTGCAACAGTTCATCAGCTGCGCGATTTTCGGTCTCGGGGATATGACGGATATCCTTAAAGAATGTGGGAGATAAAGAAAAATTTCCAAAGCTCAAGTTCTTATTACGAGGAACTGTTGTTATTGAAAACGAAGGTTAAAGGGCTTGTGGTCAGTCAGAATGTAAAAGCTACAGCGCTGAGGAAAACAAAACGAGAACGCATGATGGCGCAATAGATGGCCAACATCTCCCACCGGAAGATGCTGTAGCGAGCTTTTGTAGGTATGAGACACTTTGAGAAGAAGCCCAGCGGCCTTCTGTCTGTGTCATCCTGCTGCCGCGATACTTCACCCACTGCCGTGGTCGACGCGTCTACCATGAGGCGAGCCAATTAGAGCGTAGGGCAACGAATGAACCCGCATCACTGGAGTCGCCAAACGCGTTTTGGCTTTCTGGAAGGAGTGCTCGGCCTCAGAGTACAGTGGAAGGCAGGCGCATTTTTTTAGTCACGACTCAGCAGGTCGGTAAGCGGCTGAAGGACATGCAGAAATGATGGTATGGAACGGCTGTGAAAATTTATGAGCCCCACAAACTCATGCAACTTTCAGAACAAGGTTTGAGAGGGGAAGTTCTCGATTGTCCGCATGCGTGATTGCAGTCTCTTGATTTCCTTGGGGTGAAATGCAATCGCTAACAAAATCTAGGCCCGAGTGCAGGTGCTCGTGAGGAAGTGTGAGAACCAGCCCAATGACTTGCACGTAGACGCGGACAGCACCGCATTTGTCACCTGCGTAGTCGACGGTCACGGACCGAAATGAATGCGTCGTTGGTTTCCAGAGCAAGAGCTGCAGAGGCAGAGGAACTAGGGATAGTCTTAGCCATCCCGATGAGACAGCACTGGGGTAGCTTCGTAGGTCTGACGGCCTCTCATACAGCATGCAAAATTTTTTCTAGGGCCACGATTTCCAGGGCAGCACATCGCATTCTGAATGGAGCGCCCCGGCTTCCACCATACGTGCAAATTGTGTGGACTCCGGCGCACGAGTTCTTGCGGGGAATCAACAGGCACACGCCTACGTCCGAGCGCACGCACACCGGGAGCCGTGAGAGGACTACGCCGAGCAGTTCCACCCCGAGCTCATACTTACACTCACATCCCACAACACTATCTCCTTTCACCAAGAACTGTGCCGCCGCCTCATTATAATCTGACATGAGAGGAAGCCGGAATATGGCGAGACATCCAAACAAACGCATAACCTCACTTGAGTGTCTACCAAACCATACACCCTGCACTGTATTCCTGTAAATACCCACACTGCGATCAATGCGCAACGCTTTACCACATGGTGTGTGCTTACGCATGCACACCACAGCTCCCACAAATAACACACCCCACCACAAGACAATGGGAGGCAGCGTTGACCAGCTCCGACTGGATGGACCAACTCAACTTGGTCAACCGGGCGAGAAGGGCAGCTAAGGCTGCTGGATTCCGGAACTGATGGGACCACCCACTGCGCAGTGGAAGAGCTAGCTACGCTTGTGTGCTAATTTCTATAAACGTTACTCTCTCTCTCTCTTTCTCTCTCAATTAAGACCATTTGCTTTTAAATCTAACGAAAATGGTCTCCTATAAACGAGGAGGCCTTTTTGGTTCGATTATTTAAATAACGCTGCCGGTGACTGCCCGGTGCTTGCGTCTGCCGTTATGTAAAATTTAAGGAGGGAGATTGTAGAGGTGTCCGCCGTGTCGGTTTCGAGCTGCGGCTTCGTCATCGGCCCTGCACCGGTTTATTCATCGGCGGCGGCGCACGGTCACTTTTTTCGTTGGTGGTGGCGGCGCCGGCGGCGTGTAAACCGAAACCACGAATTTCAAAAGCCGTTTCGACACATGCTTCTTTGCTAAACTGGTTAAAATTCTGGCCTTATCATACTAAGGGCTGAGAGGAGCAAATAGAGATATGATGCATTGGGAGAAATACAAACACTTTGCAAGCATTTTGCTTGCCAGCATGTTTTAAAAAATTGGGCACATATTTAAAAGCGTCTATGTTGAGTGTGTTTGTGTGTCCCTTTATCTGCAAACATACACAGCCTTGCTGTTGCATTGTAGTCGCCATTATTTTATTTTTTGCTATGCCTCAGTTTAAATTAGATATTTTTCCATGGAGCAAAGAATCAGTGAATTCGTCTAAAACTGCTAAGCGAGCGCCTATGCACGTGACACTCTCTAGATATGTTATCCTTGCTTCCACTTTCCCAGAATGAGATTGTGTTTATACAAAATGTGCTTTACGTAAAAACAAAACAGACCTCTTCTGAAATCAACTCCTGCTGGGTTCAGCCCTTAAGCTGGCAAGCAATCAGCAGATGTTATAACGCACATTCCTGACCAGACCGTTCTGAATAATAATCTGCCTTTGCTTAAGGAGCATTAGTTATAACGTCCTTTTTCCCTGAACAAAAATAATCAAAATACTCTTTTTTTCTGCCGCAGGTATCTTTCTTTTTTTGTGTGTGTGAGCCGCCGTAGTTGCTCAGTGGCTATGGTGTTGGGCTGCTGAGCACGAGGTCGCGGGATCGAATCCCGGCCACGGCGGCCGCATTTCGATGGGGGCGAAAACACCCGTGTGCTTAGATTTAGGTGCACGGTAAAGAACCCCAGGTGGTCAAAATTTCCGGAGTCCTCCACTACGGCGTGCCTCATAATCAGAAAGTGGTTTTGGCACGTAAAACCCCAAATATTATTATTATTTTTTTGTGTGTGACATATGCTATGGTGCTGTAGCAAAGAAATTTTCTAAGTTTGTTAACTCGTCGCCACAAGGTAAAAAAAAACGAAGCGTGGATTAATAGAAATGCAGGCATTGTTCGGATGCACAATTATTTCCGAAAAAAAAAGTTATTTTCTAAACTGCATGTCGAAAGCGTAATATAGTTCATTGCAGCTATCCATGTTAGTTCCATTCAAGTTTTATATCATTGTTACAAAGAAACAGCACCATGCAGCAGACATGTAAACATCTGTTTTTACACGTAGAAAGCTAGAAAAACTGCTTTGAATGCAGCGGCCGGAATAACGCGAAAACTCCCAACCGGCACCTTATCCTCCTGAGACCCCGCTATGGGGATTTGTCCAATATATTGGACATTCAGATATGAGACAGTACTCCTGTGACAAGGCTTTCATCCTCATAAAACCACACTGTACAACTTATTGGACACCTGCTTGCGCCATCTATGCAGCATTGATGAAAATACATCGTTCAAATTCCCGCCGAAAGAGTTCCACAATGGCGGCATTAAGCGGCGCGGCGTTTTACGGCAGCTGCCGGAGAAGTAAGCACTATTTCTCGTATTTCTACCTGCTTTTAGGGCATATCTTTGATTTTCTATTAAAGTTGATACAACAGCGTACGCGCAGAATACAAAATTTTAACTATTCGCGCGCTTACCTTTTTTTACTCTTCCTTTGATTTCGCGTGTCCATTACGTTGGACGCTAGGACTCAACCCGGTTATTTTGACCGCGCTTTTTCAATGACCTTGTTATGAACAGTAGGCGAGTACTGATGGCGTTTAGCGGCTTACGGACGAAATTGCGTCTCTTCTTATCTTCGGGGGACCGGCCTCGCGTGTCTTATGGATTAATCCAATAACGTTTCTTTTTTCAATCCATGGCTTCGATCCGCAAGACACCTACTGTCGCAGATGGTCTCGTAAGGCAAAAAAATATCAATATCCCTCTACCAGATATTGTTCGCATGTACAACATCAACATGGGCGTTGTTGACAAGGCAGACCGAATGATAAGTTACTACAGGATAAAAGCAGGCGTGAACAAGTGGACAATCAGAGCCATCTTTCACCTCTTCGACATTGCCCTCAACAACTCCTGGGTGCAGAACACGCGGGACATACGCTCCGTAAAGAAACAGCGGAAATAAATACTCTTTTTTTCTTTTTTCCTTATATCCTCCATAAACTTGCATATTTATGGAAATAAATTCATTCATTCATTCATTCAAATATATGCAGTTCCACCAATCTGTTGCTGAGACTCTCGTGGCTTAAGGGAAGAAGCAGGATGAAACGGAGAGTGAGAACGAAGCCGAGTGGCATCCGCCATCAAAGCAGGCTCGGCTGTCTCCTCGAGAACCGCAAGAAAAGAGCACTACCCACTACTCAATACTGGCAGACACTGCAAACACTGCCCGTTGCAGACTACAGGGCTGCGACATGAAAACGAAGTTGTTGTTGTTGTTGTTTTCCTGAGTGGCCGTGGCACATACCCACAGTGGGGGATTGGCCAAGAATCGGGCGGTTTAATTAGGTGCCTAAATAATAATGATAACAAGGGAGTTAACAATTTGGGCGTGTGAGTTTAAAAGTGAACGTTTTGTGTTTGGAGAAAAAGGAAATAATCAGATGAAAACCGGGTATAAGATAATAATAATATTAACAATAATAGTTAATAAAAGATAAGAAATAAAAGAAAGCTATGGTTGGGAGGGAGAACGATCAATCTAACATGGAAATCGCTTGGTTTCAATTAGGTAATTTTGGATCGCCAAGCAAACATTTCTGTTGCTGAACCCAACAATGGAGGCTCCAAAAGATAGGATCACTGGCACTGATAAAGTTAGACCAATAGAGCGAAGCGGGATTTCGAGTAGTCGTTTTCTTATAATAGAAAAACGTCTGCAAGACAACAAGAAATGGTCGATTGTCTCCGCCTCGCCGCAGAATGAGCATAATGGTGAGGGGACCAGACCAGACCTGTGGAGGTAGAAGTTCAATGCAGGTATACGGCAGCGCAGCTTTGTTATGGACACTTCAATTTTCCGTGTTCGGCAAAAATCTCTGTTCCAAGGGTGCAGCAGATGTCCGTAATCCACAGAGTTAGTAATTGTGGAGCCTGATACTGACTGTATAATGATACTCCTGCGAAATCTAGCTGCAGTAACATAAGCAGTCAAAGGGCAGCAAGGAAGAATCGGGCCACTTATTGATGCCTTGGCTAGAGAGTCTGCAATTTCATTAAAGTTCTTTCGCACCAAATGTCGGCTCTTCTTCTGCATCACCAAGGACAAACAGGTGTTTTGAAATTGCCCACGGGAAGTGAACACAAGAGCGAAATTTTTTTTTTGAGCAGAGGAATGCTCTTCTTATGTACTTTATTGAATACTTTGCCTTTTGAGTTGTTAAAATATTTTTGCACATGAGTTTTGCGTAATATCCGCGGTATGTCATTACGTGCGCCCTGGGTAAAGAAAGACCGGGTAGCATCCCAGTGTCCAATATATTGGACATCGCGCTGAGCTGAAATTATCACGGCTATTGAAAAAACATTTAACACTTTTCACCTTCATAACCATCCTGATTTATTCTGAAAGTTTGGTAAAAATCTGTGCACCCAAATGCATCCCGGGTCTCAGGAGGTTATACATACACATCGGGGCCCGAAATTTCTATTTCCTACAAGTTGCATCTCTGGCGTTGATGCCGCTATTAAACATATCGCCGATTCTACCGGCAACTACAGTGCCCACGACAATCAAACCGTTATTCCGACGCTCTGAGGCCGCTGTTTCTTCCCGTTGCACCATATTACTCTTTTGCAGGAGAAGTTCCGGCATCGTAGGTTGCGCGGACTTGTGACGACACGCATGCGCAGACGCGTGGAGAGCGGGTTTACTTGTGTTTGTATTATGTTGTTCATTACTCCCCTGCTTGGCATGATTCTATGCTCGAGACAGGCAACAGAATTAAGCAAGACAATACAAAATTTCAAACGCAGATGGAATGACTTAGAAAAGGAATCTTTATACTTATTTAAATGGCGCGCCGATCTCCCCTGACAAGAAACATCGGCGGCGGCGGCACAACGAGAATAGTTGGACGCAGCCTGCCCACTTCTCTGCGCACACCTCTAGACGATTGTAATAAAGAATGTAATTCTTTTACGTAATACGGTGCTTGATTCACATGTCCTCGTGGGATGGGGGACCTTTACGAGCGCCTCGTCTTCAAATACAGCCGAATGGCTGCAGTTAGAAAATAAGTTTTACGTGCCCCCCATTACGATTTTCATTATAATTTACGCCGAACTTATTTCGCTCATCCGGATTTCATTGCCGTGCCCTTTGTACACCACTGTATTTGCATTTCTCTCCATCGAAATGGGACCTCGGCCACATGGATTTCACCCACGCTGCCCACTTTAGCTGCGTAACTTCATTTGCCACTGTGCTACTTCGCTACCACAGCGACGTTGTAACTCTAGGAGTGGGGTGCCTTTATTTGAAGTTCAAATAAAATATCGACAACACAGCCTGGTCACTGGCAGTCTTGCTAAGAACATAGCGAAGGGCATGGTCTTTTCCTGAGCTCTTTCAAGACTTATAAGACTCCGTCGATTAAGGACTGAGTTTTTAAAACAATTATGGGGTTTTACGTGCCAAAACCACTTTCTGATTATGAGGCACGCCGTAGTTGACAACTCAGGAAACTTTGACCAGCTGGGGTTCTTTAACGTGCACCTAAATCTAAGTAGAAAAGTGTTTTCCCAGTTCGCCTCCATTGAAATACGGTCGCCATGGCCGGCATTCGATCCCGCGACCTCGTACGCAGCAGCTCAAAAGCATAGCCATTAAGCAACCACGGCGGGTAACGAGCGAGTTTTGAAATATCACAAGGCAAAAATCGGAGCGGTTTTGCAAGAAATATTGGCTACACAAATTACAAACACCCTGCATGCTCGAAAACAATTTCGTCACAGCGCAACTCCCGATAACTGCTCATGCTAGAGTGACTAGCATTCAAGGAATGTATTGGCACGCTGCATTGTAGAAGACAACTTTATTCCCAATCTGTAGTGGTCATTCCGAGAGGTTAGTTGATTTAATTATTTAAGACAGTCTCTGTCGCGGCGATCGGCGCATTTTGCAATGAGGCTTGGTCGCCAAGGGTGGCCATCGCCATGACGTCTTGAAGACGATGGTTTGTTGACGGCACACTTACAAGGATTGCATCAAGAAGAATTAATGAAGTCAATGAATAAGCAAAGGCGGTAAGATGACCGATGACCACGGCATCATGACAACAACATAATGATTCTCAACTGAAGACGACAGCATAAATATGGCACCGTGGTGACAAAGGCATGATGGCATTGCGATGACGCCGAAGCAATGACGATGGCGCCTTAATAGCCGCGGAATCATTACAATGCAGTATATTGACCACTGGGAGATTACCATGAATTCACGAAGACCGAATGACGTCGATGAAAGACGAAACCGGTATGATGACAAATGCTTGACTATGAGAGCATAATAAGAGCCGGAGCAGGAAACTTGCAATAGCGGCGATGGGACGAACACGAAGGCATCGCGACAATGAGCACATATCGAGGTTCAAGCTGGTAGACAACATGGGTCAATCTGAAGGTGTAACAGAACAGACGGACCGACGGACGGATGAACGGATGGATTGAAGGATGGATGGACGGATGGATGGATGGATGGACGGATGGATGGGTGGATTGATGGATGGATGGGTGGATGGATGGATGGATGGATGGATGGATGGATGGATGGACGGAATCAAAGTGCCGGAATCGTGCCAATACTAATACACAGAATGAAGACGAGTGTGTGAGAATGATAGCCTGGCGGTGATGGTGGGATGACTACGGTATGAGGAGAATCAGATGAAGCAGCTGGAACGTGACGATGAAACTACAACAGCGTCACAACGATGGCATGAAAGCAATTGCATAACAAAGGCTGAATGACGACTAGGCAGTCACGACCATGGCGTGAAAACGGCCGCATTAAAACGATGCAATGACGTCGTGATGATGAAAAAATGACGGCGATGGAATGATGAAGGTATTATGACGAGACTGCATGAACACAAGAGGATGACATTGACTATGATGACGATGGCATGACTATGACGGAATGACGAGAGTCCTAGTACCACAATGGTATAGTACCACAATGGTTGTGGTATAGTACCACAAAGTAGCACAATGGTATAGCGACCACGCGCGCATGACTATTGGCCCAAGCTAGCAGACAGCGTGGTTCTCAGCGTCAGTGTAGGAGGCTAGATAGCTATACTCGATACTTCTGCAGTGGCAGAGAATGCTAATCACAATAAAGGTGATAGAAATTATCTGTATACAGAAGTATCGATTTGTAAGCGCTGATTGTAAGTAGTCATGCGGTGAAGGGTGTCAAACTCCCCCCAGCAGCAGTGACTGGAAATGGAGGAACGATGCTCTTCGGTGATAGCACGAGGCATGAAGTTTCGAACAAGCATCACTACAGAAAGAAGTGGCACTGGTAACTCCAAGCTACTATGGTTACTACATGAACTTGTGTAACTCCTACAGCTGTGGTTTCACATGTTCTTTGATGTCCTTATTTACGCTTTATCTATCAAAATTTTCTAGTATTTATAGTGTAATATTGTCTCGGCGCTCATGAGTAATTATTGAGAATTGTTGACGGCATAACGCAATTATTTCGTGCAAATTTCGGATAGGCAACGTCAGAGAGAAGCGCGTTGCGAGTACCACAACGTTGAGGCAAACTCATGTGGTTATTATCATTGAACACTTTCACCTTCTTTACAGATGGGCACAAAACTTCCCTCTAGTCATATTTTTAACGTATCCGACACGAGAGCGGCAAAATGACAGTCTCGTTCCTGGGCGAATGTTTGGTTGTACCAGAAGCAGCACACCCGGCGCGCAGGCATTTTCTTTGTCTCGAACACAACTTTGATGGAATTTGTGTTGTCATTGTAGAAAGTAACGCAAGCATTGTAGGTTCATTAATGACTCCCGGTAAATTCGATGTAGGTACTTCTGAATGAGGTGCTTTTTCACAAATAATTTATGTGTTTTGATGCTTCCAGAGATTCCTTCTCGCTTTGCTGGTGGTTTCGCAGACGAGGGCTCTACAAATTGCCAGCTCAGTAGGTTATGTATATTTGAGTATTTCCGCATGAGAAGAAATGGTGTGAAACACGTGCAACAAGCTTATTGTCTTGACCAAACACACATAGACCTCTGACCTGAAGGAGACTTCCCATTTTTTAGCGGCACAGAACATTAAGAGCAATTTATTTCCGCTGTAGAGGTAATCATCAGGACTTTTGCTTCGGTGATTGAAAATACGGGTGATCTTCTATCGTTAGTTGGCCTTCTGGTTTATGTTCATAGTCATGTGGTTCGTTCGCTTATTGCTTTCGATACTTTTATGCCTCACTAATAATTGTAAAGACCATGGCGGCTTCATCATTATGACACTATTTGTAGCGAAATTACTATAACTGAAGAAGAATCACATCACAATTGCAACCTAATGTCTTCCCGGCCGTGTAAATTACGAAACTTAAGCAGTGACTCGTCCAGAAGTTATTTGTGATGGTGCAATTTATCTTCCATGAGATTAAAGATTCGCTAAACGCAAAGGAAGAACCAGGCAGATAAAAATTGCCAATATCGTGATATCTAAAACTACTAAAGAAGCTTAATATATTTACAATCTGGCATCAATTTGTGATCTCTATAATGGCGCATTGACAGCAAACATACGGCAAACAGTAACACTAGACACATGCACACAGTTACCAGTGCTCGATAGGGATGATACACCAGAAATGTCATTCGCGAGTGCCCAAGGGCACTAGGCGGCGTCAGCGTTGTTCTCTTTTCGTCTCGTCGTGCCACATCATCGCCATCATTGACGCTTCAGGGGGCCCTTCATTATCAAGCGTCAGCAGGAGCAGAGATGACAGAGCCAAACCCAGAGCAGAAAACGCCAGCGGGAGAGCCTTGGCGCTTCCGGTTAGGTGCTCCTCAATGTCCTTAACGGCGCTGGCAGACGTGGCACCCAGCCGACCCCACATGTAGGCGCCCGAGAAGCCGACACTACGAACCTGGAAAGTCCACGAAGACCAACTCTTTAACACAGCACGTACTTTTACTAAATGAATTTTATTGAAATTAATTCCACGAAATTTTTTAGCTGGATTTATGAGAAATCGTCACATTCAGAAGGGATGCTTTCCTTTCAGCTCCCCATATTTATATATGAAGCTTTCTTTTCGCGGAATTAGTAAAATAATTTAATGAGGCAATTTTCGAACTTATCCGCCAGTATGAGTTCGACAGATATTACAGTGGCTGAAGAGGATGCGGATATTCAGAGAATTATTATACAACTTTAATTTGGTCAGGTTCAAAGCTGGCGGAACTTAAGAAAATTAAGATATGTTGCTTATTCAATCACCTATTATTATCGACACAACTGTTTCACTAATATTTATTGCAGTATAGTTAGTAAAAGAATATTGCTATATGTACCGAAAACGTACAGGACAACTGTATTCCCGCGCGTGAAAGAAGTAAGCACTACTATGCGCTGGGCTTTTAACATAATTAGTGAAACATCCACTTTGATAAAAGAATCTGGATTCAGTCGCAAAAATATCTTTGCTTTTATCCGAGGAGAACACTGCGGGCACTATAGTTTTGACTGGCCTGGCTCAGTTCCGGGGACATCGACAGACAACTTGAACTGGTAGACTGTGCGGAAAAGGCCAAGCAGGCCCGGGGCCTTACTTGAGCCCAAACCCTCAGCCACGTCCCTCTTTACCCTTCCCCCTTTCAATAAAGTTTATCATCCCCATAGTTTAGACTTGCCGCTACTGTTAAAGTTAGTCATAAAGTACTAGTACACGGTAAACTTTCTTTGGTTTCACTACGCAGCAATATCAGCATCGGTATTCATACCCTTTCCTTAAAAATACAAATATCTAAAGTAGTAGGCCACAGAATGAGAAGGGGTTATTCTTTTTTGAAGTAAGCCCCAAACCATGATGCGAATACATTTAAAGAGTTAAGAAGAACCAAATACGATTCACGCTCCGCACTTCTGTCGGGAACATCTCGACCGTCTGCACGCATAGCACGACGTAGGTGATGTTCAGCAGCAGCTTCATCCACATGATGAGTACAGCAAGCGGCAGCGACAGGTCAAACGCCACCAGTGCAGACTGAACCGCTAGCGCTATTGCCACCGTGGACATCACCATGACGGCAGAGGCCAGGCGGTCGTGGTGTTTCACCAGGAAGTAGGCGACCGCCATTGCTGGCGCATTTCCGGTCACCACGACCCATTTGGAAAGCTCGTAGCTGTGGCTCACTGACTTGTGATCGGTTGCCACTCCGCCGTAGTAGATCAGGTACAATGTGAACCTGCGACGAGCGCACACTTGAAATATCTATAGTTGTACCGAGTAAACCCCGGGAACCCCTATATGGACATTTAAGAGCGAACATTTTATTGAGATAGCAATTACATGGACACTCCAGGCGCACTTCTGCCTTCGTCGTCACCGTCGGCGTAGTCAACACGTTCTCTAAAAGTCAAAGTGCGATAACACCGTGGCTGCGCGCTGTATGCTGTAGGTGCAAAGGTAGACTGAGGGCGATGGCTTGATCTCGCGCGTGCAAAGGAGGCATGTGGGGAGGAAGCGCGCCGTCTTTCACCGCGCACAAGGCACCGGGTGGGCTAGGACGGGGGGAGTGGTCTACATCGGCGGTGGCTGCGTACGGCGCGGCTGAGCTCGGCCATGGCCTTATCTAGAAAGCGATTTGCGGTGAATACATGGTCTAGGCGCGCCGTGGGTTCACTCGTTTTTGTGCTCTGTGTTAAGGCCACTTAGTTCGTGTTCAAGCGAGGGGAAGCATGAAGGCCAATGCGCTCGCTGCTGCTGCCGCTCTTTCTCGCGCCAGCGTTTTCACAGCGAGTGTCCGTGCTCCTCAAGTAAGATGTATTTAAGGTTGCCGCTGCGCGTGACACCATGCTTGCGAATTTATTAAGCGAAAGTTTACGACTTCACACGGGCGATAAATCTACAATCGTTATTGGTATGGCTGTCTACTAATTTGCGATCATCCCATGGATGATTTGCCTTTCGCGCGATACTGCGAGCATTTAGAGCGCAGCCCTTAAGCGACCGCTCTGCGCGCAGCTTGCGCTTTAGTTGTAGCTGAGCGAGGGAGAACAGCGAAAGGTGAGAGAAAACGCCGCGCACAGCGGTGCATGAAACAAGCGGCTAGGGCGAAGACGTGTGAAGAGAAAAGCGAAGGAGGGTATGGCGAAAGCGTGAGGTGGAAATCCCGGCGTATGGCATGCCTGGCAATCAGGCGTGGAGCGAGCGGGGAAACAAAGCGCTGACTGAGGCTTCGGGCCCACTGCGCATGCGCTACTTCGTCCACGGTGCCGCCGGCGCTAGAGAATGCACTCCGCGCGAACCCCACGTTCCCGTGTTCGCGTTTCAAGCTAAACAAAGGCGGCGCAACCGGCTCAAATGCTTCGTGTACCGCTGCCGCTAAACGAGCTGCCCGGCTCAGCGCCGCCGCCCTGTCGTTCCGAATGAAATTCTTTGACACCACATATCGCGAATCGAAAACACCTAAACAACAGTGCTCAATATTCGCATTAGGTGTATAAAAATCGTCAGGGATATAATTTTACTACAGAAAAGCTGTTTACCTCTAGCCTCTGTACGCATCCCCTGCATGAGTTCCCAGGGGGGTACCCTAGCCGGTTTAGGTCGGTATCACGGCGTGTGGAGAGGAACGTGTGATGCGATCCCGGAGATAGTACAATAGCTGTGCCGACCCGCGGCTGAGAAGAACCAGGCCTCAAGCACTCCGCCCGTTCCAAAAAAATGAGTTTATTATCTTGGGTCTAAAAAGAACCGCATAAATTCGGAGCTATAAGAGAAACGCTAGATAAGTATACTAGAAAATGCACTTCGTATAGCAAGCTGGCCCTCACGCACTTTATTTGTTTTGTAGGGACTCGACTATCGCCTCCTGAGCTAGTGACTAACATGGGCTGACGTGCGCGTAGCGCCACAATGGAACGGACTAGTGCGCTCGACCTGAGTGGCGGCGGTAGCTGTCGCTCCCTTTATCCCTCCAAACTATGGCTGGCCGGCATAAATAAGCAGTGGCCACGTCGGCTACCTCTTCGCGCCGCCTCCCCCAGTTTTAAATTCAACTTGACAATTACTGAAAGGACAAAAGGATGCGGAGATGGCGCCTGGGCACGTGGCCTGCTCTTCTGTGGTTATTATTTATTTATTTATTATCAGATACTGTCGGTACACATCAGGACCTAGACAGGAGCGGTAATAATATATCAACATACGCGCGTCGTAAGGTGCCGCCGCGGCTACGGCAGCGGTTACGGCACATGCATGGGAGATGCGGTGACCGTGGCGGCACTTGTGTCGGCGTAGTTTGGTTGCGTATGAAAAAAAAAAATGTATGATTTCATAATGTATGCAGCTCGTCTATGCAGCCCATGTATGCGCGTAAACAGCTTCGCTGGTCGCCATATGAATGTTGCGTCCGCACGAATATCTCTTTAAGTATATTATCCTGTGACATTAACTAAACATGCACTCTTACCGCGAAAGGCACTTGACAAACCAGAAAAAACTAAAGAAAGATACGAGAGATGACTGTAGGTGCCACCTATATGTTCCCGCAATAGCACACGGTAACCTTGTAAATTCAGTAGTAAACTGTTAGGGACACGCTAAATTTTCATCTCCAAAAATATATTTTCATTGCAGTCTAAAAGAGCCAAGAGTATAACACAGCAACTATCGTGAAGTTTTTCTGTGGAACAATGGCCTAAATACGAAAATATACTGTAAATTTGTGACGGCCTGCTCACGTGCTTTCCTGCAGCTTCAACCCTATAATTAAAAAAATGAAAAGTAGCTTCGTTTTCTCTTATATTTTGCTCATTCACATCATACGAAAACTGTAGTTCTCCACAAATGCTTTGTCAGCATAAACTAACTGAGGCTGTCCCTTTGAGACTTGTAGGTTGATATATTTACACATAATATGGCGTAAGAAACTGACTTCATTAGCCTGCTATACTTGTTTACGAGCAGTGACTTAGGTCTTTCGCCTCTATAATACACCACTGGCACCGAACAGTATAGTGGACGTTTGGTTAAGCGTTAGAAAATAGTGTTACGGAAGAAAATATATATATTTACAATATATACAGTTCAAAGAGTGTAGCTCAGTGACCAGGGTAACTGCATCAACCGATATTCGAGACACTTCAAACTCCTCTTCACCTGCCAAGGTCATTTGGTCCACAGCGGCACAAACTCGTACGTGACATTAACCCCCGGTGGCAGAAGCATCATCTTGTTACTTTTTAGGGCGTCGAATCAGCGTGCGAGTTATAGGGCTTCAGTCTCGAACTTGCATGATATCAATTCTTGGTGGGGTAGAAGACGTCGAAGTCACAGGTGATATATCCCATGTGAGGCTGGTGACATCGCGAAGAACTCGGTACGGCCAGACGTATCGCGGCAGCAGTTTTTCGCAGAGGGCGACGCGATGGGAGGGTAACCAAAGCAGGTCAATTGGTCCACGGCTGAAATCAGCGTAACGACGACGACTGTCGTAATGATGGTTTTGGATTGTCTAAGACGCCAGAAGACGATCACAGGCAAGGCGACGTGATGTCGCCGCGCGAACAATGGCAACGTGAGCGTCGAACGTGGTAGTGTTGGCATCGGAAGGGAGCAGCAAGTCAAGAGACAAGGGTAGATCAGGGCCATGGAGTAGATAGAACGGAGAATAGCCAGTAATATCGTGACGCGACGAATTGTATGCAAATGTCACGAAGGCGGAAGAGCAGTTCCAATCCCGGTGATTACGGGACACGCATTGATGGAGAGCGTGTCCGTGAGTGTACGGTTGAGACGCTCGGTAATTTCGTTTGTCTGTGGGTGTAATTCGACGAGCTGGCCTACAACTCAATTCTGCAAAATACCATTTCGGCCAGCGCCAAATATGAGTACTTGGTCACTTGGTTGACGCTGCTGGAGTCCTGCCTGATGTTGATAAATTTGTGCCGTAGGTAAGTTTCCACTTCCGCGCTTTTGTAGCGATGTCCGACGCTTCCTAGGGCTGTAATCCTGTTATAGTCGATTTATCCAGAACTTTGCCGAAGTCGCTCGTCCTCTCACAGACGACCTCAAAAAGTACGCCACTTTTTGTTGGTGACCCGACCAGGATCCAGCATTTTCCACGCTTATCAGTCGCTTTATCAATCCACTCGTGTTGGTTCATTTTAATCGGCATGCCTACACTGGAGTTCGCACTGATGCAAGCGGCCATGGCATTGGCGACAACAACGGAACCATCACTGCCGCAGCTTCGTCGAAGCCGTCGACTTGCCGGCCTCCCGCCATCAGTCGTGACCATCTTCGACATGCCAGCAGAAGGAGCCACTCCGAGGGCAGCGCCTAGCAGTCCGCTGCCATACTACCGAGTTCCACCCACCTTCGGAGGCAAAGCGGGGGAAGATGCCGACGAGTGGCTCGTCCACTACAACCGAGTGAGCAAATCCAACGGGTGGGATGCAACCGCTCAGCTCACCAACGTGGTGTTCTCCCTGACCGATACCGCCCTCGTGTGGTATGAGAACCACGAGGACGCGCTTACGACGTGGGACCATTTTGTTGACGAGTTAAAGGCGTGTTTTGGGGACTCAGTCGCCAAAAAAAAGCGTGCGGAGCAGACACTGTCGCAACGGGCGCAGCTACCAGGTGAGACATGCACAACATACATCGAAGAAGTGTTAAAGCTGTGCAAGGTGGTCAATGCTCGCATGTCGGAAGAAGATAGAGTTGGGCATTTGCTGAAAGGAGTGGCTGAGGATGTGTACAATTTTCTAATTGGAAAGGAGAGCCTCAGTTCTGTGTCCGATGTCATACGGCACTGCAGAACTTTTGAAACGCTAAAGATGCGTCGGATTGCGCCAAAGTTTGGTCGGGTGGCAAACGTTACGACGGTTGCCAGTGTGGACACGAGTCCTTGCCTCGACCTTCCTTCGACCATCCGACAGCTTGTTCGCGAGGAACTTTCCCGCCGCGAAGGGTTGTCGCATTCCACTGGTGACCACCATGGCGTGTACACGTCACGTGAGGCTATGACGGCGCCACATTCGGCCCCTTGGCAACCGATGGTTACCGCAGCGGCCGTGGAGTACAGTGCAGCCCCACAGTCGAGGATGACAACACGCCCGCCGACTCCGCGCTATGACCAACGCACTCAGCGCACGCCTTCTCGACGCCCGATGTATCGTCGTGACACTCGCCACGAACCAACCCACTACACGCGGGAAAATGATAATATCCGCTTCATCGACGAACGACCAAGGTTTAGACCTCTCCCGGTGTGTTATTCCTGTGGTGTCCCGGGTCATATATCGCGGTTTTGCAACCAGCGTATAACCACGTGGTATGGCCAGCCGTCAGAGTTTTTTCGGCCCTCCGAACGGCCACACGGTGCCCCGTGGCCAGCACACGTATCGTCTGGCGACGAGGATTGGCCGAGCAGCTCCCGGAATCGCTCCCCAGCATCTGACAGAAGTTTGACACCCCCACCGCAACGTCGTGCTCCCCGTTCTCCCTCACCGCTGCGTCGCACCGCGTCCCCTTCGTCACCGGAAAACTAGCTAGCGCGGCCGATGGAGGTGAGGTCGCTGGAGACGTGCTACTGACAGAAATACCTCCTGTGTTGATGCTGAAAAACAAAGTGCGCGTGCTTGTAGATAATGTCCCTGTGATGGCTCTGGTGGACACAGGCGCAACAATTTCGGTCATGAGTGTCTCGTTTAAACACGTGTTAGGGCGAAAGGTTTTGTTTAAATGGGACGAAGATTCAAAGTTCTGTGGAGTGAGTGGTGAGCCGTTGCGACCTATTGGTGTGTGTAGTGCTGAGGTATTTTTGGGAGGCCATGTTATTACGACAGAGTTCGTAATTATTCCTCGGTCGACCCATGATGTTATTCTCGGCATGGACTTCTTGCGGGAGTGTGGTGCTACTGTCGACTGCCGCACCGGAAAAGTATTCTTAAGTGGTAGGATTCCATCAGGACTCCTGGAGAACCCTGTAGATCGCGAAACTACACGGTGTGTTTGTGGTGATACGGTCATACCTGCATCATCTACCGTTTGCGTTCCCGTTGTCTGTTGCGGCGCCGATTCCGACTGCTTCGAAGCTACCGTAGAACCGATGCACTTTAACTGTATGAAGAAGAATGTTTTGGTTCCACATTGTGTGGTGTCGATCAAAGGCGGACGCACTGGCTTATGGACCGTAAACTGTTCTAAGGAGCCCGTTATACTATCTGACGGCATGAAATTAGCCTTCGCCAGGGAACACGCGTCCTTATCAGTGGCTCAACTTCCAGATGTGTCGGAAGAACCTGACGGCCACAGTTCGGAAACGGCCCTTTTGTCGATGGTCAATAAATCGCTCAGCACGAGTGAACGCCGAACGTTAGTGGGTGTGCTTTCGAAGCACGTTTCGGTATTCGACTTTGCGCAGAAGGACAACATACCTGCAATCCCTGCGTCTCGAACGCGCCATACCATCAACACGGGTTCGGCAAATCCGATTAGACAAAAGCCATATCGTGTTTCACCATCAGAGCGCCAGATTATCAACGAACAAGTGCACGAAATGATGAAAAAGGGAGTCGTACAAGAGTCAGCAAGTCCGTGGGCAGCTCCAGTGATTCTTGTTAAAAAAAAAGATGGATCTTGGAGATTTTGCGTCGACTATCGCCGTTTGAATGCTGTAACAAAAAAGGACGTGTACCCACTCCCACGTATTGATGACGCAATAGACTGCCTCCATTCCGCCTCTTACTTTTCCTCAGTAGATTTACGATCCGGCTATTGGCAAATTCCGATGCATCCTGACGACAAGGAGAAGACTGCCTTTGTAACCCCTGACGGGCTCTTCGAATTTAATGTGATGCCATTTGGATTGTGCAACGCTCCGGCAACTTTCGAGAGATTTATGGACACTGTATTGCGTGGCTTGAAGTGGAACATCTGCATGTGCTATCTCGACGACGTCGTCATCTTTGGCCGCACCTTCAGCGAACACAACTCGCGTCTGGATATTGTCCTGAACTGCATCAGAAACGCTGGTCTAGTTTTAAACTCTAAGAAATGCCACTTCGGAGACCGCCAAACCCTTGTGCTTGGGCACCTCGTCGACAAGGATGGCATCCGCCCTGATCCCCAGAAAACAGCAGCCGTTGAAGCGTTCAGTGCACCGCGCTGTGTCAAGGAGCTCCGTAGTTTTCTGGGGCTTTGTTCCTATTTCCGCCGATTTATTCCTAAATTCGCCGACGTTGCGTATCCGCTGACATGCCTGCTACGAAAGGACACCCCCTTTGAGTGGACTCCGGAGTGCGACTCTTCTTTTCGTCAGTTGAAGTTCCTGCTGACGTCACGACCGGTTCTTCAACACTTCAGTCCTTCAGCTATATCTTCCAGTATATTTACATATGGCTCATCTGTACCCTGATTCCGTAATGCCTCCATGACTGCTGAGGTTTCGACTGAATCAAACGCTTTCTCGTAATCAATGAAAGCTATATATAAGGGTTGGTTATATTCTGCACATTTCTCTATCACTTGATTGATAGTGTGAATATGGTCTATTGTTGAGTAGCCTTTACGGAATCCTGCCTGGTCCTTTGGTTGACAGAAGTGTAAGGTGTTCCTGATTCTATTTGCAATTACCTTAGTAAATACTTTGTAGGCAACGGACAGTAAGTTGATCGGTCTATAATTTTTCAAGTCCTTGGCGTCCCCTTTCTTATGGATTAGGGTTATGTTAGCGTTCTTCCAAGATTCCGGTACGCTCGAGGTCATGAGGCATTGCGTATACAGGGTGGCCAGTTTCTCTAGAACAATCTGTCCACCATCCTTCAACAAATCTGCTGTTACCTGATCCTCCCCAGCTGCCTTCCCCCTTTGCATATCTCCTAAGGCTTTCTTTACTTCTTCCGGCGTTACCTTCGGGATTTCGAATTCCTCTAGACTATTTTCTCTTCCATTATCGTCGTGGGTGCCACTGGTACTGTATAAATCTCTATAGAACTCCTCCGCCACTTGAACTATCTCATCCATATTAGTAATGATATTGCCGGCTTTCTCTCTTAACGCATACATCTGATTCTTGCCAATTCCTAGTTTCTTCTTCACTGTTTTGAGGCTTCCTCCGCTCCTGAGAGCATGTTCAATTCTATCCATATTATACTTCCTTATGTCAGCTTTCTTACGCTTGTTGATTAACTTCGAAAGTACTGCCAGTTCTATTCTAGCTGTAGGGTTAGATGCTTTCATACATTGGCGTTTCTTGATCAGATCTTTCGTCTCCTGCGATAGTTTGCTGGTATCCTGCCTAACGGAGTTACCACCGACTTCCATTGCACACTCCTTAATGATGCCCACAAGATTGTCGTTCATTGCTTCAACACTAAGGTCCTCTTCCTGAGTTAAAGCTGAATACTTGTTCTGTAGCTTGATCTGGAATTCCTCTATTTTCCCTCTTACCGCTAACTCATTGATCGGCTTCTTATGTACCAGTTTCTTCCGTTCCCTCCTCAGGTCTAGGCTAATTCGAGTTCTTACCATCCTGTGGTCACTGCAGCGCACCTTGCCGAGCACGTTCACATCTTGTATGATGCCAGGGTTAGCGCAGAGTATGAAGTCTATTTCATTTCTAGTCTCGCCGTTCGGGCTCCTCCACGTCCACTTTCGGCTATCCCGCTTGCGGAAGAAGGTATTCATTATCCTCATATTATTCTGTTCCGCAAACTCTACTAATAACTCTCCCCTGCTATTCCTAGTGCCTATGCCATATTCCCCCACTGCCTTGTCTACAGCCTGCTTCTTGCCTACGTTGGCATTAAAATCGCCCATTAGTATAGTGTATTTAGTTTTCACTCTACCCTCCGCCGATTCCACGTCTTCATAGAAGCTTTCGACTTCCTGGTCATCATGACAGAAGGGGTAGCCACGCTTTATTGTTGACAAGAGGTTCAATTGAGCTTGGTAGTGCTATTTGACTGGCCAGGAGGATGTCGCAAAGTCGGGACACCACGCAAGGACTATCGCGAAGTGTTGAGAAGGCTCCATGAGGAGGTAAGTCGCAGCATCAGGTTGCATTCGAACAAATTCAGTAGAACGAAGCCGGGACTTGTGGTCATCGGTAGGGTCGGCAAAGTAATGGGACAGTTCAAGGCGAAGGGTGCCGGTTCCACAGTGAATAAGTGCAGACTGTGCAGTGGAAAGTCAATTCCAAGAATCACTTCGGGGGAACACTCGGCCAGTACAGTGAACGAGACTAATACTGGACGGCCGGCAATGGTAACATGGGCGGCGCATAATCCCATCACGGCTTTTGTACTACCATTAGTTACTCAGACGGCAGGCGACTCGGCAGCTGTCAGGACTTTACGGAGATGGCTACTAAGATCTGATCACATAACCGACACCTGAGCGCCAATATCAATTAGGGCTTGAACGGGTACATCATCAACAAAAATTTGAACGGGGTTCGGTGGAGGAGCAGATGTCAGCAGAAATTTCGCAGTCCGAGTCGTCAATGCAGCCTCACCTCCGGGGGTGGCATTGCTTAGTCTCCCGAGAAACGGCCAGCGTAGGACGGGGACGAGGGACGTCGACGTGTGGCGAACGCGACTGACGGCGTTGAGGTGAGGGCGAGCGGCTAGTGGTGTATCCCTGAGAGGGAAGGCCGGCATGGTATGGTTCAGTGAGGGGCGATAGAGCCCGAGGGTCTCGGTCGAAGCGGCGATCAGCATATGGTCGAGGCAAGGAGTACCAGCGGCTACATGGCAGTGGAGGGAGATGTCGCCAACCTGGGAGCAAGCAAAGCAAATTGGCCTGTTATCCGGTGTTCGCCGCTCAGAGGGGTTCCGATAGAGATTCGGGAACAACTGTCGAGAGGCAGCAGAGGCAATAACAGGAGCGTTAAGGGTGGGACCTGGGTGGACAACTGGCTGGATGTCCATGTTTGCAATTTCTTGGCGGACAACGGCTTGAATCAGCGAGATGGTCATGTTGTCATGCGTATGGGGACACTGAGAACTTGGAGCCGTTGCCTCAAGTTCGTGACAGATGACCTGTGTCAAGCTTGGCGTTGTAGGCGGATGTGACGCCGGATGATCGTTGTGTGACGCCGGTGGGTCGTTGCAGGAGGAAGTGGCAGCCGTATTCGGAATTCGGTCGAAGCGTTGTACGATGTGTTTGCTCTTCGCTTGCTCAAAATTCAGGCATTCGTTAATGATGGACTGAACGGTTGAGCAGTTCCTGCAAAGCAGGAGGTCGAACTCATCGTCCGCGATGCTCTTCAAGATGTGTCCGACCTTACCGGCCTCCAGCATGTCCGCGTGCGTTTTACTGTACAGAGCCAGAACGTCTTGAATATAAATCACGTACGACTCAGTTGATACCTGGCCACGAGACGCTAGCTCTAGCTTGTTCTCCGTTTGACGTCACACAAAAAGATCGCGTAGCTTTTCCTTGCAGAAGTCCCAGCTTCTAATGTCGGCTTCAAGTGTCCCGAACCATACCTCCGCCGTTCCTGCCAAGTGAAATATCACGTTGGACAGCTAAAGTGTGGCATCCCACTTGTTTCAGTTGCCGACGTGCTCATACGGCGTCAGCCAGTCTTCAACGTCGACCTTGCCAATGCCGATGAAGATTCCCGGGTGACGTAGCTTGGTTAAGCACTACTTCCGCTGGTGTCTGAGTGGCGGAGGCATCGTCAGTAGCCGTAACAGTGGGACTGATGTGACGCACGCTGCGAAGATCCAGAGCCAGCTTCTGACAAGACTACCCCACACCTCCACCAATTTGTTACGAGGAGAAAATATATGAATTTAGAATATATAGTTACAAAAGTGTAGCTTAGTTACCAGCGTAACACCATCAACCGATCTTCGAGACATTTCAATCGCCTCTTCACCTGCCAACGTGATTTCGTCCACAGAAGCACAAACTCGTACGTGACAATATTAATTGAACCAAAATCTCACGTAGTCAGGCATACCTTTTGAAAATCAGCACACGTATGTGTTGATTTGTGAACATTTTGCGATACAAAATTATAGTTGAATATGTAGTCTCAATCTTCGTAACTGCATGGCATAACCTGCTTCTACTTTTTGCACTATTGCGTTTTTGGCTTTCTACTTTTCTGTTCTGGATTTGTGTCCTTTTTGACAGAGTTAATTAGACGTAGATATTTGTTCTTGCGGTTGTAAAGCCTCTTCGCATTTCAGGCTCATTGTCGTAATACCCCTGCTGCTTGGGCCAAAGAAGGCCTTCAGTATGTTTAACTAAATAACATTTTCTTTTATGAAGCAAATATACCCTAATTTGAAGGCTGACATATGGATGTGATGCATGGGATGCGTACGGTGCAATTGGCTTGAGCAATACGTGCGGAGAGCGGTTGGTATGTTTAAGGATGTTTTAGGAAGATTTTGAATACCAGGTCAAGCTTTGCGGATGTGTGACTTCAGAAGTGCCACGTAGCTGTCTGGTAGCAACCTAAATATGTATATTGTCACTTTGTAGAGAGTGTGAAAAATTAAATCAGGCGCAACGGCAAGTCAAAAACGATGTCTTCATTGGGCGAGACTGCGCGCACGAAAAAAAAATATTGCACTTCGACAGAACTATAGTGGCGAGCACATGCATCGACGGTGGAAATTTGACCTGTGTGTCGAGCGTGTCGGCAATTTATACATGGCTTCTAGAAGATTCCAGCGTAAAACCTGATGTTCTCGTACTTTCCACAAGGTATAAAACTATTCGCGTCGCAGATACAATTTGATTGTACAAAGAACAGCGACAACACAGAGAATGTATTATTGTCACGTGGTGGGGACGTTGAATAACACAGTAGCAGTACTGTGAAAGACAAAACAAACTTTTATTGGGCGAACCTGTGCCCACAGAAGCAGGTTGCACTTATCGCACAATGATAGCGGCGAACACGCTCGGCGATCGTCGAAAATTTGATCAATGGGTCAAGCGCGTCGGCTTTTATACATCAGTCGTCGAATGTTCCAGACTAATCGTTGGGACCCGCGTGCCTTCCACAAAGTTCTACACCATTCGAGTCAGGCGATGGAATCAGATAACATCAGGTTTGGCGACAACAGAAAGCGGATAGAAGCATCGATAACTTTCCAGAAACATCTGATACATGCAGGCGCGTCCCGCGCTGTGCGATAACATTTGTTAGGCGGCGAAACGTGGTCACCCAATCGGGTTGGTCCATCGACGAGATGTGTTTAGCGTTGCAAAGCCGATCCAATGTGTCATCTATCCATGGGAGGGCGTATACGTCCTTCTTCGTGATCTTGTTCAGACGACGATAATCGACGCAGAAACGCAGGGTTCGGTCCTCTTTCTTCACCACGACAACATGGGATGCCCACGGGCTTTTCGACGGCTGGATGATGTCGTCGCTCAGCATTTCGTCGACTTGTTCTCTTATAGCTTCAAGTTCTCGAGGCGAAACTCGGTAAGGGCTGTGGTGGAGTGGTCGCGCGCACTCCTCGGTGATTGTGCGATGCTTGGCGACTGGTGCTTGTCGAATCCTCGATAACGTCGAAAAGCAGCCTTTGTACCGTCGGAGCAGACTTCTGAGCTGCTGTTGCTTAATCACGGGGAGACTTGGATTAACGTCGTAGTCTGTTTCGAGTACCATGGTCGTCGGGGTAGATGCGGCGGATTGTGAGAGAACAAACGCAGTACTGGTTTCTAGAATTTCCTCGATGTACGCGATCATCGTGCCCTTGTTGATATGCTTGTACTCCTGGATGAAGTTTGCCAGCAACACTTCAGTTTTCCTTCCATGCAGTCGAGCGATCCCTCTTGCAACGCAAATTTCACGGTCTAGCTGTAGACATTCGTCGCCTTCGTTGACGCCTTCTGCGTCAGCGGTTGTTTCGGTGCCGACTGAAATAACAATGCTGGAGCGAAGCGCGATGCTCACTTGATCTTCGAGCACACTCAAGGCGTGGTGACTATGAGGGCTCTCCGGCGGTATCGCTTTATCTTCCGACAGCGTTATTGACTACGACTTCAGGTCGATGAGTGCGCCGTGTTGGTTCAGAAAGTCCATGCCGAGAATGACGTCTCGTGAGCACTGTTAGAGGATAATGAAGATGGCAGGGTAAGTGCGGTGACGAACGGTAAGTCTTGCCGTGCAGATTCCAGTCGGCGTGATGAGTTGTCCTCCAGCGGTCCGAATTTCAGTTTCTTCCCATGCGGTCTTAACTTTCTTCAACTGGGCGGCGATGTGTCCACTCAATACGGAGTAATCAGCCCCTGTGTCCACAAAGGCGGTAACTGCGTGCCCTTCTAGAAGCACGTCGAGGTCGGTGGTTCTTTGTCTTGCATTACAGTTCGGTCTTGGCGTGGGATCACGGCTGCGTCGCGTTGGCCTGTGGCTGATATGTGAAGTCGTCAGGTTGTCTTTCATCGTCGTATTCTTTGTTTCCACACGACGGCGGCGTGTCGTTATTTCGTCGAGGTAGTTTCTTCGGCATCTTCGTCGGCGGCGGAGGATCTTCGTCTGTTCGACGAACAGCAAGCGCGCCTCCATCGGTTGCTGCTTTTAGTTTTCCGAATACGGGCTTGCTGACCGGCCCCGGGCTGCGCCAGTGTATGGTCGGCGCTGCGGCGACAGGTAGCGGTCTGGTGACGGCAAACGCGACGGTCGTCGAGAGCTCCACTAAGTAGCGGCGAGGTAGTCGGCGATATCGCGAGGGCGTTCACCTTGCTGCGGGCGCGGACCGTTGACGGCGAAACCTCGCAGTCCCATCTCCCCACATGGGCATCGTCGGCATCGTCGGTAAACGTGACCCGCTTCTCCGCAGTGGTAGCAGAGCGGACGGTGGTCAGGAGCGCGCCAAACGTCTGTCTTCCTCGGGTAGCTGCGCTGGGTGACGGGTGGTCGTGCTTTCGGCGGCGGTGGTGGTCGACGAAATTGCGGTGTTACGGGGCCCTGACGCTGTCGTGGAGGGAGACCTTAACGGCTGGCGACGGCGGGCGACGGTGGCGTAGGTCATCGCTTGCGGCTGAGGCTGCGGCGATTCAGGGGCTACTCCGAGTTGTTGTTGGAGCTGCTCACGTACGGCGTCGGTAATCGAAGCTACTTGAGGCTATAATGGGAACAGCTTCTGTAGCTCCTCCCGCACCACTGCTCGGATAGTCTCGCGGAAGTCGTCGGTGGCCAGTGACTGAATTCCAGCGTAGTTTGTCGAGTTCGTGTGGCGGTCGTATTGCCGGTTTCGCATCTCGAGTGTCTTCTCGATGCTGGTGGCCTCGCGAAGAAACTCGTCGACGGTCTTCAGTGGGCTTCGTACCATTCCGGCAAAAAGTCCCTACTTCACACCACGCCTCAGCAGGCGGACTTTCTTCTGCTCGGACATTTCCGGGTCGGCGTGGCGGAACAGAGGGCTCATTTACTCAGTGAAGGTTGCGATCGTCTCATTCGGCAGCTGCGCTCTGGTCTCCAGTAGAGCTTGGGCTCGCTGTTTTCGCACGACGCTTGTAAATTTTTGCAGGAAGCCGCTTCGGAACAGGTCCCACGTCATCAAGGTGGCTTCTCCATTCTCGAACTACGTCCTGGAGGCGTCCTCCAATGCAAAATAGACATGTCGCAGCTTGTCGTCGCTTGCCCAGCTGTTAAACGTAGTGACCCTCTCATACGTTTCCAGCCAGCTTTCCGGGTCCTCAGATGTGGAACCGCGGAACGTCGGTGGTTCCCTGGGCTGCTGCAGCACGATGGGGGACGCTAGGGCTGCCATTGGGGTTGCCCTGTCCACAGTCTTCTTGGTCTTCTCAGGTAGAAGTTCGTGCTCCGGGGGCAACTGCTGAAGACGGCGGCTTGCTCGATGGTCCGGGACTACGTTGGTGTTCTCTTTGCGGTCTGGGCTTGGATCACGAGCTTATCGGGGGCGTCCGGTACATGAACAAAACGCACCTCCACCAGATGTCGCGTGGTGGTGACGTTGAATAACACAGTAGCAATGCTGTGAAAGACAAAACTAACTTTTATTGGGCGAACCTGTGCCCACAAAAACAGGCTACACTTATAGCACAACGATAGCGGCGAACACGGTCGGCGATCGTCGAAAATCTGATCAACGGGTCAAGCGCGTCGGCTTTTATACATCAATCGTCGAATGTTCCAGACTAATCGTTGGGACCCGCGTGCCTTCGACAAAGTTCTACACCATTCGCGTCAGGCGATGGAATCAGATAACACAAGGTTCGGCGACTACAGAAAGCTGATAGAAGCATCGATAACTTTCGAGAAACATCGGATACATGCAGGCGCGTCCCGCGCTGTGCGATGACATTTGTTAGGCGGTGAAACGTGGTCGCCCGATAAAAATAAGTACACGTGTCATTATTATGTGTGCATGTAGAATCTGTACGTCCCCCTGCTGTGGCCTCGGAAGGAGACTGTCAGTATTGAAAATAAATAAGTAAATAAATAAATGATAAATAACCGGTAACATTTGGGAAAGTTCCGCTGCATGCAGGCGTGTAATGCCCGGAGCGATGACATTAGGTGATTAGCGGGTGAATAGCAGCCCCGAGAAACAAGATAAAGAAGTACGTGGGTAAAGATACAGGGTGATCATTTTGAAGTGTTACAGAAATGTTAAAGGTTGCCTGTGGCATATAATATAATTATTTTCCTTGAGCTAAATTATTCGTAGAGACTTTTCCTAGTATGAGAAATTTAAACCTATATTCAACCAATAAACAATGGCATAACTTCTTAGTCAATTGCAATTCAGGATTGCAATTGCAATATTGCAATTTATGGATTGCAGCCGATGAGTTTGCAAAACGCATCCACTAGAATATCCAGGATGACACGAGCTTAGAGGTATTATTTCCCAATGTGTGGAACAATTACATGCATGGGCCGTTTCAGTTACTTTGGTTCTTCAATGCATAAAATCGCGTTTTGCTAGAAAAGTAAGTGGAATAATAGTGCATTTGACGACAAGATTTCTGGCACAAATCTCTAAACTGGCGTCATTCAGGAAATTAACTCCAAGTAGATACGCATTGTAAACTCACCTGCTACAATCCATAAATTGCAATATGTGCCGTTAGGTATTTAATTCAAGAGATAAATCGTGGATCTTCGAGTATTAGCTGAATACGCGTTTCGATTTTTCGTAGAAGTAATGTCCGCCTCTCTCAATAATCCAGCTCATGGAATAAAATACTGTTATTTAGAACAGGTTATTTTTCAAGTTATCATAAAACTTAAATATGGTCACGTTGTATAAGCGCGTAATCAAAGATAAATATGTGTGCGTGCTCTGCGCATTTTATCTTAGTCACCGCTCCCTCGGCGCACTATTATTCAGTACTGTAAATGTCACCTAAAATGTGATAACATAGGAGCTGCTAAACAAGATTTTTTTTTGAGGGGGGGCGGGTTCACTTATTTGGTAAAACTGGCTTTATGCGCGCGGTCTGTTCATAAAGGCCTGCAATCATTTTGTATGTATTTCAGTAATGTTACCCTTAAGTTTGGCCACACACATGACTCACCAGGCTACGCTCAGCACCAAACTTCGGCGCGCCAAACCACCGCACATAAACGTAGCAGCCAGCGAACGCTTGGCAGACTCCAGCAGCCATGCGCCTCGGCCACGTGGGTGCTTGAGCCTGGCTGCGTGGCGGATGGACTCGATGCGCCTGCGCACGCGGTCCGTGTCCTCGTCGTTGAATCGCGCCGCGTACAGAGCCACGCGCTCGGCGTCTTCAAAGCGCAGGCTGACAAGCAGCCAATGCGGTGATTCGTCGACCAGACACGCCGTGACCAGCAGGAATGCCGACGGTAGCAGTATCATCAAGTTGAAAACGGTCCAACCCTGCGATGTTTGTATAAAGTGGTATAGGAAGCGCTGTGGTGAAAAGTCTGCGTGCCAACCCTGGCAACAACATAAATATTTAAATTACGGGGTTTTACATGCCAAAACCACTTTCTGATTATCGGGCACCCCGGAGTGGGGGACTCCGGAAAACTGGAGCACCGGGGGTTTTTTAAGGTGCACCTAAATCTAGGTACATGGGTGTTTTCGCATCTCTCCCCCATCGAAATGCAGCCGCCGTGGCCGGGATTCGATACCGCGACCTCGTCTTTAGCAGCCCAACACCATAGCCACTAAGCAACCATGGCGGGTGACTACTTGGTAATGACCGTAGAGTTTCCCACAAAAATGACTACTAGGGATATATTCGGTAGTATCTACGAAATATGCAAGCCTGGCGCATAAGTCACAACGGAAATAACGTTAATTACACAGATGTGCCTAAACATCGTCCTTGTGCCTTTGTAAACTGCTCTTTTACAAAAATATATTGCGCTAAGTGCCGCAATTCCCAGTGGTTATGGGTGTTCTGCGCAGTCTTATTCTCTTCTGCGTTTAGAAAAATAGCATTTCCTTTCATATTTCGTATAATAAAAGCGGATAGATTGTAGTAATCAAAACGACGAGAAAGTCACTAGCAACTAACACTACTATCAGAAAAATTCATGTGCTATCATTCCCCACGTAGTTCGATGGTCGTAGCCACGCAGTCTCCTGTAATAAGTTTAATAGCAAACACTCTGGTATTGACAATAATCTCTTTGCCTTCTGAATTGATAAGGTAACATTTTAATGAAGCAATAATAAAGACGAAGTTCCTCAATTCGTGATAAAACAAAGCGTGCGCTTTAAGGAATTCGCCTTCTAACTTCAAGAGACCGAAAGCAATGAAGTGGGACAACAAATGTTATACATTTCGCTCAATGGAACCGTTGCGATCTAAATGTATACGCGTGTAGTAGTTTAGGTGCGCTGTATTACAATATATGCTCCCAAAAAAAAGAAAGCAATATAGGCCATGGTGCTCAAAAAGCTTGTTTCTGAGGAAGGTCCGAATGCCTTAAGGAAATGACGTATTGCGCAAGAATGCCTCGTAGAACCCGAGATATGATGCTAATTATCACTGCCTCGACTTTGACCGAATGACTGCAACTTTTCTCACCACTCCCGCCATGAACCACCAAAGTCACCGATGTGTGCATATGAACTATAATAGGAACTAAATAAGCTTTGGTAATGCAACCGGCTACACCCAAAATCACAACATGGACATGAGAAACGCCGAAGCAGGGTGCTGCTGATTAATTTTGAACACCTAGGTTATTTGAGCGTGCGCCCCATACGCGCTACACAGGCGTTTTTTTATTTGACATCCATCGAGATGCAGCCTATACCTGGCATAAAGCGCGACGTGACACAGGCCAAGACTAGAAGCAGGCAGGACGTGCGCTCCTCCTCTCAGCGTCTAGTCTTCTTCCGTGCTCGTTCGCGCTACACACCAAGAAGGTGCTAGCGTACCAGCTCGCCCAACTCTCCATCTTTTTGCAAAATGCTGCTGCCATGGCCAGTATTTTCTCCGCGCCATGAGGCTTAGCAGCAGAACGTCAAAGCGGCGACGCTAGAATGGCAGCAAAACTCATTTGCTACAACAGTAGTAGTCCCTCAAAGAGTACATGAACACTATCTAAAGAACATGCTTTTTTTTCTAACCAACCCAACATGGCCCTGCTCCGCCAGACCATCGTCTGTCGTTACTTCTGAATAGACGTGCACATGCCACAACTTTCACAATGAGTGTGCACACACAAGCTACACAAACCACAGTCAAGTTACCAAAAGTGGACCCGACACATTGGTAGATGGCTTACAGGCCTGTCGTAGGCTCGGATAATCAATTTAACTGCTCCCGTTTGTGAGAATGTATCACAGCATAAGCTGGAAGCATGCAAAATGTAAACAAAACAAATTACGCAATTGTTAGTGGCTCATCAAGCTCGTAAAGCGCTCTTCATCCAAAGCGGGATTTGTTATCCCAGTCACGGTGGGATTTTTTACTTCTAACTATGGCGAGGTGAAGCATAGGATGAGGAAATGGCCTTCCGACGTCAAAATGATCAATAAACCTCTGCAGAACTGGTGTAAAAGATACGGGGATCGTTTCCTTATAACTGCATCTTTGTATATAATAACACCATACGACATGTTAAACAGGTATACCAGCAACCGAAATGCTTTTGTGTCCTAGTTACTCATCAACTAATGCTGTTCTCTTCTTCAGTTTTCGTGGAGATGTGCAGAATTTCTACAAATTATAAAATACGTAAATCAAGCGCAACCTAATAAACAAAATGGGTTCCGTTATCGCTAGTACACGCGGTACAACGTTTCGTCCGATGCAATAGTTTTCTGGCACACCTGGATGCTGAACAATCATGACATCCTTTCAGTAAATGGGAACAACTACTGCCTTGCGACACCTAGAACGTAAACCTTTAGGCACCAGTGTCATTGCTGACAAAAAAATGCAACGAATAAATGCACTCTGAAATGTGCTTTTAAATGACATGATATGGCAAGTACGCGTTATAAACGCCCGAAAAGTGGTTAGGTGCATACAGTGGGTCCAGCTTCGCTTTATTGCCCTTGGTAATTAGTGAGCAGCTGCTGGCTCACGATGTTGCACTTTCGCGCAAGAACTTTCACAAGACAACACAATATAAGAGTTTTAAGGAATTCATTTCGGCTTGTTACATTCAAGAAGCCAGGAATGTGAGTGCGCACAAATATTCTAAAAAAAGAAGCTTTGGTTGTTCGCAATTATGTGTTAGTCCTCTCGTGACAGTGTGCAGAGTACATGCTTTTCCTTTATGAGAACTGTCTGTTCCTCTGGGATGCACGTTTATATATATGTACATGCACAGAAGCAGTCATTTTAAACGGATATTTCTTTACCTCTATTAGGTTTACGTAACTTTACGCTAGTTTTTTTTTTAAAGTCTCCTTGGCTCTAGTCGGCTGACTGTAAGAATGTGTTTACTACAGTTTTCGGAGACATTGTGCAGTATTTACACTTGCCGTTCCTGGTTAGCGAGAACAAATGTTGGTGACGCGGTATCTTGGATTTGACCATTGTGTTTCCTACGTCGCAACACACAGGAGTTGGGGCTTGCCTATGTCACCCTAATGCGATAAACTTTTCATTTTAATGTTATTTCCAGTCAAACTGGTACGTCTACTCATAGACGGCCTGTGTCTCCTTTGGAATTGAAAACATGTGATGTACTAAAGAAATATCGAAGACATTTCTGCGAATACTTTGAAAAAGTTTCAAAGATTGCCTCTGGCAGATAGCATGTTTATATTTCTTCAGCTGCCCTACGTGAAAAGGCCGACATTAGTAGCTCGAAAAATTGAAGTGCATAATAGACTAAACAACAATAATGTTACTCATTAGGCTTTTTACTAATTACCTAATGTCTCATAGTGCAAATTTTAAATTCTACACGTGAAGTTCCCAAGGCGGATCCACTTGGAACGAATTCTCAGGATCAGACCAGTTTCGAGATATTAATTCCCCAATTTTCTCGAGAATCGTATTGGCGTTCCAGTTACTTTTTTGCTTGAGTGCGTAAAACGACGTTACCTTAAGAAAGTGACTCGAATGCCAAAGCATTTTTCGCAATGTTCGGGAACCAGTATTTCAAATCTGGTGTTATCTTGACATTTCGTTCCAAGTGGATCCGCCTTTCGAATTCCACGGCTACAAATGGTAACTTGCAATATTGGCCATAACGTAATTAGATAAAAACGTAATTATTTTTTTCTGTAGTCGATTAGACATTTCAATTTCCTGTGCAAGTAATGCCCGCTTCTTCGAGTAGAGAAAATTGCGAAGCAGAACTGTGATATCTGCCACAAGAAATGTGTACAAACGTTCGCAGTGTTCGCTGAAACACCCTGTATTATGAGTGATAGCAGCTATTTGAACCAACAGTGCTTCAGCTTTTCCATCCTGCACAGTGCTCCAATCGAAAATACGAACATGCAGCATGACACTGTTAAGTTTTCGAAACTGGAAACTGTTACATGCGAACGAGCAATATTTTTCAAATAAGCCAGAAAGCCTCGGGTAGAGTGTTAAACATTTGTGCAAAAGTGCGTACCGTAACGACAGTGGCTAGTCCGGCGACGTATATGGGCGCGAGAAGCGTGGGCCAGCAGATGGCCAGAGCGCAGTACGGTCCCCGCGGTCCAGGCTGTGTGCTCTCGAAGAGCAGTATGAACGATGTCACTTCTATGGCGCTGCAGGCAGCTGATGATAAACAGCGCAAAAGTCCGTAGGCCAACAGGGAGCTTGCTAGGCAAGTAGCCGCACCCGAGCCTATCACTACTGCCAAGGCCATAAGAAGAACCAGCCGGCGACCTAGGATGTCCGACGCTATGCCAACGCATGGTATGGCCAAGATGCTGGCTGCAATGGCAGAAAAGTTCGTGAGATGAACTATTGCAATAAACTAAACAACTGAATCGGTCCCTCTATCATTAGAAGAGGAGATGACGTCTCTTAATAAAATATAAAATGTACACACTTATTTCATCAGAATTGCCCATGGCGTCTCCTTCTTTGCCGCAACTGGTACCCAGCAAATTGAAAGGTATTCCAGGCAGACTAAACTTGTGTTGACATCTGTATATGGGTGTCGATGTCACTAACAGTATTGGTTGGCGTTGGGATACCTATTGACCGAAATTGGCGTGAAATACGTTCGCTTAATTTGGGAGCATACCCAGTGGCCTCAGCAGAAGATAACCAGCGGCCGAAAAGGGAACACATCCACTGATCTCTACAGAAAACTGGCAGCTTCGCCCGAAAGGCGAAGCATCGATAGCGATAGTAAATTAGTGGACAGCTGTATGAAGTAAGGAGAGTAGCTTTATTGGCCGTATACACTTGCAAACACAGGCATATTAACTCATTTAGCAAGTATGGTGCCCCAGGCGCACAAGCAAACATGAACACGTCTGATTCCATCACCGTGGAAACTTGCTGTCAAAGCACTAGAGTGAGGAAGCGCGGCAACAGCAGCGAGCGAGTTGACTTTCGTGCTGCACCTCGCATCAAAGCGAACTAAGCTACGAAAACACAGCGCGCAGCGGACTCTGTGTCCGCCGCTGATGACTTTCAAGGTGCCGGGCTGGCGCCCCTCTCCCCTAAGAGCCTTGTGCGCGACGGAAGACGACGCGCTTCCTCACCCGTTTCCTCCCTCGCGTGCACGAGGTTTAGCCGCAATCGTCTGCTCACTTTCGCACGCTATCACTCGCATTTGCAGCATACGGCGCACGGCGGCGCTTTTAGCGCCCTTGGTCTTTATACCGAACATCACGGCGGCGCCGACAGCAGAAATGCACCTGGAGTATCCGCATAATGACCCATCGGAATAAAATTGACTTTAAAAAAGTTTGTCAAAAAAAAAGCCGCGGCACCCACCTCGTTATGGTTTTCAACAGTAAGTCCTAAGCCATGAATCAATATAGCGACAACGCATTGCTACCACCGAAACAAGTTATTTATGAGATGTGTACGGCAGTAGGACTCCTATTCGCATTTCCCCAATGCGATGCGAATAGAGGTCACTACATCGATATCTCTAGCCCCATAGCCCCATCTCCAACGCTGACGAAATATCGCTTCTCGACATGTTCCACGCCTTCAAAGAATGTCTACTTCCAAGTTCACTCAAAAATAACTGAAGCGTTCGAGGACTTGTCCCAAATTCAACGTTTCAGTCAGAGCTTCCAGAAATTCGAACCCCCATCAATGATGCATTCAAACAAAACGTTGCTTATTCTGTACTTGGCAACACATTCACGAATCTACTCATTTTGACTAATATTGACCCGGCCGTCCAAACAGGTACGAGTGGCTACGCTATTTACGCTATTGTTGCCCATAAGCCGTGTAGCCTCCAGTGGTATTGCTGACGTTAGCCGGCTCCGTCTCGAATGGAATTACTTTAACACAGAGCGTTAATGCCCTTTTCTCGTTTCATCTGTTGTAAATATTTGTATCTTCCTGTTTCACCGAGACTTCGTTGTTACAGACCATCATGCCCTTTGTCGGCTGTCCTCGCTAAAGGATGCGTAAGGACGCTTCGGCTTCTAGGCTTTGCGCTTGTAAGAATACATGTTTTTTTTGTGCTGTTTATATCCGACCGGTTACACATGGGCGCTGACTGCCAGTCCCATCTTTGAATTTGGCTGCCTGATTCCATAGACTGCGCCACCGACGCCTGCATAATGCCCAGCACGGGATTTATCAATGCACCCTTGAAGACCACCAGAACACATCCTTACGATTTCTCACTGAGCGCATAACTACTCAACACCCAGATTCTTTAATAAGCCTCTTAGTTTGAAAGGACGATGCATTGTGAAGGAGCGATGTGCGTTCCAGCGCCTGCAGTTCGCGGACACCTCAGCTCCGCTGTTCTCGCACAGCATCATGATCTCCCCAGCACAGGCCACTTCGGCGGCGCTTCCAGTCTTCACCATGTCAGTCCGTGCTTCTTCTGGCCTAGTGTCTACTGCGATATCTGACGATACGTTTTGACCTACGAGAGCAGCCAACTCAGGAAATGCGCATTCCAACCTAGCAGTTTCTCAACTTGCACTGGACCTACTCGAACCGTTCTCCACGTCCACCATAGCTAAGTGACGTATTGCAGCGATACCATTCCCTAGGCGACTCGCTTCGCTATCACAAATAAGCTCCCTAACAGCCGCGTCACTGACGTAAACGATTGTTTCCTTCGCAACGTAGTATATCCCGATGCTTCTCGCCACCTGGTGACCGGCCCCGGCCGCTGCTTTCTCTCCACACTCATTGACAGTCTTCTCTGATCTTTGTGTAGTCTCCAAAATTTTACGAACGTTAAGCAAGCGCCCACAAAGAGGCTCAGCAACCGCCTGAGATACACGCGTACGCACATGTTCTTAATGTCTTTCTGAAGATGAGCATGATTGGGACTTTACATTGAACTTTGCCACCTCGACTTCTAAAGCTTCCCACCAGTAACCTGACGGATAATTCACCCTTTTATATCCTGTATCAGAGCAAGCTGCGTCTACCCTTCGACTCCTTCTTTCCAACTGATACACATTCGGCCTGCTCTTATGCACCGTTACACCACTGCGCATCGCCCATGATCGTTTTCTGTCTTCTAAGGCTACTTAGTAAACAACTAATGGGCACCCCAGTCAAGACGTTCGCTTCTGCCCTGTGCACATCATCCAACTCTAAGATCCTTCTCATAGCATACGCCTCTGGGAACAGCTGATACGCCATTATCTTGGCTCCAATCGTGTCGCGAGTCAAGTAGCGCACCACGCGATGTCTCCTTTGGCAGCCCTCAGCTCCCCATTCATGTCTTTAGCCGTTGTCATTGAACTTACGCACATATTCCGGCTCAAGCCGTATCAATTAGTCTCGTACAGTTTAGCTTAGGCCGCACCGCTTAGTCGAAAACACATCAGAAAGCTCACTTGTGTTAATTTTGTTCCATCGTCTAACGTCATGTAGTCCGACCCTTACACCCTGACGTCTGTATGACGAAGTCCACTCTGCCTAAAATATTTTTATTCAAATATTTTTAATCACCCCAACTTAATTTCTGCGATCTTCATCGTTGTTGCCGAGCGGTCCGTTGTAAATGCCATCTACGATACGACCTTATCGCACTTCGCGCACCCTGTGATTTTTATCTGCGGCGAATCACGACGGGTTTAGCCGCCGAGGATGGTGGTTTGATGGCCGCCATTTTTCCGCTGGCGCAGTGTTGTGCGCGCAAAGGAAGAGGGGAGGGGGTAGGGAGTGAGAGGTGAACTCGCGTTCTCCTCTTCTTTCCCTGCCGTTAATACGTGATGCGCGCCTGAATGCGGCATTGCGCGCCAGTTGGGCTAAGCTGCGGTGGGTGCAACTGTAATTAATTATGGAGTTCTGTGTGCCAAAACCACTCTCTGATCATGAGGCACGCCGTAGTGGAAGACTCAGGAAATTTCGACCACCTGGGGTTCTTTAACGTGTACCGAAATCTAAGTACACGGGTGTTTTCGCATTTCGCCACCATCGAAATGCGGCCGCCGTTGCCGGGATTCGATTCCGCGACCTCGTGCTCAGCAACCTAACACCATAGCCACTGAACAACCACGGCGGGTTGGATGCAACTGTAAGACGAGCCGAGATGGCTTGTAGCTTCTAGTAATCTACGTTCTCGGGCGCCTGGTATTGAAGGCCGCGTAGTCTAAATTTGTGGAGATGCGTTTAAGTTACACACAGCATGAAGCCTTTGCTCGCTGCTGGTGCCATCCGTGATCACGCCCGCGTTCCTACCGCAAGTGTCCGCGGTCATCGATGAAGATGGTGGATGACCTCAAGATTATGGAGATGATCGAGATGTGTCCATGCTTGGCTGCGCGCGCGTGACGCAATACTTGATAAATCAAGCAGTAGGATTAGTTTACTTCAACTTTTTACCACAGAGCGCCCTTTCAGGCGTAATATGATGTTTTTATGTAGGAAGAATAACAGAGTGAAAAGTAAATGGCAATACATGATGAATAAAAACCCTACCATTCCTTCAATTTGTCTTGGCACTTGGCACACAGGAACAAAGTGTAATACTTCCGCACCACGTGGAGCATAACACAAATACAGCTTCTTGCTGTTAGCAAGCTAAGACTTGACCCGACCCTGGTCGTTACTTTCCGCAATTTGATAACCAAGGTGCGCTTTCAATTTGAAAAGTGAACTCAGGCCTTTCTAGAACAACAAATATATTGCTATCATCAAAATTTAGTCTGATAAATGCACAGAAGTTCATTTTAATTACACTATCCATTTCAGTAACGAATCTCACATATCGACAATGGTGACTGTGGACTTTGTAAAAGTTGTTAATACCAATTTTGTTAGTTCCATCTCGAGATATTTTATCGCGAAAGCGCGCGCATATGAGCTATTCTGCAGAAAGTATGAATTTCTAGTAGAACTGATCATTCTAACACTGACACCGAGCTAGACACATATGTACGCTGCTTTGTGAAAGGATCCAGAGCACTTTGTTTTCTTGGTGTCCGGATAAAAACGTCATGTCAGAAAGTTTTTTTGTCGCAACGGCACTACTCTTTCATGTCGCGACCAAAAGCTTTCGTTTCGATATCAGAGCTTTTTTCCTGTTAACATAAAGTGGGCGAGTTCAAAGGCTTCTATAACTAGTGCTTCTGTCGCAACGTCGCAAATTCTAACGTAAGGTTAGATCTGCCTTTCGCAGTCAAAAAAAATTTCTGTCGTGCGACACGAACGTTTGCAGCGACTAGAGTCACAAGAGGCCTTCTCGTCTCAGCGGTGAAGTATTTTGGCGGCAGGCGAATGATGTCATGTTATTATCTGCAACATGACGCCAAAGCGAACGCGCCGAACACCGAGTGGACTTGATTCGTGAGCGCATTCTACACGGAACATTTTGCTTCAGCGTTTATGAATACCTCAGAGTAGATTTAATACAACGTACCGATATTTAATGAAGTAGTTACTTTATTCGGGAAAAAGATTGCGTTACGTGATGAGCAGAAAAAGGTTCACAAGGAGGAGTTGACGACATGTAAACAAGAGCCCTGTATTCAGGAATGTGCACTGTAGGTGTAGGCGACCTTAACTTGTGTAGAGTAGCCTAATCTCGAAATTGCGCGTTGAGGAAAGTTTCTTCTCTAGAACCATAGTGTTCCATTGCAGTTAAGGTGTCTAATATGGAGTTTTTAAGAAATATTCTAATATATGTAATACGCATACAATGAAACTGGCTAAATCGGAGGGTATTTACCCAACATTTAAAACCTGATAATTAGACAAGCGACACGGTTGGGCTAGCTGGTACATCTAAATAGTTAACGAACCATAGCGTGACGGGAAAAGACATTGATAACTCGTTGGTTAACTTCTAGACTTCATCAGATATGCTTCTTCGGGCATGCGCAAGAAAGGGGTTGTTTGCACATAAGCAATCCTTCTGTCATGTTCCCGGTTCTTTTTCTTTAACTTTACCGTACCCACTGCTAATGTTTTCTTCTTTACAGTAGGTACGTGCTTTATCAACCTCTACTGTAAAAAAGATTACTGATCATGTTTTCTCGCGCTTGCGCCACAATACGCTGGGTGGGCACATGCATTTCCTGTAACTTCATGTGTAATTAGCACTCGTGCTGCCAATGCCTTCTTTCATTGCCGTATGTTTCACAGTAGTTTAACTTTTGAATGATTGAATGCTTCAAGTCTTGCTTCCATTTCAAAACCTTACAATCCATGTGCCTCGCCAGGCGACCCTAATGTACGCTATCTTGGTCGGCCTTAACAGAGGGGACATCAGAACGCGCAACAATAAGAACAAACAGCTAGTACACCAGTGTACCATCCATTGTTTGCACGTTACCGTGGATACCCAGAACTCCAGTTGTCGAGTGTGTTATAAACCATTCTGCGCATTTGCAAACATAGAGGTCATCATTATTTTTTTTAATCTTCTCTCCGACGCTCACTCCATGCAACATCCTGAATGATGAACGTCCAGCTGTAGATTACGTTAGGATTATTTCTTTCGAATCGCGTCTGCTTTCTCGGAATTGCTGCACTTTGCGTCTTCTTTGCCGTAGAAAACATATGTTGTGTCAATCAACACGACCCGAAAAATGTCATCTCATCTGAGGGAATATAAATAAAAGGAAGCGCACCTCCCGCGTACGCTGCTTTCACCAGACCCTGGTACCGCGACATGTTGCAGACCATGTCCCAGCGGGCCGCAGCGTTCCTGCCCGGAGTGCCAAGTGCGTAGACGAAGCGCTCGCAAGGCACCTCGCTGGCGTTTCTTCTGTCCACCACCAGGGGGGGCTGCGCGCTGGCCACGAGGTGGTCCTCAAAGCTGCTTCCAGGCTTAAGCGGCGGTGTCGTTAGTTGGGAAACAGGCGCAACAAGTGGGTCGTAACGCTGGCACTGTTTGAAGTGGCCTTTTGTGTCGCGTGGTATGGCCGCGTCCTTCCACTGCTCCTCGGACACGTTGGCGAACTGCTCCGGAGGGGCGCACCAGTGCTCGACAGGCTCGAAATCGATGAAGAGTGCGAAGCTGTAGGAGTAGGAGAGCATGGTTGCCAGCTGCGTTGTAAAGAAAGAAATGAGAACTGAAGCACATATTGTAAGCTTGAACCATGTGGCAAAGTTAGCAGCGTGAGCGTTCTCAGGGGTCTTTCTTTTTTCTTATTGGAATGGGGGGGGGGGGGGCATGCCATCCTGCAACACAAATTTTGACTATCAGCACTATAACTCAAACTGGGAAGCTGCGGAGAGCGCAAAGTCGCCCCCGTCGAGGCGACGCTCCCTAACGTCACCAAGAAACCCGTGCACCGCGGCTCCATACTCCTTGTGTCACAGCGCGCTGGCTGCCTTCCTGTTACTGGTGTTAGGAATGACCGTACGGGGTGACAACGTGCCAGCTGTTTCAGCCCGCTGCACGTGTTCCTATCCAACTATCTAGACTGTCGATGCATGTCTTGTCTAAAATGTAAATAATGTAAATAAATCCTGTTTACCGAGTTCCTCTCTACGACCTTCAACTCCTTCAAATGGTGGCAGCGGCGAGATCGTCCGACGACTCCTACATCTGGTTGGCAGCGGTGGGATCGTCCGACGAATCTCATACTGGGCGAAGTAACAGAACGTTGCCTCAAGGGGCATCGCATTGCGCTGGCGGCAGCCCTTCAGTTCCGATTTTGCGCCATTTGAGAGCTGAAACTCGTAGTGCCACAGTTCCGCAGGTTTCAAAATATCGTTTGGCTTCCACAGAGAGTTCACTTCAATTTCCCACATAGCACAAGCCCGCTCAAAGTAAAAATTTAAAGTTAAAAATGAATGTTGTTCACAAGCGACTCATTACCACGTGTCACCTGTCACTCCGTTGTCGCCACCGCTGACAGCATGCTTCCGAAGGAACCGCTGTTCTACTTAGAAACGGCTATATTTAAGTATTAGCGTCAGTAGAAAAACCCTGTATGCCATAAGCGGATCTGTTACGACGTGAAGGCGTCTCGAACGTAGTGTACCGGCTAAACTCAGCAGAAATCGGGTGCGATGCGGTACCACATACAGTATCATTGTCAACACAGGAAGGATGGAGAAGCTGTCAGGTTCAGGTTATCGCTTCCGTACACTTTTAAGCAAATTGTTGCAGTGAAATATGACACACGCGCTGGCAGTCTCAGTGCACGAGCTTAAACAAGTGAAAGATAGTGGCAATTTCGTACTGACTTGTGTCTCAGATGCGTTCGTTGCCTAATGTGTAGACAATTGGACTGATGCGCTGAGGAACACATGTAAAAAATGCTGCTGCTGTATTCGAAGTTTTCTTCATTGAACATGCTTCACATAAGACAAACTAAAACCTGCCTAACACACACCACGCGGTAATTGTATAGGGACACATAGCAATACTTCTGAGCGCCTGAGCAAACAGAAAGACTGCGTCGGCCACAACCCATCTCTTTATGAATCCCATCAGAACCCATATCATTATTGAGATAAGACTTAATGAAATGCATTAACACGCCGTTTTGCAACCGCTGACACTCCATGTGGCAACCTTGCTGCCAAACACAGTGCCAAATAACTCTATGACGGCCTATACCGTAGCGTAATTACTGCTTCCTAGTTGTAATTCCACATCATCCCTAATATCCTGGCTGCAACTTGGATACACTGGCTATCCATGAAGTGATCGCACTCTTCACAGATTTGGCTGTTGTGAATGCCAACATCAGTTTACCATATTTTGGCAAAATACCCCTTCTGTAAACTTGCCCCATCAATTCTGGCAAATCGGCTACAAACCGGTGCGCATCATGGGCCCTATAACGTAAAACTATTCTAATATGTTTTTATTCCATTCTCCTGACGTCAACTTTGCGTAACTGCCGGTGCAGGCATGGGGCGGTTACACAAATTTGGCATTGGGCGGTTACGGAAATTGGTCTGTTCAGACAACCCGCAGGCTTGTCCGAACAGACCAATCAAACGTTCTCCTCGTTCATAGGAGGTCACATTTGTTTGTTTGAAAAACGAATATCATTGCCTGCACTGAGTGGCTTGTCTTATCTAATTGGCTGACAGGAGGCGAGACGCGCGCTCAAGTGGAGAGGGATTCGATGGGGCCGAGTCACTGCACTAAAAACAGTGATAACAGGATGAAGGGGGTGGTGCCGGCGTCTGCGATTGGTCCGCTTTCCCTTGCTTAGCTTGCAGCGGCTGCTCGAAAATCGCGATGGCATACAACGGAAGCTTAATAATGACGCTAAAACGGATCCTCAGTAAAGGAGAGTTGGCAGAACGAGGTAGTAAACGTGTCGAAAGTGCTAGAAAACATTACACTGCCACGTAAGACGTTTTATTATACGCGCAGAAACCCATGCTCTCCGGCAGGTGCGAGTAACCAGTGGCTGAGCGATCTGGGCAGCCATCTTTTACTCCTTTCGGAATGGGGCAGCCTGCGGCTATTCAGAAGAAAATTCAGTTTTGTTCGACATATTAATAAGGCTTTAACGCGTACACGTCACTTTGACGCGGTGAGTTTTCGCAGTTTTTGACGTCGCGGGACAGGCAGACGAAGCGGCTGCCGCCCTAAAGCTTTTGACCAATAGACGAGGTACAACGGCGAAAAGGCGCCGAATCCGATATAGCCATTTTTCTTTTGTTCGGTCCAATCGTGTATAATCAGCGCGTAGGCGTCTTATCATATGGGAAGCTATCGCAGATTTCGTGACGTCTCGTGACAGAAAGGCGAAGTGGGGGTGTTTCAAAAAAGTGTTTGACCAATCCCGGAGGGCTGAACGCAGTATTGGAATAGAAAAGTTTGGGATCGTTTTGTGTTATAGGGTTCCAGCTTCACATGCGCATTGCCAAACTTGTCAGTTCAGGCAAGTACTCAGTGGCACTTACCCAGTTACACAAGTTGTCTACTAGGCCAAACCGCAGCCAGAACATACAAAGCGGCACACGTTAGTAGACAGCTTGGGTCACTAAGTGAAAGAGATGAGATAGAGACATGCCACCCAATGTGTACTGTTGCTAAATGTACCCGTGACTTTCAAGCACCGAGCAGTAAAATGACACATTGCAGAGGGGCAACTGAGTAAAACATTTATTTTAGCTACTGCCGTCTACAAACAAATGTGCGCCAACGCGATCACCTATCTAGGGAACACATTTCATTTCAGGATTTGCATCAACGTGCCCTTCAAGTGAAGAACTATTTAGGTAAAATAACGAATGTCAGCGCATTACAAGCATGTCTATTTCCCAACAAAACACGTCGGGAGCTGCACTAATAGCGCTGCCAGTTCTAAAATACGAGGAACCTTGCCTACACCTTCGAAAAGAAGCAGGAGCGCTGAACCACAAGTTAAAGCAATGCATGCACAAAAATCGCGAGAGAAAGTGGCCAGCCTGAACTGATAACCGCTATCAATGTGATTAGCATTTTTCAGATAGAATACCGACCGCGGTCCAGCCTTCAAGAGTGCAATTTTAAGTCCACAGAGTTCACTCATTTTCTCTGTAAGGGTGGAGCATATGAGTGTAACATGTAACCAAAGAAACGTACGGGGAGCTACTACAAGTTTCCTAGAACTCCCTACACAAGTACCAAAGGTAGCGCAGATAGGCTAACAGTAGGTGCATCTTCTCATTCTTTTGAGAAATTAAGTTGGCCGTACATGAAAACGAGTACATTCTATCGCGCCCACATAAAGATGAAGTTGCGAGAGATACGTTGGAAAGACGCAGCTTTGGAATGGAGTGAAGAGTGGACACATACTAGCATTTTGCATGAGAATGGTGGCAAGTGCCTGAGGGACATTTCTCTTTTTCTTTGTTTGGAGCACTGCAGCGTCCGTGAGGCAGCAAACACTGTGACCACCGCTTGCCTATAGGTTCGGCGAACTGCGTTCCACTGAATTTTTCGAACAGGAATGTTGGGCTCAGGAATTTTGGTATTGTGGGCAAACTGCTTTGTACAGCGAAGATGTTAAGGGCCACTTCCCCCAGTAATGCTTCCGTTTGTAGACACAAAATTATGATAATCATGATTCGCTCCACCCTCCTCTTCTTCCGCTGTTCGCTCGTTGGCACCGCTCAGCGCCAGCCCACGATCGCGCTCGCGACACTACTGCGGCGTTCGTCGTCGTCATTAATTATTTAAATATTGAAGTAATCAAAAACGCAAAGACCTAAATAATTTGACAGCACAATTTCACCGAAAGTTTTGAGGTCTAGTTCCAACCGGGTAGTATCCACCTGTAGACACAAAACGTGGGTCGCTACCGAAGATAGTTCAATGCCGGCGGAGGTGAAGCAGGCGTTAAGCACTCTCGGTACGTGCTGCGATCCCGAAGATAGTGGAATACCGTGCGGACCCGTAGCGGAGATCAAGCAGCCGTTATGCACTCCGCACACGTGCATCGATGCCGAAGAAAGTGCAATGCCGGGTTGACCCGCGGTGGAGGTGCAGTCCACCATTAAGGAGCCCACATACACAGCTTCGCTGGTCCCCATTTTTCGCGTTGTGGAAGGGCACTGAGTTTCGCCGTCCTTTGTACAGTGTCACGCAGGCGGTCAGTGGGCAGGGCGCGCGCCGCAGGAGGCGGCACGAGAGGGGTATAGGAGCAGGTGTTTCTCCGGTGCGCGCCTTTTCGCCCCATGGATTCGGCTAGGTGCAAGCGGCCGCGAGTCTTCGGAGAAGAGTTGCAGCGCTGACGTTGCGCAAATGCCGAGGTTCGAGAGCGAGAAGCGCAAGCAAAGCGCCAGCGGAGGGAAGCTGCTACCGCCGAGGATCGAGAACGGCAAACGCAAACCAAGCACCGGTGGAGGCAAGCCCACCCCCACTTTCAAGCGAAGGCAACCCAAGCCAAGCGCTCACAGAGGCCCGCTAACCCTCAGCTTAGAGAGTAGGAGGCCGAGCAGAGAAGTCGACACAAAGAGATTCCCCCCACGGAGGGTGCCGATGGACGGTTCAAGAGGGAATTCCGAGACGGTGAGTGCGGCCACAACTGGAAGGCGTTTGACTGTGGTTTGATCACAAACTCACGCACGTGAAGAGCGTACGCAAATCCGCAACGAAGCTCGAATCTATCAAAAGCACGATAACTAGATATAAGACTTTCATGAAAATCGCGGTAAACGCGAGTTTAAACTTGAGAAAACGACCACCAGCGTTGCAGTTTTGTCCGATTTCAGTGCGTGGAAGTGGTTTATCATTTTTATACATGATTTTACGTCGGTACAAAAAAAGGTTAACGAATTGAAGTAACAAATAACCAACATATTTAGTTAGCGAGAACATTCTTTAATAAATAATGTGAAAAATAAACTTTGACGTCAAAAATATGGTATATAAATATACCATATATAACCGCTATTACATGCATAAAGATGATCGGAAAATAATTGATTAGTGCACCAAAAATGCACACAATCATGCAAGGACATATCCTGCTAGTTGCGTAGTTACGTCCGCCTACCTATACTCTCAATTATTCCCCATAAAATGTATGCTGACGTTGTGTAATAAAAATCACTCGCATGCTTCTGTTTCTTAGTTTGTGGAGAATCCTGATTTTAAAACAGTCCCCCTAAAGGGACACTTAAGCGAAACAATAAATCAGTTTAGACTAATGAAGCGTTGTTTCAGAACTCTGCAGGGAGTCATTTGAAATAATAATTTCATTATTAGATGAGAAAATGAAAGTCCAAGTACCAGTATTTGAATTTCGCGCCGAAACCCGAGCGCGTTGGCTGAGTAAAGGTTCCCGAAATTTGCCATGTTTAATATTTGGTTCCTTTAGAACACAATGTATTCAATTTGTACCGCTATATATAGTTAGTAGGCCCTAGAAGATGCCATAAGAATCCATGATGTCACAGCCAGCAGGTGCGGGAACTGAAGTAGGCGCCGCCACCCGTATTTCGTTCTTGCGCTTTTTCTGGCTTACCAAACGTCTTATCGTTGCAAGAGTGATTTGTTTGGTGCTGTAGAAAGGTAATTTACTGATGCAAAAGAAATCATTTTTCAGTTTAGTGTCCCTTTAAGCTTTTGGAAACTGTGGCCCAGCGCGTTCAACTGTTTTTTGGAGGGGAAGTTGCGGCGCAGACTTTGCATCTGATTTGTGATTCTTCAAGCGTAGACTAAACGGGGTTTCTGTTGCTCCAGTGCATTGTGCGCTACAAATGGTGCGCGACGTGTCGCATTTGTAATCATCTGTAATTTTAAAAGAAAATGAAAATGCAGCGCCGTTGCCCGCTTTAGCCGTAGTTTTCACGGGGAAGAGCTTGCATCCAAGCTTTAAAGCGACAGCTTTAAGGGCCCCGTGTAGCAGAAAATCCAGTGTCGACCGTCATCTCGGGAATAATCATTCTGAAATGCACCTACGCAACCACGCGTACCCAACCGCGCAGGCCTTCCGTGTAGCGTAAAGAAGTTCCTGAACTAACTGAATTTTTCAAAGTAAAATGCTTCAGCCAAAATCGTAAAGTACCATTCACACACAACCTACAGGTAAGGTAACGTGAGATCGTTATTTGAATTTAGGGGAAATCATAATCCTGCTACGCAGAAATTCAAGGACGCACACCTTTTAGCACGACAGCGTTTTGCAGCTGTCATTCGAGGTCTTTCTCAGTTGGAGCGCCGTGGCCCCATCGGTTCTTAGCACACCAGAAAAAAAAAGAACAACAATGCTCACCTTCGTGCATAGCGTACGCCGCCAATATTTAGCAGTAAACACTAGGATCACATAAGCTGCAGTTGCCGGGAATCTTCAGAAACACTCAGGAATATTTTGTTGATATCGCGTTCCACTCTTAATGGCGAAGCTTAACTATTCTCCAAATTTTCCCCGTAGTGCGCAGCCTTTGAACCTAACTGCGTTAGTTTTGGAGGAGGCGAGAACATCTCTTAGGTTGGTGGCCCTTCTGTATAACATGAGCGGAGTTTGAAAAAAATGGCTGTGGCTTAGCTAAGGTTAAACCCAGGATGCGAAGCATACTAGCCTTTATTTTAGTTGTTGAACCACTGTTTAGCCTGGTGAACTGCTGTTGCTTGGCTATATTTGGTTCGGCTAGACGAAGAAATAACTCATGCGTTACTCTGCTTCGCCTTCAAGAGTGGAACGCGACAGCGTTCCCGTCGACCCGCCAAGGGGTGTAAGACAATGGGCTACGGCGCAGCGACTACGCGCCCCGCATTGGACGCGGTGAGCGTCGAGCAACGCAGCGTTCGGCGCGGCAACGAAATGTGCGCCTGAGCAAGCGACGCAGGCCTGAGCCTTAGAAACAGCTAGTTTCTAAGGCAACACTGCATTCACTAGAGGCGCTTTTGTACCGCTTTGAAGCATCGTACTCGTGGCTCAGTGGTATCGTCTCCGTCTCACACTCCAGAGACCCTGGTTCGATTCCCACCCAGCCCATCTTGCAAGAGTTGAGCCAAAGCCACCTAGAAACAAGCGCAGCTGCTTATATACCGCCGCGACGCCGCGAGCGACGGCGCGAGTTGGAGCCCCGTTTCTCCTCTGTCGTGACGTCACAGTGTCACGTGGTCAGCCTTGAAGGCGACACCGCCGCGCCTGAGGAGCTGGGTTGAGCTCTAGTAATATGCTTCGTATAAAATAATTTGTCGCCTTGCTGTTGAAAGCATGATGCGGCACATGTCGACTCTCGTCGACGCTGTGAGAGCATACGCGGTGTATAATTAACTTTATGTAGGTGCGAAAATTTATTATTTCTGAAAATCAAATCGCATATTCCCTCATTTGTTCGAACATTCGCATGTTTAGTAACTGCGAAAAGTGCTTCTTCGTCGCGATATTTTTCGCATGATTATCAAATATTTCGGGTCGCCATTTGCGCTCCGCAAATAAGCATACGCACGCGAGACTACTCCAGTACCTTTCATCTCGGCCGCGGAAGAAGAAATGACACACAGAATTTAGCCCCGCTCGCTACGTCGCCAATGCAGCTCGGATTTTCCCACTAAACTGCTATCACTAGCACTCAAGAGCCATTGCCGAGTATTAGAATAAACTCCATATTTACTCATAACACTATGCTTGCATTTTAAAGAGGCATCACTTCATGACAAGGAATATATCTCTCAAACTTGCTCACAACGAGAACGTACTGCGATGGGAATACTGTTGTATGTAACCGAAAGGAGCTATTCGTTATTCGTAAATTCTTAGATACTGTAATTACTTGTATAAAGTTTGTATAAAACATGCAATTGAATGTACAACACGCTAGCGTACCGGACCATAACGTCGGGCAGAAAAAGCTTTGAAGAATTATAAAATACGAGGGCGAATTATGTGCCCTACAGAGATGCTTTTTCAGTAGGCCAGATACTAAAAATGATGTCTGATGTTAACGAAAGACTAATTAAGTAGAAGAGCCGGATACGCCCGGTACCATTTCCCACGAGGTTTTAGCTGCTGAAAAGAAAGAAAACTTGTCAGAATTTGTGACATCTGCTTTCTCTGTGACCAATTCGTAGTAAACGTCTCGTAATGTCGTGAAGGTAAGCAGATCTATTCAATATCAAGTGCTTCTGCCAGTATTCTATCTGTATTCAATTCGGCAGCGAAAATTAGGATTCGCACATTGCTAGTACACACTGACGGCTGCACAAGGCATCGAGACGAGAGAAACGCCGAACGAATATCATAGAAAACCTACATGTGTGCTTGCGTGGGCAGCGCATGCCGAACACAACCCCGTTGACAACACAGGACTCGGTTTTCAATACCCTGACCAGTATAGTAGCTTGCGAGGGGCTCATAGGCAACAGTTTGTTTACACAGGGGCGCTTTTTCCGGTCGGAATACTGAACTACACCTGCTTGCTGAGCAAGATGCCAATGGCTTATTTCAGCCTCACCTGAGCACAGAGGAGCATCGTCTTCTGGAATCGGCCGTGCCCAAACGCAGACCTGCTCTCCACCGGGGTCTCTGATGGCGTCTGGTTTCCGGTCTCGTCCGCGAGCCGCGTAGCAGTCAGGCGTGACGTCGAGAAGAGGGAACCCAAGCTGCCGGGCCACAGGCTCCCCGCTTCCGATTCTTGCTTAGCTGGCCGGGACCCATCGCGTTTCGCGGACACTTTGCTCATCTTGGTTGATCGGGAAACAGGCCCAGGAAGAACTGTAGGGGGCTTCGCCATTACCGAGGACTGTTCTTCTTCTGCTTCTTCTTCGTGCATAAAGCTTCGTCCTACACAGTAGCCGGACGATGGCATGTAAAATAAGTAACAACAAGAAAGTGTGGAAGGAGCTAAAACCAAGAGACGTTACTGGAGTAAATCCACCATTCATAAACAACATGTCAAATGGTTTGAACTTTCGCTCTATTATTATAATATTTTTTTTATTTCCAGGAGTGTGAGGGCGCCAGCACAGAATGACGAGAAAAACGACGTTACCCAACTCACTCGTCTTAAAATTGATATTAACGATTGGTATGGGCATAATTATTCAATTAAGTATATATTTAATTATTAGTAAATTAATTATTAATTTAGTTTTTCTTTCTTTATTTTATTTGTTTATTGTACCTTCCAGGCCCGAAGGCGTTACAGAAAGCAGTGGGACGAAATACAGAGAGAGTGTAGATGGCAGGTTATAATGCTGCAGGAAAAATGCGGATTAACAAAAATATTCTTCAATAGTAGTTCTAAAAGTAGATCTGTCAGTTATGTTAACAATTGAGTCTATATTGTTCTTATCTTACAAAATTTCAATGAATTCTTATCCCTTCTTTATCTCCTGCCACCCCAACCATTGCCTATCCCCCGTAGTGGGTTGAACTATACTCATAGGCTCCAAATAAAACCAAACCAGACGAACTTTTCATTGCATTAATTTCCTCTTCTACGCGGAGTACGAGCACAAACAGACATATACCGCAGCCTCTATATCCCACTTCCTGACAAAATGTTTTTCTGCATTGAGGAAAGAAGCACACGATGGCGCTAAGAGAGAGAGAGAGAGCGAAGAAACTTTATTAATGAATGGTCGGGCAGTTTCGTTGCGGTGGCCTCAGGTGGCGGCTCGAAGTCCTTGGACTCGGGCAGCACCTTTGGCTTGCCGGAGGGCCCAGAGCTGGTCTGCCATCTCTGAACTTTTGAGAGCCGCCTCCCAGCGGCTGCGACACCAATGTAGAACGTCCCCGGCGGTCTCCGCAGCCGGGGTGGCGTCGGGAAGAAGCGAGCTCGAGGCCTCCCCTACTGTGGTAACGGCCGTGATTACGGATGCGTCGCGAACGGATGTGGTTCCATTACCATGGTTGCCGGCACATTCCCAGGGAATGTGTCGCAGCGTTTCTCGCTGTCCGCAAGCTTTACAGTCATCTGTTGGATATAAACCCGGGTAGCAGTCATTTAGGACCGCGGGGCTGGGGTAGTTGTGTGTCTGGAGCAAGCGTAAAGTTCCGGCCTCATTCCTGTTTAACTTGTCGTGTGGTGGCGAGAATGTGCGTCTTTGGAGTTTGTAGTGTCGGGTGAGGTCTCTGAACGTGGTCAGGCTATCGCCCTACGCCCATTGTGATTCTTGTTAACGCATTTTTGTTCTAGTGTCCCGATCAAGCAGATCCGATGCCCCGCTCTCGGGCGCGGGGGCGGCGGCCACATAATCTGCGGCGGCTCGGCGTGTGAGACCTCGAGCCGTGGCGTGGGCCGCCTCGTTGCCCGCGAGCGGGACATCAGTGTGTGCCGAGGTCCAGAGGAGGAAGGCTGTAGAATGTTGGGGTTGCGAGGGCGATGGCGAGTCACCGTCGTCACAAATTTGGAGTATGCGGCCCGCATCCCGCGAGACGCGACCGCGCGCGAAGCCGCGGATTGCCGCCTGCGAGTCGCTGATCACGATCGCAGCGCTAGGCACCGTGGCCAGTGCTAGGGATATTGCGGCTTCACCGGCGGCCTCCGCGGGTCCCGTGGCCACCGTGGGGCTCGCGAGGCACTTACCCGTGCGGTCTACAACCGCGACCCCGTGTGCGCTTCTCTCTACTTCATATCGTGCAGCGTCTACGTACACCGCCTCGCTGCTGTTGCCGAACTTCTTCTGAAGGTCTCTTGCTCGTTTGTTGCGTCTCGCGGCGTGGTGCGTCGGGTGCATCTTTTTGGGGAAGCGGCGGAATGATCAGGCGGTCGCGGACCGAGGCCTGCACCGCCATCTTTTCTTCATGCTGAGTGTGGTACGCGATGCCGAGTGACTCGAGGATGTATTGAGCTGTCTTTGGATTAGATAATAGTTCGTATTGCGCAATGTCGTGCGCCTCGATCAACTCTTCAAGTGAGTTGTGAGGCCCGAGCTCCAGAAACTTGTCGGTGCTCGCGTTGAGTGGAACGCCGACAGTCCTCTTAAAAGCCTTTCGTATCATGCATCCGACCTTGTTTTTTCGCACCCTATCCACTTAAGGTAGGGGGCAACGTACGTTATGCGGCTTATCACATACGCCTGCACCAGACGGATCGAGCAGTTTTCACGCATACCATTGCGTCTATTCGTGATGCGACGTAAGATTCGGATTGTGTCATTTACCGAACGACGAAGTCTTCGCATCGTCTTTCCGTTATGGCCATTTGCCTGCAGGTGTAACCCCAGGATTCTAATTTGATCTACGTGCGGTACGGGAGTACCATCTGCCAATATAATACGTATTTTGGAGTATTCCCGTTCTTGGTCGCGCAGGGTTTTACGAACTCTCCTTGTGGGTTTGTAGATTAACACTTCGGACTTGGTAGCCAAGCACTTGAGGCCCGTTCCACGCAAGTAATTCTGGACCAAATCTACTCCTGCCTGTAGCGTTCGCTCGACGTGACCGTCATATCGTCCCCCGGGAACCCAGAGGGTGATGTCATCCGCGCATAGACTGTGATGCGATCTTTCTACTTCTGTTAATTTCTCGGGTAGACCGAGTAGAACTAAATTAAAGAGTAATGGTGATATGACGGATCCTTGCGGCGTGCCGGACGGACCCATCTCAAATTCCGTCGATTCTTCGTCGCCAACGACGATGCATGCACGCCTGCACGCGAGGAAATCTCTCACGCAATTATACGTTCGTTGGCCTAGTCTTAAAGTTCTAATTATTCTTAAGATTACTTCGTGCTTAACGTTGTCAAATGCCTTTTTAATATCTAGGCCGAGGATTGCCTCAGTGGAGCTGCTATTCTCGTCTACGATCTGGTGTTTAAGCCGAAGCAATACATCCTGTGAGGAGAGGTTGCGGGGGAATCCTAGCATTGTGTGCTGGAATGGAACACGTCACGGTTTTCGAGAAAGTCGGTCACGCGGGTGAGAACTGCGTGTGCCATGACTTTGCCGACGCAAGGCGTAAGCGAAATTGGTCTTAGATTATCGAGCGTAACTTGCTTGCCGTGTTTTGGAATCATGATAACGCTTTCCCGTTTCCACGCTTCCGAAAGGGAGCCCCCTCGCCAGCACTCGTCGACGTAGGTCGCGAGGCGGAAGATCGACTCGTCGTCTAGGTTACGGAGAGTCTTGTTGGTAACCCGGTCCGGGCTGGGCGCAGATCGGGTGTTTAGTTCGAGCAGGACGATCCGAATTTCTGCTTCGTTAAATTGCGCGTCCAATTTCTCGTTTGCGACGCCGTCGTATTCGGTATGTTGGATGCTTTCGGCCTTCTTAATGTAACGATCACGTATTGCGTCGAAGAAGTTATCACCTTTGTAATCTCTTACTAGTCTACGAGTCTTGTGGCCTTGAGCGGCCCTAGTCTCCTCCGGATATAACAGGTGTCGAAAGAGGCGCCAAGCGCTCGCCCCGGCCGTCTGCCTGTCGACGCCGTTGCACGTGTCTTCGCAGTGTGCCTTGAATACCTGGAGTGCGTGTTCTTTGATCTCTTTGTCTAATTGTGCTATGCGTTGGCGCAAAGCCTTATTATGTCTTTTACATTTCCATCTCTTTAGAAGTGCTCGCTTTGCTTCCCACATGAATAGCAGCCTGCTGTCAATTATTTCTAGGTTCGCCTCGGGCGGAACTTCGCTCGTTGCCGCGTCTACATCCCTTTGTAGCGTCTCGGTCCACTCGTCTATGTCCATAATCGGCTCGATGGCGCTAAGGAATTTTTTTTTCTTTTTTAATATTCTGAAACCCTGGCTCCGGAGCCAACTCCAGAGTCAGCATGAGTGGCCCTCCTTTTTCAGTACATGTTCCGCATACAAGGTATTTCTTCTAACAAGTGCCAAGCTGTACAAAATTTATTGCAATATACAGTTTTCATATCTACGGTGTTGGTCCTAAGGTCTCATCCGAACCAGTTAAATTTGTTAAGAAAATTTTAGGCTAAGTGGAGATGATTATTTTACAGAATATTCAATGCGCTAGCTTTTTTAGCTGGTTGTTTTGTTTCGCGTCGTCCGCAGCGGTAAAGTTGAGAGGCAAGCAAATTTTGTTAACAATATCTATAGCTTAAACATCCATGGCAATCCGGAAGAAAATGCTTGAACTCGTCTGCAGTTCTACCAACGGGAGAGGACAGCTTTGTCGCGGTAACGGGAAGCAAGACTCCGTTGTTCTATGAGGCACCGCCAGACAGCGGCTGGCGCCGAAACCCGCCGATCGCTTCCGTCTTCATTCTACAGACGTCATTCCTTATTCGTCATTCGATCGTAATCATCACATCCCCATTCATACATGGTTCTGACAATCTGGTGCTGGCATTGTCGACATCGCGACGTCAAGCATTCGCTGAAGTAGCGTAGTTGTGATGCTGTCATCATACTTCCATCATCGTCATTCCAGCTTTGTCATTCGCTAATAGTCAAGCTGCAGTCGTAATGCCATCTAACGCCACCATTCTTATTTAGCTGTCATCATTACAGCTTCTTAAACTGATTCTCGTCATACCATCATTGTCACGCCATCACCGTCACATTCTCGTCATCATCCCGTTGTCCTGATGCCGTCGGGGCGACGCTGTCGTCATTACACCATTTTCATCATTTCATACTCGTCATCTCAAAAACATTAGCGTCATGCTGCACTCGATTGCTCGAATTCACGCCGGCTTTGTAAGCATGCACTGGACCCACCGAGATGAGCGTAGTAGCCTAAACAAAAAAGCTATAGAACATCCTATACACTGCAATGTCCTGGAGGAAGCGTGGTGTTCAGACCGTCAAGCTATTGGGCGACATCGAGATCAGGAGCAAAGCAGCGTAGCCCGCACCCCAACCAACCTCAAACATCCTCGTTTCACATTCGTCACCATCCTGAGGGTTCTTGTCTTTTTTTCATTTTTTTCGAAGCGCTGATTTGCGTATGCGTACCCAAAAACATGAGTCATGAAATTATACGCACTATATCTTGCGTCATGACATTTTCCACGCTTTACTCAGGCTGCGCAAAGCGGAAAAATGGTGAGTGATTGCGTGCCCGCGAGTCGGAATCCGAGCGGTTCTAAAGTGATTTCAAGGGACCAAATTCTCTCAATATCTGACTATGGGAATGCTTAGGTTCGCTGATAGCGGTTTGCATATTTTGCGTGCCGTTCAAAGCCTACACGATAGACAGTTTTCAAATAGCGTTTGTCAGCATACGTAGACTAAAGGAAAGCACTTTTCGCTGGACATTATGGCGCACGTCTCCAGACGGTTAGTTCAACGTACGGGAATCGAAACGTAAAGTAAACGTTAGAATACAGGGCGCCGTCTAGCGCCTGGTTCCGAACATAACCATTCCGAGAAAGTCCATTAGCAGACATCCTGTGATTTCTATGCCAACGCGTCTCGTTTAGCCTACAGAAGTCGGAATCGCCGAAAAATGTCAGAAAGCATTAATTAGCTAGGGCATGCGAAAGCTTCGCTCCACAGTTACTGGCAATCAACGCTAGCGAGAGCGTAGCCTTCACGAGAATTCACGCTGAAGCGTTAGCCACGAATGCCGCCAAGTGCGACAACACTATTTCGAAGCGATCGTATATCTTACGTGCGTCAAATTCTACGTAAGCCGTACGCTAGCATGGCGTATACGTGAATCGCAGAAACCTAATAAGGCATTGATCGTGCGCAGTGAGATCATGGCTATTTCTTTCTGTACATTATGTGATTACGTTTTGTTGCAAGCCCTACTGAAATACTCATCACGGACCAGTTGAGGGGTGTTAGCTCCTTTAAGCACCGTTAGGAGCCACTGGTGCGGTGGCGTGCCTGTCCGTATGCACGCGGCATTGTTCACATCAGGAATTCATTGAGTGAAATGCGGGAATTGTCGTTGCCCATGTAATGACTCGTTGAAAGTTTCTCAGTATGAGATATTGAGGAGAAAGCACAGTCCTCCTCCCTCACACCACCCGGAACTAACACTCTGATTTGATAAATTGTAAGCTTTTTTGGATGCTTTTGAAAATCAGCCCGATAAGCAGCACGCAGGAATTATACTGGGGACACAACAGGAGTGATGCTTGAACACCCTGTCTCTCCATAGTCGAAACTGTGCCAGTTTTTAAGTATAGCTTCGACAACACGCATATTTCCGCTTCGGGTAATCTCGGGACGTTCGCGCAGACTTCGAATGTTGCCGAGAAGCCTCAAAAACCTGTGTGTACGCGTGACTTGGCTGGCGACGCTATGCACGTGTTACAGCTATCGAAATCCCGCAGTACTTGACACGTCAACCGACACATGGGTTGGTCTTTCAAATCATGGCTTAGCCCCACGATTGTGTTTAGCCACGCCGGAAGTAACAAAAATTCACAGAAGCAAACATAAATAAAAAACTTGCAATCGATCGGGAACATCGACTGACATAGGGACAATATGCCTTTTGTAGCGCAGAGTCCAAAAAAATATGAATGCAAGTGGGCCCATCTATGAACGGTACCTTCCGGACGGTTCAGTACCCTGACGCAGAGATGCCATCATGGTGATGTAGATGATATCGCACTGAAACACACCGAAAGCTATATAGATATCGTACCAGGCGCCACTGAAATTGACTTTTCAGAATTTAAATAGGAAGCGCCATCGGATGAAACGTGAAGTAGCAGATGGAACTTCGAGCCTTGATGATATTCAGAAACAAGCTGAGGAAAATGCTCTTCCCTATTGTTGCACTTCCCCGTAAAAAAGGCAACTGCGAAGTTGGTTTACGACAAGGATCCTTTTCAGGCGGTGTATCTGTAGAAACCTTTCAACGGGGGTCTGCACGGCGACAGATTCATTAAACGTTTACGAGCACCAAATACAGCGAAAATAAGTTTTTAATGCAAAGCGTTCGTGTCGAATGAAGCGCGGCTTTTTTCTGCCATCTGATCATCTTTATAACCGTTTTCATGGGCCGATCCCGAAGGTAGTACTGTCTAAAAATAGAAGCCATTCCCGAAGACACTGTCTCAAGTGTCGATAAGACAGAGTGCGATCACTATTTGCTAAACCGATTCACTTTTGGCTATCCGTTAGAGTGCGCCGGGGTATGCCCACATGTGGCGGAGTTGAACGTTGGCATTAGGCCTAGGCATATAGCAATATAAGTAACGGAAGATTAACGCTAGAATGCATAGGCGTGTGTTAGTGACCCAATGCTCTTTATAAATGAAAGGCTTGTTCGTCCCTACTACACTGCGCTATGTGCGCTGCATAAGTTTCCCACGTCGCCTGCAGGATTGTTTCCCCGCTGTAGTATAGTGTCGCCCCCTGCCAGATCTCTGTGTTATCACACATTTATGTTTTGTAGTAGTTTAGCTAGATGGCGCACCCCCCTTCTATCATGTGACGAGCTAGGACCAATCAGGAGGTGTCATCTGGCGTGTGAAGTCCTATTTAGTAATAAACGGCCGCGAGCCGGCTCAGTCAGGCCCCGCACACTCTCAAGTTCAACAAATGGCCACAGAGGGCGAAAAATCAACCGAGGCGTGTTTCAGCGAAAGCGCGCAAGTGGAGCTACTGTAATTTGGTCGCATACTTTAATTTGTGCTTTTTCGGCTAGGGGCGCTAAACATGCTGAATTTTTTACTTTACACAAACCATTGACATAAACAATCGAGGTTTTTAAGGATGTTTTTTTACCTAAGGCAAATAGCAGTTGATTTTTTTTAATTTGCTTGTTGAAGCTGCTTTTTAGTCATAGTGTCAAGGTTTTTGTACTTGATTAACCAGCGACAGCCGACAGCCTATTGGTATCGATGTGTTTCCTGGCAGTTGGCGTTCGAATACTACGGCGGTAAAACATTTTCGAAAGCATGCTGGTTTCGTCTGCGAGTCATTGCATAGACTTGCTGTAAAGAGGTCTACTCTTGGCAAAAAATAGTGCCTCATTTTGTTTAGGCGTTGATTATCATACTGAATGCGGCGGAGGTTGAGGGAGTACGCTTGAAGGTACGTTTTTATGCCGTTGGTCTCCATAACACCGTAAGTGCGCAAACCGATGTCACAGAACACCCGATGCATCATTGTGTGTTCTCCGTCATCGCTTGTTTGCTGTACGCCTACTAATTCTTCATTTCTTCTTCAAGTGTTGTATCCTCCTTTTGTCCTTGTTCTCTTGTGCTTCACTTACAGTATGTCGTTCCGTCAGCTGTAATGCGCATTTGCAAAACCAATACGTTTGATAAGACGCAGTGGTTATCAAAATTTCACTACACATGTATTAAGCTGGCACATATGCTTCAGATACAGATACCTGTATGCGGACTTGCACGACGTTGATGCGGAGATTAGGATAATTATGACACCCGTAAAGAAGAGGCAGCTGACGGCCGTAAGCTGTTGCGTTCTTTCCGCCAAACTACACGGCCTGGTAGTGCTGTAGAGATGCTGTATAAAAGTGGCACGCGGTGACAGGGAAATTATTATACTTAGCAGCCGACCGTGCGTTTTGTAGCTTAGGTCTTCTTTCTTGTACGTTTGTGCTACCCTTATTAATGAGCCATTTCTTGACTATGTTCTTGACTATGTAACCGCGTTTGTGTGGATGCGTAGATGTGTGCGTTTTGTTGTATTTGTAAAATGCAAATAAAATATTTTAAGGCTTACTCAATCCTTGGTGTCGTGTGCGTTTATTCCAGTCGAGGCCATCGTGCCACCTGGAGACCGCATTCTGTCAGTAGCCCTACACGAAATGCAACAGATGGAGCGCGGCGGCACAACTCGGGGTAACGGCGGCGTAATAAACGAAAAACCGCTCGGGATGCCCTTAAAAGTCAGTTCAGAGTGTGCCTTAACTCGGTATGACTCAGCGCTACATGTATTCTGCTGTGCCTCAATCGTGCTCCCGCCAGTTTGGTTGCTGTGTGGCGAACGTAGCGCCTACATATATATGCAGGTGCTACGTTTGCCACACAGCAACTAAACTGGCGGGAGCACGATCGAGGCGCAGCAGCCAGAAACCCAGTCAGAACACCTGGTAAAGCGGCCATACTGTGCAAAACCCCATTTCCGTTTCCTGTTGTACAGCGCCACCTGTGGTCGCATACTTTAGTTCACGACGCCACCGCTACGCTTATTTCCGTAGCACTGTGGAAGGTTCCCTTCTCTAAGTTTGTATAGGTGTTCTGTGGCTCAGTCTTCGTTCCGGTTTTCATCAGGAGCAGTTAGCTCCGAGTCTCCTTCACTGCGTCCGCGCTCGCCGCGCGTTCGCTGGGCACGGGCCCCCATTTGCCTGCCGCTGCCGACACAACACCCGCCAAAGGGTATCGATCCAAGAATCTCCACACCCCCTCCGTGTTTGTAGAATGTAAGCTTAAACGCGGTCGAGACCGCTCGTCATCGTATTGCGGCATACAGAGGTAAGGCCGTCGCGGCCCTTACTTCAAAGAAAATGGACCATTCAATAAGGACGCTACCCGGCCGAAACTGAGCAAATACAGTTACTTTAATATATGAAATAGTATCAAACTTCAACAACCACTGTGACATTCTCATACCAACGGTATATACATGTAAAAGTCCCGTCTCCGTCTCTCTGCAAGACCGTACGATTGTTCATGAGCACCCTAATTCTCACCAAACAAGAAAGCTTCTCATCACGCCGCGCTTATCCAGGTTTCTGGCTTCCAGTTATTTGTTATTCTATTTTTAACGAATAAATATTCTAACAACCTTGGCCCATGTTTTCACGAAGTCGCATGCTCGCATACGCCCTGGAAGTTACTAAATAAGGCGCCAAATATGACGTCTGTGGCTCCGCCTGCTGACCCTGCAAGCTTGAGTGATGATGGCGGTTTTCGGCATGGTTGCTTTTCATTTAGAATCGCCTTAATGCTGCTACTTGTGCGAGGATTTAGAAGCACTTTTTTCACCTGGATTGTGTCGCAACAAAAGAACGTGGACGAAGGGAGCAGCCTGGAGAGGCACTAATGCGTGTTCTCTTTTACGTCCTCGTAGTGCGTTCGAATCGCAGTAAAAAGTAAACAAGCGCAAAGCAAACGTAAGTTTTTTCCGTTCTCTGAAAGCTCACGGAATGTTTTCTTAAAATTCAAGAGCACTTAGCGAAAACATATATGCATTTCCGCTCCTGCGGGTGGTAATGCACATCGGGCGGCGGTGGGCGCAGCAAACAAATGCATATTTCAACAACTTCAGTTGGTGTGTTGACAAAAAGCAGCAGGTTAGAATGTTACATGAACTGTGAGGCTCTACGTATAGAAGTATGGATAAGGATACGGGGAAAATTGACGAAGCAAGCTTCATTGCAAAAGGGGGTGCCTCACTGCGTCGGAGCCCCAACGATTACTCAAGAACTGAAGAGAAATTGGCTATCTGGAAGGTGCATGTTTGCACGTGCGAGGATTTCTGCTTCGTGTTCGCTTTGTCAATATACAGTAAACTATCAGTTGTACGAACATCAGTTTATCGAATATTTCAGAATAACGAACTGTTTAAAAATCCCCGGCAGTTTTCTTATAGATTCTATGCAAAAATGTTTCACTTAAACGAATTTTGGAACAGTCAATATTTCAGTTTAACGAACTCACTCAGGGGACCAAGGCTTGTTTTTACGATCAGAACCGATGCCCGCCCTCATCAAACTGCCGCTCCTGCGGCAATGTAACGTCGCTGGCGCTACAGCGTCCCTGGGGCAAAGCGGCGGCGCGGAAAACGAACGGCAGCGAGGCATGGCCTCCGAGATCACCCGCACAAAACTTGCAAGCATGTAATCTTGGAGGCCATGAACAAAGTAACATCGCTGGCGCTTACAACGTCGCCAGAGCAAAGCCGCGATCTGTCACACGACAAACCACGTGGTGTGTGTTTTTTTCCAACCGGCTAGTCGTGGCACGGTCGTCGTCTCTTTCTTTCGAAGAAGAGGCGAAGAAGACAAAGGAGAGACGAAGAAGAGGCAACTGCCGAGCCAGTTTCAAGCCCTCTAACTCTAGCTGAGGTTGTAGGGTACATTGGAAAGTGGAGAGACTTTGTGTCTCAACAGCAAGCTGTTCCAGAAGAAGTGTACAAAAATATTGACTCTTTGGACAGTTTTGTTACTTCCTGCGCTTTAAAAGTACAAGTGCAGAAGAAGCTTACAGATTTTGTTTCTAAGTGAGAAACGCATCGCTATAACTGTTATGAACCTTGTACTCGTTGATATTGTTGCAGGAAGAAAGCAGGCCCACGAGTGTAAAAGAATGTATATTTACAACTCAGGTTAATGACATTCAGGCAACTGCCAGACTTCGTCTTCCTCTCGTCCAATCCAACTTCTTCCTTCCCTTCACCGTAACATGATGTACAAATTCTATTTCACACATTTCTAACGTTATGGATGCCATGTGTTTTGCTCCATGAATTGCACTTCAAACTTTGACTCTGTATGTCATGTCTTATGTTGGTCTAGTGAATACTCAGTTTATTGAACTTTCAGTTAATTGAACTATTTCCTTCGGTTCCTTGAAGTTCACTCAAGTGAGAGTTCATTGTAAATACCACGTTCCTTAGAAATAAACTGCACTGATAGTGCACGTACTGTCCTCTTTCTTGGGCGCATCTATTAAGCGCTGTGACCTCAATTACTGCATATTATCCTGCCCTACAATAACCACGTAATAAAAACTTTAACCTTCTTGCTTTAAATGCAATATTTGACGTGTTTATGCTTTAAATAATTTCTTATTTCACGCATGCAGTGGAGCGAACATTTCTATAGTTTTTCAATATTTGGTTTCCTGTACGGGTGTAAAATTAAAAATAGCACTCTACATCGCTCAACGGTTATTTAACACGACAGCGTTAAAGGGACTGACATCCAAATTTTATGGCACCCATTATTTTAGTTCAATGGAAATCTTACCGGTCCTAGTGTCTATTCATGAAGTGCTTACGCGGAAAACGCCATGGAACATTTTTTATCTGAATTTTCCGATCTTCAGTGAGGGTGTAGTCGTTCGCTGGAAGCATGCTGAAAACGGTGATAGGGGATACTATTCTACCGGAACTAGGATGTGCGGCAGGAAGTTGAATGCAAACAAAGGAGCTTCAGAAGAAAGTACGAACCGCAAGAAGACCGGCGGCACGAAATATGATAAGCGTATAGTTACAGGACAGAAATGCAATATTGCGGATTAAGAAGTGCACGGGGATTGACGATATTCAAGTTGACATTAATTCCTTAAATGCTGAAATGATTACATGAAGTCCAGGAAAAAATTTTGTCGAACTTCGGTTGGTGTTCCTAAATGAACACCACCAACATCTTGTGCCAAGAAAAATTTTGTTAGGAACAGTGGGTTCTGTGGCGAATCGGAGTCATCCGGTCCTGTTGTACACAGATGGAAAATGACTAATAAATATGTGGAAAACCGTTGACATTTATTTAGAAGAAGGTGCACATTTCACTTTGCACACATGTAAAACTGTCTCTCTTTTGCACTCTGGGCACTTGCACGGTTGCTGTGTGGTGTTCACCCCTGGAAAGTCTGCGTGGTTTTAAGTACTAATGCAGGCTGCAGGATGTGGGCGTAGCCAGGTTCAGCGGAGGGCGCGCACACCAGCCCCTTTCCCTCCTCCTATCCGACCCAAAAATACTTTGTCCAAGGCAAAGCTTGCATAAAACTATTTGCGACCACACCCGCATACTCCGACCCCCGAAAGAAGAAAACATTCTTGCAAGGACGCTGGGGGATGAAGAAGTAGTTGACTAGTACGGAGACGTTGACATCGACCCCGGCTTTCATCGACGTTCTCGAGTGGTTCTCCCTGCAGAACCGGTTCATTTATGCTTTCATCGATGTCGCAATTCAAGAGAACTCTGCTAAATAGCGGATTTTCGTCGGTTGAAGGACTTTTCGTCGTTCTGTGAGTGTTTGAAACACGGCCAGGAGACGCAGGTAGGCTTAGGCCAACTCCTGGACTTGTGGGACTTGGAAGGAAGGATGGACATTGTGGAAGGAGAAGAGATTACTGAAGAAGAGGCATGCGACTCGTGATGGAAGATGACGTACGGCAGCCGGCCCGGCAGGGGCAGGGAAGAACATTCTTCGGCTCCAGACGGAGGAAATACACGTGAGACGTAAGGACGGCGGCTGCACCGCCGTAAAACGCGACGCGTTACGACGCGTCACCGCTGCTTCGAGGCTCCCTCGACTGCCGAGCGAGACTTTTCGCATCATTGTAAGACCCCGGGACGGCCTGAATGTAAACAAAGTCGGTAAAATACGCTTTGACAAAGCTTTCGCCATTACAGGATCCTTGGCTCCAGCCGCAGTCGAAGAGTACACGATGTGTTCCAAGGAAGTTCAGAACATTTTTGTGCTGTGCACCCCGCACGAGGAAAACGCGGACGCCCGAGTGCAGCAAATCAGGCCCGGCGAAGGCACGTTTCAGGTCGTGGCGTACCTGGTCCCACCCGAGCATACGTGTAGGGTAATCATAAGAGGAGTGGACGTGGAAGTAGGCGATGCTCAACTCATAGCGAGATTTGTGAATCGTCGGAATCCGGGCGTTTTGTAGGCGAGGCGGATCAAGAAGACCATGGCAGTGGTGCTGCTTTTCGAGAGCGTGAGGGTGCCCACCTACGTGGCAGGCGGCGCGAGCATATTTCGCTGCACGCTCTACCGACCGCAAATGGAAGTTTGTTATGAGTGTGGTGGCCTAGGACTGGGCTTGACGTGTGCCCTAACCCGGGAAGCAAGGGATGTCGCAACTGCGGCAAGTGATCACTGGCGGAAGATCACCATTTCGAACCCAAATGCACGTTGTGTAGTTGGACGCACCCAACAGAGGCCAACGAGTGCAGGTACAAATTTCAAATTTCCTATATCGTCAGATGGCGACGGCGGCAGCTGTGCCGACACACCGAGCAGCTGCAGCTGGGCACCGACGTCAATACGGCTGGCGGCAGGAGGCGCTCGCGTACGCCAGCTGCGCGGGAACGCAGCACCGCGAGAAGCCTCTCTTGCACGCCAGCTGTGCGGAAGCGCGGCGCAACCTGGCACTGCTCTCGATCCAGAGGGCGCTCGGTGTCCAGCGTAAGGATTCAGAAGGAGCCCCCATGGGCGGATTGTGTCAAAGGGAATACGACGAAGGAGCAACAGAGACCCACGGAGGTAACGCGGCCGGCATCGGTAGAGTATGGTAGTAGGTCAGACATGGACACATTACTTAAGGAAGTTAAGGAACTTAGCGAGGAGGTACGCCGACTCAAAACCGCCAAGGGAAACCTGAAGCTCTGTGAAATAGAGGCGAGCAACCAGACGCCAGAGGCAGTCGAACATGTATCCCGCGTTGGACTAACTAAAGCAAAGAGCAAGGCTCCCCTTCCTAAGGAAGAGAGCGTCTCCGAAACATCTGAGGGTGAGGCTCAGCAAAGAAAGATGTTGGAGGACCTACTCAGGATAAGTAGAGAAAATCAGGAAAGCTTAAAGCTTTTGGTGGAAATAGTTACGGAACTAGAGCAAAAGGTGGCGATTAAGGCCAAAGCCAAGGTCCGAGCGCAAAGGAAGGCTGCGAATCACTCCGAGGATGCTATGGGCGCGGAACAAGGCATGGTAATGTAGCATCGTGGCGGGCGTTAGCAAAGAGCTGGTAATCTGGGAGTGGAACTGCACTACTTCTCAAAGCGCAAGGCTCCGCTACGGCAGTTTCTGGCGAATGAGATGGAAAAGCCGCTGATTTTCTTATTACAGGATACACTGTGTGATGTCCCTACCCTCTCTGGCTTCAAAACTGTGTCGGTCGGGAACGAGGGAGGCAGAGGGCTAGCCTCGATGACCATAAAAAAAATGTTTTGTATATTGAACATCTAATCTCATCTGGACGGGGTAACATGGAGGTCTTTTTCGTGGAGCTTCTACCATACGGGTGCCTTAATCACAGCGTCTTTGTGCTTAGTTTCTAGAGACCGCCGTCGGACCAGATACAGACGTTTAACTCCCTGCTTAGGAAAGTGACGTCGGTAGCCAAGAACTCTTCCCTGATAGTTCCCGGGAACTTTAACGCCCCTCATAGTGCATGGGGCTACGTCAGACAGACGGTAAAAGGAGAGATTCTGGCGAGTATCTTCGATGATCTCGCGTTAACGATAATCACGGACCCAGGGTTCCCAACTAGGCTGGGAACATCGGTTGCACGAGACACAACACCAAATTTGGCATGCGTAAGGAACGAAGGTAACGTCACACGGGCCAATAAGCAGGAGAACCTGGGCAGTGATCCCTTCATAGCGACAGTAGCTTTAAGGGTCGACACCCGACCGCCCAGGGTATTTCGAGTCATGGACTCGGAGGAGTTCGGCAAACTTAGTAAGGAGCGAACAATCGCATTTTCCTCGTTTCACGAGGCTATCGACTCTCTCACGGAGAACGTAGAGAGGGCTACTAAGGACAAACGGAAGCGGCGGTCTCAAGACTGAACCCGCCCCTAGCGCAACTGTTTGAGGCCAAACCCTCGATTCTGATGAAGCAGACAACACGATGGCTAAACAGCAGGCTGAGTAAAAAAGTGGCGGAGCTTAGTAGAGAGATCGAGAGATATTATTCGGAACTGAGTAGGCTACAATGGGGTGAGGTCTGCGCGGCAGTAGACGGGTCCACGCACACGGGCTGGAAGTGGAAACTCCTCAAGCACCTCCTGGTTGACGCGCAGACTAAGGGGAATCAAAGTCAAACACTTAGTAAAGGCATACACAGGCGCAAACAAGAGGCAGGTACTGAACCGTCACTTTTGATTGCGGTCACAGGTAAATACATCCCCACAGGACCGACGCAGAAACAGAATTATGCGAAGACGAAGTGTGCGACAATGGAGTAGCTGGACGCACTCTTCAAATCGGAGCTCCGGGCGGTGCTGTACAATTTAAATAGAAGGTCGGCTCCTGTTCCGGGTAAGCTTTCTAACAAGATATTACGACCCTTGGACGATAAGGCAGTGGAACTACTAACTAAGGAGGTCAGCAGGACATGGGAGGCCGGACAGATGCCCGACGGCTGGAGGGCGGCTACGGTGATATTCATTCATAAACCTGGAAAATCTTTGGATTTGGACAACTTCAGACCGTTATCGCTAAGCTCGTGCAGAGGCAAGGTAGCGGAGCACGCAATATTGAACAGGGTTCCGGGGTACATAGCGTGCAGAGACCTCTTCCCACTTAATATGGTAGGTTTTCGGGCGCGCTTATCGACGCAGCAGGTTATGCTAATGCTGAGGAAGAAAATCTTTCATAGCGACACTCGGGACGTGAGAGAGTTTCTCGCCCTGAATCTCACTAAGGTGTTCGATACACTGCAATATCGATATATACTGTAGGCCAGAGCCGCGATAGGCCTGGAAGTCAAATTCCAGGCATTTGTCAGGTCCTTTCTCATTAAGAGAACGCTACTATTCAGGTGAAGCGGATTCGGTCGCGCGTGTTTGCATTGGGGGCTCGGGATACCCCTCAGAGAGCAGACATCTCTCCACTGCTCTTCCATATAATTATGAAGGGTCTTTCAGACAGGCTTGGTCGCATCGTGGCCAAGGTCACGCACTATACGCAGATGACATCACGATCTGGAGCCCGGCAGCCTCCTAGTGGAAATAGAGCAAGCTATACAAGCGGCCTTGGACAAGACAGAGGCTTACCTTGCGGACAGAGGTCTCAAGATGTCTCTGATAAGTCGGAACTGTTACATTACAGACCCGCAAGGCAGGGGGTTAGGGTTCTGACACCACTCAACCCGCTACCCGTGGCAATATACGTGAATAACGGGCATAAAATTCCTAGAGTCGAGTCAGTAAAGATTCTAAGCCTATTCACGGACGCAAGGCGCTGTAATGCCGGAACAGTTACCCATGTTACAACCAAGGCGGAGAATATGCTGAGGTTAATCCCTGGGGTATCCAACCGGAAGAAGGGGTTAGGTAAAGACCACCTCCTTTATATGTAGCACACGTTTCTCATGAGCCTCATTAATTATGTGACAGCTCTAGTATAGACCAAAACGGAAAAGACCGAGTTAAACACCCTCAGGCGCGAGACCATCAAGAGAGTGCTAGGCTTGTCCATTGCCACGAGCTCCAAGAGTCTAGATAAACTTGGGATGCGCAATGACATAGACGAGGTCATAGAGGTGCAGGTCGCTTCCCAGGTGGTTAGGCTATTGTCGACCAAGGCTGGCGGGCGAATCCTTGAAGAGGTTGGCATGGCTCCTAGGATAATGAAGGACCTACTGATAACACTGACACAGGAAACGAGGGTGACCTACCTGGTGAGGCGCTTCGCAGGAAACTTGCATCCACAGCATAACGATGGTAGACGTAAGGCCCATGCACGAGCCATATTGAAGAAAGTTAGGGATAACATAGACTCCGCGCTCTTTGTCAATGCAGCGCAGTACGGCAGCTGTACCGTATGGTTTATAGATAGCTGGGGGGTGCTTCGCTTGTCTGCCTCGGTAAGGGCGGCCACCACGGTTACATCAGAGCAAATCGCGTTTGCGCGGGCATTGTGTGAGCCAGAGCGTTTCGCTATTTACACCGACTCGAGGGACGTAATCGGAATTTTCGAGTCGGGTAACCTCGCTCGAGAGGCGGCTCCTTCTATAGAGAAGAGGGCTTGCTTCGGTTGTCATTATATTACGTGGGGATGAGAGTTCTCGAGGGCTTTCCAAAGCTCAACGAATTGACACACGACCTTGCGCAAGAACTCACGCGCCGTGGCGGGATGCTTTGAAGGGGCAGAAAGGGACTCAGCAGAACGATCCATTTCTCAGATTTATTGGAATTACTAAACATTACCAACTTGGCAGGAGAGTTTATCCTTTGCCTTGCCCGAAGCTCAATGGAGGCCAGTCAGCTACTCTTAGAATGTTGCAGCCGCTCGCGGTGTTTCTTCAGTAGGATATACTCAGATGAGGACTGTGGTTGCCCGACTGCAGTGAAACCTTTGGCTCTATGGCTCACATGCTCTGGCGATGTCCCGCGTTGCCTAGCAAGCTTCTGTCCAGCGAAGCCCAATGGGGGGAGGCCATTAGAAGCATGCTACTGCGAAAGCAAGCCCAGGCTATCCAGAAGGCCCAGGAAAGAGCGGAGCGTGACGGCGTTCTATCCTCTAGGTGGGTGCGGCCAGCGGTTACAATGCTTTACAGAATGCCCTTTACAGAATCCTGACAGTAGCTCCTCAGGGTCAAATAAAGATTGTTGTCTGTGTGCCCGTCAGTCCATCCGTCCGTCCCTCCGTCTGTTCATCTGTCCGTCCCTCCGTCCGCCCGTCCGTCTGTCTGTCCGTCCGTCCGTCCGTCCGTCCGTCCGTCCGTCTGTCCGTCCGTCCGTCCGTCCGTCTGTCCGTCCGTCCGTCCGTCCGTCCGTCCGTCCGTCCGTCCGTCCGTCCGTCCGTCCATCTGTCTATCTGTTACGACGCTGGCTAGATGTACCGAATTCGAGCAACCTCATTGCCTCTTAGGCAGCTGCGGCTAGTCATATCGTCAGAGGCAAGGCATACGTCAAAGGCCTTTCTAATGCAAGAAGACTTAAAGTGCATTACCTGCTAAAAACAAGGTACTTTCTAGGTCTTTGGATGTCTAGCTCTGCCCATTATGCACCAGAAATTCTGCATGTCGCCAATTCTCGAGAGGAGGGAAGATAACCGATGGTCATTAAGAGTTACAGTATGGATTCCAAGGGAAGGGAAGCGTAGCGGAGGGCGGCAGAAAGTTAGGTGGGCGGATGAGATTAAGAAGTTTGCAGGGACAACATGGCCACCATTAGTACATGACCGGGGTAGTCGGAGAAGTATGGGAGAGGCCTTTGCGCTGCCATGGGCGTAACCAGGATGATGATGATGACGATGATGATGATGACGATGATGATGATGATGATGTCAATTCTCCACATAAGGCAGCCATCGTAGTAATGCATGCAATCAACTGCGATCTCACGCTCACTATTTCCCCATTGTAAACTCTAGGGTGTATACGTTGCGTAGAACATTTGCGAAGGAAAAACTTAACTTTCACTATGTTCATGAAACCTGCAGAAGATATTTGAGCTCGCCGGTGAGAATACCTCGCAGATATTTACCGAAGGCATGATCGCAAGCCTACTGCTCTCGCTTCTAGGCGGCACCGCATGTTATTGCTGGAAAAGTCTGTTGTGAATCCGTGACAACTCACATTTGAGCTCGTAAACTTATTACGAAGGCATAGGCTGCGCTTATTCGGTGTGTTGAGAACTTGTGACAACTGGCGTGAAAAGACTAAGAGGAAATAATAGAGCTCGGAAAGCCGTGTTTTAGGTAAGGCAGATTGGTCTATTAAACTTATTCAATAGGTACCGAATAAAGGAAAGCGTACTAGGGAACTGCAAAGGTCGAGGTGGCGATGAAACAGGGATATTTTTAGGCATGATAGTAGCTAGCCCGAAACGCGAAAGAGGGTGGACATAAAGGAGATTTTGACAATGAATGGTGTGAAGCGGTCAGGTTTCTTCAAACTAGCAGACTAAAGTATTGTTTTTATTAAAAGTGATTCGGCTATACGTAACAATAATGGTTGGTGTCATTGTAAGTGCTCCGCACACCTTAACATGTAATTTTGAGTGTCTTTCAATTTTTCTACTCCAAAACAAGAATGCCAATAGGTGCATAGCGAATAAAATGTTTAATTGTGGCTCCTTAGTGTGGTATGTATAAAATCCAAAGACACCTAAGCACTTCTTATGACTTGCGGGTGCGATAGCCTTTAAGTCCAATTGAACGCCGCTGAGTGATCTTTCGTCTTTTGAGCAGCGAGTAATGTAGCATAGTGGTACGTGGTAGCCGAGCCAGCGAGTAGCAGCAGCCTGCGGTGCCAGCGCCAAATGACACCGACATCCTGTGGACCGAGGAAGCAGCAGTGTCTAAAACTTCTTAAACTGCGTAAAGTAGCGCCAAGCTTTGAAGAATGCCTCCTCCTGCTCGCGCGCTCCGGCCGACGCCGCGCCGCAATTCGCTGAATGGCATCATGTGGGCCCTCGCGCTGGCTTCTTTTGTTTACAGTCACGCTTCAGCGCCATTTTCGCTTGTGAAGCGCCTGCGGAGTGGCGAGAGACTAGCGTAGTGGCGGTTACCTGTTGTTTGGGTTGGCGAACGCCTTGAACTATGTTTTGTGGCAAGTGCGACGTCGCTTCACGACATTTTCTACCACCATAACCTGCTGCGCCTTCGTATGCCAAAATGGTTTCAGCAAAAACAAGAACCTGTTCTCGATACCGTCTAGTACGCGCTACGGGTTAAGAAGAAAGACGGATTTATCGAATAGGGAGGGACAAATTCAGACCAACCTTCTGCACACGACAATACGAGGTAGTTGCGAGTCTCTCATAGTATAGTGTGTCTCAGGGTTGCGTAATTTGTTGCGGTATATAACGTAGTAGATATTGCAGTTCACTGAGGATGCTGTCATTTGTCTGCACTCTTTAACACAATTCCTACGCGACGTGTACTTTGTTTATTTGAGCAGTACGTGGTCGTATTTGATGCACCTAATTGAATTGTACGCCTGGAGCATTGAATTCGCGGGCACGCGAGGCTGCTTGCGATTACGTGATTACGAAACCTTTAGGATTCAGCGCATTCCTTTTGTTAAAGTTTGAGGCTCGAGCGGGAAAACTCATTTTAGGAAAGCAACTCTCTGCATTTCGTAGTTACTCACGAGCCCTATTTGGAGCGAATAGCTTTATTCGCCTCTTTTGTTTGTGTTCGTTACTGGCGGTCACTCGGTGGATTTGTTATACAATGGATAAGTGTGCGTGTTCTACCGAAGCGCATTCGTCGGCGAATGACAGCATGATGTCTTTGAGATGTACTGGTTAATTATTCTCAGCTTTAAAGTGCGTGTAGGTTAAGATGCGGCGGTGGAGCACTCGCAAAGAAAACGTGCGGTCGATCCTTCGTCCACTGGCTGGTTTAGCCGTCGTTCGTTGATTCGTTTAGTCGCTTGCTTACTCGTTCGTTAAACTATTAGCTCGTTCGACCACTATGTCTCTGAGATACACCCAATGAGACACCAAACGATGCCTGAATATGAGATACTCTATAATTTCACTCATCGCAATTGTCGCCACGTCTTAGCACTGTAATTCTTTGCATGGTCATCACTTTACTAAATTCATATCTCGCAAATGTTATTTCGGAGCAAGAGCAACCGCCCTGAGTGCATGCACCTTAGTGCAACTCGGTTTGCGACACGTACGTGACTCCGTGAACGGACGAGCTAACGCACGATGAAATTTCATTCGTGATGAGTCACTAACCTGAAAAAAACGATGAGCTGGTTTGAGCTTGAATGAAGCGCTGTTTCCATATGCCTGCTTCCCAAACGAATACTAAAAAAAAAGCTGACGTCATTTTTTATATACCTAGAATGCCGACTCGATGATCCGCCGTACGTATTTCGGTGGAGTTTAAGGCACGAGAAACATAATAGCACCAGCGTCCACCTCTGAGCCTTTGCGCGTGCTCACAATGTTGGCAAACACGCACGTTAGCGGCACTTTCAAACCTTCAGGGCAGCGTTCGTTCATGCTCTCTGTCGTCTTTTGGACATCATAACTCTTACGCGCCGCGAAATCACATGGTAAGGACAGCGTGGATTATTTAAGCGACTGAGGGCTTCCTGGAGGTCAGGATGTTGGCATTCGATCGTACGTGCTTTATTTACAACCATTCTCAACAAGATATTGCGGCAGACACTTGAAAAATGTTGCGTACCTAATTGTAGCGCACGCGAAACATTCGGAGTCTTCATGGCACAGTGTTTGCTCTCGTTCATATGCTTTTTTATAAATTGGTATCAAAACAGAAAAATAGAGCTGCCGTCGTTGAGTTTGCATAACCGTCCGTTTAGAAATTCTAAGCTGTACGCGAAGATACTTGGAGCTAAAAAGAGAACGCGAACGCTTAAAGCGCACCGCCTTGCCATGCGTGCATTGATTCTGCGGAAGGTCGCCTGCTACGCTCGAGCCGTGTCGGTTCGAGCCGCACGGTCGAGGAGGGAGCGCGAAAGATAGGAGAAACGCGGAGGAGAAAAGGCGGAGGAGGAGAGTGGCGCCACTTTACAAAGTTTAAGGGGTTTTAGCACTGGCTAAGAAGGCCGGCAGGCGCACTCGGCAGCTGAGCCAGGTGGCAGTGAGAAAGACAGATACGAACCGCCGCACGTCGGCTGCCGAGACCGAGAGAGAGATGGTCACGCAGCTACGCGGTGATGCCCTCTCCCCTCACTCAACAACTTTCGCGCTGTCGCAGTAGCAGGTGTTCCGTTTCGCCCATTCTGCTCCGTCGAGCGCCGCTCGTGACGTAGCATCATAGCGAATGGGAAATGTGCCTGCCGCCTCACTGCTACAGACGGACGCCGGCTTTTGCGTTGAATGGTCCATATGACGTATATTTTTTCTCTCAGTACGTGCGTCATGCAGTTCTTCTACAGCACACAGCAACTGCTCTCAAGGACACCAGCTGGTATCGGAGAGCTTTGAATAATACTACGCGTTCTATGTAGGCTGCCTGTTGAGATTAAAGTAGATCAATATAGGCCAAAACAGGCTTACGATAGGCTTCTTGCGGATGTAATTGGTAATCCCATTCAGTTCTCTAAAATACAACCAAACTTTCATTTAGGACACCGTATGAACGCTGTGAAAATGCAGCAGAGAAAAATTTTTTTGCGAGAGTGTACAGTTAGCAACGTTTCTGCAAACAAAGACCGAAACGTAGCTCTATGAAACATGTAGTTAAGCGAGGTAATTTCAGAATGTATAACAGAAATATGCTGCGCAAAAGGCAGACAAAGGCGAGAGAATATCGGCGCGAACCAGCGCAATACGTTTCAATGCCCTTTCGTGTTTCTCTCTCTCTTCCGTAGTATCTTTTTCGCAAGCACTAGAACCTATCCAAGAAAGCGTCTGGTTTTACCACAAATCAAAGGAAATGAATGAAATAGTGATAACACTCCTATTTTACCTCACAGAGAACGCCACAGCAAGGGAATAAACTGTGCTTTTGCGTGAAAGAAATGCCTATCTAAATGGTAAGCATACATTACACACGATCAATTGAAGGAAATAGACCGCTGATCAGAGTGAGCGAGAGGACAAACTGGAGAAACCGGTAATTGCCGTCGCGGTGTACTTTTTGTTCAATATATCGTGTATCTCAACGCTTCCTACGCCTACGTCCAGCGTGTCTTTGCTGTGGAAGTTGCCTCCTGTGAGAGACAGTTACGGCACTGCACTTATCTTTCCCATTCTCTTTAACAGTCACTTCACACACACGTTTACATAAACCCATGTGCTTCATTCAAGCCTAAATGAGATCAATCCCTGGCGTCATCACACAGCATTCTTGATTCTGCCTTGTCTAAGTGCACTTTTGAGGAGAAATTGTCGGTTACTCATACATTGCACTCAATGAAGAAAAACAAGTTCGATAGCGCCATATTCAACAAATCCTCACTTCATGGATATTTTGGCACAATTACAGACCCACAATGTGAAATGATCTACGAGCAGTTCAATTATGAGGGAAGGAGCTGATTTTTTGCAGCAGTTGCTTCTTAAGACGTTCGCTCGGCAGTATCCCTTGCGTTGGTGCGTGTCAACGAATGGGCTCGCAAGAGTTGCAGACACGGGGCTACACAGTCCCGGCAATTATTTTTTTTATTCACGACGCTGCTCAACAGGATATGCAGCGCCTTACTGGCACCATATACGTTTTTGGGCAGGCACCTTAAATGTTGATAACGAACATTTCAGAGCGATGGCATTGATTAATAAAAAAAATATTCGCCGATGCACATCACGATCACCTTTCTAGCAAAAGACACCAAAAACTTTACTCAATGATGATTTATACAATTTCTTGTGAGTCTGTCATTTTACCATTGCGAACGTGAGCAATGTTTGGAGGCACACCAACCAATCATGTGACTGCAGTACGTGTGCTCTTGAGCGCTGGTGAAACAGTAAATTAGCGAAAGTATTACGGTGTTCCTGTGTAGTGTAAAATCCATAGGTTCCGAACTATTTACGAAGTTTTCTCTTACAGCTTTGATTTTCCTACAGAGCGCTAACAGTGATTAATAGTAAGGTTCGTTAAAGCGCAACGCAACACAAGGATAAAAGAAGGTATAGAAGGTGACTGGCCCAAATTGCCATCTTGATGCGCTAACAGTGAACTTTCACTTTTAAATTATTTTTACATGCTATCGTGCTCTTGGTAGCGGATGCTCTTTACTTTGTTTTTATCTTTTGGCCTCACCTTTCCTTATGTCGTACTGCGCAAAAACATTATTTGATGTGGCGAGGTGAATCATATTTCAAAGCTGTTAATAAAGCTAGCAGTTATTTATTCTTACGCGTTTTGAATGCAAAAAACATTATGGCTATTCTAAATAATTGGTGGCGTCCATGATAGTTGACGTTATACATTCTCACATGTGGTTCACTGCTCTACCTTAATCCACCTTGCTCTAATTAGTACAGCCTTAATCCAGTGTTCTCCAGCTTAATATACCGAGCTCTGATTTGTACGAACTTTAATCCAACTTAATCGACTTGAGTGCATTTCAATGCAACTGAACCTAAGTTCGTCAGATTTCTGCCACCCTTAAACCGCCCTAATGAACTGTATTCCCCTTTTTCCCACTTTAATCTATATTATTCTGCTTGAATTCATCATCATTCTCTTCACTCAAGATTAATTCCCATTACTGTACTTTAATTAGCTGAACTACACATTAGGTTCCATTACACTTTCTTGCTTTAACTTTACTTCGCTTTGCTTGAATATATATCGCCCTAATTCATATTAATCTCCCTAAATACACTAAATACTACTAATTGCCGCTGTTATGCCAATTACTAACTTCTTGTTACTGCTGGCATCATATACGACGCTGGTGACATCTGTGATGATGATCATTTTGGTACCATCGCTTGATTACGCAGGATTTTTGGCCTCATGGGACATATAACGCTTTCGCGTTAAAAATATGTCGTAGCAAGGTATGTAACTTTTGACTGTATAAACATGTGATGATTTCACAGAGACAGCAATAGAAATCACTACCATATTTAAGCTTTTCATAGGTCTTGTACTGGCGTAAGCTGTAAAAAAGTTTCGACGAACCGACTGCATTTCTCCCAGGCTGGCGCCTCTCATCAAACACCAAAGAGGACAGCCGTCATGCATACGCTTAATGTAAACGACCACATCAAAGACCTCGCTAAAGGACAAGGTGACCAAGAATCTCCTTGCCATGGTGGTTTAAAACGACAAAATAACCTGTGATCAGAGGAAAAATTTAACCAAACTGACGTACCAAACTAAAACTACTCGACGTACTTTACCGACCACAAAATCATGAGCCTGAAACTAACCTCGTCAGTCATATATGTCTTCATGTTCACACACTTTATCCCAGTGGGTCACTCGAGTTACTGAACGAGCGGGCATATTCACCATAGATCTCTAAATGTAACTAAACACGTAGGTGGCACAGCAACGCTTAAGGTCTATGCCCATATGCAGACTACGCAGCATGAGTTTTTGCACTCAGGGACTTAGATGACCTAAGCTGGAGTTCAAGAAACCCTATTCGAATTGGTAGGAAGAGGGGCGCGGGACTTCTTTTACAGAACTTACCAGTGTAAGAACACTGTGTCACTTCGCGATATCAATCTAAAAAGTGTGCAGCATTTATTTTGCACGTCGTGAACTTACGCAGCGTCGTCAGAGCTTACACGTCATTTGTAGCAAAGCAAGTGGACAGGCGGACAGTTTTCTTTATTTTCTGCCTACCGATATTCACCCAAACACGTGAAGACTGGGACTCCGCAAAAGGTTCCTGTGCATGACATAGTAAATTTTAGCACACAAATTTTAATACATTGGGAAATTTTATCAATGTTACTTAGGCAGCTAACATTGACAAAGTTTTGGTTAGAAATGGTATCACTCACATTTGGCAAAACGCTTCGCTCTCTAGGTCAATCAATAATTCAAAATTCTTGCACGACTAATTAGACAATACGTCACCTTATTTTAAAAGCTCAGTTAATGCAAATGACTTTTCATTGCCTGTATGTAAGTTCGGATAACATTAAATGACTCGTTTTGTGGCAACGTTCTTCCTACTTTTTAGCCCACCTATCTACAAATGCTGTCACATGTCACCTTGCCCAGGAATCGAATGAGAAGAACTTAGCAAGGAATAATTTTTACTTGCTGATACAAAGTGCGAGTAATTGCAACTTGAAACGCTCATTGAATAAGATGGTCATGGCTTCAGCTTTTCAACTTTGACTTCATGCTGCATATGCCTCAATATCTACTCCTCTGCTGATCACATCTTCCTCTTGCTTCGAAAATCTTTTGACAAAATCTGCCGCAAGGTGAAGCGGAGCAGGGGAGCACTCGACCATCTGCTTGGATTGAGCATTTTCTCGGTGATCACTTGAAGTTCGCGTCGGCAAATAAACCTATTTCTCCGCCAATTCATTTTCATTTCTGTTTTCATTCGTTCACAATTTTCATTAACAGCTTGGTCTTATAATTTGCAGCCGCCATAAATATGCCAGAATGCTAAGAATGGAATAACAGTCGATTTAGTCAAAGATGGAGGAGACATAATGCAGGAAAAACTGGCGGCTCTCTATACGAAGTGTCTATCAACTGCAAGGGCCCCAGAAAATTGCAAAAAGGCAAAAATTATACTAATCCACAAAAGGGAGATATTAAAGAACTGAAAAATTATAGGCCTATTAGCTTACGCCCACTTTTATATAAAATATTTACCAAAATAATCTCAAATAGGATAAGAGCAACACTGGACTTTAGTCAACCAAGGGAACAGACGGGCTTCAGGAAGGGATTCTCTACTATGGATCACATCCATGTCATTAATCAGGTTATCGAGAAATCCGCAGAGTACAATAAGCCTCTCTTTATGGCGCTCATAGATTACGAAAAAAAACATTTGATTCAGGCAGATACCACCAGTCATAGATGTATTGCGCAATCAAGGAGTACAGACCATTTCCGTAACTACAGCGGAAAATATCTACGGATATTCCACAGCCAGCTTAATTCTACGCATGAAGAGTAGGAAGATACCTATAAAAAAAGAGGTCAGACAAGGAGACACAATCTCCCCAATGCTATTCACTGTGGGCTTGGAAGAAGTATTCAAGCTATTAAAGTGGGAAGGTTTAGGAGTGAGGATCGACGGCGAATACCTCAGCCACCTTCGATTTGCCGATGACATTGTTCTACCCAGAAACACTGCGGACGAGTTGCAACAAATGAGTGAGCACCTTAACAGAGAGAGTGCAAGAGTGGGGCTGAAAATTATTATGCAAAAGACAAAGATAATGATAAATAACTGGACAAGGGAACAAGAGTTCAAGATCGCAAGTCTGCCTCTAGAGTCTGTGAAGGAGTACGTTTATCCAGGTCAACTCATCATAGGGAACCCTGACGATTAGAAGAAAATTCCCAGATGAATAAAAATGGCTTGGATCGCATACGGCAGACATCGTGAGCTCGTGAGTAGGAGCTTTTTGTTATCGTTGAAAAGGAAAGTATACAATCAGTGCATTTTAGCGGTGCTGACATATGGGGCAGATACTTGGAGACTAAGCCTAAACTGTTAAGTGAGCCTAGAAGCAGCCTGCAAGTGTGTGCACGAAGATATTACGCTTAACAGTTTAAGTAAGCGCGCGTGTTGTTTCCTTTCTTCTGCGTGTGGTCTCGGCGCAAAACTTGTTTATTAGGTCGGATAGCCAACTAGCCGAGCAATTCACCCTTCTGGAGTGATACTGGCGCTCACGATACCAAGCCTAGGAAAAAGAAGACTGTCGCTTAGAATGAAGGCGATATACAAACGTAGACTATACGAAATACCTTCCGTTACATGCTGTAAACCTTTCAGAAGGATGGTTCTTTCCACGAATGGAAATGAAGTTATAACGCTAAACCTCTGCTAAGGACTTAGTAAAATAGGCGTCGATCTCGCTCTAGAAAATTCAAGCAAAATGCTTATTTAGCGTAACAAAACCGTTATGTGAATTTCTAGCTCATGACATCTTAAACAGTTGAAAAGAGCCATCGATTTGGGTGTGCAACCGCTTTCTCAAAGTGCTTATCTACGTAAGGTACGAGTGTGACTACAACATTTTCAAATAGATATACTTAGCGCGCTAAATGTACTACGGCACATCTGTGATGCCAGCTCGCAAGAAATAATGGCTACTCATGAAGTCATACATTTTATAAAAGAAAAAAAAAAGACCAGCATCACAGTTTTCATGAAAAAAAATACATGTAAACAGTCCGTTTCCATTCACCAATGACTTTCTCTCAAGTTCACTTAAACTGTACCCTATCAGGTCACACTCAAGAAAGCTTTCGCGCTAACCAATACAAAAGGACGCGATACTTAACCTGTTGCCTGCAGTTATCTACCACTTGACACCTCGCTTGCTTTTTTTCTAACCCGCAACAAGGAAGCTACAAGTGCGAGGTTAGTGATGGCCATTGTCCCCTTTTCCGCTTTCCCCCGACGCCTAGGCTACAGAAGTATGTGGATTAAACATGATCGGCCTCTTGAAGCAAAAAAAAAAGGACGTCGCGCTTTTTTTTGGAGGGGGGGGGGCGCTGTGAGGCGCCGCTTTCTGTCAATGCCAACCTACCGCGACGCTTGCGCGGTCGCGATCTCCCCTACTACGTATTTGACGTTCCCCCCGTTCTCTGCATTCAACAAGGCCCTATTACTCTGAAACCCTTAGATGTGCAGTTTTCTGCTACCATGCATTGCGCCACACAATTAGCGTGACTTTTCTGCATGCGAATTTTTTATAATCTATTTCGGAGGTAATTGACTTTTTTTTTACCAGAACATCGGGTACCCAGTATTGGACGCTGCTTTCAACGATGCCTTAAGCTTATTCAGGTACTGGTGTAAGAAGAAAATTTTGAGCTCATCATTCCCACGATTTGTGAACAGGTCACATTCTCTCAAAGAATGTCGTCACGAATGAGTATTTCTTCATCTAGGCGGGCTTCTGAATTTCTTGCTTTTTAAAACATGAGCTGAAGCTAAAAACATTAGCTATCCTTTTTAATGGAAATGTCTTGCTTTCTGATATGTCTTGTTCTTGGCGACTACTTCGTCGATAATGCTCTTTCGTTTCTACAGCGTTGGGATCTCTTCGCAGGCCACGGCTTCAGAGTCTCCTCGCTCGATGTCTTCCTAGAACTGAAGTATGAATATGCTTTCTAATTCATCAATATTCATTTAGGATACTGCAAGAAGTCCCATCTTCCTAAGGAACAGCCGGCAGAAATGTCACTACCCCTATCCCGACTCAGCTCTTCTACAAAAATACCCTATGCTTCCCACATCCGATCACAATTTGTCTAGAATTCTGGCCGCAGAAGAACAAGACAGGGTTTAGGACAACATTTCTTCTCCTCTTCCTTCGTCTCTCGCGCTGCTGCTGGCTCGCTGACCGCTGCCTTGATGAATAGTTCATACATAGCAGAGCACTCCTATTGTTATAGCCTTAGGTCTGATCATGACTGCGCTGTCTTGGCATCATGGTCCTTCCATCGTCGTCCTTCCAATGCACCGAAACCATATCACTTTCCTCAAACGCACGGCTTGTACATTGAAGGTCAGTTAGGAGCGGGAAAATTTACTAGACGGGCTGCATCGGCCAGCATCGGCTGGCAGCGAATTCACGATGTCGCCATGCTATGCCGTCATCGCACCGTCGACATGCACTCGTGCTCATTCATGCGACTTCATTCCTTTGTCTTCAAGGATTTGTGGTCGCGCCGTCATCGTCATATCGCTGTCATTCCTATCGGCTATAGTGGCAGACTTGCACTATAGCGTAGTAGCCCAAACTGCGGATGTAGTGCGTATAAAGACGGCCAGGAGTGGCAGGTTGTGCACGTAAGCGCAGACGTGATATTCCCCCCGCCGACATATTTGTCATGCCGTGGTCACCATTAGATGGCAACCGTGTCACCGAGTTCACTTTTTTGTGTTCATGTCATCGTCACACTTGCACTGTCTTCCCGCTGTCGATGTCACTGCAGTAGGTCAGTCACATTGTTGTCCTCGCACCAAAAAGTCCACGTTGTCATACCGTTGTCCCACATTTGGCGTGTAATCCTCGTCATTCCATGAATAACACACCATTGGTTACATGACACGTTTATCATTTTAGCAATGTAATCTGACTGTCATCATGCCGTCATTGTCTTTTCAGCTGCGTCATGTCATCGTCACACCGTCATCGTCAGTCCTACTGCGTCGTACCATGGGTATTGATACGAAAATGGAGTCACGTTATTTTCACACTGCTGTCTCCACGCCGTAGTCGTTGTACTGCCGTCATCACTAGCGTTCTCGCCCTATGTTCATCGTACTGTCAGTGTCTCATAGTTATCGTCATTTTGTTGCTGTCATTGTGTGGCCCTTACGGAGTCATCATCATCATCAAGCGTCCTTTGTCATTTTATTGTGTTTTTAGGAAGAACTTTTCCCTACTAAGGCGTTTCTGATCTATCTATCTATCTATCTATCTATCTATCTATCTATCTATCTATCTATCTATCTATCTATCTATCTATCTATCTATCTATCTATCTATCTATCTATCTATCTATCTATCTATCTATCTATCTAGCCTTTACGCTAGCCCTGTGGCTCGTGTTCTCTGCCAGCTTTGGCCAAAAGAGCATGTGCTCGCTAAACCTCAACTACAACGCCTGGCGTTTGCTACTACCACCGCCGTTTTGAAAACCACGCTCGTCACTGTCGGTGTCCCTGTGCTTGGCAGGGAAACAGGCCGGCCGACCTCTAACGGCGACGAGTGGTCCGGCCCAACACCCAAGTCGCCTTTTCTATGTGACAAACAGAGTTACGGGACAACGATTCTTAGTCGACACAGGGGCTGACGTCAGCATTCTTCCCGCAATGCACTCCGACCGAAAAGCGACACCTGTGTCGCTTTTCGATCGCGCCGCAAATCGCGCTCACCAAATCGCGCCGCAAATCGCTCAGCACCGCAAATCGCGCTACTGAGCGTGGCTCTGTCATGCTCGTTGCATCATGGTCTTTCTATTTTTTTTGTCCGATATTCATCAGGAGGTCATGTTCACGTCGTTATCGTTATACAGTCGTCAAGCATCCTTTGTCACATCGCTGTCGTGCTGCCGTAGTGATCATTCTATGATCGTCATTGTAGCTTCGTGATTCGAATCTCGTGATGCCGTTGTCATGATGCCTTCTGTGACGAGCTACTTCCCAATTTATCACTAGTTTGGGTCAATAGACATGTGCTCAAGGTCCCGATGCCATCGTGTCGGTTGCATTTTCAACATTTCATCTTTGTCACCGGACTCAACGCGTCGTCAAACTAAGAACGGAATTGGTGGCACCAACGACTCAACGCATACTAACCGGCCAAGCTGCCAGAAAGAAATGTTGAAATATTATAGACACCCGGCTCACGCCTCCCAAGAGGGCAACAAACTGGTTCAATACAAGGCCTAAGAACTTATCGACTAGGCCTCGTAGGATATGAAAGAGCTGCCTAGGCTAACAACATACCAAGAAATCACTCAACACTACAAACTCAACAGCAGAACACTCCCACCACAGCGTCCACAGCTCACGAAGATGGAAGAGACAACACTCAGGCTGATGCGAACCAACACGTTCCTGCACCACAGGCTTCATCTCGAGTTCCCTACTCAATACGTGGAAGAATGTAAATACTGCGAGAAGCTACGCACACTGCGGTACATTGTCATAGAATTCAAGGAAAATCCAGGCTTGTCTCCTCGACCCCCTACAGCACTGGGGGACGCTGCTGCCCAACTTCCGCCTCTCGGACCCGATGATGATGGTCGCAAGGGTGGTCGCTACCAAGATGGCGCCTGGATTCCCGTGAAGGTGGAGCCAATCCTGCAAATCAAGCCATTCTTATGCTCATTAAAGATTATTTTTTTTCTCTCTTTGGCATTACCATCAGCGCTCAGCATTACATGAGTTCTGTCTAGTGTTCTTCCGAAGTATTTATATGACCGGCATCAATCCAGGCGTAATACGCTGTCATCACGTCATCGTCGTCATAACATTGTCTTCAAGCGCACGTCATCTTCTATTGTCGTGCCATCGTAACATCGTCGTGGTCATGCCTCCCTGATCACTCTGTCGTTCTCACAATTTCGTAGTGATTCCAGTGCCACAATGAAACTGTCGTCTTGCAATCATCGTTATTGCAATGTCATCATCGCCTCGTCATTATACAGTAATATTCATGGCATCGTATGCAATCAAACTTGTTTGTGCATAGCGTGTGTAATAATCGATCCGAACAAGTTTATGTATAGGGAGGTGGTTCTCAGTGCAACTATATTCATCTAAATTATGCCATCTTTATTATGAAATGATCACTTAGCCCGAACTGCGTTCTTGTAAACACCAACAAAAGTATCGCTTTAACCGATTCCCACAGTGCCTCAGATCTGAAATATTGTAACCTTCAACCCTCTGTCATTGTCACGTAGTGACATTACAAAGAAGGTTTATATTACAGAAAGGGCACACAAAGAGGGAAATCCAAAGGGGGTGTTTAGATTCTTTGCCTCCTAAAGCCGTTTTGAACCTATGTATATATGTACACACCTGTCCATCCTTCTACCCCGACAGTGTGGCCTAGGTTGTCTACAGCCTTGGGTTATTCGATATGTCTTCGTGGTTATGGTGGTATCGTAGTCGTTCCGTCGTTATCATTTCAGCTTCATTATCTGGTTCTCGGTACGCCATAGTTGTCACACATTCAATGCCGAATTAGTGGTTCGTGTTGTCAATAGCTTGGGCCACTAGATTTCTGCTTGAGGTCATGTTGCCGTCGTGGTCGTTGGATCACCATCATTCTAGCTAAGTCATTTCACTTTCGTAATGTCATCGTCATCATGCCATCGAAGCCTTACAGTATTTTTGATACAGTCGTCACGCTATTATCATCATCCCATCATTTTTGCACAGTTGTCATGCAATATTTGTCCCGCATTCATTGTTATAGCGTCATCTTTGAAATTGTAACTTCGACAACCTGTTACCCTCAGGCCTTTGTCGTCCCGCCATTGTCATCACACATGGCTCGTCAAACTATTCTCGTCAGACAATCGTCACCGTACCTTTGTCACCACGAGGTGGTTATTAGCAGTCGCCGTTGTACCATTCTTCTCATAACGTCGTCGACAGGTGACCGCTTTACGATAGCTACACTTCACTAGCGTCATCTCATTTTCGACATGTCTCACCGCGCCATCCGATTCAGTACATCGAGATCTTCATGGCATTGTCCTTCTATAGTCATTATTTATAATATTGACACAAGCAAC